>NC_052169.1:13509602-14203757 GCF_902713615.1 Scyliorhinus canicula | reverse complement strand
CATCCCTAACAACTACTCGAGCGTCTAACATGCAAGCGCTCAGATCCAAATTTTACAACTCGTCATCTGAAATACCTCCGTCATGCAATTTTTTGGTGTCACACATACCCTGAGCAAATACTGCTCAACAACATTCTGCGCGGGAGTGTTCATTGTCAAGCTTTCTGTCACTGTTTTCCACAGAGCTTCAACGGTATCCTAAAGCTCAGCATTCAGCTCAGCTGGCGTCGACTGGTGTCTATGCTCCACAGAGGCCTCGTTCCACCTTACTCCACCTCACCCTTTCAGCATCACCTTCTGAACCTTTCCCCTTCAGTATTTACCTAACTGCCTCTGAAAAGCTTCTATCTCATTCTCCATGGTTGTGCGTCCCACATTTGTGTTGCTTTCTTGAGCGGAGAAGTTTCTCCTGAATTCCTTCATGATCTCCCCCACAGACGAAAATGTCTTCTCCACATCTACCCTGATGGACCCTTTGAGAATTTTAAGGACTTCAGTTTAGCTCTCGGTCCTCTCCTCTCTGGCGAAGAGACGAACAGCCTAATCATTCTTTACTGATATTCGTATCCTCTTAGTTTTAGAATCGTGCTTGTAAACTTGTTGCCAATTGCCAGAATTACGAGAATGCTTTTGTGATTATGGAGAACCGCACTCAGCAATGAATAGGGAAGGATTTTCCAGCCCTTCGTATCGGCGGGATTTTGTCCCCGTCCCGACGAGCAATGGAAATGACCATTGACTCTGATGGGACTGGAAGATCCAGCCAGTGGCCAATGGTTATCCACCTCCAGCATGGGAAAACACACCTTGGGTGGGTGGGGGTGGGGCAGGGGTGGAGTGGAAAATCCTGGCCTAAGCGTGATCTAATTGAGTTTCTCTACGAGTTTAATATACGTGACCTTCTTTTGAATTCGAAGGTTCCACACCTGAGACATGAGTTCCTTTACTCCTCCCCGAAATGCTAACTGACCTGCCAGATGTTTCCAGTAGCTCGGGACACTGAGGGAGTGCTGCACCATTGGATTGCCACCTTTTCGGATGAGATGTTACGAGCCGGCGCCTGTTGACCCTCTCAGGTTGATACAAGGGATCCCGCGGCAATATTCCTCGGTGCCCTGGCCAATAATTATTCCTCAACCAACTTCGCTGACAAAGATTGTTTGTGAGAGCTTGTTGGTGCTGCGTTTCCTACGTTGCAACCGTGACTACATTTCAAAAGCTCCTGATTGTTTGTCAAGTACTTTGCGTTCTCCTGACAGACGTGAGAGATGCTCTATAAATGTGAGTTTTCCTCTTTGTCTTTTTTTTTAAACAAACAATTTTATTGAGGTATTTTAGGCATATGGAAAAAGTGACAGTGTACAGCACACCCTGCTTCAGATTTCCAGTAGCAGTTATCCTTGTTTCTATTTCTGTTTTTGCTTTCTTACAGACTTTTCTTTAGACCCCTGAGCCTCAACAAAAACTCTAATAATGGCATTCCAGGATGGAAATCCATTATGCCGGGAATGCCAGATCCCATTTGCGTGCCAGATCCCATTTGCGTGCGCCACAAAGGAACCCATATTTTGCAACACCTCCCCGAATGAAGGAACAATGCAGCGCGTGGGAGCGTGGCCCCCTTTAAGAAGCGACCGCTCATGGACCACATGACCTGCTGGGGGCCTATCGCGTGGGAGCGCACGAACCCTGACCAACGGGGAAATAATACGGGGCCCTGGGAGCCTGATGCCAGGCAGTGTGGACCCGGGAGTGAAGTAATAAAAATCTGTTTGATATACCCCTGTGCCTGCACATCATTAACCATCATTGCTGTTTCCAATAAACATCTTCGTTGGACAAAAAGCCTCCTCAGCGATACTTTGCGCTATTACACAGAGCTAACCACCTCGAATGCACAATTGGAAAGATGCAAAGGTCTCCTTTGAAGCCTCTGCTTTGATCATGACTTTGAGTGGAGCAGAAGTAAATGTTAAGAGATTTATGTAGATAAGGAATGGTTCAACGTACTGGATCATGAGGCTTGCAACAATGTGGACTTTTCCTTATTTTATTCTGTGCCAATCATTATTGTGTAAAAAAAAAAGTAGATAAGATGAAGGTAATTTCAAAGTAATGGAAGCAATGTAGGAAATTATATTACTCCCAGCCAGGAGGAATCCTGCAGGACACGACAGTGAATCAAGTAGCTCCTCTGTGTTGTGCACTGCAGAAAAGATTAAAAGGCAAAAAAAAAAATTACGATGAGCAGATAAGGGAAGAACCTTCTAGAACTGCAGCAAACTCACAAGGGCCAGAAAACGGAGAGATTTTCTATCAATTCAGGTTGCATCTTCAGAGAGGATGACTGGGTTGGTTGAGGCAATTGAGGTTCGCGGAATAATGTTAATAACCTTTATTATTGTCACCAGTCGGCTTACGTTAACACTGCAATGATGTTACTGCGAAAAGCCCCTCGTCGCCACATTCCGGCACCTGTTCGGGTACACTGAGGGAGAACTCGGAATGTCCAATTCACCTAACAAGCCCGTCTTTCGGGACTTGTGAGAGGAAACCGGAGCACCCGGAGGAAACCCACGCAGACACGGGGAGAACTTCCAGACTCCGCACAGACAGTGACCCAAACCGGGGAATCAAACCTGGAGCTGTGAAGCAACAGCGTTGACCACTGTGCTACCTGCCGTCATGATACAGAGCGAGGCCAGCAATGTGGGTTCAATTCCCGTACCGGCCGAGGTTCTTCATGAAGGCCCCGCCTTCTCAACCTTGCCCCTCGCCTGAGGTGTGGTGATCCTCAGGTTAAATCACCGACAGTCAGCTCTCCCCCTCAAAGGGGAAAGCAGCCTATGGTCATTTGGGCTATAGCGACTTTACACTTACATACGTATTTAACCCTAACCCTTTAAACAGCCTGTCCTGCCCCATGGCGAGTTTGGAGCTGCGGCCATGTAATCAGATGGGGGAGTGGTAGTCGGGAAATCCATCATTTAATGTCACTCACTACCTGATCCTTCATCCTACCCTCTGACATCCCCTTCCTCCCCCCCCCCCCCCCCCGTCCCCTCTCCTTCCCATCAACCCCTCCTCTCTCTCAAGCCTCCCCTCCTCCCTCGTCCCCCTCCTTCCCGAACCTCCCACTCCCCAACCTCTGATACACTTCCCTTCCCCGTCCTCCCACCTTCACTCCTGTCCTCACCTCCTCCCCTAGTCCCCTGGACCAGAATGAAGCCAGAATGTTGATATCCTCCCCACTGTGTCTCTGTGCACGTGCTCTGTGCTGATCCTTTCTCTGGAAGCCATGAAAAGGCCAGGCTATCATTGACATAACCCATACCTCCCCCCACCCGCACTAACAACTCTGGCAGGACGAACCCCATCCCAGCTATTACAGTTCTATCGATAGCCCCATGCCCGCTATTACAGCTCTCTCAGCACCCCCATGCCCGCTATTACACCTCTCTCAGCACCCCCACGCCCGCTATTACACCTCTCTCAGCACCCCCATGCCCGCTATTACACCTCTCTCAGCACCCCCATGCCCGCTATTACAGCTCTCTCAGCACCCCCATGCCCGCTATTACACCTCTCACAGCACCCCCATGCCCGCTATTACACCTCTCAGCACCCCCATGCCCACTATTACACCTCTCACAGCAACCCCACGCCCGCTATTACACCTCTCTCAGCACCCCCATGCCCGCTATTACACCTCTCACAGCACCCCCATGCCCGCTATTACACCTCTCACAGCAACCCCACGCCCGCTATTACAGCTCTCTCAGCACCCCCATGCCCACTATTACACCTCTCTCAGCACCCCCATGCCTGCTATTACACCTCTCTCAGCACCCCCACGCCCACTATTACAGCTCTCTCAGCACCCCCACGCCCACTATTACACCTCTCTCAGCACCCCCATGCCCGCTATTACACCTCTCACAGCACCCCCATGCCCGCTATTACACCTCTCTCAGCACCCCCATGCCCGCTATTACACCTCTCTCAGCACCCCCATGCCCGCTATTACACCTCTCTCAGCACACCCCACACCCCCTATTTACAGCTCTCTCAGCACCCCACACCCCCCTATTAAAGCTCTCTCAGCACCCCCCACACCCCCTATTACACCTCTCTCAGCACCCCCCATGCCCGCTATTACACCTCTCTCAGCACCCCCACGCCCGCTATTACCACCTCTCTCAGCACCCCCATGCCCGCTATTACACCTCTCTCAGCACCCCCACGCCCACTATTACACCTCTCTCAGCACCCCCACGCCCACTATTACAGCTCTCTCAGCACCCCCACGCCCACTATTACACCTCTCTCAGCACCCCCACGCCCGCTATTACACCTCTCTCAGCACCCCCATGCCCGCTATTACACCTCTCTCAGCACCCCCATGCCCGCTATTACACCTCTCTCAGCACCCCCATGCCCGCTATTACACCTCTCTCAGCACCCCCATGCCCGCTATTACAGCTCTCTCAGCACCCCCATGCCCGCTATTACACCTCTCTCAGCACCCCCACGCCCGCTATTACAGCTCTCAGCACCCCCATGCCCGCTATTACAGCTCTCTCAGCAACCCCACGCCCGCTATTACACCTCGCTCAGCACCCCCACACCCCCTATTACAGCTCTCTCAGCACCCCCATGCCCACTATTACACCTCTCTCAGCACCCCCATGCCCGCTATTACACCTCTCTCAGCACCCCCACGCCCGCTATTACACCTCTCTCAGCACCCCCATGCCCGCTATTACACCTCTCTCAGCACCCCCACGCCCACTATTACACCTCTCTCAGCACCCCACGCCCACTATTACAGCTCTCTCAGCACCCCCACGCCCACTATTACACCTCTCTCAGCACCCCCACGCCCGCTATTGCACCTCTCTCAGCACCCCCATGCCCGCTATTACACCTCTCACAGCACCCCCATGCCCGCTATTACACCTCTCTCAGCACCCCCATGCCCGCTATTACACCTCTCTCAGCACCCCCATGCCCGCTATTACACCTCTCTCAGCAACCCCATGCCCCCTATTACACCTCTCTCAGCACCCCCATGCCCGCTATTACACCTCTCTCAGCACCCCCACGCCCGCTATTACACCTCTCTCAGTACCCCCACGCCCACTATTACACCTCTCTCAGTACCCCCACGCCCACTATTACAGATCTGTCAGTGGCCCCACCCCCGTTATTACAGCCCTGTCAGAAGCCCCGCCCAACGACTCGCCTGACAGG
The DNA here is from genome assembly GCF_902713615.1 of Scyliorhinus canicula. Lineage (NCBI taxonomy): Eukaryota > Metazoa > Chordata > Chondrichthyes > Carcharhiniformes > Scyliorhinidae > Scyliorhinus > Scyliorhinus canicula. The sequence goes on along the minus strand of NC_052169.1, from coordinate 14,198,504 downwards.
ACTCCCTCCACCTCTATAAAACATCAGCTGATATTTCCAGGACCAGAGGTTGCTAATAAATCACAAGGGAATTCTTTAGGATTCTTCAATCCACCAGCTGCGTTTTCCTGCACGGCACGCCCGCCGACAGCGGGATCCTCCGTACCGGCAGTGGCCAATGGGATTTCCCATTGTGGGCACCCCACACCATCGGGAAACCCGCGGGCGTGAGAGCCCTGCCGGCGGAGCGAAGGATCCCGCCGACGGAGAATTCCGCTGATTATTTTTAGTCAAGAAAAACTCCACAGAAGTTGGCACTCCCTTTTGAGATATGGGAACATGTTCTAATTTACGTGAGTTGCATATTAATTAGAGCTTAAGTTAAGAGGTTTTTAATTTTAGCACAGGTTTTCAAATCAAAGCACAGAACTTTCACTTTGACACACCTGCGAAGATGGGTTATTATTGCTGAACATCCTTGCCTCGAGTTCCTAAAATTATGAGGAGAGTTTCTTAAAATTGTTTTATTTCGCACCTCAAGTACTCTCCCCCTCTCTTTTAAAGTCACTAATGCTTATTGCAAGGGTGTCTGTCATCTGTTAGTGATCACCTGGAGACTAATAATAACCTTTATTAGTGTCACAAGCAGGCTTACATTAACACTGCAATGAGGTTACTGTGAAAAGCCTTTAGTTGTCACACTCCGGCGCCTGTTCGGGTACACACAGGACGGTACACAGTGGTTAGCACTGTTGCTTCACAGCTCCTGGGTCCCTGGTTCGATTCCACGCTGGGTCACTGTCTGTGCAGAGTCTGCACGTTCTCCCCGTGTCTGCGTGGGTTTCCTCCGGGTGCTCCGGTTTCCTCCCACAGTCCAAAGACGTGCAGGTTAGGTGGATTGGCTGTGATAAATTGCCCTGAGTGTCCAACAAAATGTTGTTGCTGGGTGACGTGGGCTTCAGTAGGGTGCTCTTTGCAAGGGCCGGTGCAGACTCGATAGACCGAACGGCCTCCATCTGTACTGCAAATTCAATGATTCTGTGATACACTGAGGGAGAATTCAGAATGTGCAATTGACAGGCACATCTTTCGGGACATGTGGGAGGAAACCGGAGCGCCCGGAGGAAACCCACGCAGACACGGGGAGAACGTGCAGACTCCGCACAGACGGTCACCCGTTCACGGAAGCGAGACCGGAGAATCTTCGCTGCCGCACACGGACGGAGAATCTCACCCCAAGTCTGAAAAGAACGGACCTGACTTGGCCGGCGGAGTGAAAAGTTTAGAAACGTACAGAAAAAAAATAACGCTCAGAAGCAAGAGCTGCGGTTTTGAGTTTCCGGAAAAGTGGGACTTAAGTTAAAAAAAAAAACAATGTTGCTGCAAAGTTTGAAAAAAAAAGAATAAAGAGCAGAGAGCAGTGTTTGAGGATAAATTAAATATTGCCCTAAAGAGCTGCAGTGAGCTCTCCAGAAACACAGGAAATCAAAGCTCCCTGCAATGAAGGACGACTGGCAGCAAAGTTCAGTCCTCAACCTGTTTTTAAAAAACGCTTTTAAGTTTTAAAAACGGCCACTTGGTCATCGAGGACGTTGGGCCTTCCAGTCAAATTGACACACACACCAAAAAGCGGATTCTCCACACGGCAGAAGAAAGAAAAGAAAAGCCGCAGGGATCAATGAAAGAGCTTCCCATCGGTGCAAGTGAAGTTTTAAAAGTTGCAAAAGTAGTTTGAAAAAGGGAGCAGCCAGGTTCACGCCTAAGGCACCAGAAGCACGGGGAAAAATACAGAGAAAAAACCGACAGCTGCTGACAGCTGTGAGAAAAGATAACAGTCTTAAAGTGGTGAATGATTTAAATTGGCTGTACATTTAATGAGGCAATGCGGCACCCACAAAAAGAAGCAAACAGCAATGCACAGGAAAATTGGAGATGGCCCCATATAAATGGCAACTCTCAAACCAAAGGTCCATAAGCAAGGAAGATCTCAAAGAAGAGGCACCTTACTGGAGGCAATGAAGACTTTAATGAAGACACAATGGAGATCTCAGAGGAGGAGGCAATGAAAACTTCAATGAAGAGGCAAGAGAAGACCTCGGGTGAAGCAATGAAGACTTCAATGAAGAGGCAAGGGAAGACCTCAAAGGAGGCAATGAAGACTTCAATGAAGAGGCAATGGAAGACCACAGATGAAGCAATGAAGACTTCAATGCAGAGGCAACGGAAGACCTTAAAGGAGGCAATGAAGACTTCAATGAAGAGGCAACAGAAGACCTCAAAGGAGGCAATGAAGACTTCAATGAAGAGGCAATTGAAGACCTCAGAGGAAGCAATTGAAGACTGCAAGGAAGAAATGACCTCAAGGACCTCAAATGGAGGAAAATAGAAGATTCCAGAAGGATGTCACTAATGATTCCAGAAGACGGGCAATGAAAGACCACACAAGAAGAGCAACGAGAGAATTGCGAAACGGAAACAAGTCAACACTTGGTCAGAGACAGACCTGACTAACAGTGAAGCCAAAGAGGGGTTAGCTGAAATTAAGACAAGTAGAAATGAAAGTTCCATTTGTGAAATGTACATTGTCCAGTTAGAACATGATGGATTTGCCTCAGAGGGAACCCAAATTAAAGGCTTCAATAGAAAGCAGGAACCATTGAACGTGACAAGAAATCAGCAAAAAGAATTAAGGCTCTAAAATAGCCATTCAAACAGCAAGATGAAACGACGGACAACTAACTTGGAGAATAAGAAGCTGCAAAAAAATTACAAAATGAACTTTAGAAGAAGTAGAAATTATTGAAGCAACGGGGAATAAACTGAACTCCATGAAAAAGCAACTCAGGAAAATTTCAGTGAAGAACTACATCAGTAGAATAAGAGCTTGAAGTAGTTGAAACTTGTCAATGAGAAACTAACTGAAGAGGTAAAAAAAACATTAAAATTGACAGTGAGAATCAGCAAATCAGAGAAAGAAACTGAGATAGCGTGCCAGAACAAGGGGCTGGATTCTCCGTTTGGGAGACTGTGCGCTGATGCCGGCCTGAGACTAGTGGCGTTTTATGACCGAGAAAACGGCGCAAAGCAAAACCTCCACCGATCCTCCGTCTGGTGGGGAGCTAGCAGGCACTGTTGCTCTGTTTATCTGGTTCTAAATATGTTTGCTCTAGAGTCGCCAGGTGTCTTTCGATACCGCCACAAGGTTCAAACCCGAATACTGATCAAAGAACCAATGCACCAGTTAGTTAGAAGTCAATACTATTTATTTACATACACAGTAATATCTACTCATGCACAAAATACTACAAACTAAACTATCTCTAACGCTAATGCCTATACTTAACTTCGGGTGCCCACTCAGTCAGAGGAACAATGGCCCTTGTTCGGATCTGAGGCAGTTGGGTTCGAAGAGGTAACAGGAGAATAGCTAAGGTCGTCCGTCTGATGGCGAGCGTTGACCTTGGACTTACTGCTTCTGGTGCAGCTGGTGGACGGGTCTCTCCACTTCGAGAGCCGAGTTCAAGAGAGCGATTCTCTCTCGGGGGCTTCTTCTTATACCCGAAGGGGCTTCGCGCGATTTTGGGCGGGCCTTGAATTTGGCCCCAATTAATTGGACCGCATCTTGGTCATCGGTATCGATCTCGACCAATAAAGGGGTGGGTGCCCTGATGGCTGGGCGTGTCTTAGGTGGCCGTTGGCCTGGCTTTGTTTGTGTCTTTCTGGCGCCGGGATGTCTGTTAGTATCGGTTACTTGAATGTCATTCCTTTGTTCCCGGAGATGGGCCATCAATATGCTAATTGCCTTACAGTTTCAGTCTCGTCTGGGAGTTGCCTTCTCAATACGCATCCAGGCTCTGTGCCTGCTTGCTTTCTTAGCACTGTCCATGTTTCCCTATAGTCTTTGCAAACATCCATTTTGTATTCTGGAAGTGGCCATCCCAGATGGCTACAGCACGCAGCGTAGAGCCGCCAGCTCCAGCTGCGGATACGGCCGAAGAATTGCCGTGCAACATGGCGCTGGCCACACGCGGATCCGGACTGCCAAATAGTATCCCCCTTTGGGCAGACTCGCAACCTCCTGACCATCCTCCGCCAGTGTCCCCAGACCCCGCGAAAGCCCCGTCTTCCCGCGGATCGGCCTCCCCCCACACTGTAGCGTGCTGGACTTAGTCCGCAACCACCACGCCGGGTTGCGAAAATAAATAGCACCCGCGCACCACACCGTCAGGAGCTTGGCACATCATGGGCAGAGCATCGGGGGTGGGCCGTCCCTGCAGCGTGCTCTGTGAGTACGCCGTTTTGGAGGGGGCAGAGCATCACAAAAGCGGCGTCGCCCCCGGTTTCAGCGCCAACGGGGAACGACGTGCTGTTAGGCAATTTGGACATTCTGACTTCTCCCTCAGTCTACCCGAACAGGCGCCGGAGTGTGGCGACTTGGGGCTTTTCACAGTAACTTTATTGCAGTGTTAATGTAAGCCTACTTGTGACAATAAAGATTATTATTTTATTATTATATTTCATAACGAGTTATAGAAAATGCTGAATCATTTATATACATTAATAGAACTGTTATCATCTTCAAATGGTACAAACAAAAAAAACGTTTACACTTTGGAGGCAGAGGGAGCGCACGGCTCTCACAGTCAATGTTGTGAGCAATCAGCACTCACCTCACTTCACTTTCCCTCCCTAAACGTGCGAATCACTTCAGTCAAACTGGTAGGGAAAAAAGTGCACGGGCGGGAATTAATGGAATGTGGCGATCTTGCTCGTGGGCAAGGGTTAACTGAATGCATCATGGGGCCGCACCCAGGTCCCAGATGGCCCCTGGGCTGCAGATTGCCCACCTCTATTCTAGATCCTACTCCACCAGTCTACGGCCATGTGACTCGCTACATCATGCCGTGGGCAGTCCGGTTCTGAAGCCCCAGATTGACCCTTGCTCTGCCAAACACCCCTCTATTGTCATGACATGCTGCCACCGCTTAAAGGCACATACACCGAGCATCACTGTGAGTTTAAGAGTACAGGCCTCCTGTCACACGGCTGTCTCTGTCTTATTCTGTCCTCCGAGCATCTTTCTGTGCGTAACATTAGCTCTTTCGCTGGGCCTCTTTTCATCTCTTGCTACCGGCGATGTTTAAAAGGCACATCGACTTTCCAGAAGTTATTACTGGGAATGGTGCGAAAATGTACAAGCTTGAAAACTGAACGACACTTGTGAGCTGTGTGGCTGCTGGGATTCTGATTGCTTTAGTCATTAGAAAGCAAAATCTATCTTCTGCTCTGAAGGAAGTCTCAGATCTGTGCTGGAGTGCAGTATCAAATTGATTCATGTCGCCCTTAGGAGCCACTATCCTGTGATTTTATATCTGATTTGACGTTTAGGAAACTTTTGGTTCCTTTTAAGACCATCAGCGCCTTTAAAGACATCACCAGGACTTGTCACATACAGAGAGACACTTAATTTGATCTTTATTGGGCCTCAGTGTCCTTCATGTACAGTGTTGATGCTAGCAAAATCAATTCATGTGCGACAAATATTCCAGTAAATCAGAATTCAGCACATACCAATGTAACTTAGGAGGCTGTGCAAGCTTCATGGACACTTTGTGTCAAATGAGACCTTCATCAAATACAACAGGACCTCATCTACTTTACGTTCGATCCTACACACAGCAATTGGTCAAATTGGGACGATTTCCGCAGAAGATTTGGAGCACAGATTGTGTTATCAGCCGCTTTGCTAGTCTAAGCCATTTGTGTGATACTTCAGCTGAGGAATAATGAAAAGTGTGCATTTATGTGGCGCCTTTTACATTCTCAGCATGACTAAACACGCTTTCGGGCGAAGAGGTACTTTTTGAAGTGTGTTCCCTGTTATAACGCAAGAAGTACAGAAATCAGGGCAGCACGGCGGCGCAGTGGTTAGCACTGCTGCCTCGCGGCGCCGAGGTCCCGGGTTCGATCCCAACTCTGGGTCACTGCCCGTGTGAAGTTTTCATATTCTCCCCGTGTTTGCGTGGGTTTCGCCCCCACAACCCAAAGATGTGCAGGGTAGGTGGATTGGCCACGCTAAATTGCCCCTTAATTGGAAAAAAATGAATTGGCTACTCTAAATTTATAAAGAAAAAGAAGTACAGAAATCAATTTGGTCTCACAAACAACAATATGTTAATGGCTATAATCTGTGTGATGTTGGCAGAGGAATAAATATTGACCAGAGTACCAAAATTACTCCCCCGCCACGATCTTCTCCAAATAGCCATGATGTGGAGATGCCGGCGTTGGACTGGGGTGAGCGCAGTAAGAAGTCTTACAACACCAGGTTAAAGTCCAACATGTTTGTTTCAAACACGAGCTTTCGGAGCACTGCTCCTTCCTCCGGTGAATGGAGAGGTATGTTCCAGAAACATTTATATAGACAAAGTCAGAGATGCCAGACAATGCTTGGAATGCGAGCATTTGCGGGTAATCAAATCATTACAACCATGGGGACCAAATTCGCACCTCAATATGCCAACATCTTCATGCACAAGTTTGAACAGGACTTCCTCACCGCACAGGACCTTCAACCGACGTTATACACCAGATACATCGATGACATTTTTTTCCTTTGGACCCACGGCGAAGAATCACTGAAACGACTACACGATGAAATCAATAAGTTCCATCCCACCATCAGACTCACCATGGACTATTCTCCAAATTCTGTTGCATTCTTGGACACACTCATCTCCATCAAGGACGGTCACCTTAGCACCTCGCTTTACCGCAAGCCCACAGATAACCTCACGATGCTCCACTTCTCCAGCTTTCACCCGAAACACATTAAAGAAGCCATCCCCTATGGACAAGCCCTCCGTATACACAGGATCTGCTCAGACGAGGAGGAGCGTAACAGACACCTACAGATGCTGAAAGATGCCCTCGTACGAACGGGATATGGCGCTCGACTCATCGATCGACAGTTCCAACGCGCCACAGCAAAAAACCGCACCGACCTCCTCAGAAGACAAACACGGGACACAACTGACAGAGTACCCTTCGTCGTCCAGTACTTTCCTGGGGTGGAGAAACTACAACATCTTCTTCGCAGCCTTCAACACATCATCAATGAAGATGAACATCTTACCAAGGTCATGCCCACACCCCCACTATTTGTCTTCAAACAACCGCACAACCTCAAACAAACTATTGTTTGCAGCAAACTACCCAGCCTTCAGAACAGCGACCACGACACCACACAACCCTGCATGGCAATCTCTGCAAGACATGCCAGATCATCGACATTACACGTGGAAACACCACCACCAGGTACTCGGCACATACTTGTGCGACTCGACCAATGTAGTCTACCTCAATGCCCGACGCCACTCCAACACGGCGGGACCCCACGCGCCTCCGGGTAGGGGAGAATCCCAGCCCTGAACTCAATTTCCCTCCCAACAGATGCTTCTTGACCACTCGAGTATCTCCAGTATGGTTTGTATTTATACCATGCACCATGATTCCTGGAACATCATTGACTAGACACATTGCATAGTTACTCTCCAGGCATGTAACGTCCTGGGGGAGGGAAGGTCTGCCCTGTAGCATATCTTGAAGAAGTCAGTTAAGATGGTATCCCCTTTCTGTTGCTTTACTTTGTGTTAAATGTCCTTTTACCTCAGAACATGCACTGTTCCCTTGTTTGAGAGGTTAGCCTATGGAGTGTGGCTGATGTTTTAGGAAACAGGAGCTGGGACTGGTTCAAATTCCACAGCCCACCTCCTGAGGGAAATGGTCACTCTTGGCACCCCTTTAAATAACATAGCCACAGGTTCCCTGTCAAATTAAGGGTGACAGGCGGGTTCTAGAAGCTAGTCCGCTGATTCGAGGCCTCCCAGTGACAGAGAAGCATCAGGCTGCAGTGGAGAGTAAGTGGGTGGGAGGGCATTGTTCAAGCAAGAAAGAATAGCGAGGTCACCGTGCGTGTGGGGGAGGACCCTCTCAAGGCCGGCCTTGGCCGCTTCCCACTTGGGTAAGCCTGGAGCATTGAACCAGCAGCAAACCCCTCCCCTCCCCCTACCCCGCCCCAACTACCACAACATCCCCCACCCCCCCCCCCCCCCCCGGCCCACATTGCCCATTGCATCTGGAAAATCCCATTTGACCCCCCCCCCTCTCCCCCTCCCGACCCCCGTCCGTGTCCTCAACAAGTCTCAGAGTGGACAGAATCGGCTGGCCACCTCATGTGGCCGGGGGGGGGGGGGGGGGGGGAAGGGGGGAGAGAGGGGAATAGATGAGGAGGTGATGGGGGGGGTTGGAGGAGGAGGTTGGGCGGGCGGGGGGGGGGGGGGGGGGGTGTTCAAGTAACCCTGTCGGGCCTTGAAAACCCACCTTGGCAAACTGGGCCGATGCCAAGAAGGGGTTGGAGAAAGTGGGATGCGGGTTGCCGTTGTTCATTTCAGGCCCTGGCCGCCTCGGCTCCCAACCTCAACAGGGCTGTGCAAGCACCAGGTGCAAAATAGCAGCTTTGCCCAAGACTCCCAAAGGTCCCTCTTATCCGCCCAACGGAATGTGCTTCTAACTAAACATGTGAATTTATAACCGAGGTAAAAGATCGGATTCCAAATGCTCCGGGCCTTCAAAAAGATCAATGCCGCACATTCTCGTCATGCTCCTTGAAGGGATTCTCCGTTCCTTGAGGATCCCGCCAACGGAGAAGTCCGCTGATTAATTTTGAATCAAACTTATCCCAAATTCAAAGCTATTTCAAATTCAGCAGAATTCAGCGGCCTAGATGCTTTTCAATTGAAGTCATCCATTATTCCACATTTCTCATTTTAAGGACTGCATTCATTCATTAGCTCCGATACAACTGGTGCCAATGTGCTTGAGATTCCTCTCTCGGCATATTTATACCAAAAGGGATATTTTAATAACCATTGCTCATGCATCACCTTCCTGGAGGCTGCTTTGTTGCCCAGCCTTTATTCAGGCGGAAGGCGACAGTGATTGTCGACGATCGCATTAAAAAACAATTTCCAGGACCTCATTAATCTGATAAGGAGTGTGTAAGTAATAAGTTACTTTAATGTGCTTGTGTATTGTTGCTGTTATCGCTCCACGGACTGCATGCTGGCTCAGTTTATCAGCTCAGTTGAAGTCACGGGCGACTTGTTTTCCTAAGATTCCAAGTGATTGAAACCTGATGGGGTGCGGGAGTGAAAATATAAATGGCAGTGAAAGTTTTCTCAGTAATGTTCTGCTCGGAGACCAAGGACAGTTGGCCTCCATTCCTGACGTCATTGCAATCCAGATAATCCTTCAATTTTACAAGCATTGAAATCAACGGAAATAAAAAATAGGAGAGTGTCAAATACGTCATCGGCCAAGATGGGTTCCGCATCTTCAATTTCTAATTTTGTTTTCAACCCACTGATTGGGTAAAACCTGTGATTGCGGGAGGAGACGGATTGCGGGCGCGCGGATTGTCCGATATGTGGGCAATGTTCCCCGAACAGACACCGGAATGTGGCGACTAGGGGCTTTTCACAGTAACTTCATTTGAAGCCTACTTGTGACAATAAGCGATTTTCATTTCATTTCATTTTCATGTTCCGCCTCTCCCACAGGCTCCAGTCTCCCCAGCGATTTCTTTATAAAAAAAAGGTTTTTATTGCTTTGCATTTTATAGTTATAGTTACGCAGCGGAGGACATTAAACAGTAACACAGAGATCATAGGTACACACATATATATATATAATATACATACCTATTGTTATGTGAGAGTACCTTTAAGAAATGGGTGTTTATAAATGGGTGTGTATATAAATATCTGTCGTGAGAGTAACTTTAAGAAATGGGTGTTTACTACTGCAGTGATGTCAGAGAGTGGGTGGAGCTGGGCTGTCTGTCAGCTTTTTACTTTCATTTTAGGCTGTTTGCTGCAGGCTGTGTTTTAGTTTTGTTTTCAGTGTTGGAGCTGAAGCCATATGGAGCAGGTGTACTGTTGATCTCTCTGCCATGAAAAGACTATGGATGCGATTCTCCGCTGCCCACGACGGGTCGGAGAATAGTGGGAGGGCCTTCCCGACAATTTTCACGGCCTCCCGCTATTCTCCCCCCCCCCTCCGGCCGCCCCCCGACACGAATCGCTGCTCGCCGTTTTTTACGGCGAACAGTGATTCTCCGCAGGCCGATGGGCCGAATACCGCGGAGTTTACGGCCGTTTTCACGGCCGCGATCACACCTTCTTTCAGCGTTTGTGAAAACGGCCGCAAAGTACCCGTCCCGGACATCCATGGCACTGATTGGCACGGCCGCACCACGGCCGTGCCAAGGGTGGCATGGGCCTGCATTGGTGGGCACCGATCGCGGGCAGCGGATCCGATACCCGCGCACTATTTGTTCTTCCGCCGCCCCGCAGGATCAGTCCGTGGGGCGGCTGAGGGGCATGACGGCCCGCGCATGCGCGGGTTTGACGCGTCTGCGTGATGACGTCATCCGCAAATGCGCGGATTGGAGCCGTCCAACCCGCGCATGCGCGGCTGATGTCATCGTGCGCGTCAGCCGTCGTGACGCTTGGCGCGCGGACTTAGCGACGGTCGCTAAGGCCGCGATGCAGTGCTTCACGGGGCCCCGCTGCTAGCCCCGCCCGGGGGGGGGAGAATCGGGTCCCGGGAGGGGGCGCAGAGGCTGCCGTGAAACACGGGCAGTTTCACGGAGCCTTTACGACTCGACGCCTTTGCGGAGAATCGCGCCCTATCTCTTGATCATTTGGTGAATTCAGAATTAGAAATGTTTTCAGTCGTGACGTTAACCTGATGTGCTTCTGTTAAAAGGTGTTTCTTTTGTCTTCTGGATGTTGTTTGGGAAGTTATTAAGGATTACTTAGTGTTGTATTCTTTGGGGTTGTATTTGAATTGATGGTTGCTAAGATGTTCACTGTATGTTAAAAAGGTTAACTTGAGTTCATAGAATAAACATTGTTTTGCTTTAAAAAATACTTTTCCATTTCTGCTGTACCACACCTGTAGAGTGGGCCGTGTGCTCCCCATACCACAATCTAGTAAAAGTTGTGGGTCAGGTGAACTCCATGATACACTTTGAGATTTTCTAAACCCTGGCCCATAACACTATGTAAAAGTCCAGGAGACAAGCAAAACTGGATGTATCGGTATTATTGTTGGGGCCCTGGTTTTAATAATAATAATAATCACTTATTGTTATAAGTAGGCTTCAATTAAGTTATTGTGAAAAACCTCTAGTCGCCACATTCTGGCGCCTATTCGGGGAGGCTGGTACGGGAATTGAACTCGCGCAGCTGGCATTGTTCTGCATTACAAGCCAGATGCTGAGCCCACTGTGCTAAACCAGCCTTTGTGCCACCTGTGCGCACTTCTGCCGAGATTGTACCTGCGTGATTCACTGCCGTTTGTTCCCCCCCCCCCCCCCCCCCCCCCCCTGGCTACCCTGCCTTGTTTGCATTGCATTCTGGCTGTTATTCCCTCCCCAACCATCCCTCTCTTACCCTCCCCAACCCTTTACCCCTCGCCACCTCCACTCCCCTCACCTTCCTACCCCACCCTTCTTTTCATTCCGTTGACGGTACCAGTTCTAGTTTCATTACCCCCCCCCCCTACCCCCACCGCATTGGTTGCTGGTTACGATTGTGGTGATATAGCCTATGGGCTATATCATAGTTGGAAGGTGTGCGACTTCCAACCAGAAGGTGGCGGTACAGACACACCATGCAGTATCTGGACTAAGGTCATGTGACCCATGACTCCACTATAAAGGGAGACACTTCCGGACATCTTCAGAGGTAGACTGAAAGGGTAATAAGACATACATGTGAATGGTCAGCACTAGGTGCAAGTTCCAGAGGAGTAGTTAGCAGACTCCATGATAACGTGCTCTGTGTCAGATTGCTATCTTACCACACGAGACTCAACAAACGATTCTGGTTTGGACTGTTAGGAATGGGTTAATAGACCTTCCAATTTAATACTAATTTGATGTTAAGTATCCAATAGAAGGCACTGATATCTAAAGGGGTTACAGGTGGCAAGAGGTGGAGATTTATATGAAGTTGGATCAAAGCTTGAACATGGACAAGTTGTTGTGTTTGGTCGGTTCCTTCATGAAGCACAAATGACCAAACGCAACAACGAACAGGCTAGTGAATTGCTGCCAAGTGTTGTGGAAGCCTTCCTACCACCCTCGAATGCGGGATTTTACTTTTCCCGGTTTAAGGAATTCCGCTAGGCCGGACAGCCAGTCTGCAGCGTTGGGTGGCTCTGCCGATCTCCAACTGAGCAGGCGGGCAATCAGGAAGGTAAAGGCGAGGGCATCTGCCCCTCTCCCCATGACTAGTTCTGGTTGTTCCAAGACCCCCGAAGACCGCCATTCGTGGGCAACACCCTCACTCCCACAACCGTGGACATGGCCTCAAAAATGGTGGCCTTGTTCCCGACTCATCTGGGGCTGGACCGGAACATGTGAGTGTGGTTGGATGGGCCTCCCTGGCACCATTCACGTTTGTCCTCCACTTGCAGAAAGAACCCACTCCTGCGTTTCTTGTCAGGTGTGTCCTGTGCACTACTTTCAGCTGCGTTAGGCTCAGCCCTGTGCACGAGGAGGTGCCGTTCGCCCTGTGCAGTGCCTCTCTCCAGAGTCCTTCATCCCCACCTCTTCTACCCATTTCTCCCGTGACTCATCCAGTGATGACCATACCTCTTCCTGTAGTTGTACGTACATGCCAACGCAGTTGCCATCCCCTAGTACTCCCGCGGTCAGGGGTCTGTCTCGTAGGGAGCATCCTCCCCAGCGATTTCAGGACCGGGATGCTGTAAGCCGCCAGAATTCAGTGGGTTAGCCCTTGTGTTTGGAACGAATGGTTCAGAGAGCATGCTGAGGCTGGGGGATGCAGCGGTCATTGAGTGTGTGAAGGCAGAGGTAGCATGAGCACTGCGAACACTCGAGAGGAAGTGAGTTTACAGAGGCATGGCAGAGGGATCCAGGCAGACCCCCTCATCACTTCTGGAGGCGAGGGTGGCTGGGACCAGGATTAATCGGATATGGGGGCAAGCAGGGGGGAGAGGCTTAAAAAGCCAATGCAGGCCATTGTTCTGAGCAGCATTGGAAAAGGAGCAGAGAGGGAATTAAGTCAATACTTCAATAAGGACACAGGGAGTCCACAGCGAGTTAGCAAATCCAACTTTGGTTTATTTACAATTACGTTATAAACAACGCCCAGTAGATCCCTACTAGGTCTCCCTTCAGTTGATGACTTACTGACTAACCTCGCATACATACAGGGGCTGGTTTAGCTCACTGGGCTAAATCACTGGCTTTTACAGCAGACCAAGCAGGCCAGCAGCACGGTTCGATTCCCGTACCAGCCTCCCCGGACAGGCGCCAGAATGTGGCGACTAGGGGCTTTTCACAGTAACTTCATTGAAGCCTACTTGTGACAATAAAGCGATTTTCATTTTTCATAGATGCATGGAGTACCCCCACCCTCAGTGGCAGACCTTGTATACCGCGACAACCACAGAGAAGATAATCCCGCCCCATAAGTCCCAGGTGGGATATTGTCCACACAGGGTATAGCACCTACAACTGAGCATCGTGAATCGCTGCTGCTGAAGGATTTGCCCATTGAGGTAGATGGCTGCAGGGGCATCTGCCAGCTCCAGCTCCTTCTCTGCTAGGCAATGTCACTTCGCCTGGTCAGCAGCTGGTCAAGGTGACCATTAGTATGGCGGGGTGGCAGCTGATCTCACTGATGGGGCCACAGTGACACAGAGGTCAGTCGGATTTGTTAGACTCTCTCGGGTGCAGGGCAGCCATGTGGTTATCAAGGTACTGGCAGGGCAGTCAGGAACAGTCAGCGAAATTCCGGGGAAGGAGGGATTCCATTCTCCCAATGTTCATCTGGTCACCAGAAGCCTTTCTTCCCCGCTTTAAAGCACAAAGAACAAAGAAAGGTACAGCACAGGCCCTTCGGCCCTCCAAGCCCGTGCCTGCCATGCTGCCCATCTAAACTAAAATCTTCGACACTTCCTGGGTCCGTATCCCTCTATTCCCATCCTATTCACGTATTTGTCAAGATGCCCCTTAAATGTCACTATCGTCCCTGTTTCCACCACCACCTCCGACAGCGAGTTCTAGGCACCCACTACCCTCTGTGTAAAAACGTGCCTCGTACATCTCCTCTAAACTTTGCCCCTCGCACCTTAAACCTATGCCCCCTAGTAATTGACCCCTCTACCCTGGGGAAAAGCCTCTGACTATCCACTCTGTCGATGCCCCTCATAATTTTGTCGACCTCTATCAGGTCGTCCCTCAACCTCTGTCGTTCCAGTGAGAACAAACCGAGTTTATTCAACCGCTCCTCATAGCTAATGCCCTCCATACCTGGCAACATCCTGGTAAATCTCTTCTGCACCCTCTTTAAAGCCTCCACATCCTTCTGGTAGTGTGGCGACCAGAATTGAACACTATACTCCAAGTGTGGTCTAACTAAGGTTCTATACAGCTGCAACATGACTTGCCAATTCTTATACTCAATGCCCCAGCCAATGAAGGCAAGCATGCCGTATGCCTTCTTGACTACCTTCTCCATCTGTGTTGCCCCTTTTAGTGACTTGTGGACCTGTACACCTAGATCTCTCTGACTGTCAATACTCTTGAGGGTTCTACCATTCACTGTATATTCCCTACCCGTATTAGACTTCCAAAATGCATTACCTCACATTTGTCCAGGTTAAACTCCATCTGCCATCTCTCCGCCCATGTCTCCAGACAATCTAAATCCTGCTGTATCCTCTGACAGTCCTCATCGCTATCCGCAATTCCACCAATCTTTGTGTCATCTGCAAACTTACTAATCAGACCAGTTACATTTTCCTTCAAATCATTTATATATACTATGAACAGCAAAGGTCCCAGCACTGATCCCTGCGGAGCACCACTAGTCACAGCCCTCCAATTAGAAAAGCACCCTTCCATTGCTACTCTCTGCCTTCTATGACCCAGCCAGCTCACCTCTGATCCCGTGTGACTTCACCTTTTGTACCAGTCTACCATGAGGGACCTTGTCAAAGGCCTTACTGAAGTCCATATAGACAACATCCACTGCCCTACCTGCATCAATCATCTTTGTGACCTCTTCGAAAAACTCAAGTTAGTGAGACACGACCTCCCCTTCACAAAACCATGCTGCCTCTCACTAATACATCCATTTGCTTCCAAATGGGAGTAGATCCTGTCTCGAAGAATTCTCTCCAGTAATTTCCCTACCATTGACGTAAGGCTCACCGGCCAGTAGTTCCCTGGATTATTCTTGCTACCCTTCGTAAACAAAGGAATAACATTGGCTATTCTCCAGTCCTCTGGGACATCACCTGAAGACAGTGAGGATCCAAAGATTTCTGTCACGGCCTCAGCAATTTCCTCTCTAGCCTCCTTCAGTATTCTGGGGTAGATGCCATCAGGCCCTGGGGACTTATCTAACTTAATATTTTTCAAGACGCCCAACACCTCGTCTTTTTGGATCTCAATGTGACCCAGGCTATCTACACACCCTTCTCCAGACTCAACATCCACCAATTCCTTCTCTTTGGTGAATACTGATGCAAAGTATTCATTAGTACCTCGCCCATTTTCTCTGGCTCCCCACATAGATTCCCTTGCCTATCCTTCAGTGGGCCAACCCTTTCCCTGGCTACCCTCTTGCTTTTATGCGCGTGTAAAAAGCCTTGGGATTTTCCTTAACCCTATTTGCCAATGACTTTTCGTGACCCCTTTTAGTCCTCCTGACTCCTTGCTTAAGTTCCTTCCTACTTTCCTTATATTCCACACAGGCTTTGTCTGTTCCCAGCCTTCTAGCCCTGACAAATGCCTCCTTTTTCTTTTTGACGAGGCCTACAATATCTCTCGTTATCCAAGGATCCCGAAATTTTCCGTGTTTATCCTTCTTCCGCACAGGAACATGCCAGTCCTGAATTCCTTTCAACTGACATTTGAAAGCCTCCCACATGTCAGATGTTGATTTACCCTCAAACATCCTCCCCCAATCTAGGTTCTTCAGTTCCTGCCTAATATTGTTATAATTAGCCTTCCCCCAGTTTAGCACAATCACCCTAGGACCACTCTTATCCTTGTCCATCAGCACTTTAAAACTTACTGAATTGTGGTCACTGTTCCCGGAATGCTCCCCTACTGAAACTTCTACCACCTGGCCGGGCTCATTTCCCCATACCAGGTACAGTACAGCCCCTTCCCTAGTTGGACTGTGTACATATTGTTTTAAGAAGCCCTCCTGGATGATCCTTACAAACTATGCTCCGCCCAGGCCCCGAGCACTAAGTGAGTCCCAGTAAATATTGGGGAAGTTGAAGTCTCCCATCACAACAACCCTATTGTTTTAACTCGTTTCCAAAATCTCTCGACCTATCTGCTCCTCTATCTCCCGCTGCCTGTTGGGAGGCCTGTAGTAAACCCCCAACATTGTGACTGCACCCTTCTTATTCCTGATCTCTACCCATATAGCCTCACTGCCCTCTGAGGTGTCCTCCCGTAGTACAGCTGTAATATTCTCCCTAACCAGTAGCGCAACTCCGCCACCCCTTTTACATCCCCCTCTATCCCGCCTTAAACATCTAAACCCTGGAACGTTTAGCTGCCAATCCTGTCCTTCCCTCAACCAGGTCTCTGTAGTGGCAACAACATCATAGTTCCAAATACTAATCCAAGCTCTAAGTTCATCGGCCTTACCTGTTATACTTCTTGCATTAAAACATATGCACTGCAGGCCACCAGACCCGCTGTTTTCAGCAACATCTCCCTGTCTGCTCTCCCTCAGAGCCATACTGGCCCTATTCCCTAGTTCTCCCTCAATGCTTTCACCTTCTGACCTATTGCTCCGGTACCCACCCCCCTGCCATACTAGTTTAAACCCTCCCGTGTGACACTAGCAAACCTCGTGGCCAGGATATTTATGCCTCTCCAGTTTAGATGCAACCCGTCCTTCTTATACAGGTCACACCTGCCCCGAAAGAGCTCCCAGTGGTCCAGATAACGGAAACCCTCCCTCCTACACCAGCTGTTTAGCCACGTGTTTAGCTGCTCTATCTTCCTATTTCTAGCTCCACTGGCACGTGGCACTGGGAGTAATCCTGAGATTACAACCCTAGAGGTCCTGTCTTTTAACTTTCTGTCCAGCTCCCTGAACTCCTGCTGAAGGACCTGGTGCCCCTTCCTGCCTATGTCGTTAGTACCAATATGTACAACGACCTCTGCCTGTTTGCCCTCCTCCTTCAGGATGCCCGCTACCTATTCGGAGACATCCTGGAGCCTGGCACCAGGGAGGCAACATACCTGGAGTCTCTTTCACGTCCACAGAAGCGCCTATCTGTGCCCCTGACTATAGAGTCCCCTATGACTATTGCTCTTCTGCGCTTTGACCCTCCTGCTGAATATCAGAGCCAGCCATGGTGCCACTGCTCTGGCTGCTGCTGTTTTCCCCGATAGGCTATCCCCCTCGACAGTATCCAAAGGGGTATACCTGTTCGAGAGGGTGACAACCACAGGGGCTTCGGGGATTCCTGCACTGACTGCCTGCCCCTTCTGGTGGTCACCCATTTCTCTGCCTGCACTTTGTGTGTGACCATATTTATATAACTGCTATCTCTGACGCTTTCCGCCACTTGCATGCTCTTAAGTGCATCCAACTGCTGCTCCAACCGAACCATGCGGTCTGTGAGGAGCTCTAGTTGGGTGCACTTTCTGCAGATGAAGCCATCTGGGATGCTGGAAGCCTCCCGGACCTGCCACATCTCACAGTCAGAGTACTGCACCCCTCTAATTGACATTGCGTCAATTAATTAGTAAATTATATATATTTTTTTAAATTAAAGTTACTGTTAACTATATGTTTTCTAGCACTAGATTTCTACTATAAATGTGAAAGCTAAATACAGTACTCTCCGATCTCTGGCTTAGATACCCCTCTAAATTATAGGTAATTAAGTAATTACATTTAATTAGTTTAACAATGCTTAATTTTGAAATTTAGTGTAGATTCCCGACCAGCCAATCAGGTCACAGCTTTACTGTGATGTCACTTCAGTCCCCCCCCCCCCCCACACACACACAATTTGAAAAGGTAATAAAAATATAAATGAATGAAAATCACTTACCTTCCCAGGTTCTCAGATGCTCTCTGGTTCTCTCCCTGCAGATTAAATGTTACAGGCCAGAAGAAAGAGAGAGAACAAAACAGTAGGGAAAAAGCACCTTCTCCCACTCTGCACCGAATTACCTCACTGCACCCAATTACCAAGTTCCAAATTCCCACTCTGGATGTGTCTCACTCCGGCTGTGTCTCCTTCACCTGCGCAAAGCTTAATATAAATATCTTCTTCCCTCTCTCTGTAAGTCAGAGAGCTGGCACAGAGGGGGCAAATCCTTGGCAGAGATATTGCTGGCTGGAAGTTAGAACCAGTCTCCACTGCCCCACTTTGACTTCAGGTGCTTGCTGCTCAGGAAACGGAATCTGACTGAAGTCGGTTTGGGACTGACCAAGCCGGCGGGAGAGGGAGAAAGGCTATGAGTGCTGGCACGCGGACACGGGGAGAAGGTGCAGACTCCACACAGACAGTGACCCAAGCAAGGAATCGAACCTGGGACCCTGTAGCTGTGATGTAACAGTGCTAAGCACTGTGCTACCGTGCTGCCCAGCAAATGTAACTGTTGATACTGGGTTACAAAAATTAGCTCCGACTCAATTGACAGTAATGCTCAATCCCTTAATCAACGAATGCCTCCTCACATCAGGGGGCGCATGCAACTGAAGTCACAAATCAGCCACGATCAAATGGAATGGCAGAATCGCTCAGAGAGGCTGAATGGCTCGCTCCTGATCTGATATTCCTAAATACCAAGGGTAAAATAATGTCCTAGCTGCCAAATTAGAAATGCACCACGTTCCTGATTGGCACCAGTATCGAGCTTAATAATTGGAACCGAATCATACATTTTCACTCTCACGTGATGGAACAATGGCATGGAGAGGTTTATGGCGTACGCATGCAGAACGATGGCAGATACTGAGCGGCGTTATTCGCAGATTATTATTCCAATGTTGCGTCTTGTTACTGGCGACCTGCGAATACTCCCTCAAGAACCGCGCTGGAGCGCCAATAGCCAATGTGGACCCCCCTGAGCCGCTTCCCGCGGATCACCAGCTTGGCCCCTTTGCCGGCATTGGAAGAAGTTACCTATCTGAAGGAGCTAACCACTTTGC
The DNA here is from genome assembly GCF_902713615.1 of Scyliorhinus canicula. Taxonomy (NCBI): domain Eukaryota; kingdom Metazoa; phylum Chordata; class Chondrichthyes; order Carcharhiniformes; family Scyliorhinidae; genus Scyliorhinus; species Scyliorhinus canicula. The sequence goes on along the minus strand of NC_052169.1, from coordinate 14,179,224 downwards.
CCTGTTCCCCAATGTGCAAATGAAAATAATACTGTCATCTCGTTCAGCCTGTATCCTCACTGGAATACAACCAATTCCGTTTCCTTTATATTCTGCAGCCCATTGTATTTGATCTGCTTCAATCTCGCTTCATCCCATTGACTTAGTTTCCACATCCTGACAACTGTCTGTTTTGTTCAGAGAGTGTTGCTAATACTGCAGATTATCTGAGAAGAAGTCCCTGATTGTTTGCCAGTGGGTTGCATCAATAGCACCATCGCCTGCCTCTATTTCCCTTGATGCATCTGAATGTGTCTCCCAGACCTTTGTTGACTGCAAGGATATTTATATTAAAAGTGGGCAGCACGGTAGCACAGGTGGTTAGCGCTGTGGCTTCACAGCGCCAGGGTCCCAGGTTCGATTCCCGGCTTGGGTCACTGTCTGTGGGGAGTCTGCACTATCTCGCCATGTCTGCGTGGGTTTCCTCCGGGTGCTCCGGTTTCCTCCCACAGTCCAAAGACGTGCAGGTTAGGTGGATTGGCCATGATAAATTACCCTCAGTGACCAAAAAGGTTAGGAGAGGTTATTGGGTTACGGGGATATGGTGGAAGTGAGGGCTTAAGTGGGTCAGTGCAGACTCGATGGGCCGCATGGCCTCATTCTGCATTCTATGTTCTGTAGGAAACTTAAATTCTAAACTTAAACTCTCATTTCGGATTTTCACTCGATCCTCAACTGAAACAGCTTTTTTGAGGAAGCGAGTTCCTGATTTTCCACCAGTTCCTGGGTTCCAAAGATGATGCCGTACCCGGAACGGCAACTCTTGGCAGGATTTACCAGCGCCGTCAAAGTCTTTTAGTTGGCCCACTGCATTTTCTGGAATGTCCCGGCCTCCGTTTCTCCCTCCACTGATGCCGCGCGCCTGCTTAGATTTTCCAGAACTTTCTGTTTTTATTCCAGGTTTCCTCTGCCTTTTGTGTGACAAAATGCTTCCTGACATTTTTCCTTGGCAGCCTTGCTTTAATATTATATCCTGCCTTGTCCTGGATTCCCCCACTAGAGGAAAAGGTTTCACTCTCCGTGCACCCGATCAATTCTTTTTGATTACCCAGTAATCTTAAATCCATTGAGCGAGCTTGGTTCTGTGTCCTTAACTCATAAAATTCTTTTAATCTCAGTTCTGAAATTTTCCATCAAGCTGCGCATCATCCATTTAAACAGATACTATGTTAGTGTAAATGGGCTGCACGGTTGCACAGTGTTAGCACTGCTGCTTCACAGCGCCAGGGACCAGGTTTTGATTCCCGGCTTGGGTCACTGTCTGTGTGGCGTCTGCACGTTCTCTCCGTGTCTGCGTGGGTTTCCTCCGGGTGCTCTGGTTTCCTCCCACAAGTCCTGAAAGTCGTGCTTGTTAGGCGAATTGGACATCCTGAATTCTCCCTCAGTGTACCCGAACAGGCGCCGGAGTGTGGGGGATTTTCACAGTACATCATTGCGGCGTTAACGTAAGCCTACTTGTGACACTAATAAGGATTATTATTATTATCTGAAGTGTGACACTCCCTACCCACCCCTTCCACCCCCCATTAAGCTTCCCCTAATTACTCAACACAGACTGCACACTCTTAGATAGACCTGAGGAAGGAGCAGTGCTCCGAAAGCTAGTGTTTGAAACAAACATGTTGGACTTTAACCTGGTGTTGTCAGACTTCTTACTGTGCTCACCCCAGTCCAACACCGGCATCTCCACCTCTCAGATAGAAACATACATAGGAATAGAAGCAGGAGGAGGCCATTCGGCCCTTCGAGCCTGCTCCGCCATTCATGATGATCCCTTTAGCCCCAAGAACTCTATCTAATTCCTTCTTGAAATCACACAATGTTTTGGCCTCAACTACTTTCTGTGGTAGCGAATTCCACAGATTCACCGCTCTCCGGGCAAAGACATTTCTCCTCACCTCAGTCCTAAAAGGTTTACCCCTTATCCTCAAACTATGACCCCTAGTTCTGGACTACCCCACCGTCGGGAACATTCTTTCTGAATCTACCTTGTCTAATCCTGTTAGAATTTTATACGTTCTCTGAGATCCCCTCTCACTCTTCTAAACTCCAATGAATATAATCCTAACCGACTTAGTCTCTCCTCATATGACAGTCCCGCCATCCCAGGAATCAGCCTGGTAAACCTTCGCTGCTCTCCCTCCTTAGTAACTACATCATTCCTCATTTCAGGACACCAAAAACTACACACAATACTCCAGGTGTGGCCTCACCAATGCCCTACACAATTGCAGTAAATCATCTCTATTCCTACACTCAAATACTCTCGCTATGAAGGCCAACATACCATTTGCTATCTTTACAGCTTGCAGGCTTACTTTCAGTGACTGAAGCACAAGAACATCAAGGTCTCGCTGAGTATTTACCGCTCTCAATTTACACCCATTCATGTCCACAAGTAGGTTTAATTGATTTGGATTTGATTTGGTTTATCGTCACATGTCCCGAAGTACAGTGAAAAGTATTTTTCTGCGGCCGAGGGAACAAACACAGTACGTACATAGTAGACAAAAAGAATAATCAACAGAGTACATTGACAAATGGAACATCGACAAACAGTGATGGGTTACAGTGTGGAACAAGGGGCCAAAAGGGGCTGGTTTAGCTCACCAGGCTAAATCGCTGGCTTTTAAAGCAGACCAAGCAGGCCAGCAGCACGGTTCGATTCCCGTACCAGCCTCCCCGGACAGGCGCCGGAATGTGGCGACTAGGGGCTTTTCACAGTAACTTAATTGAAGCCTACTCGTGACAATAAGCGATTTTCATTTCAACAAAGCAACTACATGAGTAAGAGAAGCATTGGGCGTCGTGAATAGTGTTCGTACAGGGAACAGATCAGTCCGTGGGGGAGTCGTTGAGGAGTCTGGTAGCTGTGGGGAAGAAGCTGTTCCTATGTCTGGATGTGCGGGTCTTCAGACTTCTGTACCTACTGCCTGATGGAAGGGTCTAGAAGAGGTCAAAGCCTGGGTGGGAGGGGTCCCTGACAATGCTGTCTGCCTTCCTGAGGCAGCGGGAGGTGTAGACGGAATCAATGGGAGGGTGGCAAGTATGTGTGATGGGTTGGGCTGAGTTCACCACACTCTGCTAATGCTGGCCATAACTTTACAACACAGAGGCAGGGCTGCTAACAGCTGGACTAAGTGGAAGTAGAGTTTGAGGGCAAGATCGAAACTCTTACGACAGAGGATTCTGCGTTGTCGTCACTAAGGGGGAAGACAATCCCCATTGGTGGCAATGCTGAGAGGAAGGTTCCTAATTTTCTAAGTGTTCATAAACAGTATGTTTGTACAGCAACTTTCCTGACCTCAGACAATCCCAAAAGCCTTCGCAGCTTTCAGGAAACAGGTTGTTTTAAATAATATACTTTTCTGGAAATCATAAACCTTTAAGAAAGTTTAATCTTGTGCTTCTGTATTTTAAAGGGTTAGTGACTTCAGTTTGTTTCGGATGCCTGTGTGGCTACGGGAGAGTTTATGACATGAAAGCAAACAGGGCTTAAAAGGAAACTAGGTTGTTGCTTAGCAACCAGGGGCCACCTTAGGAGAGAAATAACTTTTGAGTTTGTTTTAAGCTGGACCCAGGAGAAGCTGGACAGGACAAAGGGGCTGTTGAAAGCAGACAAAAAGTATGCCTCACAAAGAGAGTTAAGTTTAAGGAACAAAGAACAAGAACTTGAACAGGATCCTGTTCAGGAGAATTCAGGCAAACAGCAGAGCAAAAGCTCCGAGTCAAAGAGACAGCTTCAAGATCCAGGTTTAAAGACAGCTAATTCCGGGTAAATCAAAAGTTTAGTGACATCTTAATACAACCTGTGAAGCAGTAGCATTCCATTGGCTGTGCACCCGAGAGGTTGTGTGGAATCTTGAATTCATGTGGCAATCCAAGGCAGAGCAATACTGAAAGGAGAGAATTAAATTCTGGAAGTGGATCCTTGGGTGAACGCACCCAAGAGAAAGTGCTGCATGGGAAAAGATTCCAAGGGGAGTTTTTTTGAGAGTGAAGCTCAGAAACACTCATGTGGAAGTCAGATTTCCGGTGACACCAGTTGGCTCACAGTGTGACAAGCATCTGGAGGGATTTGAGGAGAAATCCACAGAAGTCCTATTTGGTGGTATCTGCCCATTAGCGTGTATCTGACAATTGGCCTGTTGGTTTACATAGACTGTTTATTTTCTCAGTGTATCTGAGTATAAAACATAGAACATAGAAAAATACAGCACAGAACAAGCCCTTCGGCCCACAACATTGTGCCGAACCTTTGATCTAGATTAATCATAGATTATCATAGAATTTACAGTGCAGAAGGAGGCCATTTGGCCCTTCGAGTCTGCACCAGCTCTTGGAAAGAGCACCCTATCCAAGGTCAACACCTCCACCCTATCCCCATAACCCAGTAACCCCACCCAACACTAAGGGCAATTTTGGACACTAAGGGCAATTTATCATGGCCAATCCACCTAATCTGCACATTTTTGGACTGTGGGAGGAAATCGGTGCACCCAGAGGAAACCGGAGCACCTGGAGGAAACCCATGCACACACCGGGAGGATGTGCAGACTCCGCACAGACAGTGACCCAAGCCGGTATTGAACCTGGGACCCTGGAGCTGTGAAGCAATTGTGCTATCCACAATGTTACCGTGCTGCCCTTAAGAACAAATGAATTTACACTCCATCATTTTACCGTAATCCATGTACCTCTCCAATAGCCGCTTGAAGGTCCCTAATGTTTCCGACTCAACTACTTCCACAGGCAGTGCATTCCATGCCCCCACTACTCTCTGGGTAACAAACCTACCTCTGACATCCCCCTATATCTTCCACCATTCACCTTAAATTTACATCCCCTGTAATGGTTTGTTCCACCCAGGGAAAAAGTCTATGACAGTCTACTCTATTTATTCCCCTGATCATCTTATAAACCTCTATCAAGTCGCCCCTCATTCCTCATATAGGAACCCTGTATTCCGCATTCATATTTGTCCTTCCAAAATGGACAACCTCTCACTCTTCAGGGTTGAACTCCATCTGCCACTTCTCAGCCCAGCTCTGCATCCTATCTATGTCTCTTTGCAGCCGACAACAGCCCTCCTCACTATCCACAACCCCACCAATCTTCCTATCATTTGCAAATTTAAGATAGATTTTAACTTGTGTTCAGCTGATAAATCCGTGAATACCTGTAACGATTTTGCTGGGGTAAAGGAGTAGCCAATCTTTCCATGTTTAATAAATGTTTTATCCTTTGGTTCAAATTTAATTGGCAGTCCTGTGACTCTGTCCATCCACGTCCCCAAACGAAACAATAAAACGTACGATCTATTGAGCCAAGGCTGCCCTCGGGGACCCGTCTGTCCAGCGCTAACATCATCTGGGATCGTCACACAGCCAAAGAGGTACTTCAGAACCCTTTGACTGTCGGGAAGCACAGCAGCCAAATTGTGCAGAGTGAGCCCCCACAAAGCAGCGTTGCGGTAATAACTCGTAAATCTATCCTGGCGATGAGGGTAAAGGGGTCAATATTGGCAGTGATTTTCAAATGTCTTTTTTCAGGAGACCCACTTTAACCAAATGGTTCACCCACGTGACCCAATAATTTACAGACTGTCTACCCGAGGTCCTGGCACTCTGTCCAGAGCCAGTATTCGTGCTGCTCTATCCTGCCGTGGACTCAGCTGGGCGGCTCACTATAGCTGGCAGATTCTGATGTGAAACCCTGACCAGTGAGATTATCAGCTGTTGGTGTCCCTGGTCATCTTTTTTGGATGACAAAACGATTGGTGGGTTACACGCAGCTCGTCATTACATGTGTAGTGTAGAGAGCGAGGGTGAACTAACTTAGTAGAAAGGGAAAGAATATTGGGGCCAATTGTATGCACAGGGCACACCAACCTGTATATTGCCTCCTCTGGCCGCACTGTGTACAGCAGAGAGAATATGTATTTAATGTACCCAGAGTAAAAAGGTCAGGGAGCCTTTGCAAAATCAATTTCGGTGACCCATTTTTTAACATCCCGCAATGCAACCGAGGATCGCGATACACATTTTGAAAACCACTGCTGTTAGAGTGCTAGCCCAGATTTTTGCGGCCAAATAACCAGAGTAGGACAATGAATCCAATACACTCTGAGCGATGAATGCACGTCAGGCAACAGCTGCGTTGGAGGGTGTGGACTGGAGGCTAAGGGTAGAAGTCCATTCATGGGATGTGGGCTTGAGAAGGTGATGGTGTGCCACCTGTAACAACATGCATGTTGTAAGGAATACAAAGGGTTAACAATTTGATGTCAACACTTCTCACACCAGATGGAGATAAGGAGCAGTCATATAAATACCATGTGACTCCTGGGATTCGGGGAGAAAGGGTTTAGGCGTGAGAGAGATTAGTTGCGTAGTGTCGAGTTCTGTCGTTTGAGATATCGTACAGTTTAACTTAATATCTTTTACCTTGGGACTTGTTCGAATCTTATTTAAGTAGTGTAAATAAATCAGCGTTGTTCATTTACTTAGCTTGATGTTCTTTGTTCAATACTAAATACTCAAGAAATCCTGGGGCCGGTTTAGCTCTGGAGCTGGTTTAGCACAGGGCTAAATAGCTGGCTTTTAAAGCTGACCAAGGCAGGCCAGCAGCGTGGTTCAATTCCCATACCAGCCTCCCCGAACAGGCGCCAGAATGTGGCAACGAGGGGCTTTTCACAGTAACTTAATTTGAAGCCTTTTTGATTTTTCAATTTTACATTGTCATTTCATTTTTCATTTACAAAACAGAGAACATCGCACCACCTTCTTGAACGATTGCAGCCCATGTGGCGTAGGTACGCCCACAGTGCTGTTAGGGAGTGGAGTTCCAGGATTTTGAGCAGCCAGCCACTTCAGAGGGTCTTGGGTCACACGCGGGCCAGACCAGGGTACAGACGGCAGATTTCCTTCCCTAAAGAACAAAGAACAAAGAAAATTATAGCACAGGAACAGGCCCTTCGACCCTCCCAGCCTGCGCCGATCCCGATCCTTTATCTAAACCTGTCGCCTATTTTCCAAGGATCTACTTCCCTCTGTTCCCCGCCCGTTCATATATCTGTCTAGATGCATCTTAAATGATGCTATCGTGCCCGCCTCTACCACCTCCGCTGGCAAAGCATTCCAGGCACCCACCACCCTCTGCATAAAAAAACGTCCCACGCACATCTCCCTTAAACTTTCCCCCTCTCACCTTGAAATCGTGACCCCTTGTAATTGACACCCCCACTCTTGGAAAAAGCTTGTTGCTAACCACCCTGTCCATACCTCTCATAATTTTGTAGACCTCAATCAGGTTCCCCCCTCAACCTCCGTCTTTCCAACGAAAACAATCCTAATCTACTCAACCTTTCTGCACAGCTAGCACCCTCCATACCAGGCAACATCTTAGTGAACCTCCTCTGCACCCTCTCTAAAGCAGCCACATCCTTCTGGTAATGTGGCGACCAGAACTGCACGCAGTATTCCAAATGAGGCCTAACCAAAATCATATACAACTGTAACATGACCTGCCGACTCTTGTACTCAATACCCCGTCCGATGAAGGCTAGCATGCTGTATGCCTTCTTGACCACTCTATCGACCTGCGTTGCCACCTTCAGGGTACAATGGACCTGAACTCCCAGGGGGCGTTTGTGTTACAGATGTGTTTGTGCAACAATTTCATCCATTACTGAGACTAGTTTTATATTCTGGACTTTTGTTTTATTAATTGAATTCAAATTGCCCCAAATGCCATGATGTGATTTGAACCCACATCCCCAGAGCATTTAAATAAGCAAATGACTGTGGATTCTGGAATCTGAAACAGGAACAGAGGATGCGAGAAAAACAGGCCATCTGTCTTGTGTTCTTTATTTTTGAACATCTTTTTAATTGAATTTTCATATTTTATCTCCCAGAATTCATAAATTACAAATTGACAAAGCGTGCCAAAAAAAAATCCAACACATATGAAATGAAAAGGAAAATGGCTTATTGTCACCATTGTTAAATGGCTTATGGTTAGTCATAGGCTTCAATGAAGTTACTGTGAAAAGCCCCTAGTCGCCACATTCCGGCGCCTGTTCGGGGAGGCTGGTACGGGAATTGAACCGTGCTGCTGGCCTGCCTTGGTCTGCTTTAAAAGCCAGCGATTTAGCCCAGTGTGCTAAACCAGCCCCTGATAATCAACATACTTACAATCAAGTGTCTTCACTGCAGCTGTGGCCATGACCCCTCCCTTTACTCTGCGCACATATTGTACAATCCCAAATATGGCCAAAGCACATATTTGCAAGTGTCTATTCATAGTTTGGTTTGAGTATTAGCTTGCCCTTGGTCCATTCCCCTGCGGCCTTGTCCCTCGCATTCTTTTTGCCGGCCTTCTTCATCCCCCTCCCCTTCCTCCCCCTCCGCCCCTCTTCCTCCCCCGCCCCCGCCCCCCTCTTCCCTCCCCCCTTTCCTTTTCCTCTCTGACCTGCAGATCCTCTGCGTCCCCCCCCCCCCACCCGTCCCTTCCCCCCACGCCGTTGCATATTTTTAAGGTTGCTCCACTTAGTTCCAATCTCTCACAGCCACGGTTTCACGTCCAACGCATTTTCCGATCTCTTTAGCTCTGATGAAGAGCCGGATGGGCTTGAAACGTTAACTCCGTTTCCTCTCGCTGCAGATGCTGCCAGACCTGTGCCCTTCCCCAGAGCATTAGCCCAGACCTCTGAATAACTAGGCTGACAACATTACCACAAGCTGCCATCTCCCTAGTTGGTCATGTGCCCAAAGAAGAACTTGCTGAATTTGATCATTAAAATGTATTGCATTAAGACTAGGGCAGTCCAAGCTCTTGCTTTTATACCATGTTTGCAAAAGCATAAAAATGATTTGTTATCTTCATAGAATTATATTTCAGCTGGAGAGAGATAAATTCATGCTTGTTTTTATTTTTCTGAGTTGCATTCGAGTCCCACATGCAATGAGTCATCCTTCGATTGAAGTTCTACAAATAGTCACAGAGTAATTGAAAGGTGGAATGTCTAATTAACATTTATTTTTCTCTTTCTCCTCTTTTGATTGCCACCTCTCCTTTGCAAGTTCTTGCGTGACATTTAAACGTGGTTGGAAGTTGTAAAGCAGAATATCCTCCACGATATCGGGAAGTGCGACAACCACCTGAACCCCCTACTTCCCCCCCCCCACGCCCCCCCCCCCCCACCCTGCCCCCAGCATATCCGCCACCTCCCCAAAACATCATGGCAGGGCATCAGGAGCAGGTTTGAAAAAAATATTTTGCAGTTCAGGTGGATTGGCCGTGCTAAAATGAACCTTACCCCAAGTGTCCAAAAGGTTAGGTGGGTGCACAGATCCTATTGGGTGGGGACAATGGATTTATTTTAGTTCATTGACAGTTCCTTTATATGAAAAAACAATTACAAAACAATTAGGTCAAACAATACACAGGGAACACACAATAAGATCACAACATTCTATTCCACCTTTACAGAGGAGACAGACCAAATTACCGAACATTGATATGAAGTAGAAAAACAGGCAGCACGGTAGCATGGTGGTTAGCATCAATGCTTCACAGCTCCAGGGTCCCAGGTTCGATTCCCGGCTGGGTCACTGTCTGTGTGGAGTCTGCACGTCCTCCCCGTGTGTGCGTGGGTTTCCTCCGGGTGTTCCGGTTTCCTCCCACAGTCCAAAGATGTGCGGGTTAGGTGGATTGGCCAGGCTAAATTGCCCTTAGTGTTCTAAAAAATAAGGTTACTGGTTTAGGGTGGATACGTGGGCTTGAGTAGGGTGATCATTGCTCGGCACAACATCGAGGGCCGAAGGGCCTGTTCTGTGCTGTACTGTTCTAAAGGCAGCAGTACAGTTAAGGTACCAGCATCAAAATCAACCCGCCACTCCCTCCCCCTCCCATAGCACCCAGCCGCAGGGAATGCGGGGAGATGGAGGGAGCATCCTTATTATGGGAGCCAAGCCTGAGGCAAAAGGGGCAGCAACTGACAAACATATGGCCTCCAGACATTGAGCAACACGCAATTGACAGTGCAAAAGCAATTAATTCTGCTTGATGGACTCCTGTTCACTTTTTAATATTTTCAAATACTCTTGAACTGATGATCATTTTTCAAAATAAATTTCGAGTGCTCAATAAATTTTTTCCAATTAAGGGGCAATTTAGCGTGGCCAATTCACCTACCTTGCACAGCTTTGGGTTACACATAGAATTTACAGTGCAGAAGGAGGCCATTTGGCCCATCGAGTCTGCACCGGCTCTTGGAAAGAGCACCCTACTTAAACCCACATCTTCACCCTACCCCGTAACCCAGTAACCCACCTAACCTTTTTGGACACTAAGAGGCAATTTATCATGGCCAATCCACCTAACCTGCACATCTTTGGACTGTGGGAGGAAACTGGAGCACCTGGCGGAAACCCACGCAGACAGGGGGAGAACGTGCAGACTCCACACAGACAGTCAACCCAGCCAGGAATCTAACCTGGGAACTTGAAGCTGTGAAGCAACAGTGCTAACCACTGTTCTACCGTACTGCCCATAACGGCTGTGGGGCGAAGCTGACGCAGACACGAGGTGAATGTGTAAACTCCACTCGGACAGTATACCCAGGGCCGGGATGGAACCCGGGTCCTCAGCGCTGTAGGCAGCAGTGCTAACCACTGCACCACCGTACCACCCATTGAACTGATGAGCTTATTGTTCGTCCGCGTATCTTCAGACCGGCTCTGTTTTTCCCCTTTGTGAAATAAAGCGGTGGAAGGATTCCTGACCTGATTATCAACCTGTTCGACATCGTTGTGAACATTCCTCCCATGGCCAGCAAGTTCTGGCATGGGACCTCAAACCTTGAGCGAGGTAGGACCGCTATCACTGCGCCACTCCTGTTTCATTGAAGGGAAGGGTGACCATGTTGATCATCTGGAGTGTTTAGTAGGGTTCCGATGGGCACGCAGGTGACAGTTCAAGTCAATCTCCGTCCAGAACGTTCTGCTGCAAGTATGAAAGGAGACCACAGACGATTGAGTTTTGGAGGAGTTGCTGACTCAGCATTTCTTCTCCTTGCATTATCTTTCTGCCTCTGATATCTGCTTGCTCTTGAAGGAGGCAACGCCATTTTTTGCTTGGTTGCGTCAAGGTGCAGCCACCTTGGGCGAGCTTCACCCAGGGCTCGAACTCGAGCTCAAAACCCCTGATCGAAACCTTGCAGCACTTCCATGGACCACGGTGAGAGCGCACCCCAGACTCGAGCACTCCATAGAAGACTGGCTTTAGTAAGTGAGTGTCGGGCATTCTGGCTTCGTGACCAAGGACAACTCACTTGCGACTGTGAGGATGCTCGGAATGCCAGCTCGGGTGAGTACCTCGCTGGCTGATATTTCGACCTGTCATCCGATCTTCAGAACCTTCCGAAGGCAGATCGACCTGAAGACAGAGAATTGTAGAAAGGAATGGCAACAAGAAAATGTAGTACTGTAAATAATGTAGCCGTTACTGGTTCTGCCAGTTGTATAATGAGTTCACCTCATGTCAAGATCCATTATCTCCAGTATATTGCCTCAAAGAGACCATTGTGATGCATCTGACATCAGCAATAACATTCTCTTCTGCTTTCATTGCCCTGCAATAATCAAATGGTCAACATTTCGGAGGCACATTTCTTGAACAAGATTTAAAGGTGCGCCTTAATCTGAACCATAGTGGGAGCAGATGCTTGACTTCTGCTCACATCTCAATCTAAAACTCCACGGAACCGCTTCTCTGCAAAATGCCTCATAACTTAGCTCCTCCTATTAATTACATAATCTTACCAAGTTGAAGCACAATGTATCCAATTAACTCCACGGGGGTACCCTTTAATCCAAACAAAACTGCATTAGCCCAATCTTTTAAGGTGTCTTAATTGCACCCCTAGCTTCCAAAACCTTTCAAACCAAGATTCTCTCAAAACACTACTGCAGCAGTCATACACACACTGACCCAGGCTTTTAACCCTTACTGCAATATATACATTTCATACAATATATCAGATAGTCCTACATTCATTTCATTGGCACAGGGTCATGCTTTATTTTATAATGCTCCAGAGAGGCACCTTGGGACATAAAAATATAAATTGTTGTTGGGAAGCCCATTTAATCTAACAAAACGGTTTTGTACTTAAAAAAACCCAATAAAAACATTTATTAAAAAAAACGGTTTTGTACTTCAGAGCCAACTAGCATTAATTACTTAGCAAATGCAAGTCTCCAAATCCAAGTGCTAACCTTCTCATTTGTTGAGTTTGAGGTGATTAGTCCACCCCTTAGTCTGTAGGCAGACTTCTCAGTAATGTGCAACGCTATTTGTGTCTTTCTCTAAGTGCATAAATGGTTTGTACTGAGACCCTTGCAGTGGTGGTTGGCTGCACAGGGTCCTTGGCCTGTCCTGAACCTACTTCGCCAGGGCCACTGTTGCCGTTGGTCGTCTGCCATTCGACAGAGGGGGGTTTGTCACACGGTGTTTTTTTCGCGAATTTCCCCTGCGGGATTCTCCGTCGGTGGGATCCTCGGCTTGGCTGGCAGCCCGTGGGTTTCCGAACGGCGTGGAATGGCCATAAGGGGAAACTCCATTGGCCGGCGGCCGCAACGGAGGATCCCACTGCCGGCGGGGAAAATGGGGCTGGAGGGTCAGAGAGTCCACCCCCCCCCCCCCCCCCCCCCATCCTGTGTTTACCATTCGTTGATCCAAAGGATGTCTGCTGGCAGATCTTGCTCAGGAAGGGCGCTCCATATGGGGTGTCAAGATGGAAGGCGGGCAGTTGGAGAGTTGGAATGGAACGGAAGCCAACAACTGTGCGGAGTCTGCACGTCCTCCCCGTGTGTGCGTGGGTTTCCTCCGGGTGCTCCGGTTTCCTCCCACAGTCCAAAGATGTGCGGGTTAGGTGGATTGGCCATGCTAAATTGCCCTTAGTGTCCTAAAAAAGTAAGGTTAGGAGGGGTGTTGTTGGGTTACGGGTATAGGGTGAATACGTGGGTTTGAGTAGGGTGATCATTGCTCGGCACAACATCGAGGGCCGAAGGGCCTGTTCTGTGCTGTACTGTTCTATGTTCTAACTGATTGGGCATCGCAGCAGCTCACATTCCTTGCGCACATTGCTGTTTTTAACCGTCAAAGAATGGGGTAAAAGTTAGAATGAGGAGGGTTCACCTTCAGTTCTTGAAAGCGTTGGGTTCTTCAAAGCGAAACACGAGCCTACGCAATAGGTTATCCGATGAATTAGATCGCAGATCAGGACTGCCAAGATATTAGCTTTGAATGATCAAGCGTGCTGATTAGGGGATGTCTTCTGTGCCTCTAATTACTTGCAGATTGCTGATATTTGTCGAAGCACCATGTGCACAAACTTGGCAATAATAAAACAGCGTTGGCAGTCCCACACGAATACCAGCTGTTGCGTTTTCAGCTTTGCAAGCTATGTCACAGCCCCCTTTCTTTATCACCCCATAAATCTTGCTCATTAATCTATGATTTAGTACGACGTGGCGAGTCGGTAAATTAGCAAAATAGATAATTGGAGTAAAGAACAATAAGATTAAAGGCTGTGGATCGCATGCACAGAGGGGAGGATTTTGCCTCGCTTAAGTTCACTTGGGCGCAGTTCAAAGCAGGCCCTGGATGGCTGGTTCTGCTGCTTTGCTAACGCATGGGGCACAGCTTAGCTCAAGGGACTGATCACCACTTTTTGATTCATTGACAGTTTTTGGGTAGCGTCAACAGTGAAACGAAGATTTTCTTTTATGGAGCAAGCTGTTAAGGTTCTCAACATCACTGCCTTGAGGAAGCAGTTTCAAAAAAGGTTTGCATTTACCGGTCCTCCTGGGTGGGGGGGGGGGGGGGGGGGGGGGTGGGGGGAGGGGGGGGGGGGAGCTGGCAAAGTGGCATGGGATGGCAGAGGATGGCATGCCCACCACATCTCCTATCCTTGCCACTACGCCACTTTGCCAGCGGCATGAAATTCAGCAGCAGGCAGGAGGGGGTGTGTAGGGGAAGGGGGGGGGGTGTTACTTGGAGTCCAACTGAGCCACGTAAGTGGTCAATGATGTACTTGTCACTGGCTCCGCTAGCATTTTAATAAAGCTTGGCAGGCCCATTGCTGTGTGGGCAGACCACCCGGGTGGTTCCCTGGTGGGTTCTGTGAAGACCATGGGGGATGTCCCCTGGCTAGGGAGCACCCCCCCCCCCCCCCCACCACACACACACACACACACAAAAACAAAAGTCAAGACCAGTCCGACTGGGCACAGTGTCCCCAGTCTTCACTCATGTGAGGTTGCGTGGAGAGGCAGTGGTGCAACAGTATTGTCACTGGACTAGTATTCCAGAGACCCTGGGTAATCCTCTGGGGACCTGGGTTCGAATCCCAGCGCGGCAGGTGATGGAATTTCAATTCAATAAAAAATAATTGGAATTAGAAGTCGAATGATGACCACTAAACGATTGTCGTAAAAACCCATCTGGTTCACTAATATCCTGTCGGGAAGGAAATCTGCCGTCCTTACCTGGTCTGGCCTACATGTGACTCCAGGCCCACAGCAATGTCGTTGGCTCTTAAATGACCCCCAACATGGTCCAGCGTGGCACTCAGTTCAAGGGCAATTAGGGATGGACAATAAATGTTTGGCCCGCCAGCGACGCCCACATCCCGCGGACAAAAATAAATTCCTGCAGGCGCATCTCCAGCCCCAGAAGATGCTGCGGAGTCCTCTGAGCTTCCAGCCCTCTGATAGGGTCAGAAGCCTTCAGAGGCAAGGTGGCATCCTCAATAGGGGCGGCAGGCTGGCATCAGCCACCAAATTGGCTTCCGCCAGCAAAATGAGACCCCAGATCCCGCTGCTCACGGAAGTGATGCTCTCACTCCACATCGGTTCTAAGCTCTGGCTGCGGAGCACATGTTGCCTTTGCAAAGTGCAACCTAAATATATATTTCAACAGGAAATTGGAACAATACTGGAAGAAAAGAAAGGAAAGAGCGGGAGAGTGGAACCAATTAGATAGCTCGTTCAAAGAGTTGGCTCTGTCACAAATACCCAAACTGGCCTCCTTCTGCACTGTATCTGCTGTACATTTTCTTACATCTTACAGCAATGCCGAGATGACACTAATTTATAAATCAGTTTTTGAATATTTCCACAATCATAAAGTGTCTGCACTCGTATATATCTCAGCTCACCTTCCAGGGTCGTCCGTGTTTACTTTGCTGTGTCCACACCCAGGCTCAACCAAACCAGCACAGTGAGCATAGATCAGTTACCAGACTCACATAATCAAACACAGAACAATTAAACCATTGAACAATGCTGTATCATTCCATAATGCTCCACTGTCAAATTAATTGTAGCGGTGTTTTAGTGATGCAATGAGATATTGGGTTCCTGTATTTCCTTGCATACATGAGGAACTTGGGGCAGGATTCTCCCGCAATTGGTGGGATGGCCCGGCGCCAAGAACAACGCGAACCACTCCGGCGTCAGGCCACGCGGAAGTTGCGGAATCCTCCGCACTTCTGGTGGCTATGCTGGCGGCGGAGAGGTTGGCGCCATACCAACCGGTGCCGAAGGGCCACTGTGGTCCCGCTGAACCGCTGGCATGTTCTGGCGCAGGCACAGGGAGGTTCCTCTCCGCACCGGCCATGACGGAGCTACAAAGCCGGCGCGGAGGGAAAAGTGCCCCCACGGCCCAGGCCCACCCGCAAATTGGTGGGCCCCCATCACAGGCCAGGCCACCATGGAGGGCCCCCCAGGGCCAGATCCCCTTGAAAGGACCCCGCTGGACGGCCAATAAGCCAGGTCCCGCTGTGATGGACCATGTCCATTTCACGCCGGCGGGACTGGCCAAAAACGGGTGGCTACTAGGCCCATCGGGGCCCGGAGAATTGCCGGGGGTGGGGGGGGGGGCGCTGCCAATGGCCCCCGACCGGCGCGGTGTAAACCCCGCTCCCATCCGCAAACCGGCCGGAGAATTCTGCAGCTGGTGCCGGAGCGGCGGGGCGGGTTTCACGCCGCCATCGGGGATTCTCCGGCCCGGCAGAGGGTTGGGGGGTGGGGGGGGGGGGGGTGGGTCGGAGAATCCTGTCCTTGATTCCTAATCAATCATGTCGACACGTCCTGCTGGAAATGGATGAGGTGTCTGCTCAGTGCAGTTAGAATAATAATAATCATCGTTTATTGTCACAAGTAGGCTTCAATGAAGTTACTGTGAAAAGCCCCTAGTCGCCACATTCCGGTGTCTGTTCGGGGAGGCCGGTACGGGAATTGAACCCGCGCTGCTGCCATTGTTCTGCCACCCAGGACAAAGCAAGACGAAGAAGGAAAGAGTGTGCAAGTACGGCCATAAAGATCAGAGATTCCAAAAGAGAGGTGTGGACAAATGTGTTAGTCCTGACTCCAACACCATAGCCCTCTATCTGCTGCAGGGTGCTCCAGAAATATTCACCTATCTTTCTGCTTCCAACACTGGACGGACTCTTAAGCAGAGATAGGCCCATTCCGGAGGTCAGGAAGCGCCCATTCATAGAAAGGGTGGGTGCAAGCCAGAGCTCTTCTCCCCTCCCCCCCCCCTCCCCCCCTCCCCCCCCCCCCCCCCCCCCCCCCCCCCCGTTGAGGGACAATTGGAGTTTTCACAACTGAGAAAGGAAGAGATTATTCTCATTAGATCGGAGAAGGATGAGGGGCGACTTGATAGAAGTTTGTAAGATGATCAGGGGAATGGATACAGTAGACAGTCAGAGACTTTTTCACCGGGTGGAACAAACCATTACAAGGGGACATAAATTTAAGGTGAATGGTGGAAGATATAGGGGGAATGTCAGAGGTAGGTTCTTTACCCAGAGAGTAGTGGGGGCATGGAATGCACTGCCTGTGGAAGTAGTTGAGTCGGAAACATTAGGGACCTTCAAGCGGCTATTGGATAGGTACATGGATTATGGTAGAATAATGGAGTGTTGATTAATTTGTTCTTAAGGGCAGCACGGTAGCATTGTGAATAGCACAATTGCCTCACAGCTCCAGGGTCCCAGGTTCGATTCCCCGTTGGGTCACTGTCTGTGTGGAGTCTGCACGTTCTCCCCGTGTCTGCGTGGGTTTCCTCCGGGTCCTCCGGTTTCCTCCCACAGTCCAAAGATGTGCAGGTTGGGTGGATTGGCCATGATAAATTGTCCTTAGTGTCCAAAATTCTATCATAATCTATGATTAACCTAGGACAAAAGTTCGGCACAACATCGTGGGCCGAAGGGCCTGTTCTGTGCTGTATTTCTCGATACTATAGATTTGTTCGGGGGGAGTACGAAAAGAAGTGGAGCTAAAAGATGGAAGGTGGAGTGGAGGTGCGACAGCCCGAGGGGCTGAATGGCCTCCTGCTGTCCCATGCCCTGTCACGGCAGAGGCATTGCGTATTTTCTGCGTTTTCACTTTTCTGCCGCATGACCCTTTATATCCCCGAATGGCCGGGACCCAGAGGGCAACAGGAGCAGACTCAGTCTGGCGAAGGCTCCGATCCATCGGAAATTTCTGCAGCCCACACACAATTTACTATCTTCACCTTTGGAATTAGGGTCCCGAACAGCAAGTCATCGAGGATTAAATTACAATCCCCGATTAGCTGTTTGAGATGGTGCTCCTCACTGTCACAACTTAACGTTGTTGCCAAGTACTGAATCCAATCAACAATCTGGAAATTTGAATAATTACTTTCCTATGTGCAGATGCTGTTTAATTCTATCACTGTAAAGTATTTATTGTTCAATTTGATATTCTACCGCCATATGGCCTCCAATGGAACCTGTTTACTTGAGCTAATGGGCCTCTTTTACTCTGTTTTTAACAATTGGGTCGAGACTCTCTCTCTCTGTAATGGAGCATCCAATCTCTGCAGGTTTTTCAGGGCTGAGGGAAGGCCGCATTGCACAAGGCGCTGTGACCAAGGGCCGAGTCGCACGGAGGCAACAGTGGTCTTATTTGTCAGCTGGAGACCGGCGAATGACCCACGTTGTGACCTCTGGGGAAGGCCAGCCGGGTCACGAGCTGAGAGGTCAGCAGCAGAAGCAGGCCGAGTTCCCGCCCCTCGCGAGCGGTTGGCCAACCAGAGGCTGGGGGCATTTTGAACGGCAGTGCCGCCGGCAGTGGGCCTGCTGCAGGAAAGACAATCCACTGGAGGCCCCAGGATGCCCGAACGGCCCAGGCCACGGGCAGGAGGGGTTTCGCAATGTGGGCGGTTGTGGGTAAGGGGGCGGGCAGAGGAGGTTGGAAGCAAGGGCGGGCATGGCTCTGGGTCCCGTCATAAGACCCTGAGTGCCTTTGAAGGTGTGGTCGCCTCCTTCCCCTTCCCCCTCCTTCCACTCCTCTCCCCTTCTTCCCTCCACCTTTCACATACCATATCCTTATTTGTGCATGGAGTCATTCCTGGAGCAAAACATCCTTTCCTCATTGTCTGATGAATTAAATAAAATATTGGGATTTCTGTCCGGTATCCCAGAGACTGTTGGGGTCTGGGATCGAAACAGTTTAGTTTTGCGAAAGCTTTACTTTGAAGGATTGATCGCGATAAAGACAACTGTGGTTCTTCTGAGATGATTTCCACTCTGTGACCTGGTCATGCGGGTGTCCTCCTATAAGCCAGAAGCATGTGCGGCATTGACAGCCAGCGCCCAGTATTAATTGGCACTTCCGCGCCCCTTTATGATGCCCGGATGGAGGGGTAACATGTTGATTCCTTGAAAAGGACGCCATGATCATCCCTGTGCCCTCCATTTTTGTGGTGAGCGTCCCTTTCAGGGCAACACAGCAGAGTAAGGGTCACCTGGCCTGGGTGACCAATAGGGAGGCAGAGTGGGGAATCACCCCATGGGGGAGGAGTTTCATTCAGGCAGGAGGCATTCCAGCACCTGCTGTAGACATACCACTGCTCCTGTAGATCCTTGCGAATAAATCCTTTGTTATTCACTAATGAAGTCTTTGAAAGCGCGTCATTACATTTTGGGTGCTCTGGGATCTGAGCAAACGCAATTGGCAACGCGTTCCTGATGGGGCTGAAGTTCAACGCTGAAACATTCTGCAATTATCGTCTAATTTATCAAAGCTAACTACACTGAGTACTCACAGCCTTCACCAGCACTGGCCAAGTTATGTGTGAGAGAACTCCTCGCACACAGAAGAGGCTGAAAAGCTGCCACTGACGACTTGAACTTTTGCATGCCAGCGAAGGAGATGTCAAGGCTGTCACGGCTGTACATTCCTGACAGCTGCCACACGCTTTTCAGTCTACTCAAAGAATGTAGTCAGTAAGATTTGCTCCTTGATTAACTACCATCTGTAAGCAGGCCCAGAAGTTTTAGACTCGTCTTAGAATTCCCTTGTGTCGAGAAGATTAAGGGGTGATCGAATTGACAACACTTCTGCAAAGGGCCTTACTCTGTTTAAGGTACTACGTAAATACAGGTTTTTCCTGAGTGCACTGTGCTGGTATTGGGCCTGTGGAATGTTTCATACAAAAAAGCTATTTTCTTCCCTTGATTTCTTTTTAAACTTGTTGACGTTGGTTGTGGTTTTTCACTCTCGTGGGTCGGATCTCGAACAATGATGAGTCGGCATACAGGAGAACCTAGTGGCATGGCGTAACGACAACAATCTCTCCCTCAACGTTAACAAAACTGTGGAGCTGGTCATTGACTTCAGGAAGCGACCCCTGTCTGCATCAATGGTGCCGAGGTGGAGATGGTTGACAGCTTCAAATTCCTAGGCGTGCACATCGGCAACAATCTGTCCTGGTCCACCCACGTCGACGCTGTGACCAAAGAAGCACAACAGCGCCTGCACTTCCTCAGGAAACTAAGGAAATTTGGCATGTCCACATTGACTCTTACCAATTTTTACAGACGCACCACAGAAAGCATCCTATCTGGCTGCATCACAGCCTGGTATGGCAACTGCTCGGCCCATGACCGCAAGAAATTTCAGAGAGTCGTAAACACAGCCCAGTCCATCACACAAACCCACATCCCATCCATTGACTCTGTTTACACCTCCCGCTGCCTGGGGAAAGCGGGCAGCATAATCAAAGACCCCTTCCACCTGGGTTGTTCTCTCTTCCAACCTCTTCCATCGGGCGGGAGATACAAAAGTCTGAGAACACGCACCAACAGATTCAAAAACAGCTTCTTCCCCGCTGTTACCCGGACCTTTCACTGTATCTCGGTATACGTGACAATAAACCCAAATCCAAATCGGTTTGGTCCTAGCTGAGGGAAGTTGTATGAGATTCTCATTAAGGATGTTAACAAGACTTCGGACAACCTCTGTTAACTCTCTCCTCATTTCACAAATGACGGGGGTGATGCAATATCAATTATGACGAGATGAGAGTAGAGAGTAATCGAGGCTTTATTACACAGAGATAGCCTCCTACAGCAGCTGACAAAATGGCTGCTGTTCGGAAAGCACACATATTTATACTCCACCTATTGGGCAGAGCCAGCAGGCAGGGATTTTCCCCTGTACCTGTAGCACAGGGGCCTTACCGTAGAACCCATATATACAATATAATACAACAGTGGTGACAACCAGAGGGGGCTTATTTTCGGAGGAATGGTGCCCTTCAGGCTAATGGATAAAAACTTGTTAATCTCGTTCACTGACATCAGCCGCTTTGAACTTAACAAACTGGGTATTCCATCCCCTCCTCCTTATTATTTACACATGGTGGGGGAGGTAGTGGGTGACCATTTTACAGGGGTTCACACGTGTGGTAGGCTGGCAGGAGTGGGCCGTCCGTTCCTTGTGTTCCTTGTGGAATACACCCATAGCATTGAAGGCCACTGAGTGAAAATCAGGTGGCATCTTTAATAGTCAGGTAAAGATGCTGGACCTAGGTTCTGCCCGTTGAGTGACGTTCAAAATGGCCGCCGGAGCACGGTCACATATATGCGAGTGTCCGAGTCCCAAAGCGTGCTGGAGCCAACTGGATCCGAGGCTCGGTGCCAACATAAAATAGGGAATGATTCCTGCAGGTGCACATAGCTGAGGATTGCAACAACACCAAGGCTTTGACGAAACCCTCTTGCTTTTAGCTGTATCTGCTGCGTCCCGTATCTTTAAAAAAATATATATATCATTTTGTAGGATCCGGACGTCACTGGCTGGGCCAGTATTTATTGCCCTTGTCACCCCGGGTCAATGTGAGGCCACTTCAGAGGGCAGTTAAGAGTGGATTGGAACCAATGTCCCTGCACCTTCCAGCTCAGTGACATTCCCACAATGCCATCATCTCCTCCCATCTAATGGTGGAATAGAGGGAGAGTGGTTTGCATGTGTAATTTAATAGAACAATAGAAACACAAATCAACGTACGTGCGCTGAAAGAGAAAAAGCCAGGTAGCAAAATGTGAAATTGCCTTTCCCCTGTGATTTGTGTCAAGATTAATTTATGCGACTGTTATAATTTATGTTTATCTCTCTGATCTGCTCCCACTTGTTTGTTCGCTAGAAACCAGTCAAAGGACATTTATTTCACAGTCTCTTTACACATATACCATCGAGTTGAAGACATTCAAAGACAGCCACTTGGTAGAGCAGAACCTGAGTATTTCTGAGAAAAAGAGACATGCTGTCGAAGCTGTTCATCTTGCACTCATCAGGACGGAGGTAAGGATGTCAAGTTTCAGAGGGAATAACGATGTATACTGCATCAGCACCCTTATCTCATGCCATATACATTGCTGTCCCCTTTGAAATTTGGCATTCATGTGTCTGTCCCGAGGAGTTAATGACGATAAGTCAATAAATCAATAAACCCGCAGACGCTTCAATTTTCCTTTATTATGTAGCTGAAGTTATTTTTTCTTTTGCCAGCCAAGTAAATGCAGTCATTTGTCCTTTCACAACCAAGACCACCAATCGCTCACTCCTCTGCACATTTCTCCGTTTTGCGGCAATGTTACCAGGCTCAAAGCATGTACAGATTTAATCGGGGATTGTAAGATTGTATTTTTTTCTTGGATGCAGTGTCAGCATTGTGCGCGACTCTGTGGGAAATGTATCAGCACCATGACAAGCTTGAGGAGCCTCAATTCACAGAAATCAGAGTCATGTTACCACTTGCAGGTTGGCAAAGAGTAACTCCCATCCACCTTGCTTTTCCACCTGAGGAATACATTGGAACTACCCCAATCAACACCCCTGACAATGATCAGGAATTTGGGTACAAAGGGGGCACACCTCTTTGTTAAACAATTCATACTCAGCATGTGGGCATCATCATCGGGGACGGCACTTATTTTGCATCATAATTGCCCTTTAGATGGCGGTGAACTCTCTTGAACACGTGTGGTATAGAACTGTGCATGTTCCTACACCACAGGACTGCAACGGCTCAAGAAGGCAGCTCACCAGCACCTTATCAAGGGCAATTAGGTTTGGGCAATAAATGCTGGCCAACCAGCGACGCCCGCAATAAATGAATGAATGAATCAATAAATAAAAACTCCCATAGTTCTTCGAAGTAGGGAGTTTCAGGACTTTGACAAAGTGGTGATGAAGAAACGGCTTGGCCCATAACCTCTGTAGAGTGTCAATCTCCTGCGGGTGTGGGTGTGGTGGGTCTCCTAGAGGTTTGCGTTTCATGCGAGGCTAAGTCTGGGTTTTCAAATAGTTGCCCTGGGCGGCACAGTGGCACGGTGGTTAGCATTGTTGCTTCACAGCGCCAGGTTCCTGGGTTCGATTCCTGGCTCGGGTCACTGTCTATGCGGAGTCTGCATGTTCTCCCCGTGTCTGCCTGGGTTTCCTCCAGGTGAAAGAACAAAGAAAATTACAGCACAGGAACAGGCCCTTCGGCCCTCCCACTCTGCGCCGATCCAGATCCTTTATCTAAACCTGTTGCCTATTGTCCAAGGATCTACTTCCCTCTGTTCCCCGCCCGTTCATATATCTGTCTAGATGCATCTTAAATGATGCTATCGTGCCCGCCTCTACCACCTCCGCTGGCAAAGCGTTCCAGGCACCCACCACCCTCTGCGTAAAAAACTTTCCACGCACATCTCCCTTAAACTTTCCCCCTCTCACCTTGAGATTGGTTTCTTCCCACAAGTCCCGAAAGACGTGCTTGTTAGGCAATTTGGACGTTCTGAATTCTCCCTCAGTGGACCCGAATATGGGATTTTCAGAGTAACTTCATTGCAGTGTTAATGTAAGGCTACTTGTGACAGTAATAAAGATTATTATTATGGAGTTCGAAGTTTTGTTTTCCTTTCAACTCTTTCAGAATAGCTATCAGGGTAAAACTGGCAGAACTGTCCAAAGATAGCAATTTAAATCGCTTCTGTCAGATGATTCCAATCGCAGTGCGGTTGGCCAGACGACTTTAGCACTTCTGGGCAGTTGCCGGGTAAACCCTGACATCGGAATCTCCGAGAGGGATACCCAGTGCATCATAGGGTTACCCCTGAAATGCGACGATGGTTATGGGCCAATGTTTCCAAGCTGGGGCAGTGTGTGACTCAGAGAGGTATTTAGAAGAGGTGGTATGTTGCTGCCCTTGTCGTTCACGGTGGAGGCTGCAGGTTTGGGCAGTGCTGCTGTAGAACCTTTGGTACGTTGCTGCAGCACATCCTGTGGATGGTACACACTGAAACCGCGGTGTGTTGGCAGTGGAGAAAGTGAGGGCGCGATTCTCCCCAACGGCCGCCGCGACGAAAGGCTGCGACGAAAACGCCCGTGTTTTACGGCCGCCTCCGTGCCCCCGACCGGGAACCGATTCTGCTCCCCGGTCGGGGCTAGCATCCCGCGGCCGTGAACTCCGGCATCGCGGGCTTAACGAATTTCGTTAAGCCCGCTAGCCAGAGTTAGCGACGGCTGACGCGTCACATGACGTCAGCCGCGCATGCGCGGATTGGACGACTCCAACCCGCGTATGTGCGGATGACGTCATCACGCATATGCGTGAAACCCGCGCATGCGCGGGCCGGTATGCCCCTCAGCCGCCCCGCGAATGGATACAGCGGGGCGGTGGAAAGAAAAAGAGTGCGCGGGGTAAGTACCCGCTGCCCGCGATCGGTGCCCACCGATCGCGGGCCCATGGCACCCTTGGCACGGCCGTGGTACTGCCGCGCCAATCGGTGCCATGGTTCCCCAGATCGGGACTTTACGGCCGTTTTTACGAACGGTCAGACCAGGTGTGATTTACGTTCATAAAAACGGTCGTAAAGGCCTTGGAATTCGGCCCATCGGCCAGCTGAGAATCGCTGCTCGCCGTAAAAAAACGGCGAGCAGCGATTCGTGTCGGGAGGCGGCCGTGGGGGGGGGGGGGGGGGGGGGAGAATAGCGGGAGGGCGTCGGACCAGCGTGGCCGTAAAAATTTACGCCGCCCGCTATTCTCCGCCCCGTCGTGAGTGCGGAGAATTCCGCCCTGAATGTTTACACTGGTAGATGAGCTGCAGATCCAGCTTGACCTATTACAGTTCTAATTTTCAAGATCAATACACGATTTTTGCAGACATTTTCTATTTGGGCAGTTGCTAAGCAGTTAACAAGAAATGATGAAACATTCCCCTCTCTTCCTGCGCACAAATTGTTCAGCGTCCAATAAGCTGAATCTTGCCTTGAGATAGAAGTTGTCAGGTTCTATTCCATCTCTAAAATCAGGGTGAATGAATATCTGGGCAGCAACATTCTAAAGCATCAGCTAAAGAAACAGAACGTCAGTCAGCGAGAGAAACATTAATGCGTTTCACTAAAGGCAAATTTAAGAGCGGTACTCGTTGGAATTTAGAAGGATGAGGGGGGGGATCTTATAGAAACACATAAAATTATGAAGGGAATAGATAGGAAAGATGCGGGCAGGTTGTTTCCACTGGCGGGTGAAAGCAGAACTAGGGGGCATAGCCTCAAAATAAGGGGAAGTAGACTTAAGACTGAGTTTAGGAGGAACTTCTTCACCCAAAGGGTTGTGAATCTATGGAATTCCTTGCCCAGTGAAGCAGTCGATGCTCCTTAATTAAATGTTTTTAAGCTAAAGATAGTGGGCGAAATTCTCCGACCCCCACGACGGGTGGGAGAATAGCGGGAGGGCCTTCCCGACATTTTTGCCGCCCTCCCGCTATTCTCCCCCGCCCCCGCCGAAGTCCCGACCCGAATCGCTGCCGCCGTTTTTTTACGGCCGGCAGCGATTCTCAGCTGTTAGATGGGCCGAAGTCCCAGCCCTTTCCGCCGTTTTTACGAACGGCAAACACACCTGGTCTTGCCGTTCGTAAAAACGGTGTCACAAACTCGCTTTTTATAACCATGGCACCGATTGGCACGGCAGTACCACGGCCGTGCCAAGGGTGCCATGGGCCCGCGATCGGTGGGCACCGATCGCGGGCAGCGGGCCCGATGCCCGCGCACTACTTGTCCTTCCGCCGCCCCGCAGTATCCATTCGCGGGGCGGCTGAGGGGCAATCCGGCCCGCGCATGCGCGGGTTTCACGCAAAAACGCGATGACATCACCCGCGCATGCACGGGTTGAAGTCTTCCAAACTGCGCATGCACGGCTGACGTCATATGACGCGTCAGCCGGCGCTAACTCCGGCAAACGGGCTTAACGATTTTCGTTAAGCCCGTCTTGCCGGAGCCTACGGCGTCGGGCTGCTAGCCCCGACCGGGGACCAGAATCGGTCCCCGGTCGGGAAGGGGCGCGCTGCCGTAAAACCCGCCCGGGTTTTATGGCAGCTTTACGATTTCTCCCGTTTTGGGAGAATCTCGCCCAGTTTTTTTGAAGAATAAAGGGATTAAGGGTTATGGTGTTCAGGCCGGAAAGTGGAGCTGAGTCCACAAAAGATCAGCCATGATCTCATTGAATGGCGGAGCAGGCTCGAGGGGCCAGATGGCCGACCCCTGCTCCTAGTTCTTATGTTCTTATGTTTTCCAGCAGAGGCTTCAGGGTAAGGATGAACCTATCCAATCCTTCAGGTCTCCAGTCAAGTCAGCATAGTGTCAACCCACAGTTGAACATGCCGTGTTGCACCTCATCAAGTGTTGGAAGTCTGTCTCTCGCTACACTGCATCAAGCGCAGTCCACGTAGACCCAACCTGCCCAACACATCATAAGCGATCTCCCTGAGCTGCATTTTTGTACTTGTCATGTCAAACCTACCTCGACTACCTCCACCCACAATATGGCCACAGTAAGTCAACCGCCTCACATCCCGCCCCTGAACAGAATCCAAATGGTCGCCAAAATTTTACCCCGGCAAATTTAGCCACAAGACATCCCGAGAATGAAGGATTTTAACCAATTTATTAGTTTTAGCTACAGCGATTAAAGTATCTTACAAAACATACAGAGGGATATGGGCGTGCAGGTCCACAGTTCCCTAAAAGGGGCAACACAGGTGGCCAAGGTGGTTAAGAAGGCATATGGCATGCTGGCCTTCATCAGCCGGGGCATTGAGTACAAGAGTTGGGAAATCATATTGCAGCTGGATAAGACCTTGGTGAGGCCACATTTGGAGTATTGTGTGCAGTTCTGGTCACCACGTTATCAGAAGGACGTGGAAGCTCTGGAGAGAGTGCAAAGAAGGTTCACCAGCATGTTGCCTGGTCTCGAGGACGTTGGCCATGAGGAGAGGTTGAATAAACCAGGATTGTTTTCACTGGAAAGACTGAGGCTGAGGGGAGACCTGATAGAGGTCGACACATTTATGAGAGGCGTAGACAGGGCGGATAATCAGAGGCTTTTTCCAAGGGTGGAAGTGTCAGTTACAATGTGGGCACAGGGTCAAGGTGAGAGGGGGAAGGTTCAAGGGAGATGTGCTTTTTTCACGCAGAAGTGATGGGTGCTGGGAATGCGTTGCCCGAGGATGTGGTGGAAGCAGGCACATGAGCAACATTTAAGAGGCATCGGGATGGATATATGAATAGGGAGGAAATAGAGGGATAGAGAGTAAGGCCAGAAGGTTTTTTTTTTGTTAGGGCAGCATGGTCGGCACAGACATGGAGGGCCGAAGGGCCTGTTCCTGTGCTGTACTTTTCATCGTCCTTTGTTCTTTAAAACATAGATGCAGAGTGAAGTGAGAAACAGTTCACCATCGGAATGTTGAAATGGAGAAAATAAATACACAGCCCCCAGGCTCCTTCTTCATAATAGTCCATCATTCTTTGTTGAATATTAGATCGGGGTTATTAAGTAAGTGCGTTTTTCATTTTACATTTGAATACTCACGCCATACAGACACAGTAGATGATCAAGCTCGCCTCATTCCACTGAACATACTGTGTGGGTCACTCCCGTTGGCAGTATTGTAGATGATTGGGCTATTTCCCCCCCTCCCCCCCCACTCTGCTCCCCTTCTCAATCACGCCTGGCGGCCGTAGGTGACTTTCCCCAGGTACTTCGTGTAATGTAACTGTGCTTCCACACCCGATGGTGCGCGAGGAATTCAACCTGCTATTATTGAGAGGCTGCTGCCCTTGTGGCCACAAAATCTCTTTCTATTTTTAAATATAGCTTGCAGAAATCCCGCCCTGCCTCCAACTCAGTGGCTGACAAAACCCCGGTCACATCACGCCCTGGAGTGCCGCGAGAGACTCTTGGCGCCACAACTGAAGAAGGGTATATTGGCCTTGGCAGGAGGGCTGTGCAGGTTTACCAGAATTATACCTGGATTAAATTATGAGAAGCGATTACACACACTCAGGTCATACTCTCAGGGATTTAAGGCATCCTTTGATCGGCGATCGACAATGATCGGCTTTTAATTCCAGATTTTTATTGAACTCAAATTTCACCATCTGCCGTGGTGGGATTCGAACCCCAGTTCCCAGGTCATGAGCCTGGGCGACTGGATTACTAGCCCAGTGACAAGACAGTGACAATACACTATTGCCTTCTCTTAAATAGCAATTGGTGATAGATCATTTTGTTGTTTTGAAATGTAAGATGAGCACATTTTTGTTACTTCTAGTTATTGGGCGGGATTCTCCAATAATGGGGCTATATCCCCACGCCGGTATTAAAACTGGCGCCAACCACTCCGGCGTCAACGGCCCCCGAAAGTGAGGAATTCTCCACTTTCTAGGGGGTTAGGTTGATGCCGGAGTGGTTCCCGCAGCTCCAGCCGGCGCCTAAAGGCCGGCGCAAGTTCGCGCATGCGCGGAACGGGCGGCGTATTTCTACACGTGCGCAGAACGGTGGTGTACTTCCGCGCATGAGCGGGGTTTCCCTTCTCCGCACCAGCCCCCGGGCAATATGGCGGAGCCCTACACGGGCCCAGCGCGGAGGAAAGAATGCTCCCATGGAACCAGCCCGCCTGCTGATCAGTGGGCCCCACGATGGGCCAGGCCACCGTGGGGATTCCCCCCCCCGGGGTCGGATTCTTACCGCCCCAGGATGGCCCCCACACACTTGCCTGCCAGTTCCCTCTGTGTGTGAGGTGAGTAATTCACGCCAGTTCCAGTGAAGCTCAACGCAAGCTGGGGGAACAGCACCTCATCGTCTGATGAGGCACTTCACAGTCTTTTGGACTCAACATTGAGTTCCACAATTTCAGACCACAAACTCTGTCCACCATTTTGAATTTTTATACCCCAGAATTTCATTCTGTATCTTGTTCTCATGTTTTTTCTTTCAGGCAGTGCTGACCTATATTCTGTTATTTACACATTCTGCTATTTTGCTTTAGGACAGTCCTGACCTTAGTTCTACTAACAATGCAAACTTTGGACCAACACTTTGCGTCCTTAATACTATCTTTACCGCTCCTTTTTCCTGGTGTTCCATGACATATTTTTCAATTAATCTTCCCAACCCTATAACCTACTCCTGACCTTCTGCTGTTCCCCCTCTCCCCACACCTTTTCAACAGCACGGTAACACAGTGGTTAGCACAGTTGTTTCACAGCTCCAGGGTCCCAGGTTCGATTGGGTGACTGTCTGCGTGGTGTCTGCACGTTTTCCCCGTGTCTGCGTGGGTTTCCTCCGGGTGCTCCTGTTTCCTCCCAATGAAGCAGGTTAGGTGGATTGGCCATGCTAAATTGCCCTCAGCGTCCAAAAAGGCTGGGTGGGGTTACTGGGTCACGGTGATAGGTTGGAAGTGTGGGCTTAAATGGGGTGATCGTTCAAAGGGCCGGTGCAGACTCGATGGGCCGAATGGCCTTCTTCTGCACTGTAAATTCCATGAAATAAAACACATCATAGGCGCACCTATCATATGGACTCCAAACCTTTTTCTCTCCACAGATGCTGCCAGGCCTGATGAGTTTATCCAGCACTTTTTGTTTGTATTCCTGAGGAAACCTGGACCGGAATTTTCCAGGGATTTTCCCCACGCTGGTGCCGGCGAGCCATTGAGATCTCCGTCCACATCGGCAGGATTGGAAGATCCCACGACGTGGAGGGCTGGAAAATTCCGTCCCTGGTTCATGATCCTCTCGACAAAGCCCAAAATTCCCTGCTTTTCATTTTGTTACCGTACCGGACAAAAAACCCCCAACAGTATTTCTATTTGCAAACTGTGAGGTAAGGAGACTTCACCCCCAGGAATGGTTCTACTGACAAATAGGGATCTTTTGCATTCAAACAAACTTTATTATTAACACAGGATTAACCTGATTAACATTAAAAAATCTTTTCAATGAACAGTTAAACAGTTCTTTAAAAAAATAAAGAAATTGGGGGGCAGCAGGGTAGCATGGTGGTTAGCATAAATGCTTCACAGCTCCAGGGTCCCAGGTTCGATTCCCGGCTGGGTCACTGTCTGTGTGGAGTCTGCACGTCCTCCCCCTGTGTGCGTGGGTTTCCTCCGGGTGCTCCGGTTTCCTCCCACAGTCCAAAGATGTGCGGGTTAGGTGGATTGGCCATGCTAAATTGCCCGTAGTGTCCTAATAAAAGTAAGGTTAAGGGGGGGGTTGTTGGGTTACGGGTATAGGGTGGATACGTGGGTTTGAGTAGGGTGATCATGGCTCGGCACAACATTGAGAGCCGAAGGGCCTGTTCTGTGCTGTACTGTTCTATGTTCTATGTTCTAAATGTCTTTCAGCTTACATTCCCATCTCCATCTTAAGTTTCAATTGAGCAAAATTCCCACACACAGGACAAATGCCAGTTATTAATGAGTTTAACAATGGGTGGCTTACAGATTTCTTCACAATGCCCTTGGGCAAGAAGCTTTCAGAAGTCACACCTCTTTTCCTCAGGACCCAGAGCTGAACTCTCAAATGAAACGAAAAGCAGACATCGGGCAAGGCTGAAAACGATACTAAAAACACAGGGCCAGCCCTTCCCATGAAAATGAAAATCGCTTATTGCCAGTGATTAAAGTCCTTTTTGGCGTCGCTTGATTGTGGATCCAGCTGCTGTGGGAGGCCACACATCTTAAAGCAATAAATTGATGCACGATCAATTGTACAAAGACTAGAGTTGGATACAATTGAGGCTCTATTGCTCTAAGATGTGTGGCCTCCCACAGCAGCTGGCGAAATGGCTGCTGAGTGAGGACACACGTATTTATACTCCGCCTACTGGGCGGAGCCAGCAGGCAGGGACTACCGTCGTACCTGTAGTACAGGTCCTACCATACATCACCTAATGTAGGTGCAACAGTGGTTTACCACATTGTCACAAGTAGGCTTCAAATGAAGTTATTGTGAAAAGCCCCTAGTCGCCACATTCCGGAGCCTGTTCGGGGAGGCTGGTACGAGAATTGAACCTGCCTTGGTCTGCTTTAAAAGCTAGCTCTTTAGCCCTGTGCTAAACCAGCCCCAAGTGAGTGACATCACTTCCTGCTTCGCTGTTACCCCCTTAGTCACAGCTTCAGCAGACATCTCCCTTAACCTCAATTATGTTGGCAGCATTAATACCGCAGATACATAATACAACATATTTAAAAGCTCCCCGAATTCATCACACCATAACAACTTCACTCCGGCTGGGGATCGGTAAATGGGGGATCAGTTAACAGCCACCTCGATCTCTTCCTCTCTGGCCTGTGGGCGCAAGGAGGAATCATCCTCCAGATCTGAGGTTCATTAACTAATCACGTTGTGCTGAGTTGCGAAACTTTCACACTGCCAAGCAGACACCTTTTAAAGAAACAAATTCCAACCTTTCCAATCCCTGAGCAAATGTTGATAAGTATCGGGCAGGATGATGAATGTTGCTGATGCAGCTGCGTAACTTGTTCCTTTTGTAGTTGCGTCCAACAGGCCAGGGTTTGCTACAACTGTCATTAAGGTAGTTAAAAAATCTTGATCGCATGAGAAATTGATCCCATTGCAACACTTCCTTTTCAACCTCACCATAAATCAAAGCTGGCTTGATGGGGATGCGGTTACAGCATCGAGGTTTAGTAGGAGACAATTCATGTGCCTGTCAATTTTGGAACAATATAAAAATAGGGATGAGGCCAAGACTGCCTTAAAAAAAGAAGAAATGGTGAATTTATGATGGGAATTACAGCATGTTAAGTATCTCACCAGGTTCCGGGTGGCAAGATCGGCAGTATCTCTTTGAGGGGAATATGAAAGATTATCATCACGCTCATTCCCAAAAGGTATTGAACTATATAGGGTGGAATTTCAATCTCTAGCCCTAAGGTCATGATAGGGGTGCTAGCATACACTTCATGTGTCCCATGAACCCCGAGCTCCCCATTACCGTATTGGAGCGGGGTTACCCCAAAGATTCACTGGGGAATCCCCGTCAGAGATTCCCAAGTTATTGCCCCAAGTTCAGACTTCGCCTGGGTAATTGACCTGCTCTGGGAACCATTAATTCCCAAACTTTGGTTGGATTTGGCTTGTTTGAACATCAATAGTTATGCAGAAAAGGTTAGAGTGATTAAAGCCACTTCGAAATTCTGGGTAACTATTGTACATACAGCCCCCCTTCTCACCTCCACCACCAGCCCCCCTCCCCCGCCTCTGACTACCATCCCTCAGGACGCCCCCAACCACAAGAGGCTATAACCACGGACATGAACTCACCCATCGCCGAGGGGACTGTTCCAAACCTGTATCCACCAAGACCGACCGAGACCCCGCAACTCACACAATTTTGAGGCCTGACTCGCCCTCTCACCCCCCCTCCCCCACCCCCCACTTTGACCTCCCCCCTCCTCCAGGCCTGACCCGACTCGGCCCAACACCCCTTGCCCCAGAGATGCCCGACCTGACGTCACCACTGACCTCCCATTCCCCCCCACCCCTGTCCCCACCGACCTCCATACACCTGGCCTCGGATCACCGCCTACCTCCGACCCTCAGACCTCACCTCCTGACCTTTGACACCCCTCACTTTAGGGCAGCTACCAGTCCATCCAAAAGGATAATGGGTGGGATTTTCTGGCCGTTCCAGCTGATGGGATATTATCTCCCGCTGACGGCAACCCCCCCCCCCTCTCTCCCCCCCCCCCCCCCTCCCAATGAGGGTTTCCCAGCGGTGGAGAGTGCAAATAATGGGAAACCCCGTCGACAGCGGGATGATCCCAGCGCTGGCCAGTGGCGGGTGACTCTGCCACTGCCCGACACGCTGCCGTGGGGGCGAGAGGGGGCAGATGACACGGATGTCATTCAAAGTCTGTTGACGTTGGCAGG
Source organism: Scyliorhinus canicula (assembly GCF_902713615.1). Taxonomy (NCBI): domain Eukaryota; kingdom Metazoa; phylum Chordata; class Chondrichthyes; order Carcharhiniformes; family Scyliorhinidae; genus Scyliorhinus; species Scyliorhinus canicula. Next base: position 14,146,573 of record NC_052169.1, on the reverse strand, counting down.
ACTGGAAGATTCCGCTGGTGGGAAGGGAAGGAAGATCCCAGCCACTTGAGCGGGGACTTATCAACTTCCCAGCCCCAAGCACCACTTGCAACTCTGAGTGGAAAATGTCCGTTATTAGACCCAAGGTGGCAGACCTTGGCTGCAACCTGGGGGAAAAGGGCATTGGCGCTCCATTGGTAACCTTTGTCCATCATTCGCAATCTCCCCTCTAACCACCCAGACGTCTTTACAACTCAAGAACCTAAGAAATAGGAGCAAGGCAAATGTGTAAGTCCTCCACCTACCAGTAAGATCATGGCTGATCTCTTCTACTTTCTCCCAGATCCCCATATCTCTTGGTCCCATAGGCCCCTCCAACGTTGCTCCTCTAAGTCTCCTTAGAGTCCACCCCTTTGGCGCTGCCTTTGATCACCCTCTTCACATTTCTTTCTTCAGATCAGTGTACATTTTTGTTTGATGACTGCCCGAGCAATTTGGCACAATGTTTCACTTTAATGCACTATCTTTATAAAGATCTTTAGTGTCACAAGTAGGCTGACATTAACACTGCAATGAAGTTACAGTGAAAATCCCCTCGTCGCCACATTCAGGCGCGTGTTCGGGTACACAGAGGGAGAATTCAGAATGTCCCAATTCACCCAACAAGCACGTCTTTCGGGACTTGTGGGAGGAAACCGGAGCGCCCGGAGGAAACCCACGCAGACACGGGGAGAACGCGCAGACTGCGCACAGACAGTGACCCAAGCCGGGAATCGAACCTGGGGCCCTGGCGCAGTGAAGCGACAGTGTACCTGCAAGTTGCAGCTGTATTGTAACGAGGAGAAACAGTATCAGGGAAAACTCTGCTCCAAGACATTGCATGGATGGCACTTTTCAATTCCGTAGGGGGAGAACTCGCTCAATAGGTTTGACAGGCTATGAGGAAAAATCAAACAGTTTTGGATGAGTTCAGCAGGGTCTTAGCTCAGTTGAAGGCAAGAATACCATCAAACAAGGAACATTTATACAGCTGTGGAGCAGAGGAAACATAATTCCAGGACAGCTTGGGTCTTACGGTTGAACTAATTGATGGGAGGCGTACAGAATTTGCAAATGACTGGCATGCACTTGCATTGAGAAGGTGCGTGTGAATTCCTATTGTTACCTGAACCAGTGCCGCAGAGCCAGAGGATGGATGTTTGAACCCTCTTGGGCGATACGATGCTGAATTTGTTAAACTTTTGACTCGACAAGCATATTTCTGGTTCGCCAGGTACAAGGACTCGGAAAGATCTCTGGAGATACTTGGCGAAGCGCATAGGCTTGAGGGACAAGGGTAATGTATTATTCACCAAAATAAACAGCGTAAGAAAAGCAAAGCAAAAGGGAAATCAACTGGAGCGGGCGTGCGGCACACTTAGCTCGTCCATTCCAAATGTCTATGAAATTCAATTGAAATGGAACACAGTAGAGTTGTTGTGGATTGGAATGAGCTGCCTGAGCAGATGCAGTATATCCTTCAAAGGGGATTTAGAATGAAAAGATTCGCACAACTGTGGGGGAAAGAGAAAGGGGTGGGGTGAATAGGGTAGTTCTCTCAAAGGGCCGGCATGGGTCCGATGGGCCGAATGGCTTCCTTAAATGCTGCACAATTTTACAATTCAATTAAACTGTGTAGTATGTGCACTTTCAAACACAAACGCCCTTGATGCACAAGACCCACTGGTATTTACCTGGTTTTATTTATTTGTGGGGTATGGGTATCGTTGGCTCGGTCAGCATTTATTGCCCATTCCTAATTGCCCCTGTGAAAGTGGTGGCGAGCCGGGTTCTTGAAGCGCTGCCGTCTAGGTGGTGTAGGTACACCCACAGTGCTGTTAGAGAGGGAGTTCCAGACTTTTTGACCCAGCGACAGTGAAGGAACGGCCGATATATTTCCAAGTCAGGACGGTGAGTGGCGTGGAGCAGAACTTCGAGGTGGTGGTGTGCCTGCTGTCCTGGTCCTTCTAGATGGTAGGGGTCGTGGGTTTGGAAGGTGCTGCCCACGCAGTTTTGGTGGATTCCTGCAGTGCATCTTGTAGATGCTGCACACGGCTGCCATAGTGGATTGGTGGTGGAGGGGACAAATGTTTGTGGAAATCAAAGGGGGCTGCTTTGTCCTGGATGGTGTCAAACGTCTTGAATGTTGTTGGAGAATTCCATTACACTCCTGACTTGTACCTTGCAGAAGGTGGGCAGGATTTGAGGAGTCAGGCATAAATTGCCACTGAGTTCAGAAAGCCAAGGAAATGTAAAGGGATGTGTGGCAGGGATTCTCTGGCCCGCCACATTTCTGCCCCGACCGGCCGACGGGATTCTCCGTTACCCCGGCCGGTCAATGGGGTTTCCCATTGTGGGACAGCCCCACGCCGTCGGGAAACCCCGAGTGCCAGCGTAAGGGAGAATCACGCCGGCGGAGAATCCCGGCCATGAGATGCAACGGATGATTTACCAACTGGACAATCAGGACGTCAATGGAACTTTCCACTCTGTAACTGCAAATGCAGCTTATGAGATACGGTGAAACCTGGTAAATAGGCAACTCCTACAAGCCAACCCAGGACTACCCAGGAGAAAGGGAAATGAGTGAGAAATAACGGATGAATACAGCTGGGGTAGCTGTGAAGGCACACTGGTTAACAATGTTGCTTCACAGCGCCAGGGTCCCGGGTTCGATTCCCGGTTTGGGTCACTGTCTGTGCGGAGGCTGCACGTTCTCCCCGTGTCTGCGTGGGTTTCCTCCGGGTGCTCCGGTTTCCTCCCACAAAAGAAGTGCTTGTTCGGTGAATTGGATTTTGTGAATTCTCCCTCTGTGTACCCGAACAGGCGCCGGAATGTAGCGACTAGGGGCTTTTCAAATGACTTAATTGCAGCGTTAATGTAAGCCGACTTGTGACAATAAAGATTATTATTATTACAAAGCATAAACAAACACTGTCACCACTTGAATTCTAAAATCTGTATGCAAACCCTTGAGGCACCGAGTGCAAACTATTGGCCTGAAGTCTCCAGAAATCAATGGTTAATCTCACGGCTGGGTGTAACACAGGAGAGAGGTCGCTCGGAGAATGAGAAACTGTCCTCTTCAAAAAAAATTTTTTCAAACATTTTTGCATTTCTATTTTGAAAATATCAGACGGGGGGGGGGGGGGGGGGGGGGGTTGGGGGGGGGGGGATGGTGAGGGAGACAAAGACGTTGGTGACCAATAGCAGGAGCGTGGGGCATGGGTGGGTTGGAAGTTGGAGGTCATTTATGGAACCATCAATTCACTAGACACGTGCTTTAATCTACTTACAACAGAGCCAGCCTGTTCCGCGTTGAACTCTCGATGAACTGAACGACTGGCTCTGAGCATTGTTATTTATACAGCAGTCCAGGGGGAGGAGTCGTGGGCAGAGCCAAGGGTGGAGCCCTGTACAAACGCCTAAGCATTCCCAGCGCTACTCCCCCTAGTGGTCGGGCAACGCAACTGCGCTTACAATTGTACGGTCTCATGTATATACAATGAAATGAAATGAAATGAAAATCGCTTATTGTCACGAGTAGGCTTCAAATGAAGTTACTGTAAAAAGCCCCTAGTCGCCACATTCAGGCGCCTGTCCGGGGAGGTTGTTACGGGAATACAGTGTGAATTACGGAGTTACATTCACCACAGTCATTCCAAGCAACACTTCCAATCAGAACTGGCAACAGGTCAAGCCTCATCTGGGCTGTGAACGCAAGGTGAGGATTGGTATAGACCCTTCCTCAGAATCAATGGTGATTCAGCAGCCACTTGTTTAGCACTGCTGTTCCTAAAAAAAAACTGTGAACTAAATGAAAATGTGTCAAACGAGAATTATTTTTCCAGAAGAAAACATTAAATAATGGTTGGGTTAAGTTGCTGCCCTGTAATTTCTACATTAACAATCGTGAACCTTGGCTGCTTTGAACCTCACTGGCACACAGAGCCTCTTAATAACTCACTAATTATTTTTACTCATCTCCCGCTCGGTGCCTCCCACAAGTTCATAAAACCATAAGATGTAGATGCAGAAGTCAGCCATTCGGCCCATCTAGTCTGCTCCGCAAATCAGTGAGATTTTGACTGATCATGGGCTGGATTCTCCCCTACCCGGCGTGACAGAGGGTCTCGGAGTAGGGGAGTGGCGCCAACCACTCAGGGGTCGGGCCTCCCCAAAGGTGGGGAATTCTCCCCACCTTTGGGGGCCAGCCCCGCGCCGGAGCGGTTAGCACCAAAAGACTGGCGCAAAAAACCGGCGCCCCCGGCAGCGGGGCTGGCTGACAGGCTTTCGACGTTTGGCGCATGCGCGATGTGGCGGAGGCCGTGGCGGCCGCGGAAGAAAATAGTGCGGCCAGGGCACTGGCCCTGAGTCTGAGCGGGGGGCCCAGATCGCAGGCCAGGCCACCGTGGGGGCACCCCCCCGGCGTTCGATCGCCCCCCCGCCCCCCCAGGAAACCGGGGACCTGCTCGCGCCGCTGATCCCGCCGTTCCAGAGGTGGTTCAAACCTCGGCGGCGTGAGAGGCCTCCCAGCAGGCGGGACTTCGGCCCATCCGGGCCGGAGAATCACCGCAGGGGCCTCTCCGATCGGAGTGGCGAGATTCCTGCCCCTGCCACTTCCCGGGTGGCAGAGAATCTCTGCCACGGCGGGGGCGGGATTTTCGGCGGCCCCAGGCGATTCTCCGACCCTGCTGGGGGTCGGAGAATTTCGCCCCTGAAATGAGTTTAAATCTTGCGCAGTCTAATCTCTTCCTTTTGGGATCAAAATGCCCTTCACTGTCAGCGTGACACATATGGGTAGATTTTCCTTTGGCGACAAAGTCCAATCAAAACGAAGTTTACACGACGAGAGGACTGAGAGACAATCCACTTTATTAAAAAAATTGTTATTTTAAAACGTGAAGCTGATTGAGGACTTGCTAATGTCTGATGGAAGCCTTGTTAAAGTTCAGTAACTCACACTGAGGATTCTGCAGTATCAGGACTCCGTGCTTGAGCCACTGGGCATTGTCCAGTGTAACAGGGAGATTGCGTTCTCTCCTCAGTCCACACGTGTGATTGCCATGGCAGCTGCTGGCTCGGCGTCTGCCAGCAGGTGGCGATAGCGGGGGAGATCACCAGGAAGAGGCCCTACCTGTGGGTCTCTCTTGGGAAGGAAGCAGAATCGCCGAGTTTTTAACAGAAAGAGACCATTCGCCAAGTTGTGTCTGCACCAACTCTCCGAATGAGCAACTCAATTAGGGTCATGGGGAGGCAATGGCATAGTGGGATTGTCACTGGTCTGGTGTTCCAGAGACCCAGGGTAATACTCAGAGGTTCGAATCCCACCATGACAGATGGTGGAAATTCAATCCAATGAATATCTGGAATTTAGGGCAGGATTCTTTGGCCTTGCTTGCCCGGTGATCGGAAATTCCCGCCCGAGGTCAATGGAATGTTACATGGTCTGCATTCCGTCCATGGTGATATTGCAGCGGGCAAGGCCGAAGAATTCAGCCCGAAAAGTCTAATGATGCCCATAAAACCATTTGATTGACCTAAAAAATCCAGCTGGTTCACTCGTGTCCTTTAGGGAAGGAAATCTGCCATCATTGCCCGGTCTGGCCTACATGTGACTCCAAATCCACTGCAATGTGGTTGATTCTTAAGTGCCCTCTGAAATGGCCTAGCAAGCAACTCAGCTCAAGGGCAATTAGGGATGGGTAATAAATGCTGGCCCAGCCAGCGACGCCCACATCCCCTGAATGTAAATTCTCCCACTTTCTCCCCATAACCCTGAACAAAGTTTCTTTTCAATCAACAGCTTAATTACCTCTAAAAGTTCCTCGGTTGAGGCAGCCTCCACCGTGGCCGGTTCAGGGCTGGGGACGGGAGTGGGGAGTGGGGAGGGGGGGGGGGGGGGGTGCACAGAGGTTATGAGTAATGAGCTGGTGGGAGGTGGTGGACCCTTGGAGGAATCGTCGGCCTGGGATTGGACAGCGGGCGAGCAGCGCCACGGTTAGGACGAATGCTGGGCAGACTGGGCTGGAGGCACCTGCAAATGTTCGCATTCAAGGTACCGTCTTGTATCATTGACTTTGTCTATGTGTATGTTTCTGGAATCTACCTCCTCATTCACCTGAGGAAGGAGCTGTGCTCCGAAAGCTCGTGATTCCAAACAAACCTGTTGGACTTTAACCTGGTGTTGTAAGACTTCTTACTGTGCTCACCCGAGTCCAACGCCGGCACCGCCACATCGTAATTTTGAAAAGGCTCGGAGAGCAGGGAGTCAGTAATCTGGAGCAGAGTGGGCCGCCATAAATCCGGCCTACAGCTGCTCCTTCTATCGAGCTTGTCCTGCGTGGAGCGACAGCAGGAAGTCAAGTTCAGCCTTAAGATTTCTGGTGGAAGACTTGCCGGTAAATTGTGTTATCCCCGAAGATAAAGATTCAGAGATACAAGTCTTCGCTCCTGCAAGGAATCCCTGCTTCCCACTGTTCAGCAAATGAACCCTCAACACTGCTGATCCCAAACAAGGCATTGAGCTCACTAAGGTTTCCCCGTGTTTTTGAGTGTCGAGCGATGGTCGCCACTAGGAGGGGTCTGTTTCTTTACGATCAGCTTCTGCATGAGTGTACATGTATGCTTGGTGTCAGTGGAATGAACGGTCACTTCGCTGTTTGGTTTTCCTTGCTGAACACAAAGCCTGGATTTTTCGGATGGAGGGAAATGCTGGCAGGTCCACCATCATTTCACACTCTAATGAATGTGTTGCCTGCCACAGGCGGGACCTCCATCCTCACCTTGAAGGATTTCAGTCCCGCCTTGGACAGCTGCCTGCCAATCAGATCGGCCGAAAGCTCTCCAGCCCATCCAGGCACAGCACTCCAGTGGCCGGAAACGGCACTGCAACGCTGTTCCTGGGGTTAGGTTTCTGGACATGGAGGTCAGGTAAATGGTAAAGGTCCCAGGGAGGGGAGGATAAGGGACATCTGGGGGCATCGTGAGTTGGGGGGGGGGGATTGGAGAATCAGGGATAGGCTGGGCAGTCCTTGAGGGGAGGGCGTGCTCCCCTCAGAAATGGGCTTCTGATGGAGATGCCCCTCTCGCCTGCCCCACTCCTCTTTCCTGCCCAAGATCTGTTGTGTTATGTACTCTGGGATAACACGGGCTGCAACTGGATGCAGCTTTAACCAAAAGATACTCCAGACCTTGACGTTAGTTCAGTCTGATTTATTGAACCAGTAGCACAGTTAGCACAGTTCTCTATGAGTTCGACTCTCTGCTAACCCAAGTGTGGTTACTCTGTCTGACTGAACCAGACTAGGTCTTAGCCACGTGCTGGAGGTGTGATACTGTACATACACCCTGACTCACTCTGTAGATGTTCATCAGTGGAAAGAGGCGGAGTGTGAGTGGCTCGCGCCTTTTATAGTGAGATACCACCCCTGAGTGTCCTGCCTGCCCATTGGTCATGTCCTGTTCTCTGCGTTCATTAGCTGCCTGTCTGTGCCTCTCTGTATATCATTATCTGCATGTCTGCATGTCATGACAAGATCAAGCTTTGAAATCTTTTTTTCTTTTTCACAACTGAGCCTTCTGGCACCCACCAGTCTAAAAATTGAGGCTGGGTGGGAAAAGGCCCTAAAGTGGTCATGAAATGAAATGAAATGAAAATCGCTTATTGTCACGAATAGGCTTCAATGAAGTTACTGTGAAAAGCCCCTAGTCGCCACATTCCGGCACCTGTCCGGGGAGGCTGGTACGGGAATCGAACCGTGCTGCTGGCCTGCTTGGTCTGCTTTTTAAAAGCCAGCGAATTAGCCCAGTGAGCTAAACCAGCCCCTATTGGCCCATCTGAGGTAGCCCATCTGAGGCTCCGTCTGCCCAGCGTACAAACTTGACCAGTTGACAGGTGGGGAAGGGGGGGGGGGGGGGGGAGAGGGATGGGGGTGGGTGGGATGTTGGAGGGAATCCCGTCCATGCAATATCCTGCTTCCCCCTCCTCAAAACATGCCGGATTGGGGGGGGGGGGCGTAAAATTCAGATTCTGGTTTCAGAGTTGGCCCCTTCTATCCGCTCTGCAGTGACATCGACACCTGAGATGCCGAACACGATTGAGGGAGTATCATTACTGAGAAGAAGGCCCCAGCTCACACCACCTTGTTCGGCCAGCCCGGGGTGAGTTATAAACACCGGAACATTCCTGGGAAATAGCTGAAAGAGTCGCATCAGCAACTCCCACATCCTCAGAGTGTACAATCCAAAAATAAGCCACCTAATCCGATTTTAAAGAGCGCTGAAGAATCTGAACAATATGTTTCTCTTGGCAAAGGAAAATCCTTATCAGCAAACAGTGGGCCTTCAAAAATCATTTTGATTTGATTTACGGAATAACTCCCAGAGGATTTAATTTGACAGTTTATAAAGTTTATTAGATTTTTACAACCCCGTAAAACCCTTGTATTAATTGAATACTGACAAACAGGATTACTACTCAATGAATGTTGGATGTCTTTAAATCAGGCCGTTAAGTGTGTTCAAGGCTGAGATAGACAGATCTCTCATCAGTGAGGGAATCAAGGGTTCAGGGGACAAAGCGGGAAAGTGGAGTCGAGGATTATCACATCAGGGGCGAAATTCTCCCCTACCCGGCGGGGCGGGGGGGGGGGGTCCTGGCGTAGCGGAGTGGTGCCAACCACTCCAGCGTCGGGCCTCCCCAAAGGTGCGGAATTCTCCGCACCTTTAGGGGCTAGGCCCGCGCCGGAGTGGCTCCCGCTCTGCCGACTGGTGCCAAAACTGGCGCCAACGGCCTTTGGCGCCTTGCCGCCCGGCATCGGGGCTGGCCAAAAGGCCTTCGCCGGTCGGCGTGAGTCCGCGCATGCGCCGGAGCGTCAGCGGCCGCTGACGTCACCACCTACACATGCGCGGTAGAGGGGGTCTCTTCCGCCTCCACCATGGTGGAGGCCATGGCGGCGGCGGAAGAAAAAGAGTGCCCCCACGGCACTGGCCCGCCTGCTGATCGGTGGGCCCCGATCGCGGGCCAGGCCACCGTGGGGGCACCCCCCCAGGGTCCGATCGCCCCGCGCCCCCCCCCCCCCAGGACCCCGGTGGCCTGCTCGCGCCGCCAATCCCGCCGGCACAGAGGTGATTTAAACCACGTCGGCGGGAGAGGCCTGACAGCTGCAGGACTTCGGCCCATCGCGGGCCAGAGAATCGCAGTGGGGGCACGCCGATCGGCGGGGCGCGATTCCCGCTCCCGCCCATTCCCGGGTGGCGGAGAATTCCGGCCACTGCAGGGGTGGGATGTACGCTGGCCCCGGGCGATTCCCCGACCCTGCGGGGGGGGGGGGTCGGAGAATTCCGGCCCAGATCAGCTATGATCTCATTGAATGGCGGAGCAGACACGATGGGCCGAATGGCCTACTTCTGCTCCTGTACCTTGTGGTCTATCTAGCGCTGAAAATACCGACTGCTTTCCTGTCATTCGTCGCTGCTGAATTTTCTCTTTCTGCTCAAGTGTTGCAATTTTACATTGTTTCACTCATGTTTAACATCAATGAGCCATTAAGCAGCCAACATTCCAGTAAGAACAGATTTTAAGAAAAAAATCAACTGCAAACATTTTATTTGTCAACTCTGGTTTGCTTCTGGCTTTTATTAAACTAAAATCTTGCTGACGTCAGCAGATAATTCTAAAGCTAATGGGCCTGACAACAGGAGAGAGCTGAATTAACATCAATCATTAACCCAGGGTGTCTTAACTTCAATGCGGCCTATTTGTGTCTTTTAAAAGCAGAATTTTCCAATTAATTCTAGCTTGTACATCCTTCCTTCCAATTTGCTCTATTAAGTGGCTAACAAGTATGCATTTAAATTTAAGGTTACAACTGAAACCAATCAGTTACTGGTCTGGCTATCATTTAGGTCCATGTTCGAGATCACCACGGATTATTATCATCTCCCTCGCAAATTGTTGCCTCACCTTGTATATCCCTGCTTCCTGATCCATCGGCATCTTTAGAGAAGAGAAGGTCGGGAGGAGATATTAAAAATCACGAGGGGTCTGGACAGAATAGATGGGGAGAGACTGCACCCATTTGGTGATGGAAAGGTCAAGAAGCAGAGGACGCTAATTTAAGGTGATTGGCAAAAGAAGCAATGGAGACCCGCGGACAAATATTTCTGTTCAGTGAGTGGTTAGGAACTACAATGCACTGACTGAGAGGGCAGTGGATGTCGTTTAATCGCAGATCAAGGCAGAGATGACATTTTTTTCCTACGTGTGAAAAACGTTTCATTTACAGTGTCTGCTCCAGTTAAGGCCTCCAGCTCTTTCTACAGCTTTGTTTACTTTCCTCTGAGTCCACACCCAGGCTTAACTAATCGAGCACAGTGAACATAGATCAGTTTCCAGACTCACTCAACCAAACACAGAATAATTGATCACAACAGTGGAAGTAGATTCAATCATGGATTTCAAGTGGGAATTGGATAATTCTCGGAAGAGAAAAGTCAATAAATTCCCTCTGTCGCAGCCGTTGAGAACACTGAACAAAGGATCGGTAACTTCACAATGTCGCTGCGCAGGTAACAGAGGCAAGCTTGTCTGCTCACCCATTCTACATGCTTTCCTCGCTACCATCACCTCGCTAATTTATGCTCCGCTGTGTTCCTCATAATTGTTCTCTTGGGGGTTGCGTGAATCACCTGTCATCAGATAAGTATTCACCAGACAAGCACATTTTGTTCAAGCATGATTTTTTGAAAAAAAAAAACACTTGCATGTAGATTCAGGACTGCAACACAGATATTAAAACGCAGGAGAATCCACTGGATGCGTGCGCAATCGACCAAGGTCTCGCCACCAAGTCTTGAGAGGAATTTTTAAAAGGCGATAAATATGAATACAGCCACATCACTTAGTGCGGAGTAAAGATGAGCAGAGGCTTCATGCTCGGGCGGAGTTTTGGTCGAGTTGAGTATTGAGAAAGGGTTGGATTTTACCAGCCTATGGGGTTGGGCTGGGCGGTGCGAAGGCTGGCGAAATATCTCACCAGGGGTCTTTTCCCACCACCAGGCCGCTTTGCCAGTGCAGGAAACTTGGCTGACTCTGCCACTCGCCGGGAGCCCATTTGTGCCACGTGAGTGGCCAGTTGAGGACCTTTTGCCACCTCCACGGGTCTTTTGCTGGTGTTGTTTAATGGGGAGGGGGGTGAAAACACGCTGCCAAGTGGGGAGTGTGCCAGGTGCAACATGCCAGCCACCCAGCAGGCTGCCCACCATCTGGCAAATCCCCCACCCACACCTCAGGAGCAAAGGCTGACCCCCTCGGGCATGTTTTGTCTGCGCCAACATGGGTAGAGTGCCACCTGTCCACCAACAACCCCCCCATCATCCCCAATTTCCAGGTCCGGCCTGTGAGGACCCGGCTACCCCTTACCCACGTACCCCACTTCGAGGGTGCCAGCCATTGAGATGCTGTCAAGTGCATCTGAGCAGTACTGAGGGCTACTGAGCTGCCAAGTCGCTGTCCTTAATAGGATGGTCAACCCCCCCCCCCCCCCCCCCATCGCACCATTGTAGCCAATGAAATGACTGCAACCAGGAAAATGTGTCCCTGTGTCTTGCTGCCCCACTGAGGCAAAGTTGGACCCCCACCTTCAGCCTCGAGCAGCGGGACATCTGCCAGCTCGGAAACATTCAGCCCAAACTGTTCCCACAGGCTGTGGTGGTTGCTAACAAGAGGGCGCAGATCTAAGCTAAAAGGTAAAAGAGCTCAGAGAGTGGTGAGAATGTGGGTCTCGCTACCACGAGCGGCACGGCGGCGCACTGGTTAACACTGTTGCTTCTCAGCTCCAGGGATCCCGGGTTTGATTCCCAGCTTGGGTCACTGTCTGTGTGGAGTCTGCACAACCTCCCCGTGTCTGCGTGGGCTTCCTCCGGGTGCTCCGGTTTCCTCCCACATCCCGAAGATGTGCAGGTTAGGTGGATTGGCCGTGATAAATTGCTCGTCCGGTAGGGTTACTGGGTTACGTGGACAGGGTAGAGGACTGGGCTTTTAGTAGGGTGCTCTTTCCATGGGTGGGTGCAAACACGATGGGCCGAATGGCCTCCCTCTGCACTGTAAATTCTATTATATTATTCTATTCAGCTGGGAATAACAGGGGCAAGGAGCACGGCTACATTTAAGGAGAAGCTGGAAAGATCTAAAATTCCAGATAGACCGAGATGAAACAAGGTCGAGGAAGTTCATATGGAGTCCAAAACACTGGCATTGACCGGGTGGGCTTGAAAACCTTTTTCTGTGAGGTACACTCAATACATTGGTTAGGGGGCAGGTTTAGCTCAGTTGTCTGGACTGCGCATTTATGATGCAGAGTGTGGCCAACAGCATGGGTTCAATTCCCGTACCGACTGAGATTATTTACGAAGGCCCCGCCTTCTCAACTTTGCCCCTTGCCTGAGGTCTGCTGACCCTCAGGTTAAATCACCGCCACTCAGCTCTCCCCCCCCCCCGCCCCCTCCAACCCCAAAAAGGAAAAGCAGCCTATGGTCATCTGGGACTATGGTGACCTTACTTTAAAACAATTCAAAACTAAGAGAGATGTTGAGACAGAAGAATAGCGAGGGCTGAATGGCTGACCCCATCAATACTGTTAGAGGAAAAAAACAGTTGTAAAAGCTTGCCAGTTGGTTAAACATGTTGGTTTCCATTCAATTTCAGTATCTTTAATGTTCCTCTATTCTCCTGGACACACAGAAGCTTTATTCATTTTTTTCTCTCGAAATAAACTACCCATTTGTAAATATTTTGCACAGGCTGGAGAAACTGGAAACATGAATGCATAATGGAAGAGACAACTTGATAAAATCTAGATATGCCAGAGTAAATCAAACTAATATTCCAAATGTTTCAGTTATTTTCAGTCAGAAATATATTCATGGTGCATAAATAATTCTGCACACAACTCAGCCTTGCATAGAACAGGTCGAAAACTCTTGCACTATCATTTAATTGCTAATCGTATTTATGGTCGGGGTACTTGACCTCAGCTTGATAAAAGAAATGACACCATTAAATTGATAGCTTCTTATACCCCACAATTTGTAGGGGCCACAACCTACAAGCCCACAGGAGCTGGAAAGTAGGTTAGGCTGGAATAGCAGTCGAGAAGGTCAACATTGACACGGAGGGCCGAATGGCCTTCTTTCCTGTTGCAATTGTCTTTCCCCACCCTGGCTGATTTTGAGGCCAGGGTGGGGGGGGGGGGAGGAGTGGGAAATTTCACGGATGGGATTCCCTCCGGGTTCCGTGCCACCCTGGACGGGGTTTAGGGTGGTAGGGGCAGGGACTTGGTTGGGAAGCCCACCCGCACTCCTAATAAGGCCAGTAAGAGGTCACTTAAGGGCATTTTGCCACGCAGGCCAGCGGATCATAGAATCGTTGAATCCCTACAGTGCAGAACAAAGAACAAAGAAAAGTACAGCACAGGAACAGGCCCTTCGGCCCTCCAAGCCTGCGCCGACCACGCTGCCCGTCTAAACTAAAATCTTCGACACTTCCTGGGTCCGTATCCCTCTATTCCCATCGTATTCATGTATTTGTCAAGATGCCCCTTAAACGTCACTATCGTCCCTGCTTCCACCACCTCCTCCGACAGCGAGTTCCAGGCACCCACTACCCTCTGTGTAAAAAACTTACCTCGTATATTTCCTCTAAACCTTGCCCCTCGCACCTTAAACCTATGCCCCCTAGTAATTTACCCCTCTGTCCTGGGTAAAGTCTCTGACTATCCACTCTGTCTATGCCCCTCATAATTTTGTAGATCTCTATCAGGTCGCCCCTCAACCTCCGTCGTTCCAGTGAGAACAAACCCAGTTTATTCAACCGCTCCTCATAGATAATGCCCTCCATACCAGACAACATCCTGGTAAATCTCTTCTGCACCCACTCTAAAGCCTCCACACCCTTCTGGTAGTGTGGCGACCAGAATTGAACACTATACTCCAAGTGTGGCCTAACTAAGGTTCTATGCAGCTGCAACATGAGGAGGCCAAGTGTCTGCTTCAATTTGGAAATCAGTGGAAAGAGAGCAAACAAGAGAGTGGTCAATGAGATATTTTTCATATTGGGAGGCAAGGAGGCCATTCGGCCCATTGAGTCTGCGCCGACCCTGTGAAAGAGCTCTCCACCTAGGCCCAACCATCGTCCCATCTCCATAACTCTCTAGGGGCAATTTGGCACATCGTTTGGATTGTGGGAGGAAACCGGAGCACCCGGAGGAAACCCACGCAGACACGGGGAGAACATGCAAACTCCATACAGGCAGCAGAGGTCGGAATCGAACCCAGGTCCCTGGAGCAGTGAGGCAGCGGTGCTAACCACTGTGCCACCGCGCCAGATAACTGAGGGTGGGAAATAGAAAAATTCACTATCCGCAATCTCGGGCAGGAAGGAGGACGTTGGGGGGCCTGAAGCAATTCCTGATCTCCCTGATGCACTCAAAGTGTTCTCTGGGTGCCAGCCTGGCACTGCCAAGGTGCCCAGGTGGCACTGACAATCGGAAGGGGCACTTCCAAGGTGCCAGCCTGGCATTTCTTGCCCGCGCGCGATTTGGCAGGAGGTGCCCTGTGTAGATGTTGACGGGGTTGGGGGTGGGGGGGTTGGGGAGGGGGGGGGATGGGCAGGGACCTCCCACAGTACATATGGATGGGTAGGGGGGTCGCTTCGGGCACCTCGGAGATCGGGATGCCGTTTAAAAATGGCTTCGCAATCTCTCGATACACTGGGGAGGTCCGGGGAGCACAGGTTATGCGCAGCCTCGCTCGGGAGCTCCCCACTGAGGTCCCTTACACAATGCGCTCGCGATGGGACTTTATTCCCAATTGGCTGAATTGAGCCCAAGGTCGCAACAGCAACATCAAGGCAGGCTCTGGTTCTTGAGGGTTTTAGAAACTGCTCCAGCGTTCTCGTCCCGCCTCCAGCTGGCTCACATAGATCCGCAAAGCTGGATTTCAGCATTGCGATCACTCTCAGAATAGATTACAGGCATTGGCTTGGAAGGGGTTACTGGACCAGTCACTTAGAGAGTACTCGATGCAAACAGTGCCACTGCTGAATCAGCTCTGGTTTTATGACTTGGTCTCCATTAACGATAATCCAGCTGACAAACAGCAAGTCTCGGTCGCTGGTTCAAGCAAATGTTCCCAATGGCGTCAGCAACATTAACCTTTGTACCCAAAAGTACCAGAGAAGGAAAGGATGGAATGAAGCAACGGGCATTGAAATGCGCTCTGCACAGAATTAAGAGCTACCCTTCGGAGCGTGGTTCCCTCTCCGACTTGTCGATTATTGCCTTCTCTGTGCAGTGCACCAGACCTTCTCTGAATTCTCCACTGAAATACCGGACTGCCTAGTCAGCTAAAGTCCTTTCAGTTGCTTCTCCAGCGCTGTTCACCTGTTAACCTGTTTTGCTTCCGATGGTTACATTAAACATACGGCCGGATTCTCCGGTCGCCCAGCTGCCTGTTGCTCGGCGGTGTGCCACTAGGTGGCGGGATTCCATACCCCTGCCACTTGTCAATGGGATTTCCTGTTGTAGCCAGCCCCTGCTGCCTGGCATCCCACGGGCGCGCGCTGCCGACGGGGACAGAGAATCCCAACAACCGGAGGATTGCGGCCATTATTTTCGCCTCCACTCTGCCCGATTCAAACTTTTGCTGACAAACTTTTGAGCTAATTGGAAGACAGGGGGTCAGCTGGTCCATCAATACTGCCCCACATACACGGGGCACTGCGATTGATCATTCCCCCCCCCCCCCCACCCCGCCACCATGGCAGCCCCTCCCCAAACCACCCATAGCAACCCCTCTCCCATAGCAACACCTCTCCCTGCACCTCATTCAACCTCCAGGGAGGACGAAGGAAGCCGGGATCAAGGAACCTCCTGAGCTGATCGTAACAAATCACGGCACGGTCGCACAGTGGGTAGCACTGTTGCTTCACAGCTCCAGGGTCCCAGGTTCGATTCCCGACTTGGGGTCACTGCCTGTGCGGAGTCTGCACGTTCTCCCCGTATCTGTGTGCGTTTCCTCCGGGTGCTCCGGTTTCCTCCCACGGTCCAAAGATGTGCAGGTTAGGTGGATTGGCCGTGCTAAATTGATCCTTAGCGTCCCAAAAAAAGTTTAGGTGGGGTTGCTCTGTTACGTGGAGGTGTGGGCTAAGGTAGGGTGGTCTTTCAAAGGGCCCATGCAGACTCGATGGGCCATAAATTCTATTATTCTATGAAATCTCGGAGATCCCAAAGAAGGCTCTCAAAATGGCTTCATCCACCACGTTAGTGTACGAAAGACGCCTTGAAGCAGCGTGCCAATTTCGGAAAGAACGCTGTTCAGAATCCATGGAATGAGCCCTTGACGTTGGAAGCCAGTCAGTGCGTTTTAAAATGGGTGCAACCATGTCGAAACTTTACCCCATTCCATCATCCCTTTCCCTCTGTAAGATATCTCATTGGTGCATTTAGAAAAGTTTCTTCTTGAAAGATTGCTTTTATGTTGCTTCTGGATCACACACCATTTTGCTGCTTTTCCCCGGTTGGAACTAAATTGGGTTTATTAATAAACCTCAAGGGGGCATCTCTAGTTGCTAAACTGTTTAATACATTTAATTGAACTTCCTATTAGAACGTTTAACTCACTGTTGGTGGACAGGAATGTGCAAAAATGCCACTTCCGCGTTCAGAAGTACGTATGTTTTGCACCGTAGGTGTCCGTTTTGTCTCCGTGGCAAACTCTCGCCTCCAAACTACAAAACTGCGACTTTAAATTTCTCACCAGAGCCTTGAGCCCCTTATTAAGGCTGACCACTTGGGGCGCAGGTTTGGATGAGATGCCATGGGCTGGATTCTCCGTCCCTCCTCGCCGGATTTCTGTTTCACCCTGCCGGTGGGATGCTCCGTTTCTCCGGCTGGTCAAGGGGGTTTCCCATTGTGGGGGAGGGGGCGGTGTTTGGGGTTTCCCATTGTGGGGGAGGGGGCGGTGTTTGCTGCCAGAACTGTGTGATATTCCACATTCAACGTGGGACACTGGGACAGTGGTTTCAAATATGGGACAATCCCTTAAAATAAGGGACGGTTGGTCACCCTGTCTGTTACAATCGGGACGTTTTAAAAGCTTATTGTGTTTTTATGTTCATTGAGGAGCTGCTCGACAGGGTGTGGCTGTGGACTCCGCCTCACCAAGAACACAATGCGCCACTTGTGCTAGATGGTGGAGGACCTGGCACCAGGTGAGGGTTAGGAGTAGGACCGCCACTCTGCTCACCCTGAAGGTGACGGTGGCCCTAAACCTCGTTGCCTCTGGCCGTTCCAGACTTGTAAAGACTGGATCTGCAAAGACTTAATTACCTGCTAATGCTCACATTCTAAGTATTGTCTGGCATCTTTGACTTTGTCTATGTATATGTTTCTGGAACATACCTCTTCATTCACCTGGGGAAGGAGCAGGGCTCCGAAAGCTAGTGTTTGAAACAAACATGTTGGACTTTAATCTGGTGTTGTAAGACTTCCTACTGTTCCAGACTTGAGCAGGGACTTGGGCTGGATGCTCACACAGAGGTGTATCGGAGATAGACCCCAGAGGGTCGCACGCATCGTGGTGGCCTACTGCATCCTGCACAACATCGCACAATAGCAGGGCGACATGCTGGAGGAGGGGATAGAATGGCAGGCCTTGTCGGACAAGGACAGTGTCCAAAATGAGCCGGACAAAGACTCGGAGCTGGCTTGACAGGTCACGGAACAAGTCCATCAGGGGCATCGAACCAGGGAGAATCCGATCAGCACCTGATTCGCCAACTAGGACTCCAAAATACCGACAGCTGCATTGCCATTGCCCCCACCTTGCCCTCCATCCCTTCTGTCCCATAGCCCTCCCCCCCGCACCTCCCCCTCAGCCTTTCACCCCAACTGTCTCTTAGCATTTCACCCCTTCCCATGACCACAGCTCCCCCTCCCCCCTCTCTGAGGGTCCTCTCAGTATCCCAACAGGGTGTTGGGCTTGGGTTGGAAGGATCAGGGGGACGGACGATGATGACGACTAACTGTGAGATGAGCTGCGATGCTCCTCAACGTCGGACAGAGTCTGACTCCTGTCTTTCCGACGACACAGCACTGATCCCGGGATGTGCGATGGGGACTCCTTCTCATGGGCCACATTATTTTGGGAGAGGGGGGTTGCGTTGGGGGATGGAGCAAGCTTTGGGCTCACAGACTGGGGATGCTGTCATACTCGGCTCCTGTGGCCTGTGGCCTCTCGGGATGTCCACGGGTCCAATGGGCCTAATGTGAGCCTTTATGTGGTGGTCCTACAATTTGCTGGTGGTGGGATCTTTCTGTCCTGGCACTGTTAACGGGATTTCCCATTTTCCCACCCTCCATCACCAGGGAACATGTTGGGGTGAGGGGAGGGGGTGTTTCCTCCAGGGGGACCAGGAGATCCCATCAGCGGGAATGGCCAAAAACCCCTCTCCTACTTGGAAATATATAAATTTATATAGTGGAGGAGCAAGGAGCCATCTCCATGTCTAGCTCTTTACACATCTTTGCTCAACACCGCACAACCTCTCGGCCTAGGGTCATGTGCCTTCCCACATCACTGGGTGGGCAGTACTGTACTCAGTCCTACTTTAACCCAATTCATGACAGGCCCGTAAACTGTTTGCTGGCATTTGGCACGGATTTCTCTTCCTCCTTTAAGTATTAAATCTTCCACAACAAAGTTTGACGAGGTTAAAGGAACATCTATGAATTAATAAACTGAATAAAGTCATACATCGATTAGGCAAGTGTTTTGTTTGAGGCCTCAGAGGCCAGTGGTCTGCAAATTGGCCTTAGGAAGAGCTGTTAAACGCTGCTGTACGCTAAGTTGCTTTAAAACTTAATGAACCTAGTTGTGATTCATTTTGCATTCAAGGTTATTAAACCCTGAAAGTGGTTTGGAATATTAAAAAAAATGAAGAACACTCCACAGTTTAGCTTGGCAATGCGCACATGATACAGTTCTTTAAGCGAGACAAAACCTGCTCAACTTCAGTGTCCCATCGACGGAGATGGGCGGGAGGAAGTCCACAAAGCGCTGGCCGCCAGGCGAGCGACTGGGTAGCCTGCCGCTGCTGCTGCACCCAGGAAAATAGGGAGGGCTTAGGCGTAGGCCTATCAGGAGTACATCCCCTCATCACTAGGAGGCCACTTGACAGTTATCTGGACCCTACCCATGAGAACCTGGAAAATCTTAGTCAGCCTCTGTTTGACCGGCCTTAACAGGCCCTCAATTGGTTCAGGAGTCCATTTTCTTTATTCATGCCCCGGCCATTCCCCGCCTCTGTTCCTAGCCTGAGTGGGGCCTAAAAGTCAGGCTCATTCTCTCCCCACAGATGCTGCTGGGCCTGCTGAGTATTGACAGCATTTTCTGTCCCAGAGGGAAAAATCAGTTCAAAATGTTCAAATCTCAATTCCAAAAAGAAAATCAGTAATACCGGCTCCAGTAATACGAGAGTTCCATTTTAAGGAATGCAAGGCTAAATCGGACAAGTTTAGCTTGTACCCTTCATTTCCAAGTTTTATTGAATTTTCCTTTTTTTTTTCAGTGAAAAGTATTGTTTCTTGCATGCTGTACAAACAATGCATACCGTACATAGGGAAGGAAGGCGAGACTGCAGAATATAATGTTACAGTTATAGCTAGGGTGTAGAGAAAAGATCAACTTAATACGAGGTAGATCCATTCAAAAGTCTGATGGCAGAAGGAAAGAAGCTGTTCTTGAGTCGGTTGGTACGTGACCTCAAACTTTGGTAATTTTTTCCTGATGGAAGAAGGTGGAAGAGAGTATGTCCGGGGTGCTTGGGGTCCTTGATTATGCTGGCTGCCTTTCTGAGGCAGCGGGAATTGTAGACAGAGTCGATGGATGGGAGGCTGGTTTGCGTGATGGATTGGGCTAGATTCACAACCTTTTGTAATTTCCTGCGGTCTTGGGCAGAGCAGGCTCCATACCAAGCTGTGATACAACCAGAAAGAATGCTTTCTATGGTGCATCTGTAGGAGTTGGTGAGGGTCGTAGCTGACATGCTGAATTTCCTTAGTCTTCTGAAAAAGTAGAGTCGTTGGTGGGCTTTCTTAACTATAGTGTCGGCATGGGGGGACCAGGACAGCTTGTTGGTGATCTGGACACCTAAAAACATGAAGCTCTCGACCCTTTTTACTTTGTTCCCATTGATGTAGACAGAGGCATGTTCTCCCCTACACTTCCTGAAGTCGATGACAATCTCCTTCGTTTTGTTGACATTGAGGGAGAGGTTATTGTCATCGCACCAGTTCACCAGATTCTCTATCTCATTCCTGTACTGTGTCTCGTCATTGTTTGAAATCTGACCCATTACTGTGGTGTCATCAGCAAATTTGAAAATGGAGTTGGAGGGGAATTTGGCCACACAGTCATAGGTGTACAAAGAGTATAGTCGGGGGCTGAGGACACAGCCTTGTGGGGCACCGGTGTTGAGGATGATCGTGGAGGAGGAGTTGCCTATCCTTACTGATTGTAACCTGTGGGTTAGAAAGTTTAGGATCCAGTCCAAGAGGGAGGAGCCGAGGCCAAGGCCATGGAGTTTGGAGATGAGTTTTGTAGGAATGATGGTGTCGAAGGCTGAGCTGTCGTTGATAAATAGGAGTCTGACATAGGTGTCTTTGTTATCTAAGTGTTCCAGGGTAGGGTGCAGGGCCATGGAGATGGCATCTGCTGTGGACCTGTTGCAGCGGTAGGCGAACTGTAGTGGATCAAGGCAATCCGGGAGGCTGGAGTTGATTCGTGCCATGACTAACCTTTCGAAGCACTTCATGATGATGGATGTCAGAACCACTGGACGATAGTCATTAAGGCACACTGCTTGGCTTTTGTTTGGTACAGGGATGATGGTCGCTGTCTTGAAGCAGATAGGGACCTCAGATTGTTGTAAAGAGAGGTTGAACATGTCCACGAAAACCCCCGCCATCTAATCCGCGCAAGACCTGAGTGCCCGTCTGGGTACCCCACCCGGGCCAGTGGCTTTCCGTGGGTTGACCTTCGAGAAGGCTGCTCTGACGTCTGCAGTGGTGATCTCAGATACAAGTTCATCCGAGGCTTCTGGGGTGGAGGGCTCGCTCTCGCTGACCTCTTGCTCAAAGCGTGCATAGAATGCGTTGAGCTCATCAGGGAGGGGTGCATTGGAGCCGGTGATTTAACATGCCTTCACCTTGTAGCCCGTTATGTCTTGCAGACTTTGCCATAGTCGGCGGGCGTCCGTGTGGATAGCCTGGAACTCGAGCTTGTTCCGGTTCTGTCTTTTGGCATCTTTGATGGATTTCCTTAGATCATATCTGGCTTTCTTGTATAGGTCAGGGTCGCCTGACTTGAATGCCTCAGACCTAGACTTCAGCAAGCCGTGGATATCCCTGTTCATCCAGGGTTGCCGGTTGGGAAACACGCGGATTTGCATCTTTGGCGCATAGTCTTCTGCACACTTACAAATGAAGTCAGTTACTGTTCAGGCTGGTCGCAGAGTTTTTAAATACTGACCAGTCCACGGACTCTAAGCAGCCCCGTAGGAGATCATCCGATACCTCAGACCAACAATGCACAACTTTCTTTGACGGATTCTCCCGCTTCAGTTTTTGCTTATAGGCCGGGAGCAGGAGCACAGCCCTGTGGTCAGATTTGCCAAAGTGTGGGTGGGCGATAGAGCGGGAGGCATGTTTGATATTTGTGTAGCAGTGGTCCAGGATATTTGGGCCTCTGGTGGAACGGGTGACGTGTTGGTGGTAATTTGGTCGTACACTCTTGAGCTTGGCACTGCTATAAATTTGGGCCTTATTTATGCTTTGTGCATGAAGTTCATAATGAACATAAGAACTAGGAGCAGGAGTAGGCCATCTGGCCCCTCGAGCCTGCTCCGCCATTCAATAAGATCATGGCTGATCTTTTTGTGGACTCAGTTCCACTTACCCGCCCGCTCACCAGGGGCTGTTTAGCACAGTGGGCTAAATCGCTGGCTTTGAAAGCAGACCAAGGCAGGCCAGCAGCACGGTTCGATTCCCGCACCAGCCTCCCCGAACAGGCGCCGGAATGTGGCGACTAGGGGCTTTTCACAGTAACTTCATTTGAAGCCTACTCGTGACAATAAGCGATTTTAATTTTTCATTTCATTTTCATTTTCAACATAACCCTTAATTCCTTTACTGTTCAAAAATCTATCTATCTTTGCCTTAAATACATTCAACGGGGTAGCCTTAACTGCTTCTCTGGGCAGAGAATTCCACAGATGCACAACCGTTTGGGTGAAGAAGTTCCTCCTCAACTCAGTCTGAAATCTGCCCCCCTTAATTTTGAGGCTATGCCCCCTTGCTCTAGTTTCACCCACCCGTGGAAATAACCTCCCTATTTCTATCTTATCTATACCCATCATAATTTCAAATGTTTCTATAAGATTCCCCCCCACCTCATTCTTCTAAATTCCAATGAGTATAGTCCCAGTCTACTCAGTCTCACCTCATAAACCAATCCTCTCAACTCCGGAATCAACCTAGTAACTCTCCTCTGCACCCCCTCCAGTGCCAGTACATCCTTTCTCAATTAAGGAGACCAAAACTGTACACAGTACTCCAGTTGTGGCCTCACCAGCACCCTCTACAGCTGCAACATAACCTCCCTGTTTTTAAACTCCATCCCTCGAGCAATGAAGGACAAAATTCCATTGGCCTTCTTAATTACCTGCTGCACCTGCAAACCAACTTTTTTGCGATTCATGCACAAGGACACATATCTTGGACCTCATTCATGAGAAAGTCCCAAATTGTCAAGAGTACCTATTTTGGCCGTATGATCTAGGTAAACTTCAACTGATGTGCCTCACAGAACAATCCAAATACCAGTATTGAGTATTTAATTTTACGAAATGGGGATTTATCTTTCTCTCTGCAAACCATTCCCAGTCTCTAAGCAGTAGCGCATCACTTTGCACTCCAATTTAGATTTCAAATATTAGACAAAGTTATAAAGCAAACACTAAACAATCAAATTATCTAACAGTAGCATAGTACAATTATATATTTACAGTAGGGAGCCTATTATCTCCAGTGGTAAAACAATAATTTGCATTCGGATGCTTAGCAATAATTTTAGGTAGATAACTATTATAGATGCGTGGCCTTCTTGTAATGTTTCCCTGACTGCGGGAGTCAGCTCGTCTGCCTGATCTTCGCTTCTGAATATTCGAATAGCTTCTAATAGCTTTCACAAGCTCAGCTTAATGAACAGATCCAGCTGCTTAGTGATTCAACAGTTGCCATGGTTTGCTTGATTTTAAAAAAACTATCTAACAAATAGATACAAAACTAATTGGTTGTCATACATTGACTTGAACAAACCGCATATTCATCTCCCCTGGTCTACAGTTTTAAAGCCTTTCTTCTCTCCACTGCCCATGAATTTTGTTCGGACGTTTATACCTCAATTGTCCTCCCAATTCTCTCTGCATTGCGGCTAGATTTATAAGGACTGCTCACAGAACAAACTCGATCATCAAAAGTATTACCTGTTTTCTCACAGGATGGTCGCTTTTTCATGAGTACACTCTTACAAGACCTGCGAGAACAAAAACTCACATTCTTCACCACCATTTATCAGTGGTTAGCACAGTTGCTTCACAGCTCCAGGGTCCCAGGTTCGATTCCCTGCTTGGGTCACTGTCTGTTCGGAGTCTGCACGTTCTCCCCGTGTCTGCGTGGATTTCCTCCGGGTGCTCCGGTTTCTTCCCACTGTCCAAAGATGTGCGGGTTAGGTGATTGGCCGCGCCAAATTGCTCTTCGTGTCCAAAAAGGTTAGGTGGGGTTTCTGGGTTATGAGTGCGGTGCTATTTCTAAGGGCCAGTGCAGACTCGATGGACCAAATGGCCTGCTTCTGCATTGTAAATTCTACGATTGACATTTTTCAGAAACATCTCCCAGAAGGAAATCAACAGTAAAAACGGGAATACCGATGAGAATTCCTGCCTGAATTGGCCTTGTATGCCTTAAAATGGAACAGTAAGAAGTCTTACAACACCAGGTTAAAGTCCAAAAGGTTTGTTTCAAACACGAGCTTTCAGAGCACCTCTCCTTCCTCAGATGAGGAAGGAGCTGCGCTCCGAAAGCTCGTGTTTGAAACAAACCTGTTGGACTTTAACCTGGTGTTGTAAGACTTCTTACTGTGCTCACCCCAGTCCAATACCGGCATCTCCACATCTTAAAATGGAACAGAGGTAAAAGCCTGAAAAGAAGAAAACTGTTTTTTCACCTATAGGTTCAAAGCACTTCAAGAGTGACCTTGAGATGCCATTTTGTAAACCAACAGGGTAGACATTTTGCCAAGAAGAGGGACAGGAACCCACAGCAATCAATCATTCTGTGTTATGGGAGTTGAGGGTGGAAATGTTACCCGGTGCACTCGGAAAGATGTCTTCCCTAACTCTTCAAATAGCACCATGGCAATATTTACCATCGCCCATCGAAGTGAACTGGCTGAACTGAGAATTGGAACTCGTATTACGAAGTACATTTCTCGATGGCAGAACACCCTAATTGGAAGTGTTGCAATTGTTGACAAACACCGGCAACAATCTACGCAGAGCAAACGACAATACACGAATGACCAATTGAACGGTTTCAGTGACGTTGATTGACGGATAAATGTTGACCAGGACATTGGAAGAACTCTCAAATCCTCTTCAAAATAGTGCCTGAGAAGGTTTTATATCTCCACACGAGGGCAAATGGGCCCTTGATGTAATGGCTCCTAAGATGTGCCGAGATGTGGAGGCAGTGGCATATTGAAAAGATCGCCAGGTTAGTCCTCCAGAAGCCCCGGTCAATGCTGAGGGTTCTGATCTTAATGTAGAACGGGGGGAATTAAAATTCAATTAATAAATTTGAAATTGAAAGATGCTACGCCCCCGCCCGCCCCCCAACTGTGGCCCGCCTTTGGCCGCTGGCGGGATCTACCGGCCCCTCTGATGTCCATGGGGGTACACGTGCCCCGCACCCTCCGTGGAACGCGCCACGGGGGGTGGGGGGGGGGGGGGGGAGTTGCCGTCGGCGGGACTGGACTATTCCACCGTCGGGAAGGGCCAGGAAACTTCGACGACTGTTAGTAACGGTGACCGTGACAACTACCATCGACCGCCAACACTAATCGGCACGGCCACTGGAAATTCCTTCAGAGAGATTTGCCAGAATGAAGTAGAGGAGCGCAGAAATTGAAAGGCTACAGGGAGGTAGCAGGGGTATGAGACTAAATCCAAGAATCCACACATACACGGTGGGCCAAATGGCCTCCTTTCATCCTGGATACTGCACTTCTTTTTTTTTAAAATTTAGATTATCCAATTATTTTTTCCAATTAAGGGGGCAATTTAGCGTGGCCAATCCACCTACTCTGCACATTTTTGGATTGTGGGGGCGAAACCCACGCAGACACGGGGAGAATGTGCAAACTCCACACGGACAGTGACCCGGAGCCGGGATCGAACCTGGGATCTCAGCGCCGTGAGGCAGCAGTGCTAACCACTAGGCCACCGTGCTGCCCTGGATACTGCACTTCTGTATGCTCAACCCGATGCCGGTGTATTGTGTATTTACATTGTGTACCTTGTGTTGCCCTATTATGTATTTTCTTTTTTTTTCATGAACTAAATGATCTCTTCGAGCAGCTCACAGAAAAATACTTCACACTGTACCTCCGTACACGTGACAATAAACAAATCCAATAAATGGATGATTGTAGAAGCCTGCAATGTGAGGAATCAGGAGCTGACGCAAAGATAAGTGGGATCTCCCTGGGAGACAGTTGTGGACGAGGAGTTAACCAGTGTAACATGCTAGCTCTGTGCGAATTTGGGAGAGTGCTTTTGTATCAGTGATTAGAAACTAATTGGAAATCAGGATAGAAAGCCAAGCACCTTATTAATTTTACCTCGATACCCTGTAGCTTTCAGTGTATAATTAAAGCTGGCATATTGCGCATTATGTCCAATTAACAAATGCAAACTTTATCCAGCTCACAGAATTAAGGTGTCGCAGTATCTTGGAAAATGAAAATGCAGCTCGTGAAAAGCAAATGCGTTGGGAAAGTTGATAATTTGCTTATCCGGGAACATTTCCGAAGACCACTCATTCTAGACACGTCACAGTCGGCGCGCATTCTTTGGCACATCGAATGGATCAAGGTTCACCTGCAGACCAGCCGCCATGTAGAACGTGTAGTTATCTTCTCATCATATCAGCAAGCTTTGAATAATTGGAAATTCCTAAATTAGTATTGCTAAGAATTAGATAGCCCCACTCATCCTCAATTCATTCGTGTTGCCGGCATCTCCCAGTGCCATGAGAAACCTGGGCAAAACGGCAATGCCCAACCACACCTGAATCATCTCTTTCATTGATGCTCGAGGAAGCCTTCTGTCCTTGTGCATCAACATCACAATAAAGAGACTGTGAGAGCAGATCTGGACCAGCCACTAATGGATACGGCTTATGGCAATTAGTCACAAATAAAGAGAGTGAGCAGTGGGGGGGGGGGCAACTTGGGTGCTAGTGAGTGGGCCGCACGAGGGACCCTCCTCCATCTCAGCGGGCCGCAAGATTGAATTCGGGGCTTGTTCACGAACCATGACCCCTTGAATAAGATTGAAAATATTCAGTGCACGCCGAATATTTAATAACGCGTCATAGAGAATGTTTAATCATTCATACATGAATAGAATTGTCATCGGCTTCAAGTGATGCAAGCAAAATAAATATTTACGCTTGAGTGGAAGCAGAGGGAGCGCACGTCTCTCACAGTCAATGTTGTGAGCAATCAGCACACTTCACTCGCCCGGGCTTTACGTGCGTATCAAAAAACTACACGGACGGGAATCAGTGGAATGCGGTGACACTGCACAACGGTCAACAAAATGTCTCGTGGGCCGCACTCAGAACATAGATGGGCCTCACGTAGCCCCCGGGGCCACAGGTTGTCCACCACTGATATAAATTGTTGGTATGACTGTTTCAGATGCTCCACTTAAGATAATGGCAGTCATGCATGAAGTACTTGTAAAAGGGTGTTTATGGATATCCAAATCTTCAGAGCACTATCCAGAGAGTCTTGCAACTGCCTGGAGTTCGGCTCTCACTAGAGGTCAAACCGTAACTGACCATAAGGCCTCAGGCCTGTATAATTAAAGGAGTCAACCCCCCCCCCCCCGGCCACCCCCCAAGTCTTGGTCGTGTGATACTGCTTTTGGGGTGTTAAGTGAGGCCCTCTTGTTGAAACCATTGTGAGAGACAAGTTAATGCTTAGGCCATTCGCACCATGATGGTAAATTGGAATCTGTGAAGGGTTAGCTGGAGCAGACCGAACGTCTGCTGGGCCATTGTGTTGGCCTGGCTGGAATATTCGTGCACTGTGTGGAGTGTTACATTCCAAGGGCGGGGTTATCCGAGCCGAAATCGCGATTGGCGCGGGGGCCGGAGAATGGTTGTCGATGCCGAAATCCGGCGTGACGCTCCAGCGATTCCCCCGGAGAACCGCCGCAAGTCACACGCGCGCGGTCTACGCGGTAGGGGGCCATTGACAGAGGCCCCCGCGGAGATTCTCCGAGTGTAACTGGCCGGGTTCCCGACGGCGTATGTCTCTCATGGTCCCACCCCTCAGGAACTCGGCGTGGCGGCTGCGGACTCAGTCAGCGGCCGCTCTGGTGGGGGGAGGGGGGCGGGGGGGGGGATCCTTCACCGGGGACGGGGGCCTCATGGGCGGCCGGGGTAGCGATCGGGCGGCACCGAACCGCGGGTGATCTCGGGGGCACCTATGTTACTGGTGCTGCTCCGCGGTGTGAGTCCACCACGTCCCACTGGGCAGCCGCCACCGTGCGCATGCGTGGACACCCGACTGGAAGTGCAGCGGCCCGTATCCGCAGCCAGAGCTGCGGGAAGCACTCTGGGCCCTACGAGCCACCTGCAGATTGGAAATCACTCTGGACTTTCTTAAGGAAATTTTGACACTGGCTTGGGGACCCATTATTGGAGAATCCCGCCCCAGATGTTTGAAGTGTTGGAAGCCAGCATGTGACCAGACGGGGCCTTCTTGTCAGCTCATCAATTGCCCATTTTGAAAAAACACACCAAAAAAAGACGATATAAGGTATTCCAGCTGTATATTGTCCGTCACGTCTCCGCCTTGACAAACTGCAAAATCCTTCACACACGCCACTGGCAGGTGGTATGAGTGGGACAGGCTCCTTGTCAGCCATTCTTGAAACAGAGTGGCACTCCTCAAGCTCTAATAATAATCTTTATTGGTGTCACAAGTGGGCTTAGATTAACACCAATGAAGTTCTGGGAAAATCTCGTGGTCGCCACACTCCGACGCCTGTTCGGGGTACACGGGGGGAGAATTCAGAATGTCCAATTGACCTAACAAGCACGTCTTTCGGGACTTGTGGGAGGAAACAGGAGCACCCGGAGGAAACCCACGCAGACACGGGGAGAACGTGCAGACTCCGCACAGACAGTGACCCAAGCCGGGAATCGGACTTGGGACCCCGGCGCTGTGAAGCAACAGTGCTAACCGCTGTGTACCGTCCTGTGTGTACCCGAACAGGCGCCAGAGTGTGACAACTAAAGGCTTTTCACCGTGCTGCCCCTGCCGACATGTTAGTGACCCGTTCCAGGGAAAACCCACTGTGGGAATAGACGAAGGTTTGCCTTGATCCCACAATAGATGCAGGAAGCCAAACAACAACAACAATAATGTGTCTTTCCATGGCCTTCAGCTACCAAAAGATTTCATCGGTTCACGAGAATTTGTATAAGTCTTCCAAGTTGCTCTGTATGACTGACAGGTTCAGAAATTGTAGGCAGTTGCGAATAATATGAGAGATTTAATAATGTCCGTGAAGAAATCAAAACCTTCCTTTACCTTAGTGCTTAATAGAATTATGAGTCAAGAATTCACGTGGATCTTTGAGAATTTGCCAATTCCGTGACTTGTAAATCTGTCACTTCTCCAAACCTGCTACCCACTTACATCCTCGGATGTGTCCTCTGATCTGCAAATACCATTTAGTTACTGCTTTAGAATATAATGAATTTAAGACTGTTTAAACCCTTGGCTATGAAGCTGAACAGTCCTCAGACGTGGTTGAGACGCGGAATGCCAATGAGACACCCCAGACAGAATCTTAATGCCAAAATTTGTGGAAGACACTATTTAAAATAAACATTCAGAGGTGCGAACCAAGCTCAGTATCCATGTTAATTCCATTGTCGTCTAATTACATGAATATTTTTTTTCCTGCCAGATGATATAGCAGCAAGATAATAAAACTATACATAGTCATGAAGTATTATGACATCACCATTTGTTCAATAAAATAAGATGTATATTTACTGGGCAGCACGGTAGCACAAGTGATTACCACAGTGGCTTCACTGCGGCAGGGTCCCAGGTTCGATTCTCCGCTGGGTCACTGTCTGTGCGGAGTCTGCACGTTCTCCCCGTGTCTGTGTGGGTTTCCTCCGGGTGCTCCGGTTTCCTCCCACAGTCCAAAGACGTGCAGTTTAGGTGGATTGGCCGTGATAAATTGCCCTTAGTGATCGAAAAAGGTTAGGAGGGATTATTGGGTTATGGGGATAGGGTGGAAGTGAGGGTTTAACTGGTTTGGTGCAGACTCGATGGGCTGAATGGCCTCCTTCTGCACTGTATGTTCTACTTTCTATGTATTGTCATACCAAATTGGAGATATGGGGGGGAATGGGGGGAGGGAATCTTACCAGAGTTTGGCAAGGTTTCAGGTTCTTATAGAAAATTGGTGTTGAACTCTCCAGTTCCACAGAGAAGGGGCTGGAAATCGCGGTCGGTACGGGGACGGAGAATCCAATTTTCCGCAAAGAATCGGGACCGGAGCCGGTTCACCGATTCTGCGGGCCCCAAAAAGCGGCGTACTCGGGGGGTACGCCGCGCCGCCTGGGACCTACCTG
The DNA here is from genome assembly GCF_902713615.1 of Scyliorhinus canicula. Classification (NCBI taxonomy): domain Eukaryota; kingdom Metazoa; phylum Chordata; class Chondrichthyes; order Carcharhiniformes; family Scyliorhinidae; genus Scyliorhinus; species Scyliorhinus canicula. The sequence continues at coordinate 14,116,487 of NC_052169.1, read as the reverse complement.
GGGCCATTGCCAGCCGCCCGCTCCGCCCCCGAGCGGCCGTAGTCCTGACAGCGTGGAACTAATGTGGTCCAGCCGGTCGGGATTCCCGCGTGACGGTTGCGGACTCAGTTGGGCGCCCTGGTTGGGGGCGGTCCGATCGGAGGGAAGGGGGGGCTTATAGGCCGCCGATAAATGCTTATGCGGGCGTTGAGGGTCGGGCGCGCGGCCAATCAGGGGTTTCCTTTGCGGGTCCAGTTCCGCGGTCCGGGTCCGCCATGGAGCACGGTGAGGCCTCTGGAGGCCACCGCTGGAGGCACCCGCTGTGTGCACGCGCGAGATCGACGCCGGGTCGCTGCTTGCATCCCGCAGGGCTAGGAACTCATGTCCCTTTGATGCCAGTTTTTCTGGCGTGAAGCTCCACCGTTTTGACGCCGTGTGGGGACTTAGTCCCAATAATGGAGAATCCAGCCCGAAGAACTGGATTCTCTGACACACCAGCCCCGTTTTCCGGCACCGCCCGCCTCTGCCGGCAACGGGATTCTCCGTTCCCGCAGCCGTCCAATGGGGTTTCCCATCGTGGACACCCCCACGCCGTCGGGAAACCCACGGAAGTGGGCGCGCTGCCAGCGAAACACCGACGGAGAATCCAGCAGCGGTTCTCTCACTGAATTGTGAGCCTCTTTGCCTAAAATAAAAGTGACTGGGCGTGGTTTGCATCGCCACTCTGGCGGGATGGGGACACTGAGAGATGGGTATCCGGCTCCACACAGAGCCGGGTGCCATCTTTAACGGGCACTCCGACCAGCGCTGCAGTGCAATGGCCCCCAGGGGTCGGGGGCTGTTGCCCCTCCAACACCGTCATTGCCGACATCCTTCCCCACTCAATCTCCACGCTTTTCCCCCCCCCCCCCCCCCCCGCACCCCCACCAACCACACATCAGAGCAACCACATCATTGGTCTCCCATTCGGGCCCAATCCGGCGCCACGTCCGGCACAGGTTGGCACTGCCAGGCTGAAGATTTTCATCTGGCACTGATCAGGATAAACACAAGAATACCAAATTTCAAACCATCGCGGCAATTTATACTACAGGACAAGTCACATCGATGCTGATTTGTTGGCAAGTCGACTCTGATTGGTTGAAGCATCATCGTGGAGGAAGTGCCCTGCTAATGGGCAGGGACTGAAGGGGGAATGAGTGATAGTCCTGAAAGGTGGGGGGGAAGCCGCACGCCAGCGATGGGGGTGGGAGTCTGCTGCCAGTGGTTGGGAGGGGGGGCCTTGCCAGCGAGAAGATGGGGGTTGGGGGGAGGGCAGTCGCGTTATTCTTTTTTTTAAAAAGTGAGAGTGCCCAATTATTTTTTTCCAATTAAGGGGCAATTTAGAGTGGCCAATCTACCTACCCTGCACATCTTTGGGTTGTGGGGGCGAAACCCACGCAGACACGGGGAGAATGTGCAAACTCCACACGGATCATGACCCAGGGCCGGGATTGAACCTGGGACCTCGGCACTGTGAGGCAGCAGTGCTAACCACTGCACCGCTAGATCAGGGTGCCCTTTAAAAATGGATCCGGCCTTCCCAGTTTCTTTGTGTCCCCATGGTGTGCATCACCCCTGGCTGCAACAAAAAAAAATTCCAAGTGTGGGTGGATTGCCGAGGTGAGAATTGCACCTCGGTTTCCACCGGAGACCATACTTCGATGTTAGCAGAACTCCTGAATGACTTTCTTATGGACTGATCTGATCTCTTCTCTACCGAGTAGTACTACACTCCTGTCTGCTTCACCCAATGTGTCTGTCTATGTATTTACATTGTGTATTTTATGTCCATTGTATATTTTATGTTTGCCCTATTATGTATTTTCTTTTCCTGTACGGAATGCTCTGTCTGGGCTGTACGCAGAACAATACTTTTCACTATACCTCGGTACACGTGACAATAAACAAATCCAATAGCTAAAATTAAGGCCCATTAAGGTTGTCATCAATCCCTCCCACCTTCCACTGTCCACTACTGGAGTTCCTTGAGAGCAGCTTGGTTACACGTGGAAGCGTGTTGTAGGATCTGAGGTCAGATTATATCGGTTTTAAAGAAAAAAAAACATTTGGAATATTCAGCCACTTCCAGTTATGGCCAATGATCTCTTCCAACTTTTTCCATCGGGCAGGAGGTACAATAGTCTGAGAACACGCACGAACAGACTCAAAAACAGCTTCTTCCCCACTGTTACCAGACTCCTAAACGACTGTCCTATGGACTGACCTGATTAATACTACACCCCTGTATGCTTCACCCGATGCCGGTGTCTATGTATTTACATTGTGGACCTTGTGTCGCCCTATTATGTTTTTTTTACCTCTATTTTCTTGTTAAGTACTAAATGATCTGTTTGTGCTGCTCGCAGAAAAATACTTTCCACTGTATCTCGGTACACGTGACAATAAACAAATCCAATCCAATAGATAGATATTGTGACCAGTGTCTGAGAATCGGCTGTTGTTATTTGACAGGGTATATTTGACAGAATTATTTGGACGAATGCTGGAGCAAATTAATATTCTGAATGCTTCTTCTATCTTGGGCAGACTATGTTGTCCACCAATGCTGCCATCTTACCCAATAACTCGACAGAAAAAAAGAAAGCACGGTGGCACAGTGTTTAGCACTGCTGCCTCACAGCGCCTGAAGTGTTGGCTAGTGTAGACTTGAGAGATGAACAGACACTTCCAATTCTGATGAAGGTTCAACTCAATTTTATTAACTACTTCTAACTAACACATGATGACTGTGGGTCTAAATAATGCTAACTTGAACAGAGACCTAAGCCTTGTCCGAACCAGTTGATTCTCTCGGCACGTGGTGTGAGTCTATGCTGGGCTGGATGAGTTCTTGTTACACTGAGAGGCAGCACCCAGAATGAGCGGGAACCGTGGTGCCCTCTGCCTTTATAGTGTGCGTATTCTAACTGGCGATTGGCTGCGGTGTTTGTACATGTTGATTGGTCCCTGTGTGTGTCCATTAGTGTGTGTCTGCACCATGATATACTGGTGTATGCTATGACAGCACTGAGGTCCCAGGTTCGATCCCACCTGTGGGTCACCGTCCGTGTGGAGTTTGCACATTCTCCCTGTGTCTGTGTGGGTTTCTACCCCCACAACCCAGAGATGTGGGATTATGAGGAGAGGTTGAGTAGACTGGGACTGTACTCGTTGGAATTTAGAAGGATGAGGGGGGATCTTATAGAAACATTTAAAATTATGAAGGGAATAGATAGGATAGATGCGGGCAGGTTGTTTCCACTGGCGGGTGACAGCAGAACTAGGGGACATAGCCTCAAAATAAGGGGAAGTAGATTTAGGACTGAGTTTAGGAGGAACTTCTTCACCCAAAGGGTTGTGAATCTATGGAATTCCTTGCCCAGTGAAGCAGTTGAGGCTCCTTCATTACATGTTTTTAAGGTAAAGATAGATAGTTTTTTGAAGAATAAAGGGATTAAGGGTTATGGTGTTCGGGCCGGAAAGTGGAGCTGAGTCCACAAAAGATCAGCCATGATCTCATTGAATGGCGGAGCAGGCTCGAGGGGCCAGATGGCCTACTCCTGCTCCTCGTTCTTATGTTCTTATGTTCTTATGTGCAGGGTAGGTGGATTGGCCATCCAAAATTGCCCCTTAATTGGAAAATATGAATTGGGTACTCTAAATTTACAAAAATAAAGTAAAGCTTTTATTCCTGTCGAACATTTCAACATCTCAGAGCTCATAAAGTGCTTCGCAAAAGTTGCTGTCAGGCAAATACAGCAGCCAAGGTTTGCGCAGCCTGGATTACCTCATACACCAGTGAGGTAAATGACCTGATGATCAGTTGTTGGGATTGTTGGTTAATCGAGAAATCAATGTGGCCCGGGTCACATGGGGCTCAACTCCCTTGTGGGTTGAATAGAAAGGACTTGGATTCATGCAGCGCCTCTATAAACCTCAGGGACTTAGTGATGCACTTTATAGCCAATACAATACTTCTCAGGTGAGACCACTGTTGTAATGTAGGAGACCCAGCAGCCAATTTGTGCGCAACAAGATCCCTAAAGCTGCATCGAGATAATGGCCTAGTAATTGCTTTTAACGATATTGGTTGCAGGCAAAGTATTGGCCAGGACACCAGAGAAGTAACTCTCCTGCTCTTTTCAACACAGCTGAGCAGGGAGACAGGGGGCGGGATTCACCATTTTTGAGTCGAAGTGTGGAGGATCTGTGGCGTTTTATGTGAAAATAATCGGCGCCCCACCCCTCACCAATCCTGCGACCGGTGAGGGGCGTACAACCCCCGGCTCCCACCGTATAAATGGCCGGAGAAATGTTGGGTCCATGGCCGCGCGTGCGCACGGCGATGACCTGCAGCGGTCGAGCCGTAAAACATGGCGCCGGCCATGTGTGGACCCGACCTGCCAGATAGGGGCTGGTTTAGCACACTGGGCTAAATCGCTGGCTCTTAAAGTAGACCAAGGCAGGCCAGCAGCACGGTTCGATTCCCGTACCAGCCTCCCCGGACAGGCGCCGGAATGTGGCGACTAGGGGCTTTTCACAGTAACTTCATTGAAGCCTACTCGTGACAATAAGCGATTTTCTATTTTTTTTATTTTTTAGTCCCCTCCTGGCCACCCCTTCTCCACTTCCCACCAGACCCCCAGCCCTCGCGGAAGCCCCCTCGGCCAGCAGTAACGCTCCAGCCCGACTGTGGCGGCGCTGGACACAGTCCTGAGCATTGGGGGAAGGCCTTCAGGTGACATGCTAAGGCCGTCTCAACGGCGTGCGGCGCTCTGCGATGATGCCATTTTAGAGGGGCGGAGTATACAAAACCTGCGTCAAACAGGCGCCCACCCCCCCGCCAATTTCGGTGTCGACAGCGATTCTCTGCCCGATCGCCGAATACGAAATCGGTGTCCGGGAACGGTCAATCACACCCAGGGTCTTCGTTTAACCTTTCAGCCAGAAGATGGCATCTCAGAGAGTGTTGCACTCCTGGAATCATAGAATCCCTAGGGTGCAGAATGTGGCCATTTGGCCCATCGAATCTGCACCGAAAATACCTGAGCCCAATCCTCACACTATTCCCTAACCCCACATAGGGACGATTTATCATGGCCAATCCACCAAACCTGTACATCTTTGGACTGGGGGAAGAAAGCGGAGCACCCGGAGGGAATCCACGCAGTCACGGGGAGAACGTGCAGACTCCGCACAGGCAGTCCCCCGAGGTCGGTATCGAACCCGGGTCGATGGTTGTTGTGAAGCAGCAGTGCTAACCATTGTGCCACCATGCCCGGCTACTCCCTCAGTATTTCGCTGAACCTCTGGCCTTAATTCTAGGACGTGAGCCTTGAGTGGGGCTTGAACCCACAACTTTCGGACTGAGAACTGGGAACTGGAAGGATGATCACGGAACCACACCAATGCTGAGCAGCCGTTCTTACTCAAACTTCCTCGAAGATTATCCAGCATCTCTGAGAAGGACACAGGGGAGGTGAACTGTTAAAGATCAGCACTGAATCGTTAGTAGATTATCTTTCTGCCTTCCTTCCTCGACACATTGGCAATAAAATTGTGAAAGCTGATTCAATTTTTAGAAAATCAGGTTTTACAGAATCCCTCAGGAAACAATTTGTTATGGGGTGCCAGTTTTTAAAAATTCAATACTTATTCCATTTGCACATCTTGCTCCAGTAAACCCTGTCAGAATTGAACACAAATGGGCTGTGCATTTTTCTTTTTATTCATTCATGGGATGTGGGCACATAGGCTGGGCCAGCATTAAAGTAAGAAATGTAAAGATGCCATCGTCCCAGATGGGCAGCACGGTAGCACAGTGATTGGCACAGTTGCTTCACAGCGCCAGGGTCCCAGGTTCGATTCCCGGCCTGGGTCACTGTCTGTGCGGAGCCTGCACGTCCTCTCCGTGTCTGCGTGGGTTTCCTCCGGGTGCTCCGGTTTCCTCCCACAGTCCAAAGGCATGCAGGTTGGATGGATTGGCCATGATACGTTGCCCTTAGTGACCAAAAAGGTTAGGTGGGGTTACTGGGTTACGGAGACAGAGTGGAGGTGTGGAGCGCTTTTTACAAGGACCTGTACAAACTCGATGGGGAAATGGCCTCCTGCTACACTGTAAATTCTATGTTCTATGACCATGGGGAGAGGGGGCTGACTGGTGATGATTTAGCCTGAGGGTCACCACACCTCAGGGCGAGAGGCAAGGTTTGTCATGTGAGAGTACCTTTAAGAAATGGGTGTTTATTACTGCAGTGATGTCAGAGTGTGGGTGGAGCTGGGCTGTCTGTCCGCTTTTTACTTTCGTTTTTGAGCAAGCTGCAGGGTGTGTTTTCGTTTTGTTTTCAGTGTTGGAGCTGAAGCCAGACAGAGCAGGTGTACTGCTGTTCTCTCTGCCATCAAAAGACTATCTCTTGATCATTTGGTGAATTCAGAATTAGAAATGTTTTCAGTCGTGACTTTAACCTGATGTACCTCTGTCTGAGGTGTTTTTTTAAAGTCGTATGAATGTTAAAAGGAAAGCTTAAAGAATTACTTGGTGTTGTAGTTTTTGGGGGCTGTATTTGAATTGATGGTTGCTAAGATGTCCACTGTATGTTTTAAAAAGGTTAACTTGAGTTCATAGAATAAACATTGTTTTGCTTTCAAAAATACTTTTCCATTTCTGCTGTACCACACCTGTGGAGTGGGCCGTGTGCTCCCCATACCACAATCTAGTAAAAGTTGTGGGTCAGGTGAACTCCATGATACACTTTGGTGTCCTCTAAACCCTGGCCCATAACAGGTTCATGATTAACGTCAGCCGGGCACGGGAATTGAACCCACCCTGGTAGCAAAGCTCCGCATCACGAACTAGCTGTCCAGCCAACCGAGCTAAACCAGCCCCAGCATTTATTGCCCAAGAACTGAGCGTCTTGCTGGGCCATTTCAGAAGGTGTTTAAACCCAAGGACATTTGCTGTCGACCTGGAGTCACGTGTAGGCCAGGCCATGGAAGGACAGCAGATTTCCATCCCTTCCTTTAGTGAACCGGATGGGTTATTACGCCAATCAGTCGTCATCATTAGGCTTTTCCTTCCAGATTTTTATTGAATTCAAATTTCACCATCAGCCACGATGGGATTCGAAACCAGGTCCCCAGAGCGTTAACTTGGGTCTCTGGATTATATACACTGGGAATATACTAGGAGGGATAGATGAAAATGAAATGAAATGAAAATCGCTTATTGTCACGAGTAGGCTTCAATGAAGTTACTGTGAAAAGCCCCTAGTCGCCACATTCCGGCGCCTGTTCGGGGAGGCTGGTACAGGAATCGAACCGTGCTGCTGGCCTGCCTTGGTCTGCTTTAAAAGCCAGCGATTTAGCGCAGTGAGCTAAACCAGCCCCTGAAATGAGAGATCTTGCCGTACAGGTACACAGGTCCCTAATAGCAGCAGTTCAAGTAGAAAGCATATGGAATGCTCTCCTTCATTGGCAGAGGTGTAGAATATAAAAGTAAGGATATAATGTTAGAATTGTCTAAAACACTGGTGAGGCCACAACTGGAGTATTATGTGCAGTTCTGGTCACCACGCTATAGGAAGGACGATATTGCTCTGGAGAGAGTAGAGAGGAGGTTTACAAGAATGTTGCCAGGACTACAAAAGTGTAGCTATGCGGAGAGATTGGATAGGTTGTGGTTAGTATTCTTGGAACAAAGAAGGCGGGGGGGGGGTGACTTAATTGAGGTGTACAAAATTATGAGGGGAAGAGATAGAGTGGACAGGCTAAAATTGTTTCCAACGGTGGAGAATTCTAGAACCCCCCACGTGCAGCACAGTGGTTAGCACCGTGGCTTCACAGCACCAGGGTCCCAGGTTCGATTCCTGGCTTGGGTCACTGTCTGTGCGGAGCCTGCACGTTCTCCCTGTGTCTGAGTGGGTTTGCTCCGGTTTCCTCCCACGAGTCCCGAAAGACGTGCTGTTAGGTAATTTGGACATTCTAAATTCTCCCTCAGTGTACCTGAACAGGTGCCGGAATGTGGCGACTAGGGGATTTCCACAGTAACTTCATTGCAGTGTTAATGTAAGCCTACTTGTGACAATAAAGATTATTATTATTATAGAATCAGGGGACATAGATTCAAGATAACAGTGAGAAGGTGTCGAGGGGACATGAGGGGAAACCTTTTTGCACAGAGGGTAGTGGGAGTCTGGAATTCGCTGCCCGAGTTGCTGGTGGAGGCTAAACTCTGTTAAAAGATACCTGGATCTACACAGCAAGTGCTGCAAGCTACTGGGCTATGGACCGGGTGCAGGAAAGCGGGATTAGAAAGGGCACCTGGGTGTCCTCGGGCTGGCATGGACTTGGATGGGCCAAACGGCCTCCTTCTGTGCTGTAACTTTTCTATGATTCTATGATTAATCCCGTGACGCCTTTGTGAAGATGAGATGAAATGAAATGAAATGAAAATCGCTTATTGTCACGAGTAGGCTTCAAATGAAGTTACTGTGAAAAGCCCCTAGTCGCCACATTCCGGCGCCTGTTCGGGGAGGCTGGTACGGGAATCGAACTGTGCTGCTGGCCTGCCTTGGTCTGCTTTCAAAGCCAGCGATTTAGCCCTGTGCTAAACAGCCCCTGCAGCAAATCATGAGAGAAAATTAATTTGCCATTATGCCTCCTCAGTAGCACTGTGGGTATACCGACGCCACAGACTACACTGGCTCAAAGAAACCTCTCCCAATCCTCTTCTCAAGGGGAATTGGGGATGAAGTAAGCCTTTCTCTCAATGTTCACATCCCATCAAATTTAAAAACAACCTTTCATGTAGAGGGTGTACGTGCTGGGGACGGGAATCGAGGCTTATAGAGCTATGTGCGTAGACAGAAGAATGAATGCTGCGTGGAACACGATCATTTCTGAGCAACCTGGATCGTGGAAACATCCTGAAGGAAAGCAATTTGCCAAATCAAAGGCATGCACGATAGATAGTCTAGAGTTTCTGTGTGGGGGCGAGGGATGGGGTAATCTTTGTCCAATCTTTCCCCCAGTCAAATAAATGAATGGGCTAGAGTCCATGACAGCCCTAATTGAACGCAATCTGAAATGGGTTTGATGGCATACATAGCCAATTTGAGCAAGTTCTCCTTCTTAACTCCCGGTTGACCAGTTCGCCCTTCCTCAGACTAATGGAGGAACCTGAGCAATAGCTAAACCGTCGGATGGATCAAAGAGGCCGTAATTAGAGGGCAGCATGCGGCGCAGCGTTTAGCACTGGGACTGCGGCGCTGAGGACCCGGGTTCGAATCCCGGCCCTGGGTCACTGTCCGTTGTGGAGTTTGCACATTCTCCCCGTGTCTGCGTGGGTTTCGCCCCCACAACCCAAAGATGTGCTGGTGAGGTGGATTGGCCATGTTAAATTGCCCTGAGTGTCCAAAAAAGGTTAGGAGGGGTTATTGGGTTACGGGGATAGGGTGGAAGTGAGGGCTTAAGTGGGTTGGTGCAGACTCGATAGGCCGAATGTTCTATGCACTTTATGTTCTATGTTCTGGCCATGCTAAATTGCCCCTTAATTGGAAAAAAGATAAATAATTGGCTGCTCTAAATTTATAAAACAAAAGGCCGCAACTAAGTGGCAAGGGTGAATTCAGTGAGTAAATCTTGCCTCTGGGCCAATGACTTGCTCCTTTACTGCAGCCACTTGGCCCCTGGTTGCATGACATCCTTTTAATTTAATCTCTCCCGCCCTCAAATTTATCCCTGACATTCCACCTGACTGCCCCTCTTTCTCATCAGCATAAAACCCCTCACATTCTTGTCTCTCTTTCTAACCAGAGAAGGGTTAGCTGGAAACGTTCACTGTCTTTCTCTCTCCCCAGACGCTGTCAGGCCTGCTGCCTTTCTCCAAGCACTTTCTGCTTTTATTTCGCATCTCCAGTGTCCGCAGAACTTTGCTTAAATTTAGTGAGGTTTCACTCGGGGAGCTGGGCCTGATCGGAGAGTTGGGTGGCACGAAGGTGGCATTGCTGCTGGTCTCCCTGATGACGGGATCATCCAACCAGGATGATCCCCGTACCCCTCCTCTTGGATTTTTCCTCTTGGCAAATGAGGCTCCACATTGTTGAGGGGGAGCCTTGTGAACCTAAGCTGCAATAGGCACGGCAGCACAGTGGTTAGCACTGCTGCCTCACAGCCCCAGCGACCTGGGTTCGATTCCGGCCTGTGTAGAGTCCGCACGTTCTCCCCATGTCTGCGTGGGTTCCCTCCGGGTGCTCCGGTTTACTCCCACAAGTCCAAAGGCGGGCAAGTTCCATGGATTGGCCTTGGGAAAGTGCTCCTTAGTGTTCAGGAATGTGCAGGTTAGGTGGGATTACGGGGATGGGGCGGGGGAGTGAACCTCGCTGGCTGCTCTTACAGACGGTTGGTACAGATCCGATGGGCTGAATAGCCTCCTTCTGAATTGTAGGGATACTATGGTTCGACAAAAAAAAAATGCTGTTCAAAAAAAAGCCATGTTCAGGTTTTATGAGGTGAAATCAAATCAATCCCATGGATCCATTCCCAAGGCTGACCAATCTTAACTGTATATAATTATCCCACCTCGTTTCCAGCTAAAAAAGATGTTTAAAGTTAGAGACATCAATAAATATTTTCCATCTCATCAAACATTAAATGTACAAGTATCTTTGACATGCAATCAAACCTCCTTGTTTTATCATCTAGTTTTATAATGTATGGCTGAGGGTCTGGGAATATACAGGCTAATAGAAGTCAGATTTAAATCCCACGCATCTTTAAATATGAGACAGTCTCCCCACATCCCCAAACTTGTATCGTTCTCCCAAAACAGACAGTGCACACTCTGGGTAGATGCCCAAATGTAAATCATTTAAAAATGATGTTGTGAGTGCCAGATGATCCTTTTATTGAACTACTTGCGCTGAAGGACTTGCTAAACTTGTGTCACGGACAATGAAATAAAATCGATGAGGGAGATTTTCCAGCCATTCCCGCTGACGGGACCTTCTGGACCTGCCGATGGTGACCCCCTGGGTGCGAACAACATTCAAAGTGGAGGGGCCAGAAGATCTCACCGCCAGCCTATGGAAGGCCACTTCCGGTGCGCCAAAACATGGCAACGGGGAATGCCAAATCGCATCCTATGAAAATGGTTGCAACAGTGGGCTGGATTCTCCAGACCCCGACGCTGAAATCGCGTCCGGCGATAGGACGGAGATTCCAGTTTCACGCATGGAATTGTGACCGGCACCGGTTTCTCGATTCTCCAGCCCCCGGAAAGCGGTGTACTTTGGGAGTACGCCACGCCACGGATACACCATCTGCGGCCATTACTGCAGGCCCGGCCTGCTGTTCTCCACCCCTGACTGGCTGAAGTCCGGTCAGCTTATTTCTAATGTGGACCCAGTTGTTTGGGAAACACGCGAGGTGGCTGCGCACTCAGTCCGCGGCCGCCCTGGCCGGGGGCGGGCTGATCGGCCGGCAGTGGGGGGGCCTCATACGGGACTTGGCCTTATTGTGCGGGCGGTCGATCGGGGGCACTATTTCCGCGGTCCAGGTCCGCCGTTTGAGTCCGCCATGGAGCACGGCACGGCCGCTGGAGGCTGCCGCCATGCTCATGCACGGCCTCTGACCTGGAAATGCGGGGAGCAGTACCGGCAGCTGGAGCTACGAGTTCCTCGACGGCTCGCTGCTAGCCGCCTGCAAGGCTGTGAATATGTAGCCTTTTGACGCCAGTTTTCTTGGAGTATAAGACCACAGTTTTCACGAAGGCGTGGGGGGCATAGTCCCTGAAACGGACAATCCAGCCCAGTGTTCTGTCTATCCCGCAGTCCTTTCCACATTCCAAATAAGTAAGTTTAGTCTTTCACAACTGCTTTTCTTGCTGCTCCCAATGTGGTCTCTATATCGGAGAGACCAAACGCAGACTGGGTGATCGCTTTGCTGAGCATCTTCTGCCTGTGCGCATTCAGGACCCTGACCTTCCCATTGCTTTCCATTTTAACAAAAGACCCTGCTCCCATGCCCACATGCCTGCTCTTGGCCTGCTGCAATGTTCCAGTGAAGCGCAACGCAAACTGGAGGAACAACAGCTCATCTTCCGGTTCGGCACGCTTCCGGTCTCAACATCGAATTCAATAACTTCAGATGATCAGCTCCACCCCACCTCGACCCTTTTGTTTTCATCCCATTTCATTTTAACTGTCTTTTACCATTTCTTTTATTCTTTCTTAATAGATATTAAAAACCCCTCCCCCCACCATCTTATCCACCTTTGCTTCCCCTTTCTCCACTTGGCTTACCCCCTCCCCTCCCCCCACATCTACATCTGTCACAGTTTACCCATGATGTGGAGATGCCGGCGTTGGACTGGGGTGAGCACAGTAAGAAGTCTTACAACACCAGGTTAAAGTCCAATAGGTTTGTTTCAAACACGAGGTTCCTGAGGAAGGAGCAGTGTTCCGAAAGCTCGTGTTTGAAACATACCTGTTGGACTTTAACCTGGTGTTGTAAGACTTCTTACAGTTTACCCTCTGATGTTAGCTTCTCTGCTGTTTGGCCTTTCACAGCTTTTGTTCTCTCTGGGGTCTGCCATTAGCACTCTGTTCCCTTGGTTTCTGTGGCCATTAGCACCCGGTTTCCCTGGGTTTCTGTGGCTATGACTCATCTTTCATTCTCACTCCGCAGTATAAATATTCCCAACTTTCTCTGTCTGTTAGCTTTGACAGAGAGTCATCTGGACTCGAAACGCCAGCTCTTTTCTCTCCCGACAGATGCTGCCAGACCTGCTGAGATTTCCCAGCATTTTCTTATTAGTCTTTCGCAACCTCGAAATGTCCCAAACTGCTTTGGTGTCGTCGCTGTTCCAATCTGGACAATGTGGCGGGTGATTTGTTTGCAGATAGTTCCCACAATCAGCAATAATGACTTGGCTATCAGTGGTTCAGCCATGTTGAGTGAGGGATACATCTTGGACAGGACTTTCCTCCCTTCCCCCCCCCGTCTTCCTCAGACAAAGTCTTGCCATCTTTCACTTGCATCTGAGAGGGAAAATGGGGTCTCATGTTGACGCCTCGCCCAACAAGTGGCACCTTCGGCTGTGTAGCGCTCCCTCGGTACTGCACCGAAATGTCACCGTGGAATATTGGCTTCAGTCTTTGGAGTTGGATTTGGGTGACCAAACGGCTGCAGCCGAAATGAGAGATGGAGCCAGTGCTGGCTTCTTCCCTGTCGGGCTGAGCTTTCGAACATAGAACAGTACAGCACAGAACAGGCCCTTCAGCCCTCGATGTTGTGCCGAGCAATGATCACCCTACTCAAACCCACGTATCCACCCTATACCCATAACCCAACAACCCCCCCCCCTTACTTTTTAGGACACTACGGGCAATTTAGCATGGCCAATCCACCTAACCCGCACATCTTTGGACTGTGGGAGGAAACCGGAGCACCCGGAGGAAACCCACGCAGACACGGGGAGGACGTGCAGACTCCGCACAGACAGTGACCCAGCCGGGAACCGAACCTGGGACCCTGGAGCTGTGAAGCATTTATGCTAACCACCATGCTACCGTGCTGCCGGGAAAATCCTGGGAAAATCAATCAATGTGGATTTAGTGCCAGTGTGTGTTTACATTGGGCACCTAATAAAATCCACAGCCCATGTGGGTGTGGGGTGGTAGCGGCTGTGATGATATGCAAGAAAGCATGCTTGTACATAATGATACGCACGACCTTCCACCACTAGGAGGCAGTGTAAACCCACCATGTGACCCGGTGGTTGGGGAGTCGGCAGTAGGTCGTACTGGAGGATAGACGCATTTTACAGTAGCTCTACCACAGTTAATTAGTGCTGGTTTATTACCCTATTTATCCTAGTTATCTTATCATGCATGAATTATTTAAACTGGATGTTCTGTAGTTCATCATTAACTTTGGAACATGACAGCGGGGATGGTGTGGCTGGTGGGAGAGGGGGGGGGGAGTTCCATGTTTTTTACAAGGACCTATAATAATATAAGATTTACAGTAGAGACAAGTTAGAAAAAAGAATTGAAACTGTCGCGGCAATTCCTCAGCCTGACGTTAATAGCCTGAACCAACACCCTGCTTCATATCATAGCAAGGTGTGAAAAGGTACGCGAGTGAGAATTTGCCACTCACATTAACTGTGATTATTTATTTAAAGAAGTGCTAACACTTGGTGGCGGCAGGGAGTGAAAGAAAGGCAAGGTTTCCATGAAGTCACAAGAAGTGACAGCAATATGCACAGCAGAAAATTGTCAAGCCCTCCTTTGACAGCAGCTTCCAAACCTATGACCTCTACCACCTCGGGAAACAAGGGCTGCACGTGTCTGGAGATGCCAGGAGCTGGAGGTTCCCCTCCAAGTCACACACCATCCTGTCTTGGAAATCAATCACCGTTCCTTCACTGTCGCTGGGTCAAAATCCTGGAGCTACCAGCACTGTGTGTGGGAGTACTTCTTAGCTAGTCCTTCATGATCACAGGAACGGTGCAACAGCCTCTTCGCGCCCGACTTGGTGTTGGGACGAGGCCACGAAAACTCGGGAGAGGCCTGTCGCGGGATTTGCCACACTCGATACGTCTCAACCGAACCTTGCGAGACGTCATGATCTGGATCTCGGCCTCACTGGCATTTAAATGAGTCATTCAAATATGTGTTTGCCAGATTCTCCCGGGACTGGGGATTCACCAGCCGTGCCTGGAAGATCACGCCAGGGCGCCGTTTAGCACTGGCCCACACCAACATGGGCCAGTCATAATGACACCTGGGGGGTGGGCGGTCTCCCAGGACAGGGTAGTCAGGCATTGGGCAGGGTGGCACCCTGGCACTCCCGCTGGCACCTGCGCACTTTGGCACTGCTAGTGTGCCAGGGTGACACTACCAAGCTGACAGGGGCACTACCAGGATGCCAGGTTGCCTGTGCCAGGGATCGGGCCTTGCTCATAAGAGGTGGGGTGATGGGGGGGCTTGAGGACTCTAGAAGAGGTAGTTTGGGTGCAGTGGTATGGTGTGCGGGGGGGGGGGGGGGGAGGGGAGGGGGATGGGGAAGACCGGATACCTTGGTGGGGTCACTGAGGGGCATCGATAGATCGGGTTTGCCTTTTAAAATGGCGCCCCGATCTGCGGGTAGTCCTCCTGCACAGACGAGCTGAGCAGGAAATTACCTAAGTGCGGCCTTGACAGGGAGTTGCTCACTGAGACCAAAGAAAACAGGCAATGTTTTGGTTGAATTGTGCTCCAAAAATGACTTACTGTCACTCTGGTTCGATGGGTTCTAAGGAGGCTGATAAGTTTGACATGCAGTCTGCAAACTCTCATATTTGTGGCACGTGGTGCTTGAAGCGTTGGGTATTCGAGTTGCTTGCAGGCTTGTGCGCTCTCTCCAACACCTCGCCTTCACCTTTGCGTGTTCCCGATGAAGCCTCTCGATCTGTTTGGTGTCTTCCCGAATGAACAAACTCCATTTTGGTCGGTCGCAAGCCCAGAGGGACCCTGAGGGCATCCCTGAAATGTTTCCGGAGTCTCCCTGGGAGTCCCCCTGACGTGACCATGTTCCGACATCACGCGGACCGCAGCGGTTCATGAAGGCGGCCCACCACCACCTTCTCAATTAGGATGGGCAATAAATGCCGCCCCAGACAGCGGTGCTCACATCTCCAGAGCACACTGGGAAAAAGAGATCAATGATATTGAATTACAACGGGGCGGGATTTCCCATTCCGCCCACTGTGTGTTTAGTGGCGGCAGAGAGAGCCCACCATTGGCCAGCATTGGGATCTTCCAGTCTGACCGCTGTCAACATAGTTTCCCATTGGTTTTACCTCCACCGCCGGGGAACCTATGGCTGAGGGGCCGTTGAGGGACTGAGAGATCCCCGGGAACAGCCGGTAAACCCTACCAATAGCAAATGGTTTGACACTTCAAGCTAGGTGTCAAATATACGGCCTGAATATTATGGCCCCATCACTGAGGGGAGCTGGAAAATGAGGCGAGCCACTCAAAAGTCCAATGACTTCGGTGGGTATGTAAAGTCCCGCCGATGGAACATCCCATCCATATTTGGTTCAGAAAAATAAATGAAGGAGAAGTCTCCAGTTACCGGCCGAAGCCAAGATCAGAGTAGGGAAACCAAGGCAGAGAAAAGACATGTCAACATGGATGATTGTTTATCTGCTGAAATGTACACGGCTCTGTTCAATACTCAAGTCCAACAGGATGCAGTGTTGTAGAAAGTGCAAGGGAATCATTTATTCCGGCTTAATGTGCATTGCTAGCCAGAGATGATCAAAGAACGGTGGTGAAAGGTTGTTGCGGCCTCTTTAAGCCCTGTTAATTGTGAACGTGTGAAGCGTTTGTCAGCTGCATGATCAAATTTGAAAGAGTTTTTTTTTCTCTCTATCTTTTAAGAGCTTCGGAGTCAGTCAACTGAAGAAGATGTTGAAATATCAGGTGGAAGGGAATAGAACACAAGTGTTTTTATTGTGGCATTGGCTGAGGTTACACTCAGAATCAGATACTGAAGCAGCCCATGTCCAAATGCAGCAAGACCTGGACAATACTCAGGCTTGGGATGGCAAGTAGCAAATAATATTCACGCCACACAAGTGCCAGGCAATGACCGCCTTCAAAAAGAGGGAATCTCACCGTCACCCCATGACATTCAGTGGCATTTCCATCACTGAATCCCCCACTATCAACATCCTGGGGACTACCATTGACCACAAAATGAACTGGACTAGCCATATTAATACTGTGGCTATAAAAGCAACTCAAAGGCTAGGAAACATGCGGTGAGAAACTCACCTCCTAAACATTGTCCACAATCTACAAGTCACAAGATAGGAGTGTTGTCGAATAAGTAAGTAAAGTAAAGTCGCCACAGTCCCAGATGACCATTGGCTGCTTTCCCCTTTGAGGGGGAGGGTTGACGTGCTCTTCTCTTGCCTGGATGAGTGCAGATTCAGCAGCACTGAGGAAGCTCAACACCATCCAGGACAAAGCAACCTCCTTGATTCGCACCCTTTCCGCAAACATCCAATCCCTCCGCCAGTGGCAGCCGTGTTCATCATCTACAAGATGCACTGCAAGAATTCACCAAGACTCCATAGGCATCTTCCAAATCTGTGACCACTACCCCATATGGAACGACAAGAGCAGCAGATAGCTGGGAATCTCTCTTCCCCCCCCCCCCCCCGCCTCCCAGTTGGAAGTTCCCCTGAATGCAAGGCCCGCATTTGTTGTTGCCCATCCCAGTTGCCCTTGAGAAGGTGGTGGTGAGCTGCCTTCTTGAACCACTGCAGTCTATGTAGGTACACCCACACTGCTGTTAGAGAGGTTGTTCCAGGATTTTGACCCAGCGACAGTGAAGAAACGGCTAATTGGATGCAGATGAAGGTCCAACCGAAATCTTCTTGCTGTGCCTGAGTCGCCTCGACCCCAGTGGGAAACCACACTGCTCCAGAACGCATCCAGAACAATGTGACGTTGCAGAAGTCAGAAGATAGGCTGCGGCTGCCACCAGAGTTCAGGAGAGAGGTTACCAGTGACCCTGGACCCTGGGATATCACAACAGTGGGTGGGGAGGCACACCTATTCAGGTAGATCTTCCAGACACAGTGACGTCGAGGTGACCCATCGTCCAGCCTCAGAGTGTTCCTGGAGACCCATCTTCTTTCTCAAATGGGCAATCAGTGATATTTCAATCTGGCGCCCAGATATGATGGCGGGAAGCACGCAATCAAGCCCGTCCCGCCTCAGGATACAGCGCTAAACCCCCAGTTGCATACTTAATGAGATCAGGGTTGGAAGATGCGGCCTGGTTTCCCATCAGCCTCTGCTGCAGGAAACACTCGCCTCCTCATCCCGACCCCCGACCCAGGACAGAGAATTCCACCCAAAGGCACGACAAAGGGATTTCCATAGGTTAGGTTAGTGGGCAAAACATTTAGCAGATGGTTTTTAATGTGTGAAAATGTGTCCTCTGGCAGGAAGAATAGAAAAGCAGTACCGCTAAGTCCTGAAATAACGTAATACCAATTTACCGGAAATGCTGGTTTTACGGACAGGTTTGCTGAATGTAATGGCGGAAGGATGAATATTGGGCATCGCTACAGTGACTTAGATTAATTTTATGACTGGATCGTGATTCTTTGTCTCCTTTCCATCATTATTGATCACCTTCAAACTCATCAGCATTGCCGCACTTGTGTCAATCCCCTTCTTCCGAGGAACTGCAGGTTGAACCACGACAGTTCTGGGTTGCTCAGTCCGTCAGCACCAGCCGCCACGTTAGGCCACATTGCTGATGGGGCCGATTAGGCTGAAGTGATTCCTCGTCGAAACATGCGCCTGGCTTTCAGGAAAATCCTTTTTTTTAACGGAATGAAGTCCGAAGCATCTGGTGAAAACGGGATTTACCTGCACGTTACTTAAATGGAGGGAGACTGCAGAGGGATCTGGGTGTCCTGATACATGAGTCACAAAAGTTAGTATGCCGATGCAGCAAGTGATTAGGAAATGCTGCTGTTTATTGCAAAGAGAGTGGAACGTAACAGGGAAGTTTTGCCGCAGTTATACAGGGCATTGGTGAGACCATGAGCGCGGGTGCCCGCCCTCCCATCTCTTTGTTTCTCTGCAGCGGGAAGGGGCATTCCTTTCCCTCCATCATCATCCCATTGAAACCACCCCACACCGCGGGAGACCCCAGGGCGATGGGTGCACCGACGGTGGGACCAGAGAATCACGCCCGCCCGCAAGGGTCCGGAGAATTCCGGGCCACGCCAGGTATACTGCGTACGGTTTGGGTCTCCTTACTTAAGGAAGGATATTGTTGCATTAGAAACAGCGCAGAGAAGGTTCACTCGGCTGGCTGTCTTATGAGGAAACGTTGGAGACGTTGGGCCTGGAGTTTAGAAGAATGAGAGGTGATCTTATTGAAACAAAGGAGCATAGAGAATCAGAGCAGGATCAGGCCATTTGGCCCTTCTAGCCTGCTCCGCCATTCAATATGATCATGGCTGATCCATGATCATGGCTGATCCTCTATCTCAACGCTACACTGCCGTGCTCTCCCCATCCCCCTTGACATCTTTGGAGTCTAAAAATTTATCTATTTCCTTCTTAAATATATTCAGTGATTTGGCCTCCGCAGCCTTCTGTGATAGAGAATGCCACAACTTCACCACCCTCTGAGTGAAGACGTTTTTCCTTATCTCCATCCTAAATGGCCCCTTGCTCGAGAAGCCTCCCCTCCCAGCTGGAGAAGACAACATAATAACAATCTTTATTAGTGTCACGAGTAGGCTTACTTTAACACTGCAGTGAAGTTACTGTGAAAAGCCCCTAGTCGCCACACTCCGGGGCCTGTTCAGGTACACAGAGGGAGAATTCAGAATGTCCAAATTGCCTAACGAGCGCGTCTTTCGGGACATGTGGGAGGAAACCGGAGCACCCGGAGGAAACCCACGCACACACGGGGAGACTGCGCACAGACAGTGACCCAAGCCGGGAATCGAACCTGGGACCCTGGCGCTGTGAAGCCACAGTGCTACCCACTGTGCTACCGTGCCGCCCGCATCCAGTATACAAGATCCTGAGGGATATTGACAACCGAGAGGATGCGTTCCCTCAAGTGACAGTCTAGAACTAGGGGGCATGGTTTGAAAATAAAGGACCTCACATTTAATTTGGAGATGAGGCAGTTGTTTTCTCTCAGAGGGTCGACTGGTCTGTGGAACTCTCTCCCCCAGAGAGAAGCGGAGGCTTTGTCATCGAATATATGTAAGGCTGTTAGATACATTCTTGATTGACAAGCGGAGGGGGGGGGGGTTCAAAGGATAAAGCTGGTCAAAGGGAAAGCAGAGTTGAGACCACAGTCAGATCAGCCATGACAAAATGCTGGTGCAGTATCGAGAGGCTTAAAAGTCTGCCCTTGTTCCTATTTCAAATGTTCTTATGTGATAATAAGCAGATAATCTGCCTTTCTAATGTCAGCTGGGGGATAATTATTGACCAGGACACTGGGGATAACTCCTTTGCTCGTCTTTGACGTGAAGTCACGGAGATTTTTTTACTTCCTCCCCGAGCAGAGCAGGAGGGACATATCCGAAAGACAGCGGCTTTATAACCAAACCGTATGTAAACATTAGTGCCGGTATGTATAGATTAGTATTCTAGCATCCGACCACAGGTGGCGTGGCGACAGGAGGACGTCACTAGGAAGACACCCACATGGTGAGACACAATGTATTCTAGCATCCGACCACAGGTGGCGTGGCAACAGGAGAACGTCACTGGAAGACACCCACATGGTGAGACACAATGTATTCTAGCATCCGACCACAGGTGGCGTGGCAACAGGAGAACGTCACTGGAAGACACCCACATGGTGAGACACAATGTATTCTAGCATCCGACCACAGGTGGCGTGGCAACAAGAGAACGTCACCGGGAAAACACCCACATGGTGAGACACAATGTGTTCTAGCATCCGACCACAGGTGGCGTGGCGACAGGAGAACGTCACTGGAAGACACCCACATGTGAGACACAGAATCTGGACAGCAGAGACAGAGAACCTGGACTGCAAGTGCAGACGGAGATTGAGCAGCTCCTCAGTCAACAGTAATTAATAATAGGTAATCGTAGTTGTTTGCATTTAGCCGTCATATCCAACTGCAATCTTAGTAGACAACATAGAAACACTTTAGTTAATTAATAAATAGTTTTGTTCATTTACATAGCCGTATGTTCTCTGATCACTACAACTACAAAGACCCCTCCACCTGTGCATACAGAGAACATTACAAGTACTGCGCGAGAGTGTCAGCCTTTGATAAATACAATATCTCACTGTGTTATTGAAAAGATCCAGGAGGGCTAAGAAGGTAAGGTGACTGGACTTTATTTAATGTCAAGGAAACGACACAACCGGCCCCCTGACGGGACTAGCAGCACGCCGGTCCCAGTGCGGGCCGGCTTTTACAGAGCGAGGTAACGAGCCCCGGCTGGGCGTGCCTCTGCCCACTAGTGGGGATGCTCGTGCTCTACGAGTCCCATGGGGTGGGAAGGGTGGGGGGAGATCGATTAGTGCATCGCCGTGGGCCCGGTGAGGGTTATTACAGTTATCAACAGCAAGCTCGACCTGATTGATCACTTGGCAAATCAAGCCGAACCTCGAATATTCACACTCGAGTCGGGGAGTGGGATCGGAGCCCAGAACCTTGTGACTTCAAAGCAAGGGATGTGACCAATTGTGCCGCAGCCTTCACATTAATAAACAAAATAAACAAAACGTTAAAAAAAAATACCAATGAAGTCACTGCTGTGAGGTGCAGGGAAATTCTCCCTCATCTCCTAGACAACGTTAATCCCTCCACCAAAAAAAAACAGGTCAATTAGTCATTCAGCTTATCGCCATTTGTGGACTCTTGCTGTGCCACATTACGACAGTGACTACAATTAATTTCTAATTCATCGGCAGGAAAGGGCCAAGACCCTTCAGGGGCTGTGGAAGATGTTGTGCGGGATGTACCGCCGTGCCCCCCCCCCCCAGCACAAACCCTTACCGGGGCGGCGGAAGCAGCTCGTCATTCGTGACTGGCGGTATCTTCCGGTCCCGCCGATGTCCACGGCATTTTGCGGGGCTCACTGGTCTCGCCACGGGGGAACCCAATACGGCGGGGGGAGCGTGGGTGGCAGGGGACAGGGGGCAGGGGACAGGCGCGGGGGAGGAGGTCCACTTTTGGTGGGACTGGAAAATCTCACCGGCGGGAAGGGCCGGAAGATCCATCGTCGTCTCTCTTTCCCTCTCTCTGGGTTTAGATCTTTTAAAAAAAACGCTCCCCTCCAAATCAGCACCGAGCTGCTGTGCACAAATATTGTGCACTTTGCAGATGATTAACGAGCCTTTCAACCTTTATATCCCTTAAACCATTCCATGAGCTGCTGAAGGATCATTACAGCATATGTGCCAGGAAAAGCTGTTTCATTTTCTTCTTAATGAAATCCCATTCTCGAAAATTAGTTTTGCAAACTGTGATTTTTGTCAGCGGTGTCATTAAATGTAAAATGGTCGCTGGTTGTTGGTACCTGGGACCCGGCCAATGGGGAGCATTACTCAAATTCCTGTTTCAAGGACTCCTGACAGAGTTTCTTCTTCTCATCGTATTCCTCGGTGATTCATTCCTCAACTCTTACCTTAATCACCCCACTGTTTATGAGGCATTCTGCTACGGCATACGCAGCTCAGCAACCGCTCATTCCCAGACGGAGCTCTTCCCAGGTGCCGTTGTTGTTTTCCGAACATTCTGCTCATTCCTTGGAGACTAGTGTGAAGTCACGGCTGGATGGGAGGCTGATTAGCAATCTGAACGATTGTGACATGAACCATGGTCCTCGCCGCCTTTAGACCAGTTGATAAGCCGGTTGGGCAGCACGGTAGCAGAAGGCAGCACGGTAGCATTGTGGATAGCATAATTGCTTCACAGCTCCAGGGTCCCAGGTTCGATTCCGGCTTGGGTCACTGTCTGTGCGGAGTCTGTACATCCTCCCCGTGTGTGCGTGGGTTTCCTCCGGGTGCTCCGGTTTCCTCCCACAGTCCAAAGATGTGCAGGTTAGGTGGATTGGCCATGATAAATTGCCCTTAGTGTCCAAAATTGCCCTTAGTGTTAGGTGGGGTTACTGGGTTATGGGGATAGGGTGGAGGTGTTGACCTTGGGTAGGGTGCTCTTTCCAGGAGCCGGTGCAGACTCGATGGGCCGAATGGCCTCCTTCTGCACTGTAAATTCTATGTAAATAGTTAGTCCGGGAGCGCAGGAGGCCTCGGCTGGGCTCCCACAACTTATATGATGAGAGGAAGCTGGGGTTCAAATCCTTTACTGAGACTGTTGCGCTCCCATTAAGGCTCGCTTAAGTTGTCTACTGCTGTCTCAGCATCAAGGGAGGGGACTGCTCAATACCTTCAACAGCAGAAGCAAAACCGAGTGGGCTGTGTGCAGTTTCCAACCTTGTTTGACTACACACAAACACACACACGCACACGTACACACACGCACACATGTGCACGCGCACACGTGTGTACACACACACCTACACACCCATGCACACATACATAAGCACAAGCATACACACACGCTCATACATGCATGTCAATGCACACACACATGCTCACACGCATAAACACATGTGCACACATGTGTGGTGATATGCATGTACACATCAATGTATAGAGTCGTCTATCGTTGCACATAGTTAACGGTACACCAGCAGGTGGCGTTAGAGATCTATCACATGACTCGGGACACCCGCCAGTTGGTAGTAAGTCGTACAAGAGAATAGTCACACTTAGCGTAGCTCCAGGAGAATTCACTGAATTCCTTTAGTCACCGATGTCTGTATTATAGTTCATTAGTTATCTCTCCCACGTGAATGTTAATAAATCATCTTTATAGTTTAACAACTAGACGTCCTGTATATGTCATCATATCTCATGGTTATAATGGTTATATCTCAGAACACAACAACATGCGCACACACATGCACATACAATGCACTAGTGAACACAATGATAGCATGCATTATCCAATATTGTTAAAACAATATTAATGTAATTTAATATTATTATTAATAGTATTCAACTTAATATTATTTAATATTGCTATTACAATATTGCAGCTCCCTCTAAATTCCAGACTGGCCTCAAGTGGTGTGTCAAGGAAACCAAAGCCGATCCAAGATTAGCACCGATTAGCACCGATTAACCAGCATTTATTTCTTGGGGAAGGTATCTGAGTGACCTACAGGACAAGTTTAATGTTTCACTGGCATGAGCTCAAATCCCACTTTCACGACAGGCTGACTGTCAATTCAATTCATTAATAACTTTGGGAAAGAATGGGAGTCTCATTAATAACAGTGAAGTGAATAATATTAACAAAAGGCCATCTGATTTGCTGAAGCCCTTTAGTAAATGAAATCTGCCCGTCTTTACCTGGTCTGGCCTATATATATGACTCCAGGTCCACAGCAATGTGGTTGCCTATGAACTGGCCAAGTCACGTTGCAGGATCTGCACAGATTCTAGGCTGTGACTCCAATGCACAGTAAGAAGTCTTACACCACCAGGTTAAAGTCCCAACAGGTTATTTTTGGAATCACTAGCTTTCGGAGCGCAGCTCCTTCATCAATATAATGTATTCAAGTGAAGCCCAGTTGAGTTCTTATCCAGTTAGGATGTACGTTCGCTCTTTAGTTCCCTTGTCCACCTGGATCGACCCCAGGTGAACTGCACAGGTGAGTTTTCAGGACGTCCAGTGTTAAGCAGACCGATCATGCAGAATTCGCTATGATTTTTCCATACATAAATGAAATAAAATGAAAATCACTTATTGTCACGAGTAGGCTTCAATGAAGTTACTGTGAAAAGCCCCTAGTCGCCACATTCCAGCACCTGTCCGGGAAGGCTGGTACGGGAATCGAACAGTGCTGCTGGCCTGCTTGGTCTGCTTTAAAAGCCAGCGATTTAGCTGAGTGATGGACCCAATCCCTTTAATCGTGGCCCATCACCTTTTAAAGGGTGTTTTCAAATGCGTTCCTCCACACCCCCCTGATGCACGATCAATTGCACAAAGACGAGAGTTGGACACAACTGAGGCTTTATTGCTCTAAGATGTGAGGCTTCCCACAGCAGCTGGTGAATGGCTGCTGCACGGAGGACACACATATTTATACTCCGTCTACTGGGCAGAGCCAGCAGCCAGGGACTACCGTCGTACCTGTGAGCCTACCATACATCGCCTAATATAGGTGCAACAGTTGTTTACCACCCCACCCCCACCCCAATTGGCAGATTCGATTAGATTGAGGTTCGATTCAGATTAGGCGCAAAATCCAAACTCCATCTCCAGTCAGGTGGACAAAAATGATCCTACTGTCGAAAAAAAGCTTTGGAGTTCCTCCCGACATTCTGCCCAATGTTTATCCCTCCTCCAACAGGGCTAAAGCAGATTATCGGGTCAATTATCACATTTCTCTTCATGCACATTGGCTGCCGTGTTTCCAACATTACAATAGTGACTACACCTCAAAAATGCTTATTTGACAGCTGTGAAAGACCCTTAGATTAACGGAAGTCTACCTTCCACCATATTGGAATGTCATCATGAAACTGGAGCCATATCTGTCATCGAAGAGTCTGGCGCATCGTGACGAATACAGGATTTTAGATGGATTGTAAACAATTGGCAGTTTAAGGACCAAAAGACTGGGTTAGGGTGGCACAGTGGTTAGCACTGCTGCCTGACGGCGCCGAGGACCCGGGTTCAATCCCGGCCCCAGGTCACTGAAATGAAATGAAATGAAAATCGCTTATTGTCACAAGTAGGCTTCAAATGAAGTTACTGTGAAAAGCCCCTAGTCGCCACATTCCGCCGCCTGTTCGGGGAGACCGGTACGGGAACTGAACCCACGCTGCTGGCCTGCCTTGGTCTGCTTTCAAAGCCAGCGATTTAGCCCAGTGTGCTAAACCAGCCCCCTCCACTGTTCATGTGGAGTTTGCACATTCTCCCCGTGTCTGCGTGGGTCTCGCCCCCACAACCCAAATATGTGCAGGGTAGGTGGATTGGCCACGATAAATTTACACTTAGGGGAAAAAACAAAGCCTGGATTAGAGTGTGTTTGGCGGGAAATCAGCGGCCGTGGGTGCGCTGCTGGTGAAAAGGAGGTTCCTGGCGATGGAGAATCCAGCCCATTAACTCCCCGGGAATCCCCCCTCGTCAAAAAGCAGTGCACTAGCCGAGGAGCTTTACTCGGTTCAATTCCAGTTGTCACGTTTTTAAAAGCATCTTGTTTTGCAAGACCAGAAGGTTTTTAGGTGCTCGGGTTGGCATTGAACAAAGTAAAAAGCCTGTTTTTTGACAAGGGGGAATCCCCGGGGAGTTAATGATGGGCTGGATTCTCCAAAGGCAGGAACCTCCATTTCACCAGCAGTGCACCCACGCCTGCGGGGATTTCCCGACGGTGTGGGGGTGCCCACAATGGGACACCTCATTGGCCGACTGTCGGGATGGAGAATCCCGCCCATATAGGTACGGTAAATAAAGTTACTTTCTGTCTGATTCTAAACGCTCGGGCTGGATTCTTCGTGATCCTCACAAAAGCTGCCATGATGCTGATGCTCACGTCCCATGAAAGAATATATATATATATTTTCAACATTTAAAACAGGCAATTCAGCTGCAAGTGGTATCACAATTGAGTCCATCTTCACCCTCGACGGAGGTGAATAAATAAGAATGAGGATGTCTTGTTATCCTCTTGACGTAGCATAAGCTGCTTCCTTGATGTGCACTCTGACAAAGGAAGGTTCAGACTTGGAGATAGCTTTAACACATTTATTAAACTGTTAACGATTCTCCTACTTGGATTCGACTCTCCTGTTAATCCTTCTATAGCTACTCAGACTGACGAACCAGTCTGCTACAATCCAGGTGATGGATGTGATGTTCAATCAACCCTGTGTTTGTACTCACTGAGTGTCTCCACTGGAAAGAGAAAGATCATATGTGCTGTGTCCTTTATATATGGGTTGGTGTAATGCCCTCCTGTGGTAGTGTCACAACTGTGTGTATCGTGAATGCCCATTGGTCGTGTCCTACTGACCTATTGGTTGAATGTCTGTGTGTCATGTCTCTGGTGCTCCCTCTAATATCTAGCTAGTCTACGTGTACTTACATGAACCCCTTGTGTAATTACAGTGATGTATATCACCACAGAGGACTTGGGCAATCTCCTCCTGTCCCTCCCATCTCCTCATCTCTATCCAGGAAGACTGATCTAAAATGTCGCAACCCCCATCGTATTCAGTCCCCTCACCTGCAAGTCCCCCAATCTCCTGCCAAACAAACCTGAGATTTGCCAAGGCAGTCCAGGCCTGGCTTTGGGCTTACTGTGTCATGTCATTGTTCTACATGGGGCAGCACGGTAGCATTGTGGATAGCACAATTGCTTCACAGCTCCAGGGTCCTAGGTTCGATTCCTGGCTTGGGTCACTGTCTGTGCAGAGTCTGCACTTTCTCCCCGTGCCTGCGTGGGTTTCCTCCGGGTGCTCCGGTTTCCTCCCATAGTCCAAAGATGCGCAAGTTAGGTGGATTGGCCATGCTAAATTGCCCTTAGTGTCCAAAATTGCCCTTAGTGTTGGGTGGGGTTACTGGGTTATGGGGATAGGGTGGAGGTGTGAACCTTGGATAGGGAGCTCTTTCCAAGAGCCGGTGCAGACTCGATGGGCCGAATGGCCTCCTTCTGCACTGTAAATTCAATGATTCTACTACGCTGACCAGATATGCTATAACCTTGCATCACCAACGGACCTCGTACATTTGTATTCCCTTTTTCCTCATTTCCATCTGAGGTGAAACTTGTTTGTAGTCTGCTCCATGAGCTACACTTCAAAAAAAAACGGGAACACGTCCTGTAGTGAATTTTAATGCCCCATCCTGTCACTGGAGGGCATCCCATAAATCAGTGCAGTCAGGGCTTCACAGATCAGAATTGGATTAAAGGATTTCCACCGATCGATCTGAGATCAGTCCAACGGGTTGATTACTCTGCAATTATTTAAAACTCTGATACAGCATTCAGTACCACACAATTGCAGATATTAGGCAATTTACTGACACTGCAGACCAGAAAACGGCTGCATTTTGAGAACTTCCGATGGTATATTTCGCAAAGGTCACTTTTTAACTCGGCAAAATATTGACGTTGAGGTGGCTGTAAAGGTCCCAGGGTGAGGGAGGTAGACTAAACAGCCCTTGAACAATGGCGTTTGCTGAAGGGACCCATCACCAATTGATCAAAGAGCCCTCTGGTTCCAGGTGAGCCGGATTAGCATAAGCACCGACAGAAAGATAACCGCCATGCTGTCTTTTGCCTCCCGGATGTTGGTAATAATCCCGCTCTAAACTAGGAAGGGTCAGAACTCTTTATCTCAAACTTGCCAGCACCGGTGCGAACGGGTTCTGCTGCTTAGCACCATGCGCCTCTACCGCAGCCGTGAAAGTGTGGTCCCCTGGAACGCTTACACACTACAATTACTCCCTAGCTAAATTAGCTTCTGAGTTCTTTACAGGTATTTACAGATTTTACGTCACTATAACAAAAACAATACCATAAATAGAGATCACAGGTTAAGGTGTCAGCTGCTGGCACATTCACATCTATGTCAGAAGGTTAGGGGTTTCAGCCCCACCCCAGATATTTGAGTAGAAACACTAGGCTGATGCAGTGCAGTACAGAGGGAGTGCTATGATGTCAGTTGACTTTGGATTGAGGCCTTCAAGCAACCCTCTAAGGTGGGGGAAAATGATCCCATGACATTATTTTGAAGAGATCCGGAATTTTCTCTGGTGGCCTGGCCAATATTTATCATAGAATCCCTACAGTGCAGAAGAAGGCCATTTGACCCATTGAGTCTGCACCGACGCTCTGAAAGAGGCACTCTACCTAGCCCCGCTCCGCCACCTTATCCCTGCAACCCTACCTAACCTTTTGGACACTAAGGGGCAATTTAGCACGGCCAATCCACCTCACCTGCACATCTTTGGACTGCGGGAGAAACCTGGAGCACCCGGAGGAAACCCAGGCAGACGCGGGGAGAACGTGCAGACTCCGCACTCAGACGGTGACCCAAGGCCGGAATTGAACCGGGGTCCCTGGCGCTGTGAGGCAGCAGTGCTAAGCACCACCCCCCTCCCACTCGGCTTACTCACTCTTCCAACTTCTTCCATTGGGCAGGAGATACAGAAGTCTGAGAACACGCACGAACAGACTCAAAAACAGCTTCTTCTCTTATGGACTGACCTCATTAACACTACACCCTGTATGCTGCATCCGATGCCGGTGCTTATGTAGTTATATTGTATGCTTTAGCGTTGCCCTATAATTTTTTTCTTTTATTCCCTTTTCTTCCCATGTAGTTAATGATCTGTTGAGCTGCTCACAGAAAAATACTTTTCACTGTACCTCAGTACACGTGACAATAAACAAATCCAATCCAATCCAATCCAATCCAACCCCTAAATCTCTCAATCTACAAGCAGATCATGTGGTCCTTTATTTCATTTGGGAACATGCTTCATACAAAATTAACAGCCGTGTTTTCTACTTTGCAACACTTTAAAATACTTCAAGGACTGTGAAGTATTTTGGGGCTTTCTGAAGCCAAACAAGGCTCTACAGAAATGCAAGCCTTTGGGTGGGATTATTCCGGTTTACTCGCCCCAGGACCGGGAATTCCCACCCATAATCCAAGAATTTCCTCTCCGTCTATCAGATTACCAGTCCTGCCCATGACAATTCCCACGGGAGGCACTGCCAGAATGTATAAGCCTTTATTTTTCCCTTGATCTTTTTTATACAAGAGTCCGTGATCCCTTCTTTTTTTTTTATAAATTTAGAGCACCAAATTCATTTTTCCCAATTAAGGGGCAATTTAGCGCGGCCAATCCACCTACCCTGCACATCTTTGGGTTGTGGGGGTGAGACCCACGCAGACACAGGGAGAATGTGCAAACTCCTAGTGTAGGCTTGCGAGGTGAACATATACCACCAACACTGAGGAAGGTTCAACTCTATTTTATTAACTAATTATTAACTAATCGACATACGAGAACTGTGGGTTTAAACAACGCTAGTTTAAACTAGAGACCTAAGCCTTGTCCGAACCAGTTGAGTCTCTCAGCACGCGGTGTGAGTCTGTGCTGGGCTGGATGAGTTCCTGTTACACTGAGAGGCAGCACCCAGAATGAGCGGGAACCGTGGTCCCCTCTGCCTTTATAGTGTGTGTATTCTAACTGGTGATTGGCTGCGGTGTTTGTGCATGTTGATTGGTCCCAGTGTATGTCCATCAGTATGTGTCTGCACCATGATATACTGGTGTCTGTTATGACAACACGGACAGTGACCCAGAGCCGGGATCGAACCTTGGACCTCATCACCATGAGGCAGCACTGCTAACCACTGCGCCACTGTGATGCCCTCATGATCCCCTCTTTTTTTAAAATGTATTTTATTACAAACATGTATCAAAACAGGATACAGCAAATAAACACCTCAGGAAATATACTTCCCAGCGATCAACTATACAGCCTGTACAGATTTCTTTCCCGTTTTCACCCTCCACGCCTTCCCCCATGATGAACAGCTCCTCACGGTCACAAACATCGCCCACCTTTTCTCAAACTCTCTTGCAGAGCCCCTTAACTCATACTTTATCTTCTCCAACCGCCGGAAGTCGTACAGGTCACCCAACCAAGCTGCTACCCCCGGTGGCGATGCCGACCGCCACTCCAGCAAAATTGACCACCGTGCAATCAGAGAGGCGAAGGCCACGGTATCGGCCTTCCTCCTCTCCAAGAGCTCCGGCTTCTCTGCAACGCCAGATATCGCCACCGTAGGGTCCGGGTCCACCTCCTCCTCCATTTCTCTGACTCAGACCGCGAACACTCCCGCCCAGAATCTTCCCAATTTTTCGCAACCCCCTCGTGTAGCCCTTCTTAACATTAAAACAAAAGCCTGAAAGTTCTGTTCCATATCAATTTTATTCCACTTTCTCATTCATTGCTCAAATAACCTTCTAGAATTCTGCCTTCTATGCATCTCTTAATTTCCCAACACAAATGAACATAAATAATATTAACCGTCCTTTTTAGGTGTTGCTCTTTGATGTTTGTACAGGAATGTTTCTTATTTGGCTCAATTCCTTATGTCTACACATCTTTTGCTTACGTTGCATCTTTACGTAGGTTTAACCAATATTCCATTAATCTTACCTCCAACTGTTAAACCACTGAAAGCAAAAATACTGGGCTGGATTCTCCAATCGTGTTCGGCGAGGGGGCGGAGAATCCCCGATGACGCCAAAATCGGGACACTGCGTGAGGCCTGCCCCGCGATGCTCCATCCCCGTTCGGCCATGTTCCCGACGGCGTGAGACGCGTGTGGTCTCACCTGTCGGGAACTCAGTGTGGTGGCTGCGGACTCAGTCCACAGGGAAGGGGCCGAAACGCAGGCGGGGGGAGGGGCTCCATTCGGGGCTGGGGGCACTGTGGGGGGGCGGCCCGGGGCGCGCGAGTGGCTGAAGTGAGGGACTATTTTTGTGGTCCGCGCCCGCGGGCTGCGTCCGCCATGAAGCACGGCGCAGCCGCTGAAGGCCGCCGGCATGCGCATGCGCGGCCACGGACCCGGCAATGCTCCAGGCCATATCGGCAGCTAGAGCCGGGAGCTCTATGATGCCTGGCTGCTAGCCCCGCCCCGGAGCAAGGAATCAGTGGCTGTTTTGTGTTTACATGTACTAGATGCTGTGGTATGAAGAGGCAAGAGTTCAGCTCCTTTTTCACCAACACACCTTTAATGGTTCAAACTCACTCTGCACAGAACTCTACAGATCATCACAAGCTCCAGAGTCCACCTAAAGCCCCTTTACATATCAGTGTCAATCATTGAACACTTAACATAAATGAGACAACTAATTGCAATGTCTCTTAACCCATTACTTAACAGTTTTGCGGCAGTCTCCCAAACGGAGAATCCAGCCCACTGTCTCCCTTCTTGTTTGATCGATTCAGCAGCTTTTATTTCAAACCCTCACCCTCTTCATAAAATCTCAATGCTCAGCTGTCAATGCGCGTTGGTTATCTTAAACTTGTATTTACTGCGGTTTGAATTCTCCGCTTGTTCACCTATTAACAATCACTCTGGGTGTCCGATCAATCCAGGCCCAATCCGCAGAATTTAGTATAAGCCTGTACATCGTGGGTGGGATTCTCCCAGCCCCGCGGCGTGCCGGAGAATCCCCGCAACCGCGCCACGCCATCCCGACGCCGGCACGCGATTCTCCATACAGCGAAGAATCGGTGCCATTGGCACGGCACCGGTCGGGGGCCGCTCTACGTGGCGGGGCTGCCGATTCTCTGAGCCGGATGGAGCGAGCGGCTGCTCTAAAAAGGCAGAGTCCCCTCGGCGCCGTCCGCACCTGGTCGCAGCCGGCGGGAACCATGTGCGCAGGGTCGGGGGCCGCCTGTTAGGGGGGGTGGGGGGGCCCTCCGATAGGGCCGGGCCCACGATCGACCTCTCGCTCCCCGGGCCTATTTTCGTACACGCTGGCACTTGAACTCCTGCACCATGTTGCGTTGGGGCCGGCACATTGAGGGAGGCCACCTCGCATGCGCGGGGTTGGCACCGGCGCCACTGAGCATGCGCGGGATGGCGCGTCGCACAGTTCGCACCGGGATGGGAGGCTGGAGCAGCGTGAACCGCCCCAGCGCCGTGCTGGCCCCCTGTAGGGGCCAGAATCTGTACTCCCAGTGGCTCATTCACGCCATTGTGAAACGCGACGGCGTTCCCGATGGCGTGGACACTCTGCCGCCGAATGGAAGAATCCTGCCCCTTATGTCATCTCGGCAATATAGCGAGAAAAGGTACCATTTCTTGGGACATAATCAGGAATGATGTCCTGATCCATACGCATGGGGCGGGATTCTCTGTTCCCCGACTCCGGTTTTGTAATCGGTCATCGGGAGCGTCACCTGTTATTGGATGCTCCCCCCCCCCCCAAAGCGGTGTCATCGCGTTGCGGGCCGCACGCCATTGGGGACGGCCTCAGGACGTTACCTGAAGGTCCTCCCACGATGCTCCGCCCCCGAGGGGCCGACCTCCGGACCGCACGGGGCACGCGTGGTCTCAGCGGTCGGGAACCCGGCGAGGCGGCTGCGGACTGCGTCCAGCGCCGACACAGCCGGGCGGGTGCCATGCTGCTGGCCGAGAGGGGCTTTGGCAATGGCTGGGGGCGGGGGGGGGCGTGGCCCGGGGGGTGGCGAGGGGTTGCCCAGGGGAGCACCATGTGTCAGATCGGGCCCACACGTGGCTGGCACCATTTTGTATAGCGCGACCGCTGCAGGTCGCCACCATGCGCCTGGGCGCCCAGGGACCCGGCGTACATATCGGGAAAGCTGGGAGTTTTACGTGGCGCAGCTGCGAGCCCATCACTGGTCGGAGGATCAATGCTGAGGCCGCACCGACTTTTCCCAACGTAAAACGCCACAGACTCCCCAGACATAGCCTGGAAATCGGGGAGCGCAGCCCATCGTATTTAGCAGTCAATGCAGCTGGCGGAATCAAATATGGATGGATGTGTGTCACTTAAATAGTTTTGACATAAAAGTTGTTTGTGATTAAGCTCCCAGCTGCTGTTCTGTATCCAAGCAGTGCCAACTGTTAGGCAGCTTGGCTTCTGTGCAATTGACTGCTCCCCAGTCACACCAACTGGCACGGAGTCAGAGAGTTTAACAGCACCAAAAGGATTCCCTTATCTATGCTGGCCGTCGCTATCTATGTCACTCATAAATTTTGCACACCTCGATCGGGTTCCCCCCCCCCTCAGCCTTCTCTGCTCCAAGGACAATAACTCTGGCCCAGTCAGCCTCTCTCTATAGCTGAATCGCTCGGGCCCAGGCAACATCCTGGTTGTAACTCTGCTGTGACGTTCGCTCCTGGAGGATCTGAAGAAAACCATGAACACGGCCAGATGTTTCAAACGGCAGAGGGGAATTATTTCCCCCATCGTCATTCTTGCGAAAGGGCTCAAAATAGGTAGGGCTGAATTCGCCGCTTCCCACCGCCAACAGCGACATTTGCGACCGGGCGGAGTATGTGGCGCAATGGAAGAATCGCGATTTGCGTCTGGCACTCATTCTAACGCTATGTTCTGATCTCCTGCTGGTGGCATTGGTGACGTTTGTGTCCCTCACCCGCGGGCCCATGCGAAACTGCCATTGGCACGGGTTTATATCTCATTAGCGAGTTGGACACTGCATGCTTCATCCCTCTGCGATGCTCCACCCCTCTTGGGCAGAACGCTCATACCCCAGCAGTGTCATCAAGGAGATTATCATAGATTATCATAGAATTTACAGTGCAGAAGGAGGCCATTCGGCCCATCGAGTCTGCACTGGCTCTTGGAAAGAGCACCCTACCCAAGGTCAACAACTCCACGCTATCCCCATAACCCAGTAACCCCACCCAACACTAAGGGAAATTTTGGACACTAAGGGCAATTTATCATGGCCAATCCACCTAACCCGCACATCTTTGGACTGTGGGAGGAAACCGGAGCACCCGGAGGAAATCCACGCACACACGGGGAGGATGTGCAGACTCCGCACAGACAGTGACCCAAGCTGTAATCGAACCTGGGACCCTGGAGCTGTGAAGCAATTATGCTATCCACAATGCTACTGTGCTGCCCCATTTTCAGTTCCGGTAGGAACACTTAGGGCGCGATCTCCCAAAACGGGAGAAATCGTAAGGCTGGCGTCAAACCCGGGCGGGTTTGACGCCAGCGCGCCCCTTCCCGACCGGGAACCGATTCTGGTCCCCGGTCGGGGCTAGCAGCCCGACGCCGCAAGCTCCGACATCACGGGCTTAACGAATTTCGTTAAGCCCGCTTGCCCGAGTTAGCGCCGGCTGACGCGTCATATGACGTCAGCCGCGCATGCGCGGATTGGAAGACTCCAACCCGCGCATGCGCGGATGACGTCATCGCGTATTTGCGCGAAACCCGCGCATGCGCGGGCCGGGATGCCCCTCAGCTGCCCCGCGAATGGATACTGCGGGGCGGCGGAAGGACAAATAGTGCGCGGGCATCAGGCCCAATGCCCGCGATCGGTGCCCACCGATCGCGGGCCCATGGCACCCTTGGCACGGCCGTGGTACTGCCGTGCCAATCGGTGCCACGGTTATAAAAAGCGAGTTGTTCCCGCCGTTTTTACGAACGGCCAGACCAGGTCTGTTTGCCGTTCGTAAAAACGGCGTAAAGGGCTGGGACTTCGGCCCATCGAACAGCTGTGAATCGCTGCCGGCCGTAAAAAAACGGCGGTAGCGATTCGTGTCGGGAGTTGGGCGGGGGGGGGGGGGGGGGGGAGAGAGAATAGCGGGATGGCGGGAAAAATGTCGGGAAGGCCCTCCCGCTATTCTCCGACCCGTCGTGGGGGTCGGAGAATTTCGCCCTTAGTGTGCGATTCAACGCAAAAAGATTCTGTATCCAGTTTCGGGCGTGTTTAGCGGGGTTTCTCCCGACACCTGCAGTACCGAGAGAGGCCCCGCTAGTCAACAGCACTTTGCCATTTCTTTGGATCACGGCGAGGAACACCCCCATTGAGGAGGTCCCCCTCGAGGAACTCCTCCTCGAGGAACTCGCCGTTGATGCCGCACTTTAGTCATTTCCTGCACTGACAAGCTAAGCTCACCTCAGCTCTGCAGTGCAGGAAAACTGCTCACAAATCAGGGCAATTCCAATCATTCAGCCCACGCACTGCGGCCCCCAGACCCCCCCCCCCCTCACACGTCCCCAACCTGGGTCCTCGGGCACCCCCTCACCCCACCTCTTATGGGTGAGGCACTCTGGATCTGACCCCTGGCATGGGCAACCTGGCACCTTGGTAGTGTCAGGGTGGCACTGCCAAACTGGATGCTAATGGCCGCAGATACCAAGGGGAAAGAGTGCTAATGGCACTCCCCAGAGAGGACAAAATACGTGAAAGGTCAAACAGCAGGGAAAACTAACATCAGAGGATGAACTGTAGGTGTGCAGGGAGGGGAAGGGGGAAGCAAAGAGGAGAAAAGTGCAGGAAAGGTGGATAAGATTGGGGGGGAGAAAAATTAAATGTGTATTAAGAAAGAAATGGTAAAAGTCGGTTAAAATGAAATGAAAACAAATGGGTCGAGGTGGGGCTGATCATCTGAAGTTGTTGAATTCGATGCTGAGACCGGAAGGCTGTAGTGTGCCTAACCGGAAGATGAGATGTTGTTCCTCCAGTTTGCGTTGCGCTTCACTGGAACATTGCAGCAGGCCAAGAACAGACATGTGGGCATGGGAGCAGGGTCTTTTGTTAAAATGGCAAGCAACAGGAAGGTCAGGGTCCTGAATGCGCACAGACCGAAGACTTTGAAGACCGAAGACTGTTGGACTTTAACCTGGTGTTGTAACACTTCTTACTGTACTCACTCTAGTCCAACACTGGCATCTTCACATTGTAGTGTATTATGTTAGTGAATTAGACGTAGATGAGTATAGTGAGTATAGTTTATGTGTGATCAATCTACTGTTTGCTTCTTAGGGATAAGTGTCGAATCCAGTTATTAGTGTTGAATAAAATAGTTTTGTTGGTTTACAAGACTTGTTCTCTGATCAACACTACACATCGAAGCCACCCGGATAGAGCAAGGTAGAGAACAACACAGCCAGCAAGTCCTGGGGTGGGACTGGAACCCGGACCGTCTGCCTCAGAGGCAGGGATGCTAACCCACTGGACCACAAGATCAACCAGTCTGTCCGCAGTCTTAATGTCAGATGCGACCCCAAAATGTGCAGCCGCCATATCTTCACCATCACCGGGCCAGCCTATTTCCACCTGTCTAGCATAAGGCTGACTTCATCCCCGCTCCCACTCCACTTGCTGCAGAAACCCTCATTCACATTACCCAAGACTTGACTAATCCAATGCACTTCCAAATTCGATTTGCGGCCATCCAAAACCCCTGCAGCCACATCCTTACTTGCGGTAAACCCTGTTCACCCATCACCACCGTGCTGGCTTGTCTCCTGTGTCTCCGGTTACGCAATGCGCCCACCTTAAAATTCTCATCCTTGGAGGGCCCTATCTCAATAATCTCCTCCAGCCCTACAACCCTCTGATGTATCTGTGCTTCTCCAATCCCGGCCTCTTAAACAACCCAACTTTAGTCTCTCAGCCCCCGCCGGTTAAGGCATCATGGGCGGAATTCTCCACCGCCGCTACGGCCTCCACCATGGCGGAGGCGGAAGAGACCCCCTCCACAGCACATGTGCCGGGGTGACATCAGCGGCTGCTGATGCTCCGGCGCATGCGCGGGCTCACGCCGGCCGGCAAAGGCCTTTCGGCCAGCCGTTCGCGCCGGCTGGCGGGGCGCCAAAGGCCGTTCGCGCCGGACGGCGGGGCGCCAACCACTCCGGCGCGTGCCTCACCCCTAAACATACGGAGAACTCCGCACCTTTGGGGAGGCCCGCGCCGGAGTGGTTCTCGCCAGTCCGGTACGCCTGGACCCACCCGCCCCGCTGGGTAGGGGAGAATCCCGGCCCAGATACTTAAACCCTAAGCTCTGGAATTTCTTTATTGAATCTCTACTTCAGTTTCCCCAGTTAAAATGTTCTGCTAAATAAAAAGAAACATGCTGTCGAAGCTTTTCATCTTGCACTCATCACGGCAGATGCACGAATACCAAATTTCAAAGGGAGCAACCATTTATTGGCAAGCACGGTTGGACTGCCCAGTTATTCAGGCCTTCCGATTAGTGTGCAGAGTTGGCGCACTGTTAGTGGTTTGGGTTTGCTTTCTCTTATGGCATTGTCAAATCTCGAGTGCTCAGGAACACCTTGACAGCAGCAGGTAAAAATCTGAAATGAAAAGTCTAATGATCACCACGAAACCATTGCCGATTGTTGTAAAAACCCATCAGGTTCATTAATGGAGTTTAGGGAAGAGGAAATCTGCCAACCTTACCCGGTCTGGCCCACATGTGACTCCAGACCCATAGCAACGTGGTTGACTCTTAACTGCCCTCTGAAATGGCCCAGCCAAGTTGAAGGGTAATTAGGGAGAGGCAATAAATGCTGGCCTTGTTGGCGATGCCCATTACTCAAGAAAGAATAAAGAAAAAAAATATATACCCCATTGATACCCCGTCAGAAGCACCAACACAGGTAATGACTGAGACAGGTAACCAGATTGCCTCGAATCTACAACAAGTAAAAAATGACTTCAATATGAAATAACTCGTCTCCAGTTTCACAAAACATTATAGGCTGCAGCACCAAAGGCTGTGGCAACTTTAAACTATATTGAGCTGTCTAAAGGGAATTTGCGTGCAGAATAGATTCAATATGAGAAACATCTGCCTTGTGAATCAGAAACGGTGTCTTTCTGAGGGCCAGCCACGATGGAGGCATCAGGAAACACAAAGTGTTCATTATTCCTCTTCATGACTTAGATCTCCAGCATCCATCTGAGCAATCATAGAATCATAGAATCCCCACAGTGCACAAGGAGGCCATTCAGCCCATCGAGTCCACCCCTCCGAAGGAGAACCACACCTAGGCCCAATCCCACCCTATCCCCGTAACCCTATCGAGGGCCAATTTAGCATGGCCAATCCACCTAGAATTGTAGAATTTACAGTGCAGAAGGAGGCTATTTGGCTCATCGGGTCTGCACTAGCCCTTGGGAAGAACACTTTATTTAAGCCCACGTCTCCACCCTATCCCAGTAACCCAGATAACCTTTTTTGGACACTCAGGGCAATTTAGCACAGCCAATCCACTTAACCTGCACATCTTTGGACCGTAGGAGGAAACCAGAGCCCCCGGAGGAAACCCACGCAGTCACGGGGAGAACGTGCAATCTCCACCCAGACAGTTACCCGAGGTCGGAAATGAACCCGGGACCCTGGCGCTGTGAGGCAGCAGCGCTAACCTCCAGCTCAGTGGTGATAATCTGCGGCCCAGGAGCCCGTCTAGATTCTGAGTGCAACCCCATGAGACATTTTGTTGACCGTTGACCCACGCGCGGGTTTGCCACGTTCCACTGGGTTCCATCCACGTAGTGTTTTTCCTATCAGTTTGATGAAGTAATTTGCTCACAACATTGACTGTGAGAGCCATGCGCTCCCTCTGTGACCAAAGTGTAAATATTTATTTTGCTTTTACCATTTGAAGTTGCTGACAGTTCTATTAATATATGGATCATTCAGCATTTTCTATAACTTGTTATGAAATATTCAGTAAAAATTCAGTATGGTTGGCGTTGTGTTCACAAAGGCCACAAATAGCCTTTAAATTGAACAAAGCTATAAATCTATCAACACCATTTAATTGGGTTCGACACTTACTCCTGCATAACACACAGTTGATAATTAACATATAATCTACACTCCTCTACTACTAATGTCTACACTATTTATTAAGTATAATTTGCTCTCACTCATACTATCTTTCCTTCAGTCTGTGCTCCAGCTATCTCCTTCACTTCTCTCCCCCACACGGCTTAGCATCATTGTCTTATATACTTGTAACTCTAGCTCCCTCTAGTGGTTGATCTAGAGGTCAGCACGGCAGCATTGTGGATAGCACAAATGCTTCACAGCTCCAGGGTCCCAGGTTCGATTCCGGCTTGGGTCACTGCCTGTGCGGAGTCTGCACATCCTCTCCGTGGGTTTCCTCCGGGTGCTCCGGTTTCCTCCCACAGTCCAAAGATGTGCGGGTTAGGTGGATTGGCCATGCTAAATTGCCCTCAGTGTCCAAAATTGCCCTTAGTGTTGGGTGGGGTTACTGGGTTATGGGGATAGGGTGGAGGTGTTGACCTTGGGTAGGGTGCTCTTTTCGAGAGCCGGTGCAGACTCAATGGGCCGAATGGCCTCCTTCTGCACTGTAAATTCTATGAAATTCTATGATAAAATATTGATGACGCGCATTAATAAGACTGCTGGAAGGCAACTCATCTTCCGAAACTCAACTTTTTAATAATGTACTAATTTTATCAACTGCTAGTTGGATCACACGCTCTATTTAAATTTATCATAATGTCACAGGAGTGAGGCGGGAAGGTGGGGGGGAGGGATCTACACTGTGTAGCTTCCTACTTGATCACACTACAAACGCCGTCCCCCCCACTACCCCCAACCCCCCCCCCCCCCCCCCCCCCCCCCCCAGCCCTCCTCTGAGGCGTGGGGGTGTATTGGACACTACCCATTGCACTATCATTTCCAGCTCCGGGTTGTGACTTTGACAGGTTTGAGAACACGTGACGTCCTGTCGCAGTTTGCTGCAGCAGCTTTTGAGTTTGTGCATCTGAACAGCATTTAGACAAAGCTCGCTACTTTTATACGCCAATGTCAATGATCTAATGGAACTTGTTCTTTCCAACTCTTTTCATCTGCTGATATGCTCTCCGCCATGACCTAAATTCCACAATGAATAGAACCCACTCCAATCTCCTTGTGAAGGATTCAGAATAGAACATAAAGAACAGTCAAATAAATACACTTTAAGTTGATTGAAGCTTCATTCGAAGCATTTTTAAATAGAGTGTGTGATCCAACAAGCAGTTGATAAAACTAGTACATTATTAAAAAGTTGAGTTTCGGAAGATGAGTTGCCTTCCAGCAGCCTTGTTAATGCGCGTCATGAAGCTGAAGATACTGCAACCATAGCCCAATAGGTAGCCCTCCCTGCTCTGAGTCAGAACGTTGAGTGTTTGAGTGCCTGGCCCAAGTCCTGAGGACAGGAAAATTATCCAGTGCAGTACTGAGGGAATGCTGCACTGCCAGAGGTGCTGTGCCAGCACAGAGGTTGGCACTGTTGCTTCACAGTGCCAGGGTCCAGGGTTCAATTCCCGGCTGGGGTCACTGTCTGTGCGGAGTCTGCACGTTCTCCCCGTGTCGGCGTGGGTTTCCTCCGGGCGCTCCGGTTTCCTCCCACAAGTCCCGGAAGGCGTGCTTGTTAGGTGAATTGGGACATTCTGAATTCTCCCTCAGTGTACCCGAACAGGCGCCGGATTGTGGCGACTAGGGGCTTTTCACAGTAACTTCATTGCAGTGTAAGCGTATTTGCGACAATAATAGACTATCCTCTCAGTTGGGTATAAGTTACCATGGTGCTGTACTGAAGAAAAGTAGACTGAGTTCTATCTGGTGTCCTGGACAATATTTACCCCTCATGCGGGTTAGGAACAGGAGTAGGCCAGTCGGCCCTTCGAGTCTACTCCCCCATTCAATAGGATGGTGATGGTCACCTCCTGCCAGCTTCTGATAACCTTTCACCTGGAAAACACACCATCAAGACATGAATCAGCCTTCGATGTGTCTGGGAGGTATACATAATGAAATATTACGGCAGTTAAGTTGGGTGACTCCGGCAATGCTGACTTGGGCAGTTGGTTTGGAGATTTTTGGTTCTACAGATCAGCTGACAAGGGTTATTCTCTTACCTTTCCGACTGTGGCTTTGCTGTCCTGTGACTTGCTTCCGGCAATCAGAGAGAGAGACTTTATTACCAGCAAATGGAAGGGGAAAATTACAAAATGCCTTTCGCACAAAAACTGCTTTCTTTCAACTCACATCTTGTCAACAGTCTGGGATGTAACTTACAGGAGATGGTTTCTGCTGAGATGGTACCCAAATAGGCGCTGGAATGTGATGACTAGGGACTTTTCACAGTAACTTTGGGCGGGATTCTCTGACACCCCCGCCATTTCCCGAATTCTCTGGCCCCGAGATTCAAGCGGGAATGGGAATCGCGCCGCGCCGGTCGGTTGGCCCCCCGCGGCGATCCTCCGGCCTGCGATGGACCGAAGTCCCACCGCTGACAAGCCTCTCCCGCCGGCGTGGATTAAACCACCTACCTTACCGGCGGGATTGGCGGCGTGGGCGGGCGGCGGGGTGTGTGGGGCGATCTGACTCCGGGGGGTGCCCCCACGGTGGCCTGGCCCGCGATCGGGGCCCACCAATCGGCGGGGGTCCTGTGCTGTGGGGGCACTCTTTTTCTTCCGCCTTTGCCATGGTCTTCACCATGGCGGAGGTGGAAGAGACCCCCTCCCCTGCGCATGTGCCGGTATGACGTCAGCAGCCGCTGACGCTCCGGCGCATGCGCAGACTTACGCCGGCCGGTGAAGTCCTTTCGGCCCCGGCTGGCTTGGCGCCAAAGGCCGTTCACGCCAGCCGGCGGAGCGAGAACTACTCCGGCGCGGGCCTAGCCCCTCAATGTGAGGGCTTGGCCCCTAATCTGCACCTTTGGGGCGGCCCAACGCCAGAGTGGTTCACGCCACTCCAACACGCCAGGACCCCCCGCCCCACCGGTTAGGAGATTGGGGAATTCCTCACTTTCGGGGGCTGTTGACGCGGGAGTGATTGGCGCTGGTTTTCCTGCCGGCATGGGGACATTGCCCCATTTTCAGAGAACCCTGCCCCTCAAGTTTAGAAGAATGAGAGAAGATCTAATTGAGGAATATAAGATGATCAAACGTATTGACAAAGTTGACATAGAGCGGATGCTTCCTCTTGTGTGGCAATCTAGAACGAGAGATCGTGGGCGGGATTCTCCCCTACCCGGCGGGGCGGGCAGTCCCGGAGCCGAGGAGTGGCGTGAACCATTCCAGCATCGGGCCACCCAGAAGGCGCAGAATCCTCTGCACCTTTAGGGTCTAGGCCGGCGGCAGTGGGGTTGGCACCGCACCATCCGGCGTGGAAGGGGCTTGGCGCATGCACGGGAGCGCCAGCGTGTGGTGCTGTCATCCCAGCGCATGCGCGGGGGGGGGGGGTTCGTCTCTGCACCGGCCATGGCGGAGGTCCACAGCAGCTGGTGCGGAGGGAAAGACTGCCCCCACGGCACAGGCCCGCCCGCGGATCGGTGGGCAAGGTCCCCCCGCGCCCCCCCCGAGAACCCTGGTGGCCGCCGGCAGAGCCAGGTCCCGCCGGTAAGTACCAGGTCTAATTTACGCCGGCGGGACTGGCCTAAAACTGGCAGCCGCTCGGCCCATCGTGGGCCGGAGAATCACCGGGGTGGCACTACCAGCGCCCGCCAACCGGCGCGGCGCGATTCCCACCCCCGCCAAAACCCCTGCACCGGAGAATTCGGCAGCCGGCGGGGCCGGGATTCATGCCGCCCCATGGCGATTCTCCTGCCCGGCGGGGGGGGGGGGGGGGGGGGGTCGGAGAATCCCACCCATTAGTTTTAGGATAAAGGGTAGCAGATTTTAAACAGAGATGAGGAGAAATTACTTCTCTCGAAGGTCGTGAATCTGTGGAACTCACCCCAGAGTGTGATAGATGCCGGGACATTGAGTAAATTGAAGTAGGAGATAGGCAGACTTTTAAGTAGTAATGGGTTGAAGGGTTATAGAGAACGGGCAGGAAAGTGGAGTTGAGGCTGAGATGAGCCATGATCTCATTGAATGGTGGTGCGGGCTCGAGGGGTTGTATTGCCTAAACCTGCTTCTATCTGGTTCTTATTACCATTCAGTTTTAGCATTGCACCTCTTCCTTTGAAGTGTCTCTGTTTGAAAGAGGCCTTGACACCTTTTTATGTGCAAAATTCTGTTCTCTCTGTACTAGTTGGGCAAGTGTAATCCACTAGGACTCTTCCAGCAAGTGCTTACTTTACAGACTCTGCAGTTTTGTGCTTGTATATCTTTTTCTTAAAAACACGAGTCTTACTTAAAAGTTTAATATGTCCGTGAGCAATTCAGGGCTGTGACCCTGTGTCATGACCTGAAATGTTCACTGTGTTTCTCTCTCCATCAACACTCTCTGGCTTGCTGAGTAACTCCAGCATTTTCCATTATTATTTCAGTTCCAGCATCTGCAGTTTTTTTTTGCTTTTACAAGCAAGCAATATTGATTTATAATGAATCATAGAGTCCCTACAGTGCAAAAGAAGGCCATTCAGCCCATCACGTCTGCACCTACACTCCAAAAGAGCACCCAACCTAAGCCCACTGCCCATCCCATCCCACTCTATCCCTGTCACTTAACCTGCTCATCCCTGGATACAAAGGGGCAATTTAGCCTGGCCAATCCCCCTAACCTGCACATCTTTGGGCTGTGGGAGGAAACCGGAGCACCCGGAGGAAACCCACGCACACACGGGGAGAGCGTGCAAACTCCACGCAGACAGTCACCCAAGGCCAGAATCAAACCCAGGACCCTGGAGCTGTGAGGCAGCCGTGCTAACCACTGTGCCTCTGGAATGACGTGAACCATCTGTGTCAATTTTGTGACATATCCCTCCATTGATTCGCCCATGACTCCCTGTTTGTGTGGTTGTTTGTTTTGTTATTTGTTATTTACAGAACAGAAGCAGGCCATTCGGCCCATTGTGTCTGCTGTGGCTCCCAAAAGAGCAACCTAGCTAGTGCCATCCCTCAGTCCTATCTCCATACTGCCTCGAAATTCATCACGTGGCCAATTCAGCTACGCTCCCTGCACATCTTTGGGTTGTGGGGGTGAGACCCACGCAGACACGGGGAGAATGTGTAAACTCCGCACGGACATTGACCCCCCGGGGCTGGGATCGAACCCGTGTCCTCGGCGCCGTGAGGCAGCAGTGCTAACCACTGCGCCACTGTGCCGCCCGCTCCAGTGGTGATTTTTGACAGGAATTGGAGCTGGGAATGGACCCACAGTCACTTGGTTCTTTCACTGGAAAAGCAGCGACGGCGTTGAATGGGTTCATTTTAGGTGCGAGACGACTTTCGGCTCTGGTATGAGAGGTAAGCTGTTGCTTAGTGAATAGCAAGTGGACAGTCGAAACCTTTGGAGACTGGGACAGCAAATAGTGTCACAGGAGATCTCTCGATACCTCCGATCGTGCTGAAGTATCTAAAACTGCATCTCTTTAGATTCAGGTTGGCCTTTTCTGTTGTGAAATCCTGAGGTAAAGGTTTACGATGGAATCCGCACCAATTCAAAGTACCAACAAAATTCAAACTTATTTAATATTCTAAATAGATATCAGATTTAGCAGAACGAGCATCTGCTTTCCATTCTGAACAAAGTTCAAGGTTATGAGATTGCCTCTTTCAGTCCGAGCTCCACGATCACATGGGGGCAGCACTGTTGAAGAGTTTACAT
Organism: Scyliorhinus canicula; assembly: GCF_902713615.1. NCBI lineage: Eukaryota > Metazoa > Chordata > Chondrichthyes > Carcharhiniformes > Scyliorhinidae > Scyliorhinus > Scyliorhinus canicula. The sequence goes on along the minus strand of NC_052169.1, from coordinate 14,071,731 downwards.
TTCTTCAAATTTAATAGGCTCCCCTGGGATTATTTCATTCTTTGGTACTCTTCATTCATATTTACTGAAGGCTTGTTTGTGAAGCTTGGTTCTGGCGCCAGATTGGGAGACTTTTTCTTTGCGTTCCCCAGTCACTCGGTGATTCAAGACCATCTTTTGACCTTGCATCAGTGCAAGATTCCCCGCTCTTCCCTCAAGCCGCCTTCCAAAGTAACTGAGCTCTATTGAGCTAAACCTGACTCGGAACCTGCCACACTCATTATCCACGCGTCCCAAGATTATGAAGGATGACTTTCAAAAATGGAAAGACTGGCAGTATTCCAGCACGATAGCACAAATGCTTCACATCTCCAGGGTCCCAGGTTCGATTCCGGCTTGGGTCACTGTCTGTGCGGAGTCTGCACATCCTCCCCGTGTGTGCGTGGGTTTCCTCCGGGTGCTCCGGTTTCCTCCCACAGTCCAAAGATGTGCGGGTTAGGTGGATTGGCCATGATAAAATTGCCCTTAGTGTCCAAAATTGCCCTCAGTGTTGGGTGGGATTACTGGGTTATGGGGATAGGGTGGAGGTGTTGATCTTGGGTAGGGTGCTTTCCAAGAGCTGGTGCAGACTCGATGGGCCGAATGGCCTCCTTCTGCACTGTAAATTCTATGTATCTATGTATTCAACACTAAGGGTGACAGAAACACTAAAACAGTTTTGTACTAATGGGGAATTATATTTAACGGTTTAAAATTCCAATTCTGGATGGCAGCCAAATTGATATCACGTTAGTCTCCTATTGGTTCAAGTTTTCAATCGCAATGCTGATTCAGATTTATTAAAGATGAATTTAACACAAGGATGGGTCCCATCAGCCGACCGCGGGAATTGTTGTTTATGAAGCCCCATTTCACTTCCTTCCCCATCATTTGACTAGTTGATGCATGCATCAACTAATCAACATACTTTAGTGTCTCCAAAACCAAACTACTTTATTCTGGAGTTTTATCAAACAGCAGTGCAGTTCTTCATGTCTGGTTCTTTATAATTCCAACTATTGTGGGCGTGAACTTGATTTGATTTGCTTTGATTTATTGTCATATGCACCGAAGTACAGTGAAAAGTATTTGTCTGCGGCCAAATAAATTCCCGTGCTTCAAGACACACCAATCAGTGGCTATTGTTCCAGTCATTACAGTTCCTTCAGCACTTGGGCAGCACAAATGGATAGCACTGTGGCTTCACAGCGCCAGGGTCCCAGGTTCGATTCCCCACTGGGTCACTGTCTGTGCAGAGTATGCACGTTCTCCCCGTGTCTGTGTGGGTTTCCTCCGGTTTTCTCCCGCAGTCCAAAGACGTGCAGGTTAGATGGATTGGCCGTGATAAATTGCTCCTTAGTGACCAAAAAAAAGGTTAGGAGGGGTTATTGGGTTACGGGGATAGGGTGGAAGTGAGGGCTTACGTGGGTCGGTGCAGACTCGATGGGCCGAATGGCCTCCTTCTGCACTGTATGTTCCATGTTCATCAGTTTGAAGACCGATATAATTAAAGAAGAATGCTAGAACATAACAACTAGGAGCAGGAGTAGGCCATCTATCCCCTCGAGTCTGCTCCACCATTCAATAAGATCATGGCTAATCTTTTTGTGGACTCAGCTCCACTTACCCGCCCGCTCACCATAACCCTTAATTCCTTTACTGTTCAAAAATCCATCTTTGCCTTAAACACATTCAATGAGGCAGCCTCAACGGCTTCACTGGGCAGGGAATTCCACCAATTTACAACACTTTGGGGGAAGAAGTTCCTCCTCAACTCAGGTCCTAAATCTGCTTCCCCTTATTTTGAGACTATGCCTCCTAGCTCTAGTTTCATCCACCAGTGGAAACAACCTCCCTGCTTTTATCTTATTTATTCCCTTCATAATTGTATTTGTCTCTATAAGATCCCCCCTCATTCTTCTAAATTCCAATGAGTTTCGTCCCAGTCTACTCAATCTCTGCTCATAAGCCAATCCTCTCAACTCCGGAATCAACCTAGTGAATCACCTCTGCATCCCCTCCAGTGCCAGTACATCCTTTCTCAAGTAAGGAAACCAAAACTGTACACAGTACTCCAGGTGTGGCCTCACCAGCACCCTATACAGCTGCAGCATAGCCTCCCTGTTTTTAAACTCCATCCCTCTAGCAATGAAGGGCAAAATTCCATTTGCCTTCTTAATTATCTGCTGCATCTGCAAACTCAACATTTTGTGATTCATGCACAAGGACACCCAGGTCCCTCTGCACAGCAGCATGCTGCCATTTTTCGCCAGTTAAACATTAGTCCAATTTGGTGTTGTTGCTACCAAAATGGATGACCTCTGGCATTCACCAACATTGTACTCCATCTTCCAGACCCGTGCCCACTCACTTAAACTATCTCGACCCCTCTGAAGACTTTCAGTGTCCTCTACACACTTTGCTCTACCACTCATCTTCGTGTCATCTGCAAACTTTGGCACAGTACACTTGGTCCCCCAACTCCAAATCAGCTCTGGAAACCTTGAATTAAAACAGAAAATACAGGAAAAACTCAGCTTCTGTGGAGAGAGGAACAGAGACAGTGGGAGGGATTCTCTGGCCTTCCAGCACGTGGCATGTCTCTCAGTGGTGGGAGGCAGCCTCGTCGTTGACCGATGATGGGATCTTCAGGTGTCAATGGGAGTATCCACTGAAACCACTCCACACAGTTGGGAAACCCATGGAAGGGATGCGCTAGTGGAGAGACCTGAAGATCCCACCAACATGGACAGCTGGAAGATCTCTCCCAATAAGAACATAAGAACGAGGAGCAGGAGTCGGCCATCTGGCCCCTCGAGCCTGCTCCACCATTCAATGAGATCATGGCTGATCTTTTGTGGACTCAGCTCCACTTTCCGGCCCGAACACCATAACCCTTAATCCCTTTATTCTTCAAAAAACTATCTATCTTTACCTTAAAAACATTTAATGAAGGAGCCTCAACTGCTTCAATGGGCAAGGAATTCCATAGATTCCCAACCCTTTGGGTGAAGAAGTTCCTCCTAAACTCAGTCCTAAATCTACTTCCCCTTATTTTGAGGCTATGCCCCCTAGTTCTGCTTTCACTCGCCAGTGGAAACAACCTGCCCGCATCTATCCTATCTATTCCCTTCATAATTTTAAATGTTTCTATAAGATCCCCCCCTCATCCTTCTAAATTCCAACGAGTACAGTCCCAGTCTACTCAACCTCTCCTTGTAAACCAACCCCTTCAATGTTTTGAGTCCATACGACTCTTCTTCAGAGCTAGAGAGAGGGACAACATTTTTCCAATTATTTTGTCCCAATGCTTCACCCCACCCCCACCAATCCTGAAGCTCCCCCACAAGTCCAGATGTCATTTGTTTTTAAGTTGTTCTTTCACAGATTGCTGACCCCTGTTCTGCTCTTAACATGTTCTGCCACTGTTGGTACCTTCTTTAATCTTTAACACTGCCACGAACAGTCCCTTTGTCTTGTGTCCATGATGTTATTGTCAAATCTCTCCTGATTCACACCTCTCCCGACCTTCCATTTTATCCCACTGCCCCACTCCCTCTGAAACAAAATCGAACACATTTCTCCCTCTCGTGAGTTCTGAGGAAGAGCCACTCGGCCTCGAAACATTAACTCTGTTTCTCCCTCCACAGATGCACCTCAATCTTTCCAGCATTTTCTGTTTTTATTTCATATTTCCAGCTTCCACATTATTTTGCTTTGAATACCATCATCTTTTCTCAATTGTGAACCACAAGTTGTCTAAGACGATAAAACATATTAAAAAAAATCCTGGCTGTACGATTTACAACTCACTGGTTTACGATGCTACATTATTGTGAACTTGTGCTTTGCAAAGTAAAACGTGCCAAAATCATTTTCGTAAAGTAATATTTTACTGACCGGGCTACATTTTCACCTTGCTACTGGGTGTAATCAGGGGCGTGATTCTCCGAGCCCCGCGCCGGGCCGGAGAATCGCCGCAACTGTGCCACGCCACCCCGACCCCGGCGCGCGATTATCCGAGGTGCGGAAAATCGTCGCCATTTGCGCCGGTGGGTTTGACACGGCACCGGTCGTGGGCCGCTGTGCGCGGGTGGGGCCGCCGATTCTCCGGCCAGCATGGGCCCAGCAGCCGCGCGGAAAAAGCAGAGTCCCGCCGGCGGTGTCCACACCTGGTCGCTGCCGGCGGGAACACTGCGCGAGGGGTCGGCGGGCGGCCTGTGGGGGGGGGGGGGGGGGTGGTTGGAGAGGGGGGCCCCACCCCCGGGGGGGGGCCCTCCGATGGGGTCTGGCCCGCAATCGGGGCCCACCAATCGGCAAGCCGGCCTCCCCCCCCCCCCCCCCCCCCCCCCCCCCCCGGGCCTACTTTGTTGCGTGGCCGGCCCCTGAACTCCCACGCCATGTTGCGTCGGGGCCGGCGCCCTAAAGAAGTCCCCCACGCATGCGCGGGTTGGCGCGGCCCAACTGCACACGTGTAGGTTGGCAAGGCGCCCATTTGGCGGCGGGAAGGGAGGCTGGAGCGGCGTGAACCGCTCTGGGGGCCAGAGTCAGTCGCGCCGTTTCGCGCCTTCGTGAAATGCGACGGCGTTCACGACAGCGCGAACACTCCCAGGTGTCTACATCTTGCTCCTATTAGAGAAACAACCTGATTATCGTTTTTATTGACTTTGATAGAACTCCACGTTCTGAAACATTCATTTCACATTTTCATGTTGGGCGCTGCCCTTCCGTCGTACAGCTTGTCTGAAATTTCATAAAAGTAATGCAGAACCACAGCGTTATTTAATTCAATCAATGCCAGTTGGCATCTCTGCCTAGCAACCGTTGGGGCCCAGACAATGCAACAAGCCGACTAAGGTGGGCGGCGGGGCGGGGGGGGGGGGGGGGGGGGGGGGGGATAACACAACATGCCAAATTTTAACTTCCCATCAGCCGATTTATTTTGTGTCTGCAAAGTGAGCAATTACCTTGCTACAACTTAAAGGGTGAGGTCACCGTAATTATCCACTTTCCGCGAACTGATTTTCGCACCTCCGGTTGGATATCACTTTGGAGGGTTTTGGTACCAAACACATTAGCTGGCTTGTGTGAAAATTCTGTTCGCTGTTTAAGCCTAGCTCCTGAGCGACATTCTGCAACTCATGGCCTGCCAACTTGTCAATCGCACAAATGCAGAGGAAACTCTAGGCCGCACACTTTGTCCGATTAAATGGTATTGAGAAGAATCTGAAAACATTGATACTCACTTTCATAAACACAGATGAATAAATTAAACGCCAATGTCAGTCCCTGGTGGCATGATAGCAGAGTGGTGAGCACTGCTGCTTCACAGCGCCAGGGTCCCAGGTTCGATTCCCTGCTTGGGTCACTGTCTGTGCGGAGTCTGCACGTTCTTCCCGTGTCTGCGTGGCTTTCCTCCGGGTGCTCCGGTTTCCTCCCACAAGCCCCGAAAGACGTGCTTGTTAGGTGAATTGGACATTCTGAATTCTCCCTCTGTGTACCCGAACAGGTGCCGGAATGTGGCGACGAGGGGATTTTCACAGTCACTTCATTGCGGTGTTGATGTAAGCTGACCTGTGACAATAAAGATTATTATTACAATGAAACCAACTCACTGAACCAAAATATCATTATTTGGGGGGCGATGCTGCAAATATTGATCTGTTGACTTGTTAACCAGTCCCAGTAACAGGGCAAGTCCCTTTTTATACTCATTTGAATACAACAAAAATATGAATAAATTGAACACAAATGACAGGAGGGACAACCACTGGTGGCGAACTCTGACAAAAATCAAAACGTCACTGGAAACTTAACTAATCAAACCAAAATATCAATTGAGGATGATGATGCACTTCAGGCATGGAAGGCCTGTGACAAAATGGTGGACACGAGTTCCTTTTTATATTTGCCTAAGGTATTTAATAAATCACTACTCTCCATATGTTTATCCATAACCTTCACAATATAATTAACATAACATGAACAATAATTATGTGAATTAGGAGCAGGAGGAGGCCATTCGGCCCCTGCATCTTCTATCCCATTAAATTAGATAATGGCTGATCTGACAGCAGCTTCAACTTCACATCCTGCTTACCCCCGATAACCTTTGACTCTTCATGCGACCATCAATTCGCTCGAAGACACGTGTCGAAGTAAACAGTGGTTTTAATCAACTTACAACTTTGCCTGCCTGCGACCGATACGATGCTGAAGGCGGTCCCGCAGGTCTGCTGCTCTTATACTTCCTCTAAAGGGCGGAGCCATGGGCGGAGCCCGTACATGCTCCAACATCTCCCCCTGTGGGTGAAGCCACACAATGGCCCATAGATGGAGCCCGCAGGGTTAATAACATAGTATAATGTAATACAGTATACTGGTGAATTAACAGTATTTATACATTCACCACAACTCTCTTGTTAGTCAAGAATCTATCTGCCTCTGCCTTAATGAGATTCAATGACCCTGCCCTCCACCGGCCTCCGGGGCAAGAGCTCTCAACCCTCTGGGGGGGATAAAGATTCTTCTCCTCTTCATCTTAAATGGGAGACCCCTTGGGGCGGGATTCTCTGTCCCGCCGCACCTGTTTTCTGGCGTGGTGCGCCCCCCGCCAGCAGCGGGATCCTTCGTCCTGGCGGCCGTCCGATGGGGCTTCCCATTGTGGGCACCCCCGCTCCGTCAGGAAATCTGCGGGCGTGAGTGCGCTGCCGGCAAAGCGGAGGATCCCGCCAACGGAGAATCCCACTGATAATTTTTAAAGGGTGTCCCCTGGTTCTAGTCACTCTCGTAAAGGGGAAGATTCCTTCAGCATCCAACTTGTCAAATCGCCTCGGAATGTTTCAATAAGTTCATCTCTCATGGTTCTGAGCTCAAATGGACACAGGCCAGCCCGTCCAAACTTTCCTCATAAGATAAGCTAGTTTAGTGCTCTGGGGCTGGTTCAGCCCACTGGGCTAAATTGCTGGCTTTTAAAGCAGACCAAGGCAGGCCAGCAGCACGGTTCAATTCCCGTACCAGCTTCCCCAAACAGGCGCCGCGATGTGGCGACTAGGGGCTTTTCACAGTAACTTCATTTGAAGCCTACTCGTGACAATAAGCAATTTTCATTACATTTCAAGCTGTCCCATCACAGGTATCGGTCTTGTGAACCTTCTCCGAACTGCTTCTAACACATTCAAATCCTTTAGAATGTACCCAGGACTGTACACAGTACACCAGGTGTTGTTCTGCACAAAAGTTGCAACAGAACAACACTTCTATGATCGATTCTTCTTTTAACAAAGGAGAACATTTGGTTGCCTTCCTAATTGCTTGCTGTGCCTGCATACTAACCGTTATGTTCTTTGTTGTAGCTGCAAACAGATGGAGTCAGAGGTTGCACACTTCGAGTTTGTATCACCCAGTGCAAGGGATTCATTTAAAAATGCTGCTCAAACAGGGTACAACGGTGAATTCCACAAAACGCAAAACGATGATGTCATTGAGTAACATGTGAATTCCAGCAGCCAATGGTGTTACTCTGATACAGTGATTTATGGACCAGGACACCGAGATCCGAGAGGTGCTTTGACAAGGAGTCATCGGGCTCGATACTGATGAGACCATCAATTCCCGCGACGCGTGGTTAGACGTGAACAGTGGTTTTAATCGTCTTACAACAGAGCCTGCCTGTGACAAGATGAACTCCAGATGAACTGGCAGGCAGGCTCTCAGCATCAACCTTTATACTTCCGGTTAGGGGGAGGAGCCGTGGGTGGAGCCAAGAGTGGAGCCCAGTACAAACTCCCGTACACTCCCAGTGCATCTCCCCCTAGTGGCAGAGCTGCGCAACTGCTCGTGTGCCGAGCTCACAGAGACATAGTACAACATGTGTAATGCAGTGTGAATTACGCTACTGTGATTCACCACATTTACATTAGTTCTTTTCTCTCCCTACAGATGTTGCCAGACCTGCTGAGATTTTCCAGCCTTTTCTCTTTTGGTTTCAGATTCCAGCACTCGCAGTAATTTGCTTTTACCCAGATCCCTCTGGAACTCAGAGTTCTGAAAACTCTCATTGAAATAATGTGCTGCCTTTCTATTCTTCCTGCTGAATGGGCAAGTTCATATTTTCCCACATTATACTCCACTCACCTAACCTATCAATGTCCCTTTGCAAACTGCTTTGTTATCTTCGCAACTTACAACCCTACCTATCTTTCTCTCATTAGCAAATTTAGCAAGCATGCGTTAGGTCCCTTCAGCTAAGTCATTCTTACAAATTGTAAATAGTTGAGATCCCAACACAGAGCCCTGTGGTATTCCACTCACTGCAGTATCTTGTAGAGTAAAGGTAAAGTCGCCACAGTCCCAGATGACCATAGGCTGCTTTCCACTTTAAGGGGGCGAACTGACTGGTGGCGGTTTAACCTGAGGGTCACCACACCTCAGGTAAGGGGCAAGGTTGAGAAGGCAGGGCCTTCATGGGTAACCTCAGCCGGTACGGGAATTGAACCTGTGTTGCTGGCCTTGCTCTGCATCACCAATAAACCTGCACTGCGCTGTTTCCAAGGCAAATGTATTCTTTCTGAGGTGCGGTGCCCAGAGTAAGTCAAGAAGGGGGATACGTTGCCCCCTTCACAGACACGGGGTGGGATTCTCCGTTGGCCGACTCCGAAATCGCAAAACGCAATTGGCCGGAGAATCGTTTTTGACGCTGAATTTCAGGCGGGCGCCGATTTCACGCCAAATCGCAATTCTTCGTTGCCTCGACGGTGGCGTCGATGCACGTACAGTAAACACCATTTGCACATCATTAGCAGGCCCGACCCGCTATTCTCCCGAGCCTCCGCGATTCTCCGCCTCTGATGGCCCGAATTTCCGACGGCGAGGATCAGCGTCCTGGCTCTGCTGAGGGAGAGGGAGGGGATACTGAAAGTGTCCCACATTGCCATTGTTTGCTGACAGTTGTGCCGCTGGCCAGGAGGATTCTGCCAGGGTCGGGTGTGGGGGAGGGGGGGGGGGGGGGGGGGTGGCCGGGAGGTGGGTTGTGGGGCCAGGGTGGATGGGTATGGAGAACCATTGCCACGGCCTGCAAGAACTTAGGGCCACGGATCGTAAAGATGCCCTCCGGGGCACTCCCCCAGGTTCTCTCAGGCCCCAGCCCACCTATCATCCATAAGGATACGGTCCTGCACAACCAGTGCAATCTTGTTGGCTGGGGTGGTGCGTGTGGGGAGTGAAGTGTGTGTATGTGCGGCTGCAGCTTGTCAGCCTCCCGAGTGTCAGTCGCGAATCTAGCGAATCCTGCAACGTTTTTCATTGGAGTCGATTGTGTTCCACGTGGTGCCGGTGCTAGCCCCTAAACAGACGCTGAATCGGTCCAGGTTCGGCGAGAGTTTTGCTGTCATGGAAGTCCACAAATCCTGCCCCAGCGTCAACACATAGTCTCAGGAACGGAGAATTCCGGCGATGATCTCTGTCCATAACCTTGTCAATTTTTGACCAAAAATGAGGACGGACAAACGCATGTGATTCACGTCAAGTGAAATGACAGGATTTAGCGATGAGAACAAGCAGACCCATGTGACTGACAGCAGAAAGTCACTGACAAGGCTCAGATTTTCTGAAAACCACCATATTTCAATTCAGCCAGGTTGTCACAGTGAAGTGTTCAGATGTCTATTAACAATATCACAATACAAAAAGAGAACACAGGACGTTTGAAGCAGGGCTGTAGCCGGGCTGGGGTGAGGAGCAGAATCTTATTTTTAAATGGGGAATAGGGGAACAAAGAATACGGGGGGGGGGGGGGGGGGGGGGTGGAACCAGGCTATTGACTTGAATGATCAACCACGATCGCAATGAATGGCGGAGCAGACTTGATGGGCCGAATGGCTTCTATGTTGTTGTGCTCTAGTTTCTGGTAACTATCAAACATAAACTTTACTGCCTCTGACTACATTTAAGCCAGCACGGTAGCATTGTGGATAGCACAATCGCTTCACAGCTCCAGGGTCCCAGGTTCGATTCCGGCTTGGGTCACTGTCTGTGCGGAGTCTGCACATCCTCCCCGTGTGTGCGTGGGTTTCCTCCGGGTGCTCCGGTTTCCTCCCACAGTCCAAAGATGTGCAGGTTAGGTGGATTGGCCATGCTAAATTGCCCTTAGTGTCCAAAATTGCCCTTAGTGTTGGGTGGGGTTACTGGGTTATGGGGATAGGGTGGAGGTGTTGATCTTGGGTAGGATGCTCTTTCCAGGAGCCGGTGCAGACTCGATGGGCCGAATGGCCTCCTTCTGCACTGTAAATTCTATGATCCATGAAGCCTGATACCATGTGCCTTTGATTGAAATGAAAGAGATAATAATGCTACTTTTCAAATTAATGACCTTTCGTTAGCTATAACATTATAAAGATATTCTAACAAATGATCTACTTTGGCTTCTAGTCAGGACAGCATTTATTGCTGGAGTCATTTGCTCTTAAATGTTACTACTGATGATGAGTTCTAAACCCAGAGGGTTCTCTTCAATTTGAAGTGTCGCCCGTTGTCTTCTCTAATCTTCAAGATCTTCCGCAGTGAATACTTCGGCATTGAGCCTGAAATGAGTTGTAGTTTGATGTCGCATCACACGGGATTAAATGGACAATGGTTAAGCAACCAGTGATTTTGAAAATTGAGTAACTTCTAATGACAGATGCAAAGCACAGACTTTGCAAGACTTTGCAACGTCGATGTTCTTCGCTCTGCGATCAAATTTGCACCGTGATATGAAGTGACATGAAATTATGTCATAACGTCAGCTTCCATCCTTTCCGCATTTCTATTATTAGTATGGATTTCTGTTTATTGTCCGTTAGTGTGGCCTTTTGATTTATTGGAAAGAAATAGCTCTTCCCAATTTTCATATCTAAATAATCTCAACTGAATATTTTTAGTGACTATCAAGATTGGTGTAGATATTTGAACTTAAAACCACTCAAAATATTTGTACTCAGTTTTCAATTGAACTCACTACTGGACTGTTATTCTGTAGGGTTCTGGTTGTATTCCAGTGGCCTCAGCAATATGATTATTATTCTTGCGTGAGGCTTGATGGTGGTTGTTGGCAGGCCATCTGTGGTCACAGCCGGATATGATCCTACACTTGCCTGATGCACCTTGACCAAGGCTCACTTAGTGCTTTCCTCTCTCTTAACCCACAGGCATCAGGGTCAACAGGAGCACTCCGAGGGCAGTCAAGCTTTGAGAAACCGACCCGTCACAGATTGAGGCTGGGACATTCCCTGTCTCCTGGCACAGATCGTCACTGGATAAACTCGCTAAGACATCAGGAGGAGAAGTCTTGTTTTGTGATGCTTTGTCGAATGGCTTCATGCTCCCTATCTTGGTGGAATAAAGGCTCAAAGTTGATGCGTGCAAAATAAATAAGGGTCACTCATCTCTTGAGGCGAGGACGACCAGGTGCAGCATCTGGAGCCTTTGATAGGGTTTTGGTCGGTGTGTACATGACTGCGAAGTCGGACCTGTAAATAGGACAGGACACCCCAGACAACCCAGTTTTGCATGTGTTGCTGGTTCAGGATTTTCTCTCCTTGTGTTTCCTCTCTGCCTCTGATATGAGTTTTTTCTTGAAGGAGGCTGCACCATTTTTTTATTTGGCTGCACCATGTGCAAGCTTCTCCCAGGGCGCAAAGTCCATGAGGTGGGATACCCCATCTTGCTCGAAATAGGGAAAGGCGATTGGGCGGAGAATTGGTTCTGAGGCCAAAATTGGGTGGGGCGCCGGGTTCACGCCAAATCGCAACTCTCCGGCGCCTCAACAGCGGCGTCAATATGTTCCACTCTGCGCGTACAGTAAACGGCGTTTGCACATCATTAACGGGCCTGTCATGGTATTCTCTGGGGCCTCCGGTTTCTCCGCCCCCGCTGGGGTAATTCCGGATGGCGAGGTTCACTTGGGCTTTCAAAAATCGTGAAACAGGCGCCGTGACGGCTGTGGGGGAGAGAGGGGGGTACGGAAATCACCATAGTTTGTTGACAGTTGTACCCTAGCAGGGCAGCTTCTGCCAGGGCTGGGGGGAGTTGTGGGAGGTGGCCAGGAGGTGGGCAATTTAGCATGGCCAATCCACCTAACCTGCACATCTTTATGCATGTTGGTATGTAGGTATGTATGTTTTTATGTATGTTGATATGTATGTATGTTGCTATGTATGTTGGTATGTATGCATGCATGTAGGAATGTATATACATATGCATGTTGACATTCTTATCATAGAATCATAGGATTTACCATGCAGAAGGGCAGCACGGTAGCATGGTGGTTAGCATAAATGCTTCACAGCTCCAGGGTCCCAGGTTCGATTCCCGGCTGGGTCACTGTCTGTGTGGAGCCTGCACGCTGCCCCCCGTGTGTGCGTGGGTTTCCTCCGGGTGCTCCGGTTTCCTCCCACAGTCCAAAGATGTGCGGGTTAGGTGGATTGGCCATGCTAAATTGCCCGTAGTGTCCTTAAAAAGTAAGGTTAAGGGGGGGGGGTTGTTGTGTTACGGGTATAGGGTGGATACGTCGAGGGCCGAAGGGCCTGTTCTGTGCTGTACTGTTCTATGTTCTAAGGAGGTCATTCGGCCCATCGAGTCTGCACCAGCTCTTGGAAAGAGCTCCCCATTTAAGCCCACATTTCTAACCTATCCCGTAACCCAGCAATCCCACCCAGTAACCTTTTTGGACACTAAGGGCAATTTAGCACAGCTAATCCACCTAACCTGACATCTTTGGACTGTGGGAGGAAACCGGAGCACCCGGAGGAAACCCCCGCAGACACGGGGGGCAGCGTGCAGGCTCCGCACAGACTGTGACCCAAGCCGGGAATCGAACCTGGGACCCTGGTGCTGTGAAGCAACTGTGCTAACCACTGTGCTACCGTGCTGCCCTTGTGTTTGTTCTGATGAGTGCATAATGAAAAGTTTCAGCATCATGTCTCTCTTTTCAATTATTTTCTTATCCAACACGGGACGCCAAAGCCGCAGTCTGACCAATCAGAATGTGGAGATGCCGGCGTTGGACTGGGGGTGAGCACAGTAAAGTCCAACTTTAACCTGGTGTTGTAAGACTTCTTACTGTGACCAATCAGAGACAGTCGATTAGTCCCGAGAGGTGGTGATGAGAGGAAATTGAGTGCCGCCAAGCACTTCCTCCAATTAAGCCTTATCGAGAGACACATTAAATTAGACTTTGTGGTTCTTGACATATTTCTTTGACAAGCCCAGAGATGGCCCTATAATACTGCCCTCGGGGCAACATGGATACTGATGGGGCTTAGTAAGTGAAACTCCACACATTGTAACGATTTTTTTTTGACCGAAGCTTTCTTTTCAATGAACTGGAAAATTTCAATCTTGTCACATTTAGTGGTTGAACGCATAAATTGCTCCGAGTGTGAAGTTACATTTAAAATATGCTTATAGCGTTAAAAAAAAAGACATTTCCAAATGTATGAGTGACAAAAAAGGTTCTTCTGGTGCTGCCAGATATGAAAGAATACTACAGGACTTGTGTTGCAATCTCCCATTTGATCTATGCTAAAAGCAATAATCTACCTCGGGGATTCTAAAAATTGTTTACTGAGTTCTCTTAAAAGCAGTACTTATTAATAAAATGCTCCTTTCACTTTGCATTTGATCACCTGCAGATTATTCTTTATTTGTGTCACCTCTGTACCAATAATATATTTGTCAAAAGGGGTGGCCTAAAACCGTTATATTAGGTCAATCGATTCTCAGTCGCAAAAGGAGTGTAGACTCTATTGGGGCGGCACGGTAGCACAGTGGTTAGTACTGTTGCTTCACAGCGCGAGGGTCTCAGGTTCAATTCCCGTCTTGGGTCACTGTCTGTGCGGAGTCTGCACGTTCTCCCCGTGTCTGCATGGGTTTCCTCCGGGCGCTCCGCTTTCCTCCCACAAGTCCCGAAAGACGTGCTTGTTAGGTGAATTGGACATTCTGAATTCTCCCTCAGTGTACCCGAACAGGCGCCGGAGTGTGGCGACTAGGGGCTTTTCACAGTAACTTCATTGCAGTGTTAAATGTAAGCCGACGCCGGATTGTGGCGACTAGGGGCTTTTCACAGTCACTTCATTGAAGCCTACTCGTGACAATAAGCGATGATTATTATTATTACTTGTCACACTAATAAAGACTATTATGTGAACCCAGGCTCTTACTGGATTGGCAGTGACATTGCCACTCTGCTACCACCTGCCCCCGCACCCCTGGGTGAGCAAAAACCCACCACCAGTTGTGGAGCAAAGGGAGAGAGGATGCACAAGTGGTTGGAGACAGAGAGAGAGAGACAGAGAGTTACGGGAGTTGCAAAACATGGAGTTGGCGAGCAGGCAGACCATGGATAAATACAAACACAAGGAGGAGAATATTAAATCGGAGGCTGTGGGGAGACGATAGAACCTAAAGGTCAATCAATGCGATGGGAAAGTGGATTCTGGTGTGCTATAGACAACAACGCTGAGCGCGAGATTCAGGTTAATGGAGGGCAACGAATGGAAGGATGTCTAGGAAGACACTGGAGTAAATGAGCCAAGAGGTGAAATAAGTCACAAATGAAAACTAACTTTGGCAATAGAGCGGGGGTTGAAGGTGAGCAATATCATATTGGTGGAAGGCACCATGTGTGCTGATGTATAGGTTGTGCGTCAGAGGTCAAAGGGCCTGACCAGTCATGAAATGAAAATGTGATTTTACTCAGGGGGATAAGCATTTAGCCGCTAATGAAATCAAAGCAAAATACTGTAGATGCTGGAAATAATAATAATAACAATCTTTTATTGTCAAAGTATGAAGTTACTGTGAAACTCAGTCGGTCTGATAGCATCTGTGGAGGGAGAAGCCTTTTGAGTCTGGTCGACTCTCCTGTTTTAATTTTGGGTCAGTAATGAACACCTCAAAGTTAATTCGTTCCCCGAAGAATATACAAGGCGCTACTGAAAGGCAAATTTGTTTTTGGCTCTTCTTTCCGTTTATCCAACAAGGCGTGTTCAAAATTATCTTTTTTTAAATTTAGAGTATCCAATTCATTTTTTCCAATTAAGGGTCAATTTAGTGTGGCCAATCCCCCTACCCTGCACATCTTTGGGTTGTGGGGGTGAAATCCATGCAAACACGGGGAGAACGTGCAAACTCCACACAGACAGTGACCCAGAGCCAGGATGGAAACTGGGACCTCGGCGCCGTGAGGCAGCAGTGCTAACCACTGCGTCACCAGGCTGTCCCATAATAATAATAATCTCTCTTATTGTCACAAGTAGGCTTACATTAACACTGCAATGAAGTTACTGTAAAAATCCCCTAGTTGCCACATTCCAGCGCCTGTTCGGGTACACAGAGGGAGAATTCAGAATGTCCAATTCACCTAGCAGCACGTCTTTCGGGACTTGAGGAAGGAAACCGGAGCACCCGGAGGAAACCCACGCAGACATGGGGAGAACGTGCAGACTCCGTACAGACAGTGACCCAAACCGGGAATCGAACCCGGGACGCTGGCGTTGTGAAGTAACAGTGCTAACCACTGTGCTACCATGCCGCCCAGTCCAAGAACGCGTGTCTGTAACACATCAGAATCCACTATCCCATCATATTCTTTGACCTTTATAGAACATAGAACATAGAACAGTACAGCACAGAACAGGCCCTTCGGCCCTCAATGTTGTGCCGAGCCATGATCACCCTACTCAAACCCACGTATCCACCCTATACCCGTAACCCAACAACCCCCCTCTTAACCTTACTTTTATTAGGACACTACGGGCAATTTAGCATGGCCAATCCACCTAACCCGCACATCTTTGGACTGTGGGAGGAAACCGGAGCACCCGGAGGAAACCCACGCACACAGGGGGAGGACGTGCAGACTCCACACAGACAGTGACCCAGCCGGGAATCGAACCTGGGACCCTGGAGCTGTGAAGCATTTATGCTAACCACTATGCTACCCTGCTGCCCCTTATGTTCTATGGCTTCCCGGTTTAATGCTCGGATTTGCACGATTGGATTGCTTAATGGCGCTAGAATATCCAGGGGTGTTTTCAACCTCCTCCCAGCGATTGAGGTTGAGCATGCTCCAATGTGACTTAGGCGGAACAAAAGTCCCGAGGTAATAATAATAATATGAAGTTACTGTGAAAATCTCCTCGTCGCCACATTCAGGCGCCTGTTCGGGGAGGCCGGTACAGGAATTGAACCCACGCTGCCGGCCTTGTTCTGAACTACAAACCAGCTGTCCAGCCTACTGAGTTAAACCGGCCCCTAATAATAATAATAATCTTTATTATTGTCACAAGTAGGCTCACATTAACACTGCAATGAAGTTACTGTGCAAATCCCCGAATCCCCAGCCCAAGGCATTAGTAAGCATGCAAAGACCTTTAGCAAGAAATATAACTGACACCCAACACGGAGTAGCCAATTGCCTTGCTGAGCCACACTTTCAAAACAGAACTGCAGTCCGGACCTTGAAGTAATTTAACAAGATGGGTGCAAGTCGCTATTGTGTGCATGCTTCACCAGCGGCACATCAGGGGGCCTTCATTTTTGTGTTAGCGTGTTTCTTAAATCTTAATGGATCAGAACACTGCAAAACAGGAATCCTGTCACGCGGACTGAAAGTCCATGCTGTTCCCCCCCCCCCCCCCCCCCCCTCCAGCGGAAAAAAACCACACAGCTTATTGAAGCATATTCTCAATGTCGTATCTGTGTGTCTGTAGGCTCCCAGTTAGTTTCTGTCTGTGTCTTTGAGACTCTCGGCTCACAGCTTCCTGCGAAAGCAGCTTCCTTTCAATGGATCGTAACTGATGGTGAAGAAACAGCGAGTGGGATTTTCCAGACCCCCCCCCCCCCCACCCCCACCCCCGCTGCGTGTTTCTCGGCAGCGCGCCGTCCGCTGACGGCGGGAACAGAGAATCCTAACGGCTGGAGATTTCCGACCGGCACGTTTTGCATGAATCAATAAACCGACAGGGACAAGGTGAAGTTGCTGGGTTACGGGGGTGGGGTGGAGGTGCGGGCTTAAGTAGGGTGCTCTGTCCGAGGGCCGGTGCAGACTCGATGGGCTGAATGGCCCCCTTCTGCACTGTAAATTCTATAATTCTGTGACTCAAGTACCTTTAAAGAAGGGCTCGCCATTCCTTAGTACCTTTCACAATCCCAGGCAGTTTGCAGCCAATGAAGTGACAGTCACTGTTCTAACGGCAGCCATTTTCTGAACAGCAAACTCCCAGCAGTGTAACAATGACTGTTCTTTTTTCTATGTTTGCTGTGGTTTCTCTCCCCGCATTTAGTGATGCATGAGACAGGCGTTCAAATGTTCCCATAGCGAGATTTTTCCTGGAACAGGTTACTAGCCTGCCGCCCGAGGGTTGTTATTTGAGGGGTACCGTGTGTGGATGACCAGGAGTCTCTCTCATCTGGCCCATCGAGTCCGCACCGGCCCCCTGAAAGACAACTGCACCCAGACCCACTCCCCCACCCCCAACCCTACAACCTAACCTACACAGCGTTGGACACTAAGGGCCTATCGATGTAACCTGCGCATCTTTGGACTGTGGGAGGAAAGCGGAGCACCCGGAGGAATCCCTCGCAGACACGGGGAGATGGTGCAGACTCCGCACAGACAGTGACCCAAGCCGGAAATGGAACCCAGGTCCCTGGCGCTGTGAGGCAGCAGTGCTAACCACTGTGCCACCGTGCCGCCCTGGTGTCACTCAGCCTGGGCTAGCGCATTCACAAGAAGGAACATTTGGACAAGATGGCTTGTGACAGAATAAAAGAGAAATCTTTCTTCAAGAATGGCTAAAATAACGAATTTCTAAGTGAATTCATATTTTCAACACAACCCATAAATCCTAAGAAATCGTACCAGGAGTACGCCGTTCGGCCCATCGAGCTCGTGCCATTATTCACTTAGGTCATGGTTGATGTGACTGTGACCTTCACTCCACTTTGCTGACCCCACCTCACCCCCAATAACCTCGACTCTATTGTCAATCAGAAATCTGTCAAACCCAGCCTTGAATGCATGCAATTGCCTGGTCTCTACTGCACTATGGCTTAAGGGATTTCAAAGTCCAAGGGCGATATGAGAGAGGACATCCCCCCTCTTCAATGGGAGACCCCTTACTTATAAACTGTGCCCCCTAGTTCTAGATTCCCCCACCAGGGGAAACATCCTCCCAGCATCTACCCTGTCGAGCACCTTCAGAATCATACATGTTCCAATTATTCCCTTCGTTCTTCTAAACTCCTGCTCAAACCTTCCCTGTAAGAAAACCCCTTCATCCTGTGCAGTGTTGGTGTCCTTATCTAAGGGAGGATGTTCTTGCTATGGAGGGAGTGCAGCGGAGGTTTACCAGGCTGATTCCTGGGATTGCGGGTCTGACATATGTTGGTTCGGATTATATTCATTGGAGTTCCGAAGAGTGAGAGGGGATCTCATAGAAACTTATGAAATTCTAACAGGTTTGACAGGGTAGATTCAGAAAGAATGTTCCCGATGGTGGGGGAGTCCAGGCTTAGGGGCCATAGTTCAAGGATAAGGGGTAAACCTTTTAAGACTGAGGTGTGGAGAAATTTCTTCACCCAGAGAGTGGTGAATCTGTGGAATTCACTATCGCAGAAAGTAGTTGAGGCCAAAGTGTTGTGTAATTTCAAGAAGGAATTAGATACAGCTCTTGGGGCTAAAGGGATCCAGGGATATGGGGGAGGCGGGATCAGGGTGTTGAACTTGATGATTGATGTGTTGGGTAAGCTGGGTCTGCGAGGACTGCGTTTACTGCAGCAGTGAGAGAGACAGGCTTCCAACACTTGGAGAAATGCAACTCTATTTTATTGAACTCTGAACTATACTTTAACTGTGGGTTGACATGATGCTGCGTTGACTGGAGACCTGAGGCTAACCTGACCAGACTATCTTACTACCACATGGTGTATGTTCTAGTTGTTGCTCACGGGCTCTGACTGTCTCAGAGGCTGCATCCCGAGAGAGCGGGAAAACTAGTGCCCTCTGGCTTTATAGTGGCCGTGTCCTGTCTGGTGATTGGCTGCTGTGTTCTGTGTGTTCATTGGTCATCCTGTGTGTCCATCACTGCCTGTCTGTGCACCATCATATACTGGTGTGTATATTGTGACGATGATCAGCCGTGATCATAATGAATGGTGGAGCAGGCTCGAAGGGCCGAATGGCCATCTCCTGCTTCCATTTTCCATGTTTCTATCCCAAGAATTTGATAGTGAACCTTCTTTGAACAGCTCTCAATGCAAGTTTATCCCTTCCCAAGGAGGGAAGTACTCACTTATCATACTCTCGTTGTGGATTCACCATTGCCCTGTATAGTTGCAGCAAGACTTTTATACTTCATTCAATAAAGGCCAACATTCTGTTTGCCTTCCTATCGTACTGCATGGGGAGCAGACGGACTTTTTGTGATTCTTGCAGGAGGAATCCCAGACAGACCCATCTATGCCACAGTATTCTGCAGGCTTTTCATTTAGATAATGTCCTAGCTTTCTATTCTTCCTGACACATTTTCCCACATTATACTCCATCTTCCGGATGCTTTCCCATTCACTTACCCACTGCGGACCATTCCGCGCAACTTATTTTCCTACCTATCTTGATACTGTTATGGGTCAGGGTTTTAGAGAATCCCAAAGTGTATCGTGGAGTTCACCTGACCCTCAACTTTTAATAGATTGTGGTATGGGGAGCACACGGCCCACTCTACAGGTGTGTTACAGCAGAAATGGACGAGTATTTTTTAAAACAAAACAATGTTTATTCTATGAACTCAAGTTAACCTTTCTAAAACAAACAGTGAACATCTTAGCAACCAATAAATCAACCCCCCCCCCCCAAAGAATACAACACTAAGTAATCTGTATGCTGTTCTTTTAACATCCAAAAGACTTAACAAACCTTCAAACAGGAGCACATTAGGTTTACATTTAATACTGAGACCTTTTTACAATTCTGAGTTAACCAAATGATCCATAGATAGTCTTTGGATGGCAGAGATCAACAGCAGTGTAGCTCACTGAAAAATACCGACACACACAAGCTTTTCTCAAACTGAAACTAAAAAGCAGAAGTAGAGCTCAGCTCCACCCACACTCAGGCATCACTCCAATAACATGAGCAGTTTCATTTCTTAAAGGTACATTTCTTAAACATCTATTTCTTAAAGGGTACTCTCACATGACAACACCATTAGCAAAATTGCCCAGAATACAATTGGTCCCTTCATCAAAACCAGGAACATTCATCAAACTTAGATGAGATCCCAGCACCGATCTCTGTGGGACTTCACTTATTACGATTTACCAGCTTGAAAATGACCCATTTGTCTCAACTCTTTGTTTCCTGTTCATCGTCCAATCTTCTGTCTATGTTAATATCTCACCTCCAACATCATGCTCTCTTATCTTGTGTTGTAAACTTTCGTGTGACACCCTGTTGAATGCCTTTTGGAAATGTAAATACGCCACCCTAACCCTAACCCTAACCCCAACTCTCCTGGTTCCCCTTTATCCAGCCAGCTAGTTACATCCTCAAAAAACTCTAATAAATTTGTCATACACCACTTCCCTTTCACACAACCATGTTGACTCTGCCTGACTGAATTATGACGTTTCTCAAGGTACTACCTCATTGATAATACATTCTGGTGTTTTTCCAATGACAGAGCTCCATCGTTTCCTGTTTTCTGTCTCCCTCCATTCTTGAACAGAGGCGTGACATTTCTGGTTGTCTGATCCGCTGGGACTTTTCCGGCATCAATGGAATTTTGTAAAATTACCACCAAGGCAACCCCTTTACTGTAGCTACTTCTTGAAGGACCCTAGAATGCAGTCCATCAACTGCAGGGGACTTTTCGACCTTTGGGCCCAATGGTGTTCACTCTACTTTTCCCCCCATCCAATGCATGCCACATGATATGAGCAACAAGTAATATGCCGTTGGTTACGTATGGAGCTACGTCATCACAATCCTTTTTGTTATTGCAGTATTTGTTGTATATTCTATGACTCAGAGTTAGGCAGAGACGAACAAGATTCTATGTGTGTTAACAAGTTTGATTCGCAGTGTTTTACAATGTATGTTCCAAGCTCGCAAGCATAGATGCAAACTCGTTCTTCACGCACTCCAGTGGAGCGTTGGCATTCAGGTCCTGACAATGGGTGTGATGCATAAGTTATTGGCCGTTCGCCTTCTTCGGCGTACTGTGAGAGCACAGCTTCAATTGCATTTCCTGGCGCGTCTGTTGTGGCATACGTTTGAGCATGTGGGCGTAAATGTACGGGAACTGGCGGAGATGCTACCTTTGCCTTTAAAGTTTATAATACTGTCTGGATTGTCCATGCCCATTATACATCTATCCACAGTAGCTTCCAAATCTCGTAACCTTTGTGAACAGATTGGTGATAAGGGTGGCAATAGCGTGTTTTGTAATAGAATGGAACTCTGATCGTTTCCAAAACCAGAATGAGGGAGCTCTCCAGTTGTTGCGATTTACTTCTCCCGCCAGCAGTGCATCCCCGCCGGCGGGTTTCCCAGCGGAGTTGGGCGGCTACAATGGGAAATCCCATTGACAAGCGGCGGGAAGATAGAACCCTGCCCCCAGCGAATGGCGCGGGGCTGAGAGATGCGCGGTTAGGTGGACCGGGAGAATCGCACCCGGAGTCTTTGGAAACCTGAAGAGTTTCTATCGCGGGAGCGAGAGAAAATTGTGAAATATACCTTTGTGGAGTTTGACACTCAATCTAAAGTCTTTCACATGTTGGTGAGAAGCAACGAAGAGATGCCTCTACTGAGCATTTCCTAAAATGACCTGGTCCCTCTCACGCACAGCGGTGAACACATGTCCTACCTCACTCTCAAGGAAAGACTCCTCCACATGTTGAATTGATGACGTCCATCACCTTAGACAACCCAGCCCCGAAGTTGTGGTGGCTGCAGACTCAGTCCAGCACCGCCACAGTCGGGGGAGGGCCGATCCGCAGGTAGGGGGGGACACTATTCGGGGCTGGGGGCACTGTGGGGAGGTGGTCCGAGTCGTGCGAGCCGGCCAAAGGCGGGGGGGGGTGGACTATTTTGCGGGCCGGGCCTGCGAGCAGCCGCCGCCACGTTGCACGGCGCGGGCGCTGCAGGCCACCGCCATGAGCATGCACGGCCATGGAGCCGACAATTCTCCGGGGCGTAGCGACAGCTAAAGTTGTGCTCTATGCTGCCGTCCTGCCATGTCTGGCCTAAAACGCCACTGTTCCCATAGCCCCAGAATCGGAGAATCCAGCCCCGGCTTTCTCTCTCTTGTGTCAGGTCCAAGAGCGCCTTCCTTGAACAGTTCAATTACCTGGTTTCAGCATCGTTAATTACCTTGGTTCACTCCCATTGGTGAAGAGGCTGCTGCAAAGCCGGAATTGTATTCGGGGTCATACCCAGTGTCCTGCCTTATCAATGAGTACGCTTCGAGCTGGAGAATGCTACTGGGGCGGACCGATGGCGGTTGATTATTTTTTTTCTTACCTGCCGATTCATAATGCAGCCGGATTTCCCAGCTCACCTTCTACAACTCAGCGTAAAATGGTCACGCTGCCTTTGGTTGCTTGGTTCAGTCAGCATTTGGTTCACGAAATTGAAACGAATAACCCTCCCCCATTCTATCTAAAGCCAATTAGAACAACACACCGCGTCTAGCAGCCCTGAAGAATCAACGGGGTCTGGAGAAATGCAACAAGGCTGAGAAAGGATCTGCAACTGTGTCTGATGATAATATATCCGATTCGCTCACCATTCAACTAACATTTATTTCTTAAGCGCAGTTATTTCTTGTGGATCCAGTTGTAACAATGTGTGCGTTGTGCACTAAACTGTATTTGTTTGGGAGCCCAAATCCTTTGGGTGGTACGATGGCACAGTGGTTAGCACTGCTGCCTCACAGCGTCAGGGACCCGGGTTCGATTCCGACTTTGGGTGACTGTCTGTGTGGAGTCTGCACGGTCTCCCCGTGTCTGCGTGGGTTTCCTCCGGGTGCTCCGGTTTCCTCCCACAAGTCCAAAGGTGTGCAGGTTAGTTCGATTGGCCATGATCAATTGTCCCTTAGTGTCCAAAGATGTGCCGGTTAGGTGGATTAGGCATGTTAAATTGCCCCTTTGTGTCCAACGATGTGCAGTTTAGGTGGATTGACCACAATCAATTTTCCCTTACAGTCCAAAGGTTGGGTGGTATTATAAGCATAGGGCAGGCGATTGGGCCTAGGTAGGGTGCTCTTTCTCGAGGGTCGGTACAGACTCGGTGGGCCTCCTTCTGCACTGTCGGAATTCTCCGATTCTTAACATTATGATTGTAGCTGAGTCTGTTACACTTTAACATCTCGGAAATATTCAATCCATTTTCTCAGGAATCTAATACTGAGCGTGATTGTGCGGGAATAGAGGGGTTTTACCCCCTCCTGCCGAAGTATTTCCCTCCAATATTCCCTCTTTTAATGGTGTGCTTTGGAGATGCTTTCATGGAGGGGAGTGTGTGTTGGGGGCGGGGGGGGGTGGGGGTGGGGGGGGGGGGGGGGTAGCGGGGGGAGGTCAATGAATCTCCAGTGCATATTCAGTCTGGGACTGAGCTCCAAATGGTCATTTGGATTTTGAGGGTTTTGTGCGGGCGGTGAAGAATCCAGCATGAGTTTGAATAGTCAAACAGAAAGGAACTTTATTTACAACAATATGCACAAAGTACCAGTCGTTCAGTACTGGTTCCGTCTCCAGCTGGTAGCACACTGGCCTGCTCGATTTATATACCTGCACTCCTAATGAGTGCCCCCCCTCATTGGGGGAGCATAGGGTAACCGTTTCCGTGCTCAGTGGGCACTGCAGGGGTTGGACTGCTTCATCCACCCCAGTTTTCACATTTTGATTTAATGTTTTTTAAGTTTCCGTTCGCCTTTGTTCTTTTTGTGCTATGCTCCATTTGTCTTTTAGGAGCGTCCCTTTTAATTTATCCCTCAGTTAATTTCTGTTTTTCTATTTAGTTGCTTGGACCCTAAAATGCATACAGCATAGGTAACCAATTGTCCCCAGACAATAGGCAGGTTATAACTGAGGGTCATCACAGCACAGCCCGATCTTCCCAACATCTATACTCAACAGCAATGGTAATGGTTCGATACCCGGGTCCCCAGATCACTACCCTGGGTCTCTGGATGACGGGTCCAGAGACAGCACCAGCACGCCAATGCCTCCCCATTTGGAATGCACTACCTGATGAGGCGGTGGACACAGACTGAGCGGTGAAAAGAATTGGATAATTTCTTAAAGGAGAAACACAATGGCAGGGATATGGGGCAATTGGCCGGGGAGTGGAATTAACTGGGTTGTTCTTTGAAAGAGCTTGTGCAGACTCGACGTGTTGACTGGCACAAAGTTGGAATGGTGGACTTACCAACGGGCTTGTGACCAAACTTGAAAGCATTTAGAGACGAATATCGAAACTGATCCCAGGTAACGCGTGCCGAGGTTACTCTGACACAAGCAAACAACCGAAATGCGGAATAAAGTTCTGTCTCGGCTCTTAAATCCCACTTCCCATTACCACCGGGATGCTGCCCACGCTGGACTCCTGAAAATTGAAAACTCAGCGGATCTGGCAGCACGTGTGAAGCGAGAAAGAGGGTTAACAGGCAGGATTTTCCTCCCCCCCTCGCCACCCTCCAACAACAGATCTTTCCACCCTCACCCCCCCCCCACACCCCCGAAGCAGTGGCATTCCGCCATTGGCTGGTGGCGGAATCCTATGGACCCGCCACTGTCAGCGGCTTTTTCCATTGCTCGCACCCTCTGCCACCACAAATCCCACCGGAAGATCCCGCCAGAGGGAAGGGTCGACAAACTCCAGCCAACATTTCGAGTCCGTATCGTCAGCTCTGTCTCTTCCTCCACAGATGCTGCCAGACCTTCTGAATGATCCGCATCATTTTCTGCCTTTATCGCATTCCTGCTCTCTCTTTTCACCACATGCCCTACCGGCCAAATCTCCCCTTATTTGAGGTGTGGTGATATGATCTGCATACTCGTCTGCCATTGGGCCAGAACGTCGGCTGACCATTGGCCCTTGTCGGTCATGTGCCTCTTGACCGATTGGCCGAGAGGCTGAGTTAACCACGCCTCTATTAACGAGGTATAAATGCTCAGACGCCTGACGATTGTCCCTTTCCACTGTAGACGATCGCAGAGCTGTGTTCTAGTCAATT
Source organism: Scyliorhinus canicula (assembly GCF_902713615.1). Taxonomy (NCBI): domain Eukaryota; kingdom Metazoa; phylum Chordata; class Chondrichthyes; order Carcharhiniformes; family Scyliorhinidae; genus Scyliorhinus; species Scyliorhinus canicula. Next base: position 14,046,433 of record NC_052169.1, on the reverse strand, counting down.
AAAGCCAGACTTTGGTAAATCACTCGCCTCGCGTACAATCGATGGTACATCATGAGGAAAGATGGAGTAGCATTGGATATAGTTCAGAGGAGGTTCACTAGGTTAATTCCAGAGATGAAGAGGGTTTGTCGGATGACAATCTTTATTAGTGTTACAAGTAGGCTTACATTAACACGGCAATGAAGTTACTGTGAAAAGCCCCGAGTCGCCCCACTCTGGCGCCTGTTCGGATACACAGAGGGAGAATTCAGAATGTCCAATTCACCTCATAGCATGTCTTTCAGGACTTGTGGGAGGAAACTGGAGCACCCGGAGGAAACCCACACAGACATGCGGAGAACGTGCAGACTCCGCGCAGACAGTGACCCAAGCCGGGAATCGAACCTGGGACCCTGGTGCTGCAAAGCAACAGTGCTAACCACTGTGCTACCTTGCCGACGTGCCGTGAAAAGAGATTGAACAGTTTAGGCCTATACTCTCTCGAGTTAGAAGAATGAGGGGAGATCAAATTGAGGTGTACAAAATGATAGAAGGTATGGATAAAGTGGACGTGGAGCTTTCTCGTCTGGGGCATTCTGGAACGAGAGGTCATAGTCATTGGATAAGCGGTAGCAAATTTAAAATGGAGTTGAGGAGAAAGTACTTCTCCCAAAGGTTTGTGAATCTGTGGAATTTGCTACCCCAGAGTGCAGTGGATGCTGGGAGAGTGAACATATTTAAGGAGGAGTTGGACAGATTTTACATTGGTAATGGGTTGAAGGGTCATGGTGAACAGGCAGGACGGTGGAGTCAAAACCAGGGTGAGATCAGCCGTGATCGAATGGTGGAACAGACTCGATGGGCCAAATGGCCTAATTCTGCCCTTCTGTCTCATGAACATATTCACTGCAGCGGAACCAGAGAATCCCGCTGCCGTGAACGGACAGAGTATCCTGCCCATGGTCTATGGACTCAAATATAAAATGCAGGGAGAAGTAAAATTTTTATTTCAATCCAGTAAGTTAAGGAGACCTTCATTAAGCAATGTATAGCGATCATTAACACTTGTGATAATGTCAGAATTTCAGATATATTGCATTAATTGCATTTGGTGCAGTAAGGGTTAAAAATCTGGGTTAGTGTGTGTGTGTGACTGCTGCAATCATGTTTTTTTAAAATCCTGATTTGAATGGCAGCTAGACGTTTGGGGACCGAGATACAATTAAAGCATCATAAAAGTTTGGGCTTATAGTCTATTGTTTATATTAAAGGGGTTCCCTGGGGATTGGGCAGGATTCTCTGTCCCGCCAGATCCGTCTTCTGGGACAGCGACCCCCATTAGTAGCGGGATCCTCTGTCCCAGCAGCCGGCCAATGGGGTTTCCTTTTGTGGCCACCCCCACGCCGTCGGGAAACCCGCAGATGGGAGTGCGCTGCCGGCAAAGTGGAGGATCCCACTGATGGAGATTGTGTTCCGCTCAGTAAGGTGGCATGATTGGTGGGAGGTGTCTGGGGCTGAAGCAGTCAGGTGTTCAGTTTTGTGTTTGTGTTAATTCTGTTTTTAATTCGGGATGTGAACAGAACATAGAACATAGAACAGTACAGCACAGAACAGGCCCTTCGGCCCTCGATGTTGTGCCGAGCAATGATCACCCTACTTAAACCCACGTAACCCGTATACCCGTAACCCAACAATCCCCCCCCATTAACCTTACACTACGGGCAATTTAGCATGGCCAATCCACCTAACCCGCACATCTTTGGACTGTGGGAGGAAACCGGAGCACCCGGAGGAAACCCACGCACACACGGGGAGGACGTGCAGACTCCACACAGACAGTGACCCAGCCGGGAATCGAACCTGGGACCCTGGAGCTGTGAAGCATTGATGCTAACCACCATGCTACCGTGAGGCCCCAAAACAGATAAGAATCAGGGCTGGGATTCTCCCCTACCCAGCGGGGCGGGGGGTCCCGGCGTACCGGAGTGGCGAGAACCACTCTGGCGTTGGGCCTCCCCAAAAGGTGCGGAATTCTCCGCACCTTTAGGGGCTAGGCCCGAGCCGGAGTGGTTGGCGCCCCGCCGACCGACGCGAACGGCCTTTGGTGCCCGGCCGTCCAGCGCCACGGCGGGCCGAAAGGCCTTCGCCGGTCGGCGTGAGTCCGCGCATGCGCCGGAGTGTCAGCGGCCACTGACGTCACCCCGGCATATGCGTGGTGGAGGGGGGTCACTTCCGCCTCCGCCATGGTGGAGGCTGTGGCGGCGGCGGAAGAGAAAGAGTGCTCCCACGGCACAGGCCCGCCCGCCAATCAGTGGACCCCGATCGCCGGCCAAACCACCATGGGTGCAACTCCCCAGGGTCAGAACGCCCCGCGCCCCACCCCCGCAGGACCCCGGGACCCACTCGCGCCACGTGCTGCTGTTAGCACAGTTGGATGGCGCAGTGGTTAGCACAGTTGCCTCACAACTCCGAGGTTCTAGGTTTGATTCTAGCCCTGGCTCACTGACAATGTGGAGTTTTCCCATTCTCCCCGTGTTTGCGTGGGTTTCCCCCACAACCCAAAGATGTGCAGCGTAGGCAGATTGGCCACGCTAAATTGCCCCTTAATTGGAAAAAATGAATTGGATACTCTAAATTTAGAAACAAAAACCTGTATTTAAAAGAAAATTGTCACCTGAGATGGGTGTTGTTTGAGTGGAGATAAAGATAGCAATTAAGGGTTGTTATGTTATCGTATTGATAAGCACTGATAATTAAAAGCTATTTGTCTTACGATGTTAAAGTTAGAAATACTGTGATAGTAATAAATTTAATATACCATATCCCTATTTGTGCATGAAAACAATCCTGGAGCGAATCATTCTTTCTGCACAGTGTTACAAAATTAAATAAAATATTAATGTTTCTGTCCAGAATCCTAGCCACAGTTGGGGTCTTGTCGGGGATCATATTATACTTAATAGTCCAATGCTTTCATTATTTCATACTTTTGTTGTAGTGATTGTCTATAACTATGCTATGGATTATCATTACTTGTTTTATTGGTGTCGTCATGACAATTAAAGTAGCAGCCGCCATGAAGATTTTTCAATCGAGCAGTTATTTATCTATCGACATGTGAGCACTTTCATTAGGAGGTGTTGGTGAAAACTCGATTCCCTGCTAACATTCCCAAAATACTGAGGGATTGAATGAAAGATGCGTTATGCTGAGCAATCAGCCTTGTCGAACAGTGTTCCTCCTTGCCAGCCTAATTAAAATAGAAAAATGAAATCATTTGGCTACGAATTTGACATTCATTATTCCCTGTTTGCTAAAATATTAGGCACGGATTTGGTGCATGAATTAGATGTACACTGAGATCCCTCTTCCTGTTGTCTTTCCAACGATAACGGGCGGGATTCTACGACCCCCCCTCTGCCGAGTCGGAGAATCGCGGGGGGGGGTTGGCGTGAATCCCGCCCCCGCCGGCCGCCGAATTCTCTGGCCCTCCAAACGTTGTTGAGGCGTGAGTCGCGCTGCCCCCCCTCCCCATGAATGGCGGGGACCGGCGCGACTCAATGAGCTGCCCGGATTCTGCGGTCCTCGATGGACCGAAATCCCACTGGCGTTTTGCCGGTCCCGCCAGCGTGGGTCAGACTCGGTCCCTTACCGGCGGGACCTGGCGGCGCGGCCGGGCTCCGGGGTCCTGGGGGGGGGGCGCGGAGCGATCTGGCCCCGGGGGGTGCCCCCATTGTGGCCTGTCCCACGATCGGGGCCCACCGATCGGCGGGCGGGCCTGTGCCGTGTCTTTTCCCACGCGTTGGCCGTGTCAGCCGGGACTCTCGCCGGCCGATGGAGTCCCTTCGGCCCCGGCTGGCGTGGCGCCAAAGGCCTTCCATGCCAGCCGGCGGGGCGCAAACAACTCCGGCGCCAGCCTAGCCCCTGAAGGTGCAAAGGATTCCGCACCTTTGGGGCAGGCCAATGCCGGAGTGCTTCACGCTATTCCGTTCCACCGGGACCCCTCGCCCTGCAGGGTACGGGAGAATCCCACCCATCATTCCTCTGTGAATATTGCTTGATTTGTATCCCCCCGGCAAACTTTGTCAATGTTTGTTTGTTGAAAATGGCAAAGCTGGCCTGCCCATGACTGAGTTCTCAATTGTGATCACAAGTGTTGAGGTGGAAAGTGGCCGAATCCCGTCCCGATGTTTATATCGGCTTCAGTCGAAATCCAGAATAGGCGATTGTGAATGGGTGACCCATGTTCCAAGCCATCTCCTCCTCTCAAATGTTTGCTGAAATCATCCAAACCTGCGCTGCCCATGTCTTAGCTCACACTATGTCCTGCTCACCTCTCATGCATCTGTGTAGTTCAGCCGGTTAAGCATCGGTCTTTTAACATGTTGGCCCAATTCAACCTGTGCCTTTCTGTTGGAAGTGTGGTGGAGGCAGGTTCATTAGAGGCCTTCAAGAGGGTGTGAAATAGTTACTTGAAGAGTGTTGTGTTATGCTTCTTCATCTAGCTGCTTCCTTGATGCGTGCTCTGACAAAGGAAGGTTCAGACTTGGAGATAGATTTAACACATTTATTGAACAGTTAACAATTCTCCTACTTGAGCTCGACTCTCCTGCTAATCTAACTATAGTAACTCAATCTAACTAACCAGTCTGCTCTAAGCCATGTGGTGGGTGTGATGCTTCCTGATCTGCCCCTGTCTCTTTGAGTGTCGCCTATGGAAAGAGAAAAAACATGTGTGCCCTGTCCTTTTATATGGGTTGTGTAAATGCCCCCTTGTGGTAGTGCCACCTCTGGGTGTGTCTTGATTGACCATTGGTTGTGTCCTATCTTACTGACCTATGGGTTGAATGTCTGTGTGTCACGATGTCTCTGGTGCTCCCTCTAGTAGTTATTTAGTCCTAGTGTATTTACATTAACCCCTTGTGTATCTACAATGATGCATATATCACCACAAAGAGAAAAGATGAAAACAGTGGGGCGGGGAAAAGGTTGGGAGACTGACCGTTATGATGCTCGTTTGGAGAACCAGTGGAGGCCCGATGGGATATATGGCCTGTGCCGGAATAGCTCTGGGATTCTGCTGATCCACTTCGGTTCTCAGTTAAGCAACACTTTGATCATAAAATGAGCATTTCATTTTCAAACTCCTCCATGGCGCCATTCTGCTCCTTATTTCTGTAATTTCATCCAGCCCCAAATCCCTCTGAGACATCTGCACCCCTCTAATCCTGCCCTCCAGGGCATCCCGGATATTAATCATTTCAGCAGGGGTTTCCCAGACCAGAAGATCTAAAATTCTCTTTCTGAATCTCACCATGTCTCCACCTCACTTTCCACCTTTAAGATGCTCCTTCAGCTGAGCGTTTGGTCATCTGGTTTAACATTACCTTATGCGGTTCAATGTCCAATTTTGCATTAAACCATGCAGTGCCTTTGGAGGTTTTATCACTAAATGTGCTGCATAAATGTAAATTCTCGTGCGCTAAATGTCAATCATTGAAACTCTTTCCGTGAGACAATATGAAGAATGTGTAAAAACCTGCAAAATGATCACACTGTCTCATTGCAAGCATTCCAGGTACATCACTATACGTTGTAAGTAGTGCTCGTGTTATTAATAATATTAATAATAATTCTTATTGACACAAGTAGGCTTACATTAACACTGCAATGAAGTTACTGTGAAAATCCCCTCGTCGCCACATTCCAGCGCCTGTTTGGGTACACTGAGGGAGAATTCAGAATGTCCAAATTACCTAACAGCACGTCTTTCGGGACTTGTGGGAGGAAACCGGAGCACCCGGAGGAAACCCACGAAGACACGGGGAGAATGTGCAGACTCCACACAGACAGTGACCCAAGCCGGGAATGGAACCTGGGACCCTGGCGCTGTGAAGCAACAGTGCTAACCACTGTGCTACCTTGCCACCCATTGGTTTGCACAGTAGTGCTATTGTTGAATGTCTCTCACCACAATATGTGGTTCATGAACTTCCCCTCCCCATCTGCCTCCTTTGACCTTCCTTCTGTGTAGGTCTTCATATTCTTTAAACGCTCAGGCTTTGTAATAATGGATGCCATCTTCTGCAGAAAGGGTTTCCAACCGAATGGATGGTAATATGGTAACGGGTAGGTTAGTGGGGTGGATGGCCGGGGGGCGGGGTGTGGAGTGAAGGCAGGTTGTGCTTTGGTTGGAGACCCTTTGTTCGAGCCCAGTCCTGACAGGTTAATCTGTGTTCTTTGCGATAATCTGTAGTGTGGCGGATGGGGTTAACACATTCCTCTTAGCTTTGCCAACATCCTGTTTTGCTTCACAACCTTAACTATAGCCTTCTGAAACGTTGCTATCTTCTCCCATTTTCTTTGGACATGTCTCTTGCTGCCTTATCCATTAGTTCTTGTTTATCAAATGCCTTTGGTTTACTTAAACCTCCGAATGCTCAATCACATCCTTTCTATAGTGAGGCGACCAGAACTGCATACAGTACTCCAGCTGTGACCTGACCAGAGTTTTGTAAAGTTCCAAGAAAGTCTCCCTGTCATTTTTTGCCATGACTGATAACGTCAAGTGTCCCGTACGCCTTCTTAATTATCCTATTAACCTGTCCTGTCGCCTTTAGGGACCTGTGGATGAACACCTTCTGTTCCTCTGAACTTCCTAGTATCCTTCCATTCATTGAGTATTCCGTTGACTCATTATTCCTTCCATCACCTTACACTTTTCAGGGTTCCATCTACAACAGATCTGCCTATTTGACCAACCCGTCCATATTTGTCTGCAATCTAAGACCTTCTTCCTCACTATTAACCACCCTGTCAACCTTTATGTAATCTGCAAACTTACATATCACATTCCCATCTATATCGTTTACATATCATTCCATACTACAACCATTCCCTCATATGGTCACTTTCGAAACTCTGGATCGGGCGTTGTCCCTCCCTTTGCTGTCACCCTTGCACTGGCAAAGTCACAGAATCCCAGAAAATACAGTGCAGAAGAAGCAATCTACTTCGACACAAGAATAGCACCTGACCTACCTACCTAATCCCATTTGCCAGCAGTCAATAACAGCACTCCCTTTAAATTCTCGCAGAAAATTGATGGAAAAACATAAACCTCTCGGGAGGAATTGGATAATGATTTTGGCTGCATTTATTGCAGAGATGAAGTTTTCCCTTTTTGTGCCTAAGATCTTTGAAAATCTCCATCCATCACATTAATCTGGAGTCATTCTAAAGATGATATTGCCGAATGACTGTGTAGAACTGCTTTATCTCTCGCTTATGCGCGGAGGCCATTATATTTATTTATATTGAAGACCATTTGTCAGTCTTCTGTTCACGACATCTCTCTATCTTTCTGACTAATAATTGCCTGCGCTTCACACAGTTTGGCTTGCCGCTCTATTTGCTACCATCTGTAGACTTGCATGCTTCATTTAATATCCTCGTATATATAAGTAATTAACAAAGGTGAAGATCAGCAGCAGAGTTAAGACTGAATCCCTGTCAAATCTCACAAACGGTTGCTTCCCAAACAAAAGCCTTTTCAAACAGGTCCCTTCTATTTATCCAGCTGTGTCTCCTGCACCATTTGTCAAATACTCCCCCAATGCATATCATTAATAAGCCTTTTCTGAGGCATCACTTTTTGGACTTGTATCAATCAGAGATCTGCAGTTGTGACAAGTTCCAAGCATCTAATAAATCAGTTAGCATCTGGTTATTATCTGCGTATTAACAGTACCTGTTTGGCAGCACGGTTGCCTCACGGCGCTGAGGTCCCAGGTTCGATCCCGGCTCTGGGTCACTGTCCGTGTAGAGTTTGCACATTCTCCCCGTGTTTGCGTGCGTTTCACCCCCACAACCCAAAAGATGTGTAGGCTAGGTAGATTGGCCACGCTAAATTGCCCCTTAATTGGAAAAAAAAAATGAATTGGGTACTCTAAATTTATTTTAAAATAACAGTACTTGGGATGGTGGTTGTGTTACGGGACTGGCCAATCACAGGCCTGGAACATTAACCCCGCGTTTCGAGTGCCACTGCGCCAGTCTGAGAGTTTGAATCCAGCTTCGGAAATTAGTTACGTCTTTCGCAAGGGTAAAATTTGTTAGGGAAAAACAGGGAAGGAGCAAGCGATTAGGGCCTCTTGAACAGAAAATAGACCTTTCAAAGACAAGCCCGGCGGAGCCAGCTGGCCTCCTTCTGCGCTGTGCGATTCATTTTGGTCTGATTAATCCCAGTTTCAGAATGCCTCTCCCTTGATTTCAATGATTCTGCTGCAAAAGGAGTTCCATTTCGAGGATTCACCACTTTTGCTCCCTTTCCAAAATGTTATACCGAATTTACCAGTCTTACAATGTTCACCAATGCCTTTTTGGGGAGGGAAATCTGCCATCCTTACCCGGTCTGGCCTACATGTGACTCCAGATCCACAGTGTAGCCATCTGGGATGGCCACTTCCAGAATACAAAATGGATGTTTGCAAAGACTATAGGGAACTATGGACAATGTTAAGAAAGCAAGCAGGCACAGAGCCTGTATGCGTATTGGAACCTCAGCCCCCAGCCGAGACTGAAACTGTAAGGCAATTAGCATATTGATGGCCCATCTCCGGGAACAAAGGAATGACGTTCAAGTAACCGATACTAACAGACATCCCGGCGCCAGAAAGACACAAACAAAGCAAGGCCAACGCCCACCAAAGACACACCAAGCCATCAGGGCACCCACCCCTTTATTGGTCAAGATCAATACGAGTGATCAAGATACGGCCCAATTAATTGGGGCCCAGTTCAAGGCCCGCCCAAAATCGGGCGAAGCCCCCTTCAGGTATAAGAAGAAGCCCCCGAGAGAGAATCGCTCTCTTGGACTCGGCTCTCGGGCGGAGAGACCCGTCCACCAGCTGCACCAGAAGCAGTAAGTCCAAGGTCAACGCTCGCCATCAGACGGACGACCTTAGCTGTTCTCCTGTTACCTCTTCGAACCCAACAGCCTCAGATCCGAACGGCCATTGTTCCTCTGACTGAGTGGGCACCCGAAGTTAAGTATAGGCGTTAGCGTTAGAGATAGTGGTATTTTGTGCAGGAGTAGATATTACTGTGTGTGTAAATAAATAGTATTGACTTTGAACTAACTAACTGGTGCGTTGGTTCTTTGATCAGTATTCGGGTTTGAACCTTGTGGCGGTATCGAGAGGTACCTGGCGACTCTAAAGCAAACATAATTAGGATCAAGGAAGGCGACCATATTGACCGCTGTATTTAGAACCAGATAAACAAAGCAACAACAGCAATGCGGTTGACTCTTAGCTGCCCTCAGAAAATGGCCGAGCAAACCACTCAGTTCAAGGGCGATTAGGGACGGACACCAAATGCCCAGCCAGCGACCCCCACATCCCATTAACATAAATAATAAAATAAATCCATTTCCAAAGAATAATGGAAGATCTCTCATTGTGGCCCATCTATCCCTTTATCTCAGTTTGTACGTACACTCCATTTTAGACCTGCGCCGACAATGAGCAACTCCATGGGAGATCAGCTAATGACTTATTAAAACCCCACTTGGTGTAGAGCTGGACATTTATTTTTATCATTTTATTTACATTCAGTTCGTGGACTTTTCCATTTTGGCCTTGTTTATCTTTGAGATTTATGTTTATCCTCAATGTAGGGTGGTACGGTGGCGTAGTGGTTAGCACTGCCGCCTCACAGCGCTGAAGACCCGGGTTCGATCCCGGCCTCGGGTCACAGTCCGTGTGGAGTTTGCACATTCGCCCCGCGCCTGTGTGGCTCTCACCTCCACAACCCAAAAAGATGTGCAGGGTAGGTGAATTAGCCACGCTAAATTGCCCCTTAATTGGATACAAAATAATTGGGTACTCTAAATTTATAGGACGGCACAGTGATTAGCACTGCTGCCTCACAGCGGCAGGGACACAGGTTTGATTCTGACCTCGGGTGATCTGTATGGAAGTTGCACATTCTTCCCATGTCTGCGTGGGATTCCTCCGGGTGCTCTGGTTTCCTCCCACAGTCAAAAGATGTGCAGGTTAGGTGGATTGGATATGCTCAATTGTCTGTAGGTAGGGCTACAGGGATAGGGCGGGGGATTGGGCCTGGGTTAGGGTGCTCTTTCCGAGGGTCGGTGCAGACTCGATGGACCGAATGGCCTCCTTCTGCACTGTAGGGATTCTATTCCATGATTATTTTTGTCTATCCCTTGCTCGGGAAGCTGATTGGCTTCCATGATTTCAAAGATGGCACATGAGGCCGATTCGGGATTTGCAGACATTTGTTTTGTGGGATGTCTGGTCACGCATCGTCAGTTCGGATAACGGAGTGTTCTTTTCGCCGCTCTCGCTTCCACTTTTCATTTTGCCGTAACTGGGTCTCAACATGATGGGGCCCTTCCCACGGACTCTGCCACCATTTGCTTCGGTCCAGGGCGACGGTCTCCCAAGAGTTGATGGCAATCTTGCAACCTTTCATATTGGCATTCAGCCCATCATTGGAGCGCGCCTTCTGCCCTCTGGTGGGCCTGCTCTGTCCGAGCTGGGAGAGGAAGACTGGCTTTGGGAGCCCTGGTACCTGCCCTCCGAACTGTTTCGACCGTCGCAGTAACTTAAATTATACAATGCCCGTGACTGTAGCAAAATGCCCCAGAGCACTTCACAGAGGTATTCAGGCATGGTTTGACTCTGGGCCACGCTCAGCGATATTCAGAGAGGACGATCAAAATCTTTGGCAGGTCGGCTCAACAAGACATCAGCAATAGTTAAAGTCAGTTCTGCTGTGCTTGTGTTGATAAAATTAAACTTTAATACACCTTTCGTAAAAGTCTCTGCACAGTTTCCTTGCGCAAAACTTCAAAGCAAAGAGGCATGAACAAAGAGCGAAAAAATACATCATTAGTACTTCTGTATGCAGAGGGACATACTGCCTAATGAAAGTAGATTAAGAAAAGTGTTTGAAGCAGATGCTTTGAGGGTGCATTTTATGAATGTTAACTGTTTTTAAAGCTTTTCAACTGCAACCATACGTGCTTTAGGGACGTTTTTTTTATTTGACATTCGGTGCAGGAAATTCAATCGTCTGTTGGTCAAATGAAGCAAATCTGATAGAAAATTTCACAGTGTTTCACAATGGAAGAATCAAGCAAGTTGATCATTGCAATGAGAACATAGAACATACAGTACAGAAGGAGGCCATTCGGCCCATCAAGTCTGCACCGACCCACTTAAGCCCTCACTTCCACCCTATCCACGTAACCCAATAACCCCATCTAACCTTTTTTTTTGGACACTAAGGAGCAATTTATCATGGCCAATCCACCTAACCAGCACCGTCTTTGGACTGTGGGAGGAAACCGGAGCACCCGGAAGAAAACCCACGCAAACACGGGGAGAATGTGCAGACTCTGTACAGACAGTGACCCAGCGGGGAATCGAACCTGGGACCCTGGCGCTGTGAAGCCACAGTGCTATCCACTGTGCTACCGTGCTGCCCACAATTGTTGCTTCCCCAATCCTTTTGTGATTGGCTGGTTAATTCATAACTCTGACCCTACATCAATGTCAACGGTGTTGCAAATAAGACTTTTATCCCCTCCATCTGGTTCAGTAATGTTCTTTAAGGAAGGGAATCTTCCGTCCATACCCCGTCTGGCCAACATGTGACTCCAGGCCCACAGCAACATGGTTGACTCTTAACTGCCCTCTGAAATGACCCAGGAAGGCACTCAGCTCAAAGGAAAGTAAGGATGGGCAACAATTGTTTTCCTGGCATTGTCAGCGCCGTCCCCATCCATGGGGTGGTTTCAGTGGGAAATCCCATTTCCAAGCGGCAGGAATGGAAAATCCCACCACCAGCCAACCATTGACTCCACCTGATGCTGGGAAACACGTCTGGGGGTCCGGAGAATCCAGCCCATTCTGAAATAAGGGGAGGGACTTTCCAGTTGCCCCAGTCGCGCTTTTCTCGTCGGTGCGCCATTCGCTGCCAGCTGGATTCTGTGCTCCCGTCGCTTGTCAATGTGATTGAAGCCGCCCCACGCCACAGGGAAACCATTGGGTGGGAACGGGGGGCGGAATACTCTCAGCCCGGGGCCGGACCGGAGAATCCCCGCCACCGGCGCAAATCACACCACGCCGCCCCAACGCCGGCACGCGATTCTCCACAGAGTCGGCACCATTGGCGCCGGGCTGATCGGGGGCCACTCTATGTGCCCCCCCCCCCCCCCACTGATTGGGTGTCCCCCCCCGTCATGAAAAACCCGAGTCCCACCAGCGCTGTCCACCGATGCTCCCAGCCGGCGGGAACTCGGCGTGGAAGGGTCTGAGGGGGCGGCATGTGGGGGGTGAGGGGGTGCCGACCTGGGGGGCGGGGGGGGGGGGGAGGAGGGGCTCCGATGTGGCATGAGCCAGCATTTATTGCCCATCCTTAAATGCTTTTAATTTCAGAGGGCATATTTGAGAGTCAACCACCTTGCTGTGGGTCTGGAGTCACAAGTAGGCCAGACCAGGTAAGGACGGCAGATTTCCTTCCCTAAAGGACATTAGTGAACCAGATGGGCTTTTACGACAATTGACAATGCTTTCTATGGTCATGGTTAGACTACAAATTCCAGATTTTTGATTGAATTCAATTTCACCATCTGCCCCGGTGGGATTTGAACCTGGGTCCCCCAGAGTATTACCCTGGATCACTGGATTACTAGTCCAGTGACAATCCCACTACGCCACTGCTCCAGCAGTTAGTATCCAGAATCCCAGAGTACGGAGAAGGAAAGTCCTCACAGACATTTCTCTTGCGATTCCTTTACAATGATTCCTATTTGCAAGCTCTCGTTAATAGCAATATAGGAACGGGAGAAGACCATTCAGTCCCCTGGGGCTGTCCCACCATTCATTAAAGGGAAGCGGTGCACAGTGGTATTATCACTGGACTAGCTCTGCAGACCCAGGTTCGAATCCCACCAGGTCAGTTGGAGGAATTTGTCTCCAATAAAAAAGAAAATCAGGAATTAAAAATCTAATAATGACCATGAAACCATTTTAGATTGTTGTAAAAACCCATCTGGTCCACTAGCGGCCTTTGGGGAAGGAAATCTGCCGTCCTTACCTGGTCTGGCCTACGTGTGACTCTCAGACCCACAGCAATGGTCAACTGCAAATGAGCAACTGAGGGATGAGCAACAAATACTGGTGCACATCCCACAAAAGAATAAAGAATCATAGTTGATCCACATGTGAAACTTATCTACCTACCTTCGCTATGTAATCCTTAATATCCATGTCCAATGCAAACCAATTGAACTCAGTTTTGAAATGTTTAAGGGGAGGTGATGGTGCAGTGGCCTTTTGAGCAGATTAGCAACCCAGAGACACTTGGCTGGATTCTCCAATCCCTGACGCCGAAATCGCGTTCGGCAACGGGGCGGAAAATTCCCGATGATGCCAAAACCGGGGATGGTGCTGATTTCGCAATGCTCCGCCCCCTGAAAAGCGGTGTACTCTCGGAGTACGCCGCCCTCTGTCTCCAGCTATCCTGCCCCACAATGCTCTGTCCCCGACCGGCCGAGTTACCGGCGGCGTGTGACGTGTGTCGTCGGGAACTCGGCGTGGAGGCTGCGGACTCAGTCCAGAGCCGCCACAGTCGGGAGAGGGCCGATCCGCGGGTAGGGAGGGACTTCATTTGGGGCTGGGAGCACTGTGGGTGGTGGGGGGGGTGGGGGTCCGGGGCACGTGAGCGTCCGAAGTGGGGGACTATATTTGCGGTCCGGGTCCGCGGGCTGCGTCCGCCATGTAGCACGGCGCAGCTGCTGCAGGTCGCCGCCGTGCACATGTGCGGCCATGGACCCGGCTATACTCTGGGCCACATCAGCAGCTGGAGCCGGTAGCTCTACTCTGCCCGGCTACTCGCCTCTGCGGAGCTGGGAATCGGTGGCCGTTTTCCGCCAGTTCTCCTGCCGTAAAACACCACCGCTTTCACACCGGCGTGGGGACTTAGTCTCCCAAACGGAGTAATCCAGCCCCCACCAACCCGGGTTCGAGTCTCACCACGGCAGGTAGTTGAAATCTAATGATGACCATTATTGTCATATAAACCCATCTGATTCACTAATGTCCTTTAGGGAAGGAAATCTGCCATCCTTACCTGGTCTGGCCGACATGTGACTCCAGATCCACAGCGATGAGGTTGACTCGGAAACGGCCTGGCCAGGCACTTGGCTCAAGGGCAATCGGGGATGGACAATGAATGCCGGCCCAGTCTGCGATGCTGAGTTCCAATGAATAAATAAACCAACAGTGTTTCTGGAGAGGGTTTGAGATTGCAACGAACAGAATGTTGAGCATCAGCGGCAGAGAACTCTCTCTGCAGCTCCTGTTGTCTTCACGCTGTTATCAGCTCATAAAGAATTTCTGCCCCTTAATTTCTCCCCTTTGCTACAATATTGTGTTGCGGATAATGGGCTTATGAATTATTTCTTATGTTGATCAGCTTCAGTAGATACATAAACCGCTTCATTGACACCAAAATCATTCTGCTGTAATCCGATTTCGAAGCTTTGACAGGAATTGCCTGAATTCTCTGCGAACTCTAATCACATTTCCTCATCACTTTCCCAAAGGACTAAAGTGCTAAGACTGTTTTATAGTTTTACGAGGAATAATGGGAGTATAAAGGAATGTTTGCCACTTTATAACCCTCCTGTTGCTTAAAGATTTAAGAGCGTTCCGCTGTCGACTGGTTGTTGATAATAATATAAAATCTTTATTATTGTCACAAGTAGGCTTACATTAACACTGCAATGAAGTTACTGTGAAAAGCCCCTAGTCGCCACACCCCGGCACATGTTCGGGTACACTGAGGGAGAATTCAGAAAGTCTAATTCGCCTAACAAGCAGGTCTTTCGGGACTTGTGGGAGGAAACCGGAGCACCCGGAGGAAACCCACGCAGACACGGGGAGAATGTGCAGACTCGGTGTCATAATATACATCCATGTATTTGATGGAGTGCAGACAGGCAGTGATTGACACACAGGATGACCAGTGAGCACACAGAACACAGCAGCCAATCACCAGACAGGACACGACCACTATAAAGCCAGAGGGCACCAGTTTCCCCGCTCTCTCTCGGGATCCAGCCTCTGAGACAGTCAGAGCTCGTGAGCAGCAGCCAGTGCAAACACCATGTGGTAGTCAGTTAGTCTGGTCAGGCTAGCCTCAGGTCTCCAGTCAAGTTAGCATAGTGTCAACCCACAGTTAAGCATGTAATATAGTTAGATGTTAAATAAAATTGTGTTGCATCTCATCAAGTGTTGGAAGGCTGTCTCTCTCTACACTGCATCAAACGCAGTCCACATAGACCCATCTTACCCAACACATCACTCGGCACATGTAGTGACCCAAGCCGGGAATCGAACTTGGGATGCGGGCGCTCTGAAGTGCTAACCAATGTGTTGCCGTGCTGCCCTGTAGGTTGTTGCAGGCATTGGTACTGTTTTTCCAGCTCACTTATCTCAAGTGTACTCTGACCATGTTGCCTCAGTTCATGGGAAGCTGCTGTGGTTAAAGTGGGGGGTGATGTATTAGGGGGACCTTCAAACTGGCCCTGCCTGCTTAAGCCTACAAATGAGGTGGTGACAGTCAAATCTGGAACCAAACCATCATCTCCTGATGGGCCGTTCACAGTTCTTCAAGTTAGGTGTCCATTCGGTTGGCAACAGGCAGGGGCCCAATGAGCAAGATGATCAAGTGTCCCGCATTTTAAAGGATTGTCCTTTATGTTGAAGATTTGTCAAGGTTGTCCTTGAGGGATGACTTTTGTCCCTTATTTCTCGGACAAGCCCGTGTAAGACTGAGCCACTTTGCTTTCTTCCCGAACATGCGCTCTTCGGCCACCAGGGGGAAGTCATAGTCACCAGCAACCTCCCCTGCCCACCCCCACCTCCCCACCCCCACCCAAGCCTGAGCGTTGCCATCAGAACTTCATCATTATCCTCCATATGATCACCAGGACCCACCCCCACTCTCCCAGCCCCCCCCGGTCAAGGTGTCCCTGATTTGATTCCATAAGCGTTGGTCATGCTGCCAATGAGGGTAGGAAAATTGATCCTTCTGACAGGGGTTGAAAGAAAAGATTGTTTTTTTTCTCTGGGTCCAGAATCCAGACTCGGGGGTAAAATCACTCATTAAGATTTTCCCTGACGCGGTCAATTTGGATCCAGTACGCCATTCATTGAGGATCTCTCAGCTCAGTTTTGGTTCAATATTAACCCCCAGGATGTTAATAGTCGGGGAGTCAGCAATGGTGATGTCATTAAATGTCACGGGGAAATGTTTGGATTCTCTCTTGTTGGAGATAGTCATAGCCTGGCACTTGTGTGGCATATACTTGCCACTTTGAGGCCAAGCCTGAATGTTGCCCAGGTCTTGCTACATATGGACATGGACTGCTTCAGTGTCTGAGGAGTCGGGAATGGGACTAATCATTGCACAGTCATGCAGTTCTGACCTTATGATGGAAGGAAGGTCATTGATGAAGCAGCTGAAGATAGTTTGGCCGAGGACACTATCCTTGAGGAACTCCTGCAGAGATGTCCTGGGATCTGAGGTGATTGAATCATAGAATTTACAGTGCAGAAGGAGGCCATTCGGCCCATCAAGTCTGCACTGGCCCTTGGAAAGAGTACCCTACTTAAGCCCTCATCTCCACCCTCCCCCCCGTAACCCAGTAACCCCACCAACCTCCTTGGACACTAAAGGCAATTTAGCATGGCCAATCCACCTAACCTGCACATATTTAGACTGTGGGAGGAAACTGGAGCACCCGGAGGAAACCCACCCAACATGGCGCACAACGGCCACTGATTCCCCGTTTTGCTGGGGGTTAGCGGGACAGGAGCGTAGAGCACCCGGCTCTAGCTGTCGACACGCCCCGGAGAATTGCCGGGTCCATGGCCGCGTGTGCATTGAATTGGCTGAAGCCTGATATCTGTGATACTGGGAACCTCAAGAGGAGGTGAGATGAATCATCCACTTTGCTAAAGATTGTTCTGGAATCCTGGTTACCATTCGACTGAGGCAAGTTATCATTTCCTGTCTGCTGAAACCGTATTATATCAGAGGTTAATATTCCTGGCTCCCAAATCAGGAGCAATGGATTAAAACCAGTTATGGAACAGGAACAGGAGGAGACCATTCAGCCCCTCAAGACTGTTCCATCATTCAATTGGACCACAGTTGATCTAACTGTGCTCGCCTTGGCTCGATCATCTTCGATAGCTTTGCTTAACAAGAATCTATCAGTTTTGAAATGTTGATTTGATTCCCATCCTCATCAACATTTTGAGGGGTGGGGGTCAGGAAGGGAGTGGGAGAGAGTTCCTGATTTCCTCTCTTCCTTTGAGTGCCAATGTGTTTCTTGGCATTCCTCTTTAACAGCCTTCATCTAATACTAAGGTGTTGCCACTGTTCCTCCCTATTTACCCAATCAAATTATTTAATCGCTTTAAACCGCTCAATTAGATCACCCTTAATGCAGAGATTGAATTGAACAATCCTGTCGAATCCCTCACGGTTTTATTTCAGCTGAAAATACTGCAGGGGCGGCCTTGTGACGCAGTGGTTAGCACTGCTGCCTCATGGCGCTGAGGACCCGGGCTCTGGGTCACTGTCCGTGTGGCGTTTGCACATTCTCCCCGTGTTTGCGTGGGTTTCACTCCCACAATCCAAAGATGAGCAGTGCAGGATAAATTGGCCACGGTAAATTGCCCTTTAATTGGGAAAAAAAGAATTGGGTACTGTGATGAATGATTACTGCACCTTTAATGTAATGATCCCTTTAAGACCGGGTTTGGAACCCTGGGGGACTCCGCCACCGGCTCCACCCCCCCCCTCCCCCAGGGAGCCATATATAAGGTAACGTTCAGTGGGCAATGTGCAGTGAGCACACTTCTCGGTAGCTGTCTGCTTCTCTGCTGATTAAAGCCTTTGTATTACCAATCATGTCTCTCGAGTTGTAATTGAGGGTGTCTCAGGTACTCTAAATGTATTTTACAAAAAACGAAAATACTGCAGATGGCACCAATTCTGAACATGTCAATAAAATGCATGTATAAAACTGCAATCCCGTGGGATTCAGTCCGAAAATGATAAATCAAAGAAAGCATATTAAATTAAATGACGTACAGTAATTGAGAGAGACATTGCTTCAATCAGTTACTAAATAATAGAGACAACGTAAATGCACGCGAGGTTTCTCCGAAGGCTTATCAAGTGGCGGCGGTGACATCTTGCCTGAAGATACTTTCAAGTTGGTTTAAACAAGTCTAAATCAGGTGTGAATAGCAAGTAGGTATCGGAAGAACTTCCACATGGCGTGTCTTCACCTAGACCGGAGGAAGTATGATTCATTGGAACTCAAAGTTTGACTGGTTTGGTTTTCGGCTGCAAACAGTTGAACCAATGGACCATTAGCAAGGGCCAGAATTTTTTGCTCATTCCCCCAATCGCCCTCCAGCGGGTGGGGATCATCCGCCTACGGCTGAGGGGGCTTGCTGGGCCCGTGCCCTTCCAAACCGAATTACATCGTTCCTTAGCAGCAATGGGTGTTGCCCCTTTGATCAACTCCTCTTAGATCTGTCCTTATTATTCATGATTATTTAAATGGTTTTATTGTAGCCTGGTATCTGATCATCATGTTCTTAAATATGTCCTTAATGTCTTCCTTGTTTTCGGGCAGCACGGTGACGCAGTGGGTTAGCACTGCTGCCTCACGGCGCCAAGGTCCCAGGTTCGATCCCGGCTGTGGGTCACTGTCCGTGTGGAGTTTGCACATTCTCCCTGTGTTTGCGTGGGTTTCGTCCCTGTTTTGTTATGCTCTTGACGTAGCATAAGCTGCTTCCTTGATGTGCACTCTGACAAAGGAAGGTTCAGACTTGGAGATAGCTTTAACACATTTATGAAACTGTAAACAATTCTCCTACTTGGATTTGACTCTCCTGTTAATCCTGCTATAGCTACTCAGACTGACGAACCAGTCTGCTACAATCCACGTGGTGGGTGTGATGTGTTTCAAATCAACCCTGTGTCTGTACTCACTGAGTGTCTCCACTGGAAAGAGGAAGATCATGTGTGCTGTGTCCTTTTATATGGGTTGGTGTAATGCCCCCCCTGTGGTAGTGTTACCTCTGTGTGTATCGTGAATACCCATTGGTCGCCTCCTATCTTACTGACCTATTGGTTGAATGTCTGTGTGTCATGTCTCTGGTGCTCCCTCTAGTGTCTAGCTAGTCTACGTGTATTTACATTAACCCCTTGTGTACCTACAGTGATGCATGTCACTACAGTCCCCAGAACCCAAAGATGTGCAGGGTAGGTGGATTGGCCACGCTAAATTGCCCCTTAATTGGAAAAAATGAATTGGCTACTCTCAATTTAAAAAAATATATCTTCCCTGTTTTATAGAATTCCTCCAGTGTAGAAGGACACCATGAGGCCCATCGGGTCCACACCGACTCTCTGAAAGAGCGTCCTATCTTGGCCCACTCTCCCCATGCACCCTATCCCTGTAACTCCAGAGCACCACCTACATTTGGACACCAAGCAACAAGTTAGAATGGCCAATCCACCTAACCAGCACATCTTTGGACTGTGGGAGGAAACCGGAGCACCCGAGGAAATGCACGCACCGACGGGGAGAACGTGCAGACTCCACACAGACAGTGACCCAAGGTCGGACTCGAACATGGGTCCCTGGCTCCGTGAGGCAGCAGTGCTAACCAGTGTGCCACCCTCCCAATTGTTTCTATTTTCTTATGAAAGTGCTTCAAAAGTTTTAATAGAGGAATAGAGACTTTAAAATTCTGTTTTATTGAATTTTCTGAGGTAAGTTCGAAGAATGTCTTCCGAATAGATAAGGGGAGACAATACCATCGTAAAGGCATCGAAAGGTCCTTTGAAAATAGAATTTTAGAGCCTTTCTTCTCCAAACTTCTTTCTCTCGGTGTGACGAGAACTTGAAAGGCTTTGGTGTTACTTTACGCTTGGGACAGATGAGATCGGTTTAACATGTGTTGTCACCAAAGCTGTCAGTCAGTACCATCCATATGGGAGCGAATTCTCCCACCGTTCGCCGGCGGAGGGATTCTCTGGTTCCACCGGCGGTGCGGCCCCACCCGCGGGGTCCCCGGTGGCATGGGGTGGCTTCAATGGGAGTTCCCAGCAGCTGGGAGGCCAGAGAATTCTCGCCCATTCTGGGCATAAATGGCTATCCGTGAGTAAGTGCCCACTTTCTCAGTTCTAATGTCCTAAGTTATTCATTCATTTCATTCACATGGGCAGTAACTGGGGGGGGGGGATTGTTAGGTTACGGGTATAGGGTGGATACGTGGGTTTGAGTAGGGTGATCATTGTTCGGCACAACATCAAGGGCCGAATGGCCTGTTCTGTGCTGTACTGTTCTATGTTCTATGTTCTAAAGGAAGGTTCAGACTTGAAGATAACTTCAGCACGTTTATTAAACTATTTACAATTCTCCACCTCAGGTTCTCCTCTACTGTTAATCCTTTTATAGCTACTCAGGCTGACGAACCAGTCTGCTACAATCCACGTGGTGGGTGTGATGTTGAATCAACCCTGTGTCTGTACTCACTGAGTGTCTCCACTGGAAAGAGAAAGATCATGTGTGCTGTGTCCTTTATATATGGGTTGGTGTAATGCCCCCCCTGTGGTAGTGTCACCTCTGTGTGTATCGTGAATGCCCATTGGTCGTGTCCCATCTTACTGACCTATTGGTTGAGTGTCTGTGTGACATGTCTCTGGTGCTCCCACTCGTGTCTAGCTAGTCTACGTGTACTTGAATTAACCCCTTGTGTATCTACAGTGATGCATATCACCACATCCCCTAGTTGACCTTTTCCCACCCAGCAGAGCTTGAAATACCTGTCCTGGGGGTCTTTATCTAGTCCATCCAGAGCAGCACCACCAATCACCCGATGGTGGGTTTGACCACTTGCTTCCCATGCCCGCAGTGTGATCACTAATGCCCCACATGACTGCTACCCTTTAAAATTACCATTAAATTTGGTGCGGCCTTCCTTTTCTGCCATCAGCATCCGAGCCAAATGGACTAAATTCCACCTTCAACCTCTGAAACCCACACAATTTGCTAATTTCCTTCGCAGGGCGGGATTCTGTGATCCTGAGGCTAAGTGTTGACGCCATCAGAAACGCTGTCGGAAACGCTGCCCTGGTCCGTCGTGTTTGAAGTAAGGTGCAGAAAAGCAAAACAGGATTCTCACATACGTACACAAAGCAGCAGTTGCAACCCCAAGAGGCTGTTCTTCAGCTTATCTCAGTTCACACTCTGCTACCTTTGCTTAACAATCCAGAAAAGACAATATTCACAGAGGAGACAGAGAAGCTGATCTTCAATGTAGAGGGGGTGTGTGCTATGGAGCAAGGTGAGAGAATCTCAAGAGAAAACATGAAATCAGTCAAACAGGTGGCAATGTGGTTAGCACTGCTGCCTCACCACGTCAGGGACCCGGGTTCGATTCCAGCCTGGGGCCAGTTTCGGGCCAAAGGGCCTGTCTCCGTGCTGTGGGTTCTATGATTCTATGATATTCTCCGCATGCTCGGCAATTCTAACCTGCCAATGGGGCATGAAGTAAGGGGCAGAAAAATGAGGCTGTGGTGTTGTATACTGGAGAAGAATCAAAGAGAGGCAAAAACGTTAACCCTGTTTTTTACACTAATTTAATAGAATTTTAAGTTTTTATTGCTGCATCCCCAGTATTCTACATTTAGTTGTACCCTGACCTCCGACCTGAACTCCCTTCGAGGGACTTTGGGCCCAAGTCGAGGCGGATTTTCGTGTGCACTACTGAGGGAGTCAGTGGTACCATGGGCGGGAATCTCTGACCCCTGGCCCGGTTGGCGGGCGCCGGTTGGGGGCCGCTGTATCCGGCCCCTCTGCCGATTTTCCGCCCGGGATGGGCCGAGTGGCCACTGTGATAGCCCAATTCCCGCCGCCGTTCACATGTGGTCTCACCCGGCGGGACCTCGCCCTGCATCGCCCACGGGGGGGGGGGGGGGGGGGGGGGGGGGGGGGGGCTGGTTGGGTGGGGGGGGGGATCCGACCCGGGGGGGGGATCCGACCCGGGGGGGGGGACCTTCACCGTGGCCTTGCCCGCGATCGGGGCCTACCGCTCGGTTCTCGCCGGTCGCAGCGCGCATGCGCAGATCCTACGGTGCCCGTTTAACACCAGTATCAGCTGCTGGAGCTGCTTGAGTTGCTCCAGTGCCATGCTGACCCCCTGTAGGGCTCAGGATCGTTGCTCCTGGGGGCCTGTTGATGCCGCCATAAAATGCGACGGCGTTGACGACGGAATCAACACTTAGCCTCAGGATCACAGAATCCCGTCCCATATCTTGGAGGTGCACTTAACCCAAACCCATCTTGTGCCTCCCAGGTAGATGTAAGAGATCCAGTGACACTAATTTGAAGAGAAGCAGAGGAGATCTCCTAAATGTCGTGGTCAGTACTCTCCCCGCCCCCCCCCCCCCCACCAACCCCCCCGTCCCACACCTACCCCCCTCCCACCCAAACCATCATCACAAAAACAGGCTATCTGATAATGATCACATTGTTGGACAGTGAAAATTTGTTGATTCATATCCTTCATTAGAATAATGACTACACTTCCGAAGGTACCTGAGTGGCTGTGATAAACTTTGGCGCAGTTTGTGGGTGAGACAGGCGCTATCTAAATGAAGCTTCTTTCTTCCTTTTTGAGACCAGGTCCTCGCTGGAAGCTCAGCATCTCTGAACCTACCAATATTAAATTTAATTTGCCGTCTCATCGCTCAGCTGCACTGTTGATCTCAATCATTTCAGTTAAGCTCGTGTTGAATTCTCTGTGGGCCATCAATATCCCTCCTTCAATGCCATCAGCAATTCTGTCACGTTACCACAGTCATTGCTGCCCATGCCTTTAAGGCAAGCGAAATAAAGGCCCAAACCTTGCCTCCTGCAGTCACCACCTTCCATTGTCAGTGCGCCTCTCAAAATGTTCCTGTCTGATCATTCTTCCCTCCCAGCATCTACAGCGGGGAATGGCTCTCACTGGGAGCCCATTGCTGGGTTTTCCCCAGTGATGCACCGCACATTGGAAAACAATGGATGCAAAATGGTGGAAAGTGCTTCCAATTTTATAGAAACATGAAAAATAGCAACAGGAGTAAGCCATTCGGCCCTTTGAGCCTGCTCTGTCATTCACAATGGCACAGTGGTTAGCACTGCAGCCTCACAGCGCCAGGGATCTGGGTTCGATTCCTGCCTTGGGTGATTGCGTGGAGTTTGCGCGTTCTTCCCCTGTCTGCGTGAGTTTCCTCCGGTGTCCTCTCACAAGTCCCGAAAGACGTGCTGTTAGGTGAATTGGACATTCTGAATTCTCCCTCTGTGTACCTGAACAGGTGCCGGAATGTGGCGACTAGGGGATTTTCACAGTAACTTTATTACAGCGTTAATGTAAGCCTACTTGTGACAATAAGGATTATTATTATTAATCAGGAGTGGACTCAAGCCGGAAGTAAAACAAGCCGTTCTCATCCCGGGGAAGCGACGGTTTGTGTCAAGAGAAACCAAAGCGTTTCTGTTGGAAGATTATCTCTGCCCCGAAAGTTTCATCAGAAGGTCAGGCGCCCTATTACGGATCCGAGCAATTCAGGGGAGACGTGTGCTCCAATGCACAAGGTCTGGAGCAGCAGATCCCCACGAGGGATTGTGAAGTCGTGGTTCCAGCCTCTCTTCATCAGGAAGAAGCCACAGGCTCTAAGGAACACATCCTCGGCACAGAGAAGATTGCTGTAGATTGCTGCCGGCTCAGCGCGCCTGATTTATTCTCTAATGCATCTGCAAATTGAAAAATGGAGCGAAGATTGCCAGTCCTCTCTCACCTGGGCGGGCAGGATTGCTGTTTCACATTGCAAGCTGCTGATGTTACTCTCCTCGAATAGGAAGCACAAATTGCGGGAGGAGGGTCTCAGGGTTCAGATTCGATGTCAGTTGATACTTTCCTGTGTTGTTGACGATGAAATAATCAGTGATCTCAGCAGGCGAACAAAGCATAGCTTTGCACTCACTGCAAGCCCTCTCTATGGATGTCAGGCTGTTCTAAAAAAAAAACGTTCTACAAAACCCAACTCAAAAGCAAGATGACTGCTGAAAAAACAAGATCCTGCCACGACGAAATCTCTCGGAAGTGATGGGTTTGCCTCAATATCTTTTAGTTTGTGACAAAACTGAAGTCACCCTCAGAGCGGAGAAAGGCTTCGATGGCCTCCCTTTTTTTTTGGATCGGTAAAGCAATGTGTGGCGGAAAACATTCAACATTCCACAGTCTCAACTGTAATATCTTGGTGGGGCGTTGGCGGAATTCGGGTGGGGTCCTTCTACGATATGTCATCCACTCTTTTCCTGTCCGTTAATGTTGCTGATGGATGTCGAGGTGGGGGGAAGGGGCGGGGAGTGTCGTGTTAATTAACCTGGAGTAACACGGACTGTAACTGGATGCAGTTGTACTTGAAAGTAGACTCCAAACTTTGATGTTAGTTCAATTCGCTTTATTGAACTTGTTAAGCAGTGCACACAGTTCGCTGTGGGTTTGACACTCTACTAATCTAAGCGTGCGCACTATAACTAACTAGACCAGACTAGCTCTGAACCACGTGTAGAAGGTGCCAACTGATATGTACACCCTGACTGTCACTACAGTTGTCACCAGTGGAAAGAGGCAGAGTGTTGATGCCTCGTGTGTTTTATAGTGGGAGACCACCTTCTAGTGTTCTGCCTGATCATTGGTTGTGATCTGTCCGATGTGTTGATTGGCTGTACTGGGTGTCTGCCACTGCCTGTCTTTATCTCATTATGTGCATAAGTGCATATCATGACGGGGGGGGTGGGGGGGGGGGATACACTGACACCATATTGTGAGGGATTCAGAAGAAACCTCATTGCCTGGAGAATGGTTAGAATGAGGAAGTTGCTGCCGCTTGGAGTTATGGAAGTGAGTGGCATTGAAGTATTTAAGAGGGAGGCTAGACCAACGCACAAAGGTGAAGGGAGTGAAAGGTTACCTCACAAAAATAGGGCAGGGTGAGCCTCAAGTGGAGCACAAGAACCTAGAAGAGATCGGCTGGGATGGATGACCTGTTTCTGTGTGGTTAATTCTCTTTGACCCCACGCAATTCTGTGAGAAAGTACCTGTGAGCAAAAATGCAACGTACAACGAATATTTTTCCTGCTTGTACTTCATCGGCTGCAACCGCTTCTTCATTATTTTACGGGGTGTGGGCGTTGCTGGCTAGTCCAGCCTTCATTGCCCATTCCTAATTGGCCTTGAGTAGATGATGTTGGGCCACCTTCTTGAACCGCTGTACTCCCTGAGGTGTAGGTAGACTTATGGCGGGAGGTGGGGGAGTTGTCGTATTGCCATTGGACGAGCAATCCAGTGACCCAGGGTAATTTTCTCGGAACCTGCGTTCGAATCCCAACACGGAAGATGGTGAAATTTACATTCCATAAAAATCTGGAATTATAAATCTACTGATTGTGGTGATATGCATCACTGTAAATACACAAGGGGTTAATGTAAATACACTACAACTAAATAAACACTAGAGGGAGCACCAGAGACATCATGACACACAGACATTCAACCCATAGGTCAGTAAGATAGGACACGACCAATGGGCAGTCAAGACACCCAGAGGTGACACTACCACAAGGGGGCTACCCATATATAAGGACAGGGCTCACATGCTCTTTCTCTTTCCACAGGCAACACTTAGAGAGTAGGACAGGGGCAGATCAGAAGCATCACAGCCACCACATGGCTTAGAGCTGACTAGTTAGTTGGACCGAGTTACTATAGCAAGATTAGCCGGAGAGTCGAACTCAAGTAGGAGAATTATTAACTGTTCAAGAAATGTGTTAAATCTATCTCCAAGTCTGAACCTTCCTTTGTCAGAGTATACATCAAGGAAGCAGCTTATGCTACATGAAGAAGCATAAGATGATCATTGACAATTGTTGTTAAAAACCCATCTGGTTCACTAAAGTCATTTTACGGAAGGAAGTCTATCGTCCAAACCCCGCCTGGCCAACAGGTGACTCCAGACATGTGGTTGACTCTTAAATGCCCCTTGGAGCTGATGGGCATTAACTGTGCCCAACCAGCGATGCCAACATCCCACAAAAGAATTAAGCTGTTGAGGATGATGGAGTTCCAGGATTTTGACCCAGCAACAATTAAGGAACAGCAATATATTTCCAGTTCTGCGTGACTTGGAGGGGAACTTCCAGGTGGTGGGGATCCCATGCATCTACAACCCTTGTCCTTCTTGGCGGAGAAGTCATAGATTTGGAAAGTGCTGTGGAGAGAACCTCTGTGAGTTGCTCTACAACTTAGAAAGAGCATGAAAGCTGGTGTATAGGGACCCCATTACGCCCAAGATCCCTCCAAGTCAGGTGTGGAAGTGTTGCAACAATACAAGGCATTGGTGGGACCACACCTGGAGT
The DNA here is from genome assembly GCF_902713615.1 of Scyliorhinus canicula. NCBI lineage: Eukaryota > Metazoa > Chordata > Chondrichthyes > Carcharhiniformes > Scyliorhinidae > Scyliorhinus > Scyliorhinus canicula. The sequence continues at coordinate 14,019,858 of NC_052169.1, read as the reverse complement.
ATTGTGCACACTTTTGGTCCCCTTTGCGGAACGATTACATAGAACGTACAGTGCAGAAGGAGGCCATTCGGCCCATCGAGTCCGCACCGACCCACTTAAGCCCTCACTTCCACCCTATTCCCGTAACCCAATAACCCCTCCTTACCTTTTTGGACGCTAAGAGGCAACTTAGCATGGCCAATCCACCTAACCTGCACGTCTTTGGACTGTGGGAGGAAACCGGAGCACCCGGAGGAAACCCACGCAAGACACAGGGAGAACGTGCAGACTCCGCACAGACAGTGACCCAGCGGGGAATCGAACCTGGGACCCTGGCGCTGTGAAGCCACAGTGCTAGTCACTGTGCTACCGTGCTGCCCCATTGCGGCCGCAGTGTAAGTAAATAGTCTGACAGCCTCCTTGGAGTATGAACATCTCAAATGAAACATTGCACAAAGCACAACTGGTATCATGCTTGTATTCTGCATCGAACAATGAGCACAATTATAGCTTTTTTTGTATAAATTGCTGAAAATTGCTTTGTAATAATGCATTTTACAAGATGTAGTGGCATTGGAGGCAGTTCAGAGGAGGTTCACTAGGTTGATGGGGGGATTCATCGAATGAAGAGAGATTGAACATTTTAGGCCTATAATCTCTAGAGTTTAGAAGATTGAGGGGAGATCAAATTGAGGGGTACAATATACTGAAAGGTATGGATAAAATAAATGGGGAGCAGATGCTTCCTCTTGTGGGTCATAATCTTAGGATAAGGGGTAGCAAATTTAAAACAGAGTTAAGGAGAAACTATTTCCCCCAAAGGGTTGTGAATCTGTGGAATTCGCTACCCCAGAGAGCGGTGGATGCTGGGACAGTGAGTAGATTTAAGGAGGAGTGAGACAGATGTTTAATTGGTAATGGGGTTGAAGGGTTATGGAGAACGGGCAGGACGGTAGAGTTAAAGCCAGGATGAGATCAGCCATTATCAAATGGCGGAACAGACTCGATGGGCCAAATGGCCTAATTCCACTCCTACATCTTACGTTCTTATGAACATATGAACCATGCTGTCTTGGGAATATATTGGTTGATCTTTACAGGGTGAAAATCCGGGAATTCTTACGCACAACATGGTGGATGTAACTTAACCACGAGGACGGCAGTTGTCCAAGGAGGAGGTCAATCACCATCTTCGCAATGGGGGAGGGGAGCAATATATGTGGCCTTGCCAGAGATCCAAGAACGAGTGAGTAAAAATGGACAAACAAACATGGCACAATTTGTGGTATTTAGTTACGGGTATCTCGGAGGGGTAGTTGAAAGTAGAAGAGGGTGGCTTTGTCCTTGAGTTATAAGGCCCCACGTGTAACTAGACTTTGGTCAGTAGCAATTTTCCTTCACCCTGCCCAGCCAGTGCCCTTAATCTCCCCACGTTGAGCGAATAGGGTCACAACAAATAAACATACAGTACCCCCTGCCAACACGCCAACCTCTCGCCCATCCTCACACCCACGTTTAGGGCAAGGTCACGGCCAGTCCTTTTCTTCTTAATTATGTGGTTAGTCTATCTTTCTGCCTCCGGGCTTGAAATCCAAAGGGTTGGACAAATAACCCTTAACAATAAACGCGCAAGAAATTCTGCCAGCTCATTATATAATTTCTCCTTCAGTCGGGGACTAAACAGTCGGGGTTTTTTTGGCTTGCGGTATTTGTCCTCCGCAGCTCCGTTTGCAAAAGTCTAACTTGGTCCGACCTGGGATGAATAATTATAAGCAGCGGCTGCAGTGTAATTAAATGGTCTGACAGCCTCCTTGGAGTAAGAACATCTCAAATTAAATGTTGCACAATGTACAACTGGTGTCACGCTTGTATTCTGCATGGAACAATGAGCACAATTATGGCTTTTTTTTGTTGCTGAAAATTGCTTTGTAATAATGCGTTTTGCAGGAGTTGTTTAATATTTACTCCGCTCTCACTCTTTCATTTTTGCTGGGGGGATGGTGAGTGTTGCTGGGAGGGATAGCGTTTATTATAACATCCCTAATTGCCCTTGAGGAGGGGGGAGGCAACCTCCTTGAACTGCGCAGTCCACGTGGCGTAGGGATCACCCACGGTGCTAACTTTCTGTCGCGGTTTGAGACAGCTGCGTGGCCATTTCGGAAGACAATTAAGAATCGACCGACATTGGCGTGGGTCTGGCGTCAGGTAGGCCAGAGCGGGTAAGGATGGCAGATTTCAATCTCGGAAGAACATTAGCAATTCAGGTGCTGCATTCCGCCATGGCGGAAGCGGAAGAGAAACCCACATCGCGCATGCGCCGGTGGTGACGTCAGCGGCCAGCCGGCGCATGCGCCGACCGACGAAAGCCTTTCGGCCAGCCCCGCTGCCGGGGGCGCCGGTTTTTTGCGCCAGTCTTCTGGTGGCAACCGCTCCGGCGCGGGGCTGGCCCCCAAAGGTGGGGAGAATTCCCCACCTTTGGGGAGGCCCGACCCCTGAGTGGTTGGCGCCACTCCCCTACTCCGGGACCCTCCGTCACGCCGGGTAGGGGAGAATCCAGCCCAAGGTATTGGTCTCTGCAGGCACTAGGAGCGGCGCATCTACAGACATCCTCCCTCGCCCACCATGAGAATAATGGGTCAACCCCGCCCCACCTCATAGCATGTATTCATGATTGACCCGGCTCCCCCAGTTCCTCCCATAAGACCCCCCCCCCATCAGACCACCCAATTTGTGCTTCCCCCGCCCAAGCGACATTTCGACCACCCCCCTTTTACTTGGTTTGAGTTTACACCTTGAATGGTTCCACAGTCAATGCCTGTGCAGAGATATTTCTAGCCAACACCAGGGTCTGGTTTCTCGGGTTCCTCAGCCGCGTGATTCTCGGCAGCGCGCCGGTCACTGGAGGCGGGATCCCCTATACCCTCCGCTTGTCAGTAGGGATTCCCATTGAAGCCACTGGAAGTCTGGGGGTGGGGGTGCAGAGCTAGCAGGAAAGAGAATCACAACGGCCGTAAAATTCCGGCCTTGATGTTGCAACAGGAACCCATTTATTTTTATATATTTTTTAAAAATTTGGAGTTAAATTTAGAGCCCCAATTAAGGGGCAATTTAGCGTGACCAATCCACCTAACCAATCTCTGGGTTGTGGGAGTGAAACCCACGCAGACACGGGGAGAATGTGCAAACTCCACATGGACAGTGACCCGGGGCCGGGATCGAACCCGGGTCCTCTGCGCCGTGAGGCAGCAGTGCTAACCACTCTGCGACCGTGTCGCCCAAGGAACTCATTTATAAAGTACCACGAGGTCTCTGCAGGAGCATGATCGAAATCAAGAGATATTAAGACACTTGGCCGAAAGCTTGGAATGTCCTAAAGCACGAGGGAGAGATCTGGGGCGAAAATCTCCGACCCCCCGCAGGGTCGGCGGGAATCACGCCGTGCCGAGTGGCGAGCCCCTGCGGCGATTCTCCGGATTGCGATGGGCCGAAGTCCCGCCGCTGGGAGGCCTCTCCCGCCGCCGGGGTTTGAACCACCTCTGGTGGCTGCGGCGGGAGCGGGCCCCCGTGGTCCTGGGGGGGCGCGGGGCGATCGGACCCCAGGGGGTGCCCCCACGGTGGCCAGGCCCGCGATCGGGGCCCACCGATTGGCGGGCGGGCCAGTGGTGTGGGGGCACTCTTTTTCTTCCGCCGCCGCCACGGCCTCCACCACTGACGCGCCGGCGCATGCGCGAACCGGCGAAGGCCTTTCGGGCGTCAAAGGCCGTTGGTGCCGGTTTCAGCGGCAGTCGGGGCGGTGTCAACCGCTCTGGCGCGGGCCTAGCCCCCAAAGGTGCGGAGAATTCCGCACCTTTAGGGAGGCCCGACGCCTGAGTGGTTGGCGCCACTCCACTACGCCGGGACCCCCCGCCCCGCCGGGTAGGGGAGAATCCCACCCCCTGCGAGGTTTCGGGATGGAATTTCAGAGCTTAGTGCCCAGGAAGCTGAATGTGTGGCCACCATAGATGTTCCCAATTAGAACATATCGATTTATTCCACGTTCCTCTGACTAATCAAGGAAAGTAAGGAGATTCCGTTTGGTTTAAGGGTGGCAGTTTATAGCTGCACCATTGCAGGGGCCTTTAACTAGACAGACCACCACAAATAACTCAAGCGATACCCTAATTAAGATTGTAACAGATGGACCTCGGAGACTAGTGAGCGTAAAACTGGGAGAAATAAATGTCACCAACGACGTTACCATGGCAACCGTAGTTCACATGTGGACAAGTTGCACCTGCCTGGGTAAAATGGTGAAAAGAGAGAGGTCCGCCGATTAAAATGTACAGGAGGTTTATAATTTAATGCCAGATCATCTCCTGTTCTGTCACATGTTTGATATTTGTTACATTTGAGTTTAATTGCATTGTTATTACTGAAAGGGCAAAGGATCAGAGCCTGGTTGTTTGAGGTCAGGGATTTGTCAGTCAGATTCATGGCCAATTCCACGGGTCAGGAATTGTTTAACGGGGTGGTGGGGGGGGGAGGGGGGGGGCGTGCGGACATTCCTCTCACGTGCCTGGAGGACATGTTGGTGCCCCATCGACTGCCGCGTACAACAAGGTCTCTCCGTAACCGTAGCACGCTGGCCGGTGGCCGTGAGGAGGTGTGGGTCGTACTCCTGCCCCTCTGTGGGAGGAGGCCCCACCCTCAACAGCTGCCAGCCAATCAGATTGTGAGGGCTGCTAGGACTGTCAGTAGGCCCCGGGATGAAGTCAGCGATGGTGTCTGCACCCAGATAAATATGGAGTTTCGGATGGGGAGGGATCAGGGATGTTTGCGGGTGTTAAGATGTTTCAAGGTTGGGGGGGGGGGGGGGGTCTGGAGGGAGGATTGGGTTGAGACAGTCTGGTGGCGAGGGGAAGGGGCTTTGTAGGTCAGGTAGGGAGCAACAGAGGGGGCTGGATTCTCTGCACCCTCGCGCCAAAATCGCGGCCAGCATGGGGACAGAGAATCCATGTTGGCGCAAGAATTTGGGACCGCCGCCGGTTCACCGATTCTGTGGGCCCCTCGGGGAGTACGCCACGCCGCCGGGGACCTACCTGGGGCCATTGCCAGTAGCCCGCTCCGCCATTCATAGAATCATAGAATTTACAGTGCAGAAGGAGGCCATTCGGCCCATCGAGTCTGCACCAGCCCTTGGAAAGGGCACCCGACCTAAGCCCACTCCTCCACCCTATCCCCGTAACCCAGTAACTCTATCTACTCTTTTTGGACACTAAGGGGCAATTTAGCACGGCCAATCCACCTAACCTGCACATCTTTGGACTGTGGGAGGAATCCGGAGCACACGGAGGAAACCCACGCAGATACGGAGAGAACGAGCAGACTCCGCACAGACAGTGACCCAAGCCGGGAATCGAACCTGGGACTGTGGAGCTGTGAAGCAATTGTGCTAACCACTATGCTACCGTGCCGCCCTATTCTTGGCTTAAATCCCGACGGCGTGGAACTAATGTGTTCCAGCCGGTTGGGACACTCGCGTGACGGCTACGGACTCAGACCACGGCCGCCCTGGTCGGGGGTGGGACAATCGGAGGCCGGGGGGCTTATAGGCAGCCGGGGAATGGTTGTACAGGGTTTAACAGTCGGGCGCACGGCCGATCGTGGGGTCTCTTTTTTGGGTCTTGCTCCGCGGTCCAAGTCCGCCACGGAGCACGGTGCGGCCGCTGGAGGCCACCACCGGCAGCCTCCGACCCAGAATTCCGGGGGCCTGTATCTGCAGCAAAAGCTGCGATATCTCCTCCGGGTCCCTGCTAGACCCCTGCAGGGCTGGGAATTCGTGTCCCTTTGATCCAAGTTTTTCTAGCGTAAAACTCCAACGTTTTGACACCACCGTGGGGACATAGTCCCAATAATGGAGAATCCAGCCCAGGGCATCAACAGAATGATGTGCCCTCCCCTCAAACACCCCTTTTGCTCCCACCTATTCAACAGAGTGGTTGACAAAACAGCCTTCCGACTCCCACGCGATTGGACACGCCAACTATATTATGATGCAGACAGCACAAGATTTGGACCAATTCGCTTGTTAATAAACTCAATTGGTCACAATTGTTTTTCTAAAAGTGGCGAGTGGGCTGCCAATTGGAATGCCCACCAGCCGACTAATTTATGGTGAATGGATCAGGGTGGGGTGGAAAACGGTCACCATATTTTACACCCTCCTCCTGCCTGACGCGTGGCCAGCTGTGGGTCTTTGAAGTCCAGCTGAATGCTAGAGGTGAGATGAGAAGTGAGGTTAGGGCATCTTTAACCAGTCCCTACTCCGCTCCCAGGTCCCCACCTGCTTCAAGAAGACCACCATCATACCGGTGCCTTAATATGTACCATCCGATGGCCCTGACTGCTTCGAGAGGTTGGTCAAGAAGCGCATCAACGTCATACTCCCAGAACGCCTTGATCCACTGCAATTCGCATATCGCCGCAACCGGTCCACAGCAGATGCAATTTCCCTGGCCCTACACTCATCCCTAGAGCATCTCGACAAGGACTCCTACATCAGACTCCTATTTATTGACTACAGCTCCGCCTTCAACGGCATAATCCCAGCAAAGCTCATATCAAAACTCCAAAATATAAGACTTGGCTCCTCAATCTGCAACTGGATCCTTGAATTTTTGACCCACAGACCACAATCAGTAAGAATGAACACCAACACCTCCTATACAATAGTCTTCAATACTGGGGCCCCACAAGGCTGCGTACTTAGCCTCCAACTATACTTCCTGTACACACACGGCTGCGTGACAAAATTTGGTTCAAACTCCATCTACAAGTTTGCGGACGACACGACCATAGTGGGCCGGATCTCAAATAACGTCGAGTCAGAATACAGGAGGGAGATAGAGAACCTGGTGGAGTGGTGTAACGACAACAATCTATTCCTCAATGCCAGCAAAACTAAAGAGCTGGTCATTGACTTCAGGAAGCAAAGTACTGTACACACCCCTGTCAGCATCAACGGGGCCGAGGTGGAGATGGTTAGCAGTTTCAAATTCCGAGGGGTGCACATCTCCAAAAATCTATCCTGGTCCACCCACGTCGACGCTACCACCAGGAAAGCACAACAGCGCCTATACTTCCTCAGGAAACTAAGGAAATTTGGCATGTCCACATGAACTCTTATCAACTTTTACAGATGCACTATAGAAAGCATCCTATTGGGCTGCATCACAGCCTGGTATGGCAACTGCTCGGCCCAGGACCGCAAGGAACTTCAGAGAGTCGTGAATACCGCCCAGTCCATCACACAAACCTGCCTCCCATCCATTTACTCCAGCTACACCACCCGCTGCCTGGGAAGAGTGGGCAGCATAATCAAAGATCCCTCCCACTCGGCTTACTCACTCTTCCAACTTCTTCCAGCGGGCAGGAGATACAAAAGTCTGAGAACACGCACGAACAGATTCAAAAACAGCTTCTTCCCCGCTGTTACCAGACTCCTAAATGGCCCTCTTATGAACTGAACTGATTAATACTACACCCCTGTATGCGTCACCCGATGCCAGTTTCTATGGCCGAGATTCTCCGACCCCCCCCCCCCCCCCCGATTCTCAGGCGACCGCTAGATCGGTGCCGTGCCGGTCGGGGGCCTTTGGAAGCAGCTCCACAGGCGATTCTCCGGGCCCCGATGGGCCAAGTGGCCGCTGAGTTTGACTAGTCCCGCCGGCGTGGGTTACTCAGGGCCTACCTGGCGGGACCTGGAAGGTGTGTCTGCGAGGGCTGTCCTGGAGTGGGGGCGGGGGGGGGGGGGGGGGGGGGATGGGGGGGGGGGGCCTTCACGGTGGCCTGGCCCGCGATCAGGGCCTACCGATCGGCGGGCGGGCAGGTTCCATGTGGGCCTATGTTCCTCCGTGCTGGGCCCCTGTAGGGCTCCACCATGTTGCCCGGGAGCCGGCGCGGAGACGGGAACCTACACGCATGCGCGAACTCGCGCCGGCCGTTTCGCGCAGGCTGGAGCTGCGGGGACCACTTCAGTGCCGACCTAGCCCCCTAGGAAGGGGAGCATTCCTTATTATCGGGGACAGTTGACGCCGGAGTGGTTGACGTCAGAACTTGGCAGCGGGCTTGGAGAATCCCAGCCTCTGTATTTTCTTTTTATTTTATTTTCTTTCCATGTACTTAATGATCTGTTTGAGCTGCTCGCAGAAAAATACTTTTCATTGTACCTCGGTACACGTGACAATTAACAAATCCAAATCCAGAGTGACTGCCCTCGATATCAAAACAGCATTTGATGGAGTATAGCATCCAGGAGCCCTAACTAAACTGGAGTCCGTGGGACTCAGGGAGAACTCTCCGCTGATTGGAGTCATACGTCGCACAAGGAAGATGGTTGTCGCGGTTGAAGGTCAATCATCTCAGCTCCAGAACATCACTGCAGGAGTTCCTCAATGTAGTGTCTTGGGCACAACCATCTTCAGCTGCTTCATCAATAGCCTCCCTCCCATTATAAAGTTAGAAGTGGGGATGTTTGTAGATGTTCAGCACCATTCACGACTCCTCAGATAATGAAGCAGCCCATGTCCAAATGCAGCAAGACCTGGACAATATCCGTGTTTGGGTTGATAAGTGACAAGTTATATTCGTGCCACACTAATGCCAGGCAATGACCATCTCCTACAAGAAAAGATCTAACCATCACCCCATGACATTCAAAGGCGTAACCATCGCTGAATCCCCCACAATCAACATCCTGGGGGGCTACCATGGATCAGAAACTGAACTGGACTAGCCATATTAATGACCTTTCACATCTTTTGTCCTCTCTGGGGGCTGCCATTAGCACTCTTTCTCCTTGGTTTCTGTGGCCATTAACACCCGGTTTCCCTGGGTTTCTGTGACTCATCTTTCATTCTCACTCCACAATATAAATATTTCCCACTTTCTCTGTCTGTTAGCTTTGACAAAGAGTCATCGGACTCGAAACGTTAGCTCTTTTCTCTCCCGACAGATGCTACCAGACTTGCTGAGATTTTCCAGCATTTTCTCTTTCGTTTCAGATTCCAGCATCTGCAGTAATTTGCTTTTATCCATATTAATACTGTGGCTACCGGGACAGGTCAAAGACTAGGAATCCTAGGGCGAGTAACTCACCTCTTCACACTCCAAAGCCCGTCCACCATTTACAAGGCACAAATCCCCGAAAGACGTGCTGTTAGTAATTTGGACATTCTGAACTCTCCCTCTGTGTACCCAAACAGGCGCCGGAATGTGGCGACTAAGGGCGTTTCATGGTAACTTCATTGCAGTGTCAATGTAAGCCTACTTGTGACAATAAAGATTATTTTAAAAATTAACAAAGGAGTGGAATGGAATACTCTCCACATGCCTGGATGAGTGCAGTTCCAAAAACACCCAAGAAGCTCCACACCATCCAGAACAAAGCAGCCCTCTTGATTGCTCCTCCTCCTACAAACATTCAAAACCTCCACCATCGACGAACAGCGGCAGCCGTGTGTACCATCTACAAGATGCACTGCAGGAACTCACCAAGATTCCTTAGACAGCACCTTCCAAACCCACAGCCACTACCATCTAGAAGGACAAGAGCAGCAGATACCTGGGAACCCCACCACCTTGAGGTTCTTCTCCAAGTCACTCACCACCCCGAGTTGGAAATATATTGCTAGTCCTTCACTGTCGCTGGGTCAAAATCCTTGAACTCACCCTCTAACAGCACTGTGAGTGTACCCACACCTCAGGGACTGCAGCAGTCCAAGAAGGCAACTCACCACCACCTTCTCCAGGGTATTTAGTGATGGGCAATAAACACTGGCCAAGCCAGCAAAGCCCACATCCTGTAAATGAATTAAAAATAACCATATTCAATCTATCTACATAACTGAAGTCTCTGATCCCAGGAACTAGGTTACGTGGTTCAGAACAGAGTTCTAGGGCCCGACCCCTACCGCATGCGTCCCCTCATGGATCTCCCCCTTCCACACTGCCCCAAGGCCCTCAAACGATTACTGGGGTTCTTTTCATATTACGGCCAGTGGGTCCCAAACTATGCGGACAAGGCCCTCCCACTCATTCAATCCACAGCTTTCCCACTGACGGCCGAGGCTCACTAGGCCTTCAACCGTATCAAGGCCGACATCGCCAAGGACGCGTTGCAACCAGTCGACGAGACGCTCCCCTTTCAAGTCGAGAGCGATGCATCAGACGTCGCTCTGGCCGACACCCTCAACCAGGCAGGCAGGCCCGTGGCATTCTCTACCCGCACCCTCCATGCCTCTGAAATTCGGCACTCCTCCGTCAAAAAGGAGGCCCAAGCGATCGTTGAAGCTGTGCGACATTGGAGGCATTACCTGGCCGGCAGGAGATTCATTCTCCTCACTGACCAACGGTCGGTTGCCTTCATGCTTAACAACACACAGCGGGGTAAGATCAAAAATGATAAAATCAGGGCAACACGGTGGCCTAGTGGTTAGCACAACCGCCTCACGGCGCTGAGGTCCCAGGTTCGATCCCGGCTCTGGGTCACTGTCCGTGTGGAGTTTGCACATTCTCCCCGTGTCTGCGTGGGTTTTGCCCCCACAACCCAAAAATGTGCAGAGTAGGCGGATTGGCCACGCTAAATTGCCCCTTAATTGGAAAAAATAATTGGGTAATCTAAATTTTAAAAAAAAATGATAAAATCTTGAGGTCGAGGATCGAGCTCTCCATCTACAATTACGAGATTTTGTATCGCCCCGGTAAGCTCAACGAGCCCCCCCGATGCCCTATCCCGAGGTACATGTACCAGCACACAAGTGGACCGACTCCAGACCCTGCACGACGATCTCTGTCACCCAGGAGTCACCCGCTTTTACCATTTCATAAAGGCCCGCAATCTGCCCTACTCCATTGAGGAAGTCAGGGCTATCACAAGAGACTGCCAGGTCTGCGCGGAGTGTAAACCACACTTCTACCGGCCAGACTATGTGCGCCTGGTGAAGGCCTCCTTCCCCTTTGAACGCCTCAGTGTGGACTTCAAAGGGCCCCTCCCCTCAGAGGGGAGTCACCAAAGCCCAAGCCGACGCCTGAGTCGCCACCAGCACTGCGACACTCTCAACGACAGATCAAGGTGCCGATTGTCTAAATTTGTAACCTTGTCTGTAATTTTAGAACCAATCTGTATGTATATAGTTTTCCACCATCCCCACTGGACTCATTTTTAACAGGGGGTGAATGTGTTAGTCACCACTGTTCTATTATATTGTATATATTGGTATTACGGTAAGGTGGGGAATTGGTATTACAGGTACAGGGGTAGATCCCTGCCTGCTGGCTCCGCCCAGTAGGCGGAGTATAAATGTGTCTGCTCTCCGAACAGCAGCCATTTCGCCAGCTGCTGTAGGAGGCCACACATCTCTGTGTAATAAAGCCTCGATTACATTCTACTCTCGTCTCGTCGTAATTGATAGTGCTTCAGTCTATTCCACTGTTATTAAGGTTCTGTTTGCTTTATTCACCCCTCCATCAACCTGTCCTGCCACCTTCCATGACAAATGTACATGAAAGCCCAGATCCCTGATCCCCTTTACAATTGTACCCCTTATTTTAATATTGGGCAGGATTTCCCCCCAAAATGGCAAAGTGTCATTTTCGAAGCGAAAATCGGTGCCATTCGCCTGTGCGCGATCCGGATCGGAATCTTCAGGCACTTTGAATTTTTTATTTTCCCCCCCATGTGATAAATGCTGTGGTCGCCCGCCCCGGGGTGTCATTTGAACACTCCAAGCAAGGGGGCGCTGTATTTAAACGGCTCCACAAGAGTTGCTCACATTTCAGCCAGAAGGATGGAAGCCAAGAGGCCAGCTCCACGATTCACCGAGGGGGGTGGGGGGCCCCCTCACAAGAATTTTGGATGCCGTGGAGGAGAGAAGGGCAAATATCTACCCTCAGACTGGCAGGGGACCCTCCCCCAACGTCAGGAATCCCACCTGAATACTAATCCAACAACAATTTGCAGTGAAATCGCACCTATAATCGTCCCCGACCCAGGTCCAACCCGGACGATAGCCCCTTTCCGTGTATAAAATGGGCCTGCCCAAATATCTCGGCCAGTTTGTTTTCATTAGGCAGTTTTCAGAAGTGCACAGATTTCTATCGCACCCTCCCACATGGGCGAGGAAGAAGAGAGAATGACTAATCACGTCAAATGTCATTAATGTGTCGGACCACGAGTTCAAAGGTCTGTCAACACTTTGGATCACCGTCAGAGTTACGCAGCTGCCATCGGCAACTAAATTAAACTGTTGCTTCCAGCGTCATCTGAACGGCTCTCTTGTCTTTAATTTTTGTTTCCTTTCATCTTTTTTGACTGATCTGGGATTGTTGTGGTGCCTATCACAACCTCAGAAGGTTCCGCGATGTACAATCCTGTTTACTGCATGGCAAGCTTCCTAAAACGGCAAGGAGATGATTATTTATTTTTTTTCTGCAATGATACTGGCTGTGGGTAAATATTGGCCAAGAGACCTGGACGTATAACCTCCTCTTCTTCTCAATGACGTTGGGGAATTTTTTTATAGCCGCATGAGGGGCCTACTTTTAAAGTTTCAGCCACAAGGTGACACGTCTGGCAGTGCAGCATCCCTTCATTGGAAGCTTGTCCTCATCTCTACAGTTTGGACATAACCTTCAGCTCAAAGTTGAGAGTTTTGCCATTGAGCCACAGCTAACACCGATACGTGTATAATTATTGCTCCTTCTTTGAATTCAACAAACGAGGGGACAATAGTTCCCTGGTGTGATCTCCATGACAATAACTCAACCCAATCAGAGTCATAGAGTCATAGATGTTTACAGCATGGAAACAGGCCCTTCGGCCCAGCTTGTCCATGCCGTCCACTTTCTATCACTAATCTAGTCCCACTTGCCCACATTTAGCCCATATCCCTCTATACCCACCCCGCCCATGTAAGCGTCTAACTGCTTTTTAAAGGACAACATCATACCCGCCTCTACCACTGCCTCTGGCAGCCCGTTCCAGATGTTCACCACCCTCTGTGTGAAGAAATTTCCCCTCTGGTCTCTTTTGTATCTCTCCCCTCTCACCTTAAACCTATGCCCTCTCATTCTAGACTCCTCTACCTTTGGGAAAAGATGTTGACTATCTCCCTTATCTATGCCCCTCATTATTTTATAGATTTCTATAAGATCACCCCTAAGTCTCCTGCGCTCCAGGGAAAAAAGTCCCAGCCTGTCCAGCCTCTCCCTATAACTCAGACCATCAAGTCCTGGTAGCATCCTCGTAAATCTCTTCTGCACTCGTTCTAGTTTAACAATATCCTTCCTATAATAGGGTGACCAGAACTGAACACAGTAGTCTATCTGTGATCTTACCAGTGTCTTGTACAATTTCAACAAGATGCCCCAACTCCTGTATTCAATATTCTGACCAATAAAACCTAGCATGGTGAATGCCTTCTTCACTACCCTGTCTACCAGCGATTCCACCTTCAAGGAGCTATGAGCCTATACCCCTAGATCCCTTTGTTCTGTAACTCTCCCCAAATCCCTACCATTAACTGAGTATTGTTCTGCCCTGATTTGATCCACCAAAATGCATCTTGCCAGCCAATCAGCGCTCTTTTCTCATGCAGTAAAGATTATTGCTCCCTTTGAAATTTGCCATTCTTGCCTCTTTCCTGATTAGGGCAAGATTGAATGCTTAAAGCTTCGACAGCACGGGCGGGACTTTCTGATCTTCCGGTCCGCCGATGTCCATGGGACTTTGTTTGTCCACAGTCTCCTCCGCCAGGGAATGTGTCTTGTGGGGGGGGGGGGGGGGGGGGGGGGGGGGGGGGGTCACCATCAGGGGGACCTGAAGACTCCGGGAAATTTTGGACCACATCACTTTTACAATACTCAAGTATGCAATTGAATTATATCAGAACACATACGCGCCCGAGGTTATAACAGAACACCAAGTACCACTCCATTTTCATTCTCAGTACCTCTGGACTTACCTTCGATTGGATGCGAGATGGTTAAGCTGAAGATTATCACTGAGATACAACAGTGATTTGTGTAATTCAGCCGGTTTACAGGACAAAGTCAAAAGCTAAGTATTTTCATTCCTCCCTTGGGGCCGTGCTGCGCGCAGTGCTGCTGACGGACTCCAGGCAAATAAAATTCCTCAGGCATCTCAAAATTTACGGGCACCAATTAGCAATTAACAGCTTTTACCACGTCGCCAACGGACTTGAACTAAAAGGCGCCATTAAACCACAATGCGCCCAATAGGTCAATGGTTTCATTCCAGCCCATGCTGAGTCGACAGTTACCCTCAGCTGATTGGCAGCTGAAATGGAATGGACTAACTATGGACCAATCAGTGATGGAAATGGGATTAACATCAATGCCATATGTTTCTCAAAACTATTTTGTGTGGTGTACCAACGAGCCGTCGCATTTCACTACGGACTTTCTGCACATCTCTCCTCTCATTTCATCCCACGTTGCTCCCCATCAAATTTAAATGGGGATTTAGCTTTTTAGTCGACCGATTGCCCTGCTGAAGCCAACTCGAGTCTTTTCACGATCATATTTTTCTGAAAACGTTGAGTTTGTGCTCTCTCGATTTATAAATGATCTGAACACTGACCGAAGAACATCACTGTTTATATCCGCCAGTTCGTCTGAAAAATAAAGATTAATTAGCCTCTGCCTTCTGTACTATATTCAATCCCGTATTCATGCTGTAGATTTGATAGTCCGTGCCTTAGTTTGGGGTTTTCCAGCCCTTCCCATGATCTTCCGGTGCTACCGATGACTGTCTGTCTACCAAGCACTGTGCTACCGTGGGCACCGATCGCGGGCCAGACCCCTCCTGAGCACCCCCCCTGGTGCTCGATCCTCCCTCCCCCCCCCCCCCCCCTCCACAGGCCTCACATGTAGCGTCCGCGCGCTGTTCACGCCGGCAGCGACCAGGTGTGGTTGGTGCCGGCGTGAACCGGTCGGATTGGGCAGGCCGCTCGGCCCATCCGGGCCGGAGAATCGCCGCTCGACCGTTAGAAACGGTGAGCGGCGATTCTCCGAGCGGCCTGTCGTAAAACTCAGCACGCTGTTTGCGGGGGGGGGGGGGGGGGGGAATCGCGTGCGGGTGTCAGGGCGGGAATCGCCCGGCACTCCCGCGATTCTCCCACCCGGCGTGGGGGTCGGAGAATCGCGCCCATGATGTTATTCAGCCAGTACTGTTGATTGCAATTACACTGATCTGCACAGTCACCATCACCGGTTGCTCTTTCCTTCAGCAACGTTCAATATTCACTAACAGCACTGTTATTGATTTCTACAATAATTATTAAAACTTAAACGTCCTGTCCATACAAAGTGAGATCTCTCGTCAGTGCTAATATGCAGCAACATTGGGCCTCTTGTTTGCTCTGCATGATAGCCAGGGGAAATTTAAACTTATTCCGAAAGAGGCCAATTGATGCCCTTGAAGCAGTTACTGACCTGAGCCGTAATAATAAGTTTATGCCCCTCAGAACTGCAATTGATCCCCGCATGCATCGTTCTCACAGTGTTTACTGCCTCGCTAATGGAAAAGAATCAATTGTGTGCTTGAATCTCAGGTAAACGTTAAAATGGAGGCCCGTCTTTTAATGATGCCATGTCTCCGAGGGTTTAGGTTTATGTGCATCATGGCTCAACTGCTGTGTAAGAGGTAGATCGTGTCATCGACTGGCAGCCTTGTCGATAGGAATGGTTTGACGGAAAATAAAGACTTGGTCGCCATCATTTCCATTCAAGGCGTCAAGGAAAGGAAAACTGGATCTAAACGGATAAAGGAATAAAAACAAGTACTTATGCCACCCTTCATGTCTTCAGGAAGTTCCAAAGTGCCTTCCAGACAATGGGGTACTTTTCGAGATCCCTGCTGTGTCTTGTTATGCTCTTGGCGTAGCATAAGCAGCTTCCTTGATGTTCACTCTGACAAAGGAAGGTTCGGACGTGGAGATAACTTCAACACGTTTATTGAACTATTTACAAACCTCCTACTCGGGTTCGCCACTACTGTTAATCCTTCTATAGCTACTCAGACTGACGAACCAGTCTGCTACAATCCACGTGGTGGGTGTGATCAACCCTGTGTCTGTACTCACTGAGTGTCTCCACTGGAAAGAGGAAGATCATGTGTGCTGCGTCCTTTATATATGGGTTGGTGTAATGCCCCCCTGTGGTAGTGTCACCTCTGTGTGTATCGTGAATGCCCATTGGTCGTGTCCTATCTTACTGACCTATTGGTTGAGTGTCTGTCTGTCATGTCTCTGGTGCTCCCTCTAGTATCTGGCTAGTCTCCATGTATTTACATTAACCCCTTGTGTATCTACAGTGATGCATATCACCGCATGCTGCAGTTTAGCAAATGCGGCAACCATAGTATCAGTGCAAAAATGCAGCTAAAGTGCTTCAGCTGGACAGTCAGCTGCCACCAATGTTGGTCAGAATTCTCCAGACGTTGCGATTCTCGGTTCCCGCCTACACGCATCCCCGCCCATCAGTTTCCCAGCGGCGTGTGGTGGCTTCGATGGGAAATCCCATTGACGAGTGGCGGGAGTAAGGATCCCGCCCCCAGCGAACGGCGTGCCACCGAGAAACTCGCGGCTGGGGAGCAGAGAATCCCGCCCAAATAAACAATGAAACATGGGCGGGTTCTCCGTTCCCCAACGGCGATTTCGTAATCAGCGATCGGGCGGAGAATCCCCTTTTTACCACCGAATCGGGGGGCCTGTTTTCAGATGCTCCGCCCCCTGCAAAACAGTATCATCGCGCCATTGGGACGGCCTCGGAATGTCACCTGATGCTCCTCCCCCAATGGGCCGAGTTCCCGACCGTGTGGTTGACGTGTCGTCTCAGCGGCCGGAACCTGCGAGGTGGCTACGGACTGTGTCCAGCGCTGCCACAATCGTCAGGGAGCCATACTGCCAGCCGGGGGGGGGGGGGGGGTTCGGCAAGGGCTGGAGGGACGGTGGGGGTTGGCCATGGGGTGGCCAGGGTAGGGCCGGCGCCATGTTTTACGGCACAACCGCCACAGGTCGTCGCTGTGCGCATGCGTGGTCGCTGACCCAGCAATTCTCCGACCGTTTATATTGTGGGAGCCGAGAGTATTACAGGCGCGGCTGCTAGCCCACCACCGGTCGCCAATTTGTTTCACGTAACACCCCACAGGCCCTCTGCACCTACCCTCAGAAATTGTGAATCCAGCCCTCTATAACTTGGAACAGTACAGATAGAGGAACTTTGTAAGTAAAAGACAAACAGGTGCCCCGGTTTTACCCCACATTTCTGCATAACCCTAATCGCCAAGTCAGACCATGTCTCTGTCTGTACGAGCATCTCAATCTCTTCCATCCTTCCCTTCTCGTTTTAACATTTTGTATTGAGGCTAATGGACGCAAGATCAGCTGACATGTACCCCAGACGGCCAACCCAGTCCCCTCAGCTCCCTGATAGGCGGGTTGGCTTGAACTGTTTCACAATATCAAGAGGGTGAATCGGTGAATAAAAGGCAATGGAGTTTATGACAACAGCCTGGGTAGATGCAGCGAGGAGTATTCGCTTGAGATGGGCTGAATGGCCTGTATATCTGTCTAAACATCAATCTTCCCTTTTCTCAATAAGGACTCCAGCTTGTCACCATTTCTATTTCCCTTGAAACCTTCCATCTCGTACACCACGACCACAGCTTGTCGCAGTATTGAGATTTCCCTCAATTGAGCGCTGATCTGATGACCTCTGACCCCAAATCCGATCAGAACCCAGATCGAATTCCTGACTGCAGTGCAGTTCAAAAGCTGCTCCAAGATGTCTATTATTTGGAAGGGTAAAATCAATGTGTGTGAATGACAGGTGTAGATACCTTAGATACTGTAAGCTCATGTTCTCTGGCCGTTAGATAGACACTTGACAAAAGTTAATTAACAGCCACCAGAGAGAGTTGACACATCTTCCTGCCTGCACCAGTTTGGGACTGAGAGTCGATGCAATTTATTTTATATTAAGGATCACTGAGCTACATTCAAACTTCATGGAAAGTAAATGTCGATTGTTTCTTCAAGGTCATCGCGAGGAAGTTGAATTTGAAGAATACTTCATAGGGGATACACTATGAAATAAGGCTTATTTTGCAGTGTGATTATCTGGCATACATTAGCAATATGTAAGGCTCACACGCACCTCTTGTGCAGAAGCAGACCTACAAAGCTGACTAAATTATCAGCAGGGAGATGTCCTGTCTCGATGCACTTCCGCCAAGAAGCCAAGTTTGAGGGAAAAATCCAGATCTTCTGGCCAAAGATGTGGCCATCAAAACCAAACGGTGATCCGTTTGCTATAAGGGAACCTAGTTTTAAACTCTGTGTGAAGTATGTCAGTAAGGAATCCATGGACAACGCCCTATGCTGCTTTTGCTCATGTATTTGTTTTGTTTGTCCGTTGTTCCGCACTGTAACCAATCATTATTTGTCGATGTACTTTGTCGATTACTCGTTTTGTCTTCTGTGTGCATAGTGTGTCCCTTGGCCGTAGAAAAATACTTTTCACTGGACTTTGGTACATGTGACAATAAATCAATCATTCAATCAATCAAAGTCACTCCAATTTGAGTCAGTGTCTGTGCATAGGAATGTGAATGCACTCTTGCATTATTCTCTCTCTGGCTTTCATTCCCCTCTACAATTGCATGCGCTCCCCGTGCAACCTGGGGCTGCATTCTCCGATTCTGCAGCTATCTCTGGAGCATGCGTCTGGTTTTACGACCAAAAAGTTGGTGCCTCCCCGCACCGATGCTCCGCCCAGTGGGGGGCCAGCAGCCATGCCACGTTATCCACCAATACGGACGCAGAATGGCTGGGTCAGTGCTGCGCATGCGCACGGCAGCGGCCTATGGCGGCCGCAGCGTACAACATGGTTCCAGCAGCACGCGGACCCGGCCTGCAAGATACTGCTCCCCCGTAACCCCCTCGCTACCCTCAGACCACCCCCGCCAGTCCCCCCAATCCCCGCTGAAGCCCCCCCCCCTCCCGCCGCCAGCGGAACAGCTCCCCCCTGACCTGGGCGGCGCTGGACACAGTCCGCAGCGCCACACCAGCTTCACGAAAGTTGAGAGGACACGTGCCCCACGCCGTCGGGAAGTCGGCCCATGGGGGGGCAGGGAATCGGGGGGAGGGCCACAGGTGACGTCCTGAGGCCGTCCCAACGGCGTTTTTGAGGGTGCGGAGCATCCGAAAAACTGGCGCCGCCCAAGATTTCGACGTAAAAAGGGATTCGCTGAACACGATTTTGGTGTCGGGAACAGGAGAATCCCGCCCATTGACTCTCGGTAACTGGATCATGTTAAAATCTGTTCTGCCCAAATTATAATAATCTCTATTATTGTCACAAGTAGGCTTACATTAACACGGCAATGAAGTTAATTAGTTGTGAGACATATCAATCACGCTGCATCTATCGGCTCTGATCGCACAATAGGTGGATGGCCACATCGGCACAAGCTGACTTGGGGATGACGTGGAGATGCTGCCGTTGGACTGGGGTGAGCACAGTCAGAAGTCTTACAACACCAGGTTAAAGTCCAACAGGTTTGTTTCAAACACGAGCTTTCGGAGCACTGCTCCTTCCTCAGGTGAAATAATTGACGATTGTAGGTCAGTCGTTTAGTCAGCCTTGCCATGTCACCTTAGAAATCTCTTGCAGACTGTAACGAACCATTTCTGCCCTCCCTGGCAGTCAGCTGCCAGCATCATCCTGCGGAAAGACAGAATCCCATCACCAGTGAGAAACACACTGCTGGGAGGGGGGGGGGGGGGGGGGGGGGGTTGTGTTATGTACTCTGGGATAACCCGATGCAGCTTTGACCAAAAGGTACTCCAGACTTTGAAGTAAGTTCAATGTGATTTATTGAACCATTAGCACAGTTCTCTATGAGTTCGACTCTCCTGCTAATCTTGCTATAGTAACTCAGTCTAACTAACCAGTCTGTTCTGAGCCACGTGGTGGGTGTGGTGCATCTGATCTGCCCCTGTCCTACTCTCTGAGTGTCGCCTGTGGAAAGAGACAGAGCATGTGTGCCCTGTCCTTATATATGGGTTGTGTAATGCCCCCTTGTGGTAGTGTCACCTCTGGGTGTCTTGACTGCCCATTGGTTGTGTCCTATTCTATGTGTTCATTAGCTGTATGTCTGCATGTCATGACGTCTCTGGTGCTCCCTCTAGTGTTTACTTAGTTGTAGTGTATTTACATTAACCCCTTGTGTATTTACTGTGATGCATATCACCACAGCAGGAAACTGGAGAATCCAGTCTAGCCTATTCCCTTTGCACTAATTTTTACTTTTCTAAAATTGCGGAGACAAAAGAAAAGCCAAAGGTTATTATTCCACTCCAAGATGATAGGAACAGGAGTGGGCCACTCAGCAGTGACTGGTGGGGTACCATAGGGTATCAGTGCTTGGACCTCAGCTGTTCACAATATATATGAATGAAGGGGGAGGCAGTGGCGTAGTGGTACTGTATTCACATTTGACTAATAATCCAGAGACCCAGGTTCAAATCCTGTCTATGAAACTATCGATGATTGTTGTAAAAACCCATCACTAATGGTTCATTAATGTCTTTACGGAAGGAAATCGCCCGTCGTTACCTGGTCTGGCCTACATGTGACTCCAGACCCACAGCAATGTGGTTGACTCTTAACTGCCCCTCAAGGGCAATTAGGAATGGGCCCACGTCCCATGAACAAAGAAAAAAAAACTTGGATGAGGGAACCAAATGTTACATTTCCAAGTTTGCTGATGACACAAATCCGGGTGGAATTGTGAGTTGTGAGGAGGACGCAAGGAGGATTCAAGGTTACTTGGACAAGTTGAGTGAGTGGGCAAACGCATGGCAGATGCAGAAGCTTCGGCCCCAGCTATTCACATATAAAAAGGGTGTCCTTGTGCGCCAGGCAATGAAAGTGGAGAGGCAGGTGCAGCAAGCAATTAGGAACCAAAATGATATGTTGGTCTTAATTGCAAGAGGATTTGAGCTCAGAAGTAGAGATGTCTTACTGCAGTTCTACAGGACCGTGGTGAGACCACACCCGGAGTATTGCGTGCAGTTTTCGTCTCCCTACCTAAGAAAGGATAAACTTGCCATAGAGGGAGTGCAGCAGAGGATCACTAGGATGATACCGCCTGGGTTGGCGGGACTGTCCTATCAAGAGATATTGGTTCGAATAGGCCTGTATTCACTAGAGTTTAGAAGGATGAGAGGAGATCTGACTGGATCTGACTGGACATATAGGGGGCGATTTTCCGAGCCCCACGCCGGGGACGCGGCGCCGGCAGCGGGCCGCTGGAATCGACGGGGTCGCCGATTCTCCGGCCCGGATGGGCCGAGCGGCTGCGCCGATACGACAGAGTCCCGCTGGCGCCATTCATCCCAGGTCACTGCCAGCGGGAACTCTGCACGAAGGGCCGGGGGGCAGCCCATGGGGCGGGGAAAACCGATCGTTCACTGGGGGGAGGCCTCCGATGGGGTGCGGCTCGCGAGCGGGGCCCACTGATTGGCGAGCTGACCTCTTCCCCCCCCCCGGGTCTACTTTGTTGCACGGCTGGCCCCTGAATACCGACGCCATGTTGAGTTGGGGCTGGCGCACAGAAGAAGTCCCCCGCGCATGCGCATGTTGGCGCGGCCCAACTGTGCATGCGCGGGTTGGCGCAGCGCCCATTTGGCGCCGGGGAGGGAGGCTGGAGCGTGAACTGCTCCAGCATTGTGCTGACCCCCTGTGGGACAGAATCGGTCCTCCCCGTGCCCGTTGCGCACCGTCGTGAAACACGACGGCGTTCACGACGGCACGGACACGTGGGCTCCATTTTGGAAAATCGGCCTATAAAGTTCTAACAGGGCTGGACAGAGCGGATGCAGAGAGGATGTTTTCCCTGGATGGGGAATCGAGAACCAGGGGACACAGTCCCAGTATACGAGGGGATGGAACCATTGAAGGCTGAGATGAGAATATATTTCTTCACTCTAAGCGTAGTAAACCTCTGGAATTCTCCACCACAGAATGTTGTGGAGGCCAAGTCACTGAATGTATTCAAGAAAAGGAGAGATTTAAAAAAGATTTTAATGGCATTAAGAGGTATGGGGGAGAATGTGGAGATGTGGCTTTGAGATTGAGGATCAGCAATGATCATGTTGAATGGCAGAGCAGATTTGAAGGGCAGAATGGCCTACTCCTGTTCTTAGTTTCAATGTTTCCATATTTCGACTCAATAAGATCATGGAGAATCTGATCAACTCCTGGTCCCCAACTCCTTCTCTGCCTTTCAGAAATCTGACGATCTTAGCCTTAAATACATCCTGGAACATTGAGCAATTTTGACAGGATAGGAACCAATCATCCTTTCTTTGGTGCGAACAGCTCTGACAGTAAATGGCTAAGCGTCCGCCATATTGTATATACTCATGGGGTTAGTTGACAATGGGTGGGAGGAGGCTCATGAATGCAAGAATATTCCAGTTGGGCAGAATGGCCTTATTTCTAGCTCACACTGGAAACCCCGCCAGGCACCATGCCATTGGGCCATGTTTGTAAAAGGTCGTTTTGGGGCTATCTCTGGGCTCCAACAATCATGAATTCAACAAAATGGATTGGTTCCCATTCAATCCTGCGAGAGCTAACGCGAGGAAATGAGAATGAACCTGCCTGGCTTGTTTGGCAAGCCGGTGCAGACACGATGGGCCAAATGGCCTCATTCTGCGCCGGAAAAATTCTGCGATTCTGTGTGATATTAGCCGAAAGCAACATGTCGTTTCCCCTCTCAGAGCAGCAGGACGCCTTGGGTAACACTGGATGGGCACAATTGTGGCGATGCGTTGGCGCCCGTCCCCAGTGTTTCCATAACGCTCCATCTCAAGCTTCCCGAAAAACGCGAGCCCAACACATTCCTGTAAAATCAGGTCTCGGGATTTGCTACGCGTATTGTCTAAGCAGAGCGAAGGATCCTCAGGGAGTCGAATGACATTGGCTTCTTACGTGAATTACAATCAAATATTACAGGGCGTGACCCTTCTCCCAGTCCAGTTTGTGAGACGTGTCCTCCACTGGTTCATTGCAGTAGCACCAGGTTCCAAACCTGATCACTGTGGCCTTTTGAGAGTGAGGCTGACCCCATTCCGCCGACCGCAGATCCGGACGCAATGGATTGGATTGGATTGGAGTTTGTTTATTGTCACGTGGACCGAGGTACAGTGAAAAAGTATTTTCTGCAAGCAGCTCAACAGATCATTAAGTACGTGAAAATAAAAGAAAAGAAAATACATAATAGGGCAACACAATGTAACGACATAACACCGACACTGGGTGAATCGTGTCCCAATTCTGTCTCCGTATCAGGCCTCTCGCCGATTCTGATTCATAAATACATAGAAACACAGAAAAAGGAAGCAGGAAGTGGCTGTACGGCCCTTCGAGCTTGCTCCACCATTCATTCTGATCATGGCTCTCTCCCTGGCACCCGGGCACCTTGGCACTCCCAGCCTGGCACCCAACCTGGCACTGCCAGAGTGCCAGGGACCCAGGTGCCAGGTTGGCCCGAGGGGTTGGCCTTGCCAACTAGTGAGGGGATGAGGAGTTCCCGGTGTGTTTGGTGATCATCCTCCAGCAAGGAATCTACCAAACTACTTGTGACTTGTCCAAACCAAGATCTTTATTGCATCACACATGGTAACAATTTGTTCCAGAGCAAGTTATCATGGAGCTTCTTTGTACTCCCTTGGGACTACCCCCAGGGATGACTCACGACTGTCCTCGTGTATGTCTTTTAACCGTCTGTCGATCACCGGATGTGCCCGCACTTACATCTGAGCACCTTGTCACATGACCACTGTCTTAAGACCGCATGTGGATCTGTACTGCCACCTGCTGGTTGGAGGCCGTGCTACCAGCTACTTACAATATTGCTTACAGGCATATCACCACACCGGGGGCCACCGCAAGGTTGGGGGGGGGGCGGAGGGGCACGTGTGGGGCCAAAAAAGCAGGGGGAATGAAAGTGGGGGATTTCTTAACGTTGCCGTGGCCGATAAACACTCTGCTAAACCCGCCCGACAGCAGACTTTAAGTTGAGTCCTGAATCATAAGTATGACGGGATAATCTGCATTCTAAACATGTAGGTCGCCCATTCTTCCTTTCCCAGCTATCAACTTCCTTAATTCAAAATCAATTGGGCAATAATTGCTCTGCATCTTGGATCGGTTAGCAATGGTCTGGGCAGTAAATATATCATTTGCAATATTATTTTAAATGACCAAAGTCAAACAACACGGTGACTCAGATATCCCCAATACACTAAAAAGAATGACTTGATGCTCAGTAAAGCAATATTAACCTGTTGGTCCATCTTTGGAATAACCTCGGGTTACAAGAGGTGCGCGGTAAATGCAAATCTTTCTTCTCATTGAATGCTCTACATTAAGTAAAAACTGTGACACCATTTACAGTGTAGAATCCTTTCGAGGCATCAACATGTCGCTACATAGAGTCATAGAATGTACAGTGCATAAGGAGGCCATTCCGCCCATCGAGACGGCACTGGCCCTTGGAAAGCCCACACTTCCAACCTATCCTCGTAACCCAGTAACCCCACCCTTTTGGTCACTAAGGGAAATTTATCATGGCCAATCCACCTAACCCGCACATCTTTGGACTGTGGGAGGAAACCGGAGCACCCGGAAGAAACCCACGCAGACACGGGGAGAACGTGCAGACTTAGCACAGACAGTGACCTAAGCCGGGAATCGAACCTGGGACCATGGAGCTGTGAAGCAACTGTGCTAACCACTGTGCTACCATGCTGCCCAACCCAAAAACAGGCTGGATATTCTGACATTGCTCACAAAGCTTTGACTTACACAAGGGTACGAGGCAGGGGTGCCCGCTGTCACCGCTGTTGTTTGCGTTGGCCATAGAGCCATTGGCAATGGCTCTCAGAGGGTCGGCAGAGTGGCGGGGGATTATGAGGTGACAGAGGGAGCATTGGGTGTCGCCCTATGCCAATGACCTCTTGCTGTATGTTTCTGATCCGTTGGAGAGTATGGGAAGGATTATGGGCCTGTTGGGAAGGTTTGGAGGGTTCTTGGGATACAAGCTGAATGTAGGGAAAAGCAAGGTATTCCTGGTGAATGAGCTGGCACAGCGGGCTAATTTAGGGGGGATGCCATTTACGGTAGCAAGGGATAGGTTTAGGTACTTGGGGATTCAGGTAGCGAGGGAATGGACGGGGCTCCATATGTGGAACTTAACAAAGCTGGTGGAGGAGGCCAGGGAGGATCTTAAGAGGTGGGATACACTGCACTTAACATTGGCGGGGAGGGTCCAAGTGGTGAAAATGAAGATTCTGCTGAGGTTCTTGTTTATCTTTCAAGCTCTCACGATCTTTTTACCAAAGGCCTTTTTTCGGAAAGTTTACACAATCATTTCTGACTTTGTATGGGCGGAAAAGGTGCCAAGGGTGGGGAGGATACTGCTACAAAGGCAGAGGCAGCAGGGGGGGGGGGGTTGGCATTGCCGAGTTTGCTTCATTATTATTGGGCAGTGAATATGGACAAGGTGCAGCGGTGGTGGGAAGTAGAAGGGGTAGAGGGGGTTAGGATGGAGGAGGAATCTTGTAGGGGCTCTAATTTGAGGGCTATGGTGATGGCAGCGATGCCAATGGCTCCGAGTGGGTATTCAAGGATCCCGGTGGTGCAGTCCACAGTGAAGATATGGAATCAGTTGAGGAGGCATTTTATGGGGAAGGGATGTTGGTGCTAACGCCGCTGTGTGAGAATAATGGGTTTGAGCCCGGGGGGATGGATAGTGTTTACAGGAGGTGGAGGGAAGTGGGGTTGGTCAAGGTGAGGGATTTGTATTTGGAGGAAGGGTTCACCAGTCTGGAGGAGCTAAGGGAGAGGGTAGAGCTGCCGAGGGGAGTGAGTTCAGGTATCTGCTGGTTAGGGAGTTTACGCAAAAGGACTGGAGGGGGGTTCCCTAGGTTGTCAGGATGCACCCTGCTGAAGCAACTGCTGGATTGGATTGGATTGGTTTGGTTTATTGTCACGTGTACCGAGGTACAGTGAAAAGTATTTTTCTGCAAGCAGCTCAACAGATCATTCAATACATGGGAAGAAAAGGGAATTAAACAAAATTCAAGAAAATACATAATAGGGCAACACAAGATATACAATGTAACTGCATAA
Organism: Scyliorhinus canicula; assembly: GCF_902713615.1. NCBI lineage: Eukaryota > Metazoa > Chordata > Chondrichthyes > Carcharhiniformes > Scyliorhinidae > Scyliorhinus > Scyliorhinus canicula. Next base: position 13,993,614 of record NC_052169.1, on the reverse strand, counting down.
GCACCGGCATCGGATGAAGCATACAGGGTGTAGTGATAAAGAGGTCAGTCAATAAGAGGGTCATTTAGGAGTCTGGTGACTGTGGGGGAGAAGCTGTTTTTGAGTCTGTTCGTGCGTGTTCTCAGACTTCTGTATCTCCTGCCCAATGGAAGAAGTTGGAAAAGTGAGTTAGACGGGTGGGAGGGGTCTTTGATTATGCTGCCCACTTTCCCCAGGCAGCGGGAGGTGTAGATGGAGTCCATGGATGGGAGGCAGGATCGTGTGATGGACTGGGCGGTATTCACGACTCTCTGAAGTTCCTTGCGGTCCTGGGCCGAGCAGTTGCCATACCAGGCTGTGATGCAGCCCGATAGATGCTTTCTATGGTGCATCTGTAAAAGTTGGTAAGGGTTAATGTGGACTTGCCGAATTTCCTTAGTTTCCTGAGGAAGTATAGGCGCTGTTGTGCTTTCTTGGTGATAGCGTCAACGTGAGTGGACCAGGGCAGATTTTTGGTGATGTGCACCCCTAGGAATTTGAAACTGCTAACCATCTCCACCTCGGCCCCGTTGATGCTGACAGGGGTGTGTACAGTACTTTGCTTCCTGAAGTCAATGACCAGCTCTTTAGTTTTGCTGGCATTGAGGGAGAGACTGTTGTCGTTACACCACTCCACTAGGTTCTCTATCTCCCTCCTGTATTCGGACTCGTCGTTATTCGATATCCGGCCCACTATGGTTGTATCGTCAGCAAACTTGTAGATAGAGTTGGAACCAAGTTTTGCCACGCAGTTGTGTGTCTACAGGGAGTAGCGTAGGGGGCTATGTACGCAGCCTTGCGGGGCACCGGTATTGAGGACTATTGTGGAGGAGGTGTTGGTGTTCATTCTTACTGAATTGGGGATATATACAAGTGGCTGAGGGATCAGGGAGGCGAGCGGGTGGTGAAGATCAAGGAGAAATGGGAAGCGGAGTTGGAAGGGAAGTCAATGGGGAGGATGGAGTGAGACACTGCATAGGGTAAATGGGACCTCCTCTTGTGCAAGGATGAGCCTGATACAGTCTAAGGTGCTGCACAGGGTGTATATGACTCCAGCGAGAATGAGTGGGTTCCTTCGGGGGTTAGCAGATGAGTGTGAGAGGTGTGGGCCGGGGCCAGTGAATCACACGCACATGTTTGGGGTTGCGAAAAATTGGGAAGATTCTAGGCGGGGGTGTTCGCGGTCTTAGCCAGGATAGTGGAGGAGGAGGTGGACGCGGACCCTTTGGTGGCAATATTTGGGGTTTCAGAGAAGCCGGAGCTCATGGAGAGGAGGAAGGCCGATGTCGTGGCCTTTGCCTCTCTGATTGCACGGCGGCGAATTTTGCTGGAGTGGCGGTCGGCATCGCCACCGGGGGTAGTGGCTTGGTTGGGTGACCTGTGCGACTTCCTGCGATTAGAGAAGATAAAGTATGCGTTAAGGGGCTCTTCAGGGGGGTTTGAGGAAAGGTGGGGGATGTTTGTGACCGCGTTTGAGGGGCTGTTCATCGCGGGGGAGGGGGGGTTGAAAAAGGGGATAAATCTGTACAGACTGTATATTTGATTGCTGGGGAGTATGTTTCCTGGGGTGTTTATTCGCTATGATCTGTTTTGATACATGTTTGTAATAAAATACATGAAAAAAATTTCTGGCATCGCTGTTGGTTGGATTTTGTGGTCAGTGAGCAGCCCAGTCCAGTGGAAAGTGATGGTGGGAGGGATTTTGTAAGATTTGGGTTGAGGGGTGTGGTGCACGGGAGGGAGTGTGGGCAGGATGGCGCCTTTCAGAGGGCATCCATTTCAGTTACTGGGTGGCTTTGAAAGGGGGGGGGGGGCCTGGCAGAACACCGCAGCCTGGGCAGCTGTCACTCTCCCCTATGGAGACAGGCCTGACCACCATTGGGTTAATACCAGTCTCAGTGAGAAGACATTCTAAAGTAGTTATCAGTTGACCACTTAAGGGGCTCAAGTGGCAGCTGGCCTGTCCGTGGGCCTTCCTGCTCCGGACTTCACCTTGAAATGGAGACATGAAGGATGTCCGCATATCACGCTCCAGCCTGATTCAAAGCCCTCCCTTCCTTCAAATATATTACTGGGCACAAAATCTCCCTCTTTAAGTCTTCGACAGCTTACTGTTCACCTCATCATTCATTTTGGAAATGATTCATTTTGGAAGGTCGAATTTGAATGCTGAATACAGGGTTAAAGGCAGGATTCTTGGAAACGTGGAGGAACAGAGGTGTCTTGGGGTGCACGTACAAAGATCCCTCAAAGTTGCCACCCAGGTTGATAGGGTTGTTAAGAAGGCGTATGATGTGTTGGCTTTCATTAACAGGGGGATTGAGTTTAAGAGCCGTGAGGTTTTGCTGCAGCTTTATAAAACCCTAGTGAGACCACACTTGGAATATTGTGTCCCGTTCTGGTCGCTTCATTATAGGAAGGATGTGGATGCTTTGGAGAGGGTACAGAGGAGATTTACCAGGATACTGCCTGGACTGGTCTTATGAAGAAAGGTTGAGGGAGCGAGGGCTTTTCTCACTGGTGCGAAGAAGGCTGAGAGGTGACTTGATAGAGGCGTACAAGGTGATGAGAGGCATGGATAGAGTGGATAGCCAGAGACTTTTCCCCAGGGTGGAAATGGCTGTCACGAGGGGACATAATTTTAAGGTGATTGGAGGAAGATACAGGGGAGATGTCAGAGGTAGGTTATTTACACAGAGAGTGGTGTATGTGTGGAATGCACTGCCAGCAGAGGTGGTGGAGTCAGAGTCATTAGGGACATTTAAGTGACTCTTGGACAGGTACATGGACAGCAGTAAATTGAAGGGGTGTGGATTAGGTTGATCTTAGATGAGGATAAATGGTTGGCACAACATTGTGGGCTGAAGGGCCTGTACTGTGCTGTACTGTTCTATGTTCTATCATCAAGATCGGTCATTCATCTGCAAGATAATCCCTTGAAAATGAAAAGCTCAGATGATGTGTGATGAGACCATCAATTCACGCGACACGTGGTTAGAAGCGAACAGTGGGTTTAATCGTCTTACAACAGAGCCTGCCTGTAAGGAGATGAACTCCAGATGAACTGGCAGGCAGGCTTACAACAGCAACCTTTATACTTCCGGTTAGGGGGAGGAGCCATGGGCGGAGCCATGGGCAGAGCCAAGGGTGGAGCCCAGTACAGCTCCTCATCTCCCCCTATGGGTAGAGCCGCGCAACTACACGTGATCTAGTACAAGGTACAGGCTCAACACATGTTGTACAATACAGTGTGGATTATTAGTGTTTATAATTCACCACAATGTGGAGTTTAGAAAGAAGGAACAGGAAGAATATCTTCATCACACTTTTAGTTTGGTTTGCAGTGTTAATCAATGCCATGGCTCCAATATTTCTCAATAAGGAACAATGTTTAGTACGGCTAATGTCAGTAAATTTGGAATAGAGATGCATGTCATTACAGTCAATCAGCCTCAAGAACATAATTTCCTTTGTCTTTTCAGTAAGAACTAAAGATAGAATCCCCACAGTGCAGAAGGAAGCCATTCGGCTCATCAGGCCAGCACCTACCCTCCGAAAGAGTACTCTAACTCGACCCACTCCCCCACCCTCTCCCAGTAACCTAACCGGCACATCTTTGGACACTAAGGGGCAGATTTTATCACGTCCAATCCAATTGGCACATCTTTGGACTGTTGGAGGAAACCCACGCAGACACGGGGGGGGGGGGGGGGGGGGGGGGGAATGTGCATACTCCACACAGACAGTCACCCAAGGTTGGAATTGAATCCGAGTCCCTGGCGCTGTGGGCAGCGGTGCCAACCACTGTGCCACCGTGCCATATGGACGGTCTTTCCAATTTGGGCAAGTGGCTCGCAATCTTTCCAGCTTTGTGAGAATGGTGCTGGAAGAGGTGCAAACTCCGTTCCTACAACTTGTCCCGGCTTGTGTTCCTCAGAGATTTCCCATCCAGCATTACTCACATGCTCCTGAAACTTTATGTGATATCCAGAGGGAACGAGGTGTGCTGGACATGACAATGGCTACAGGTCCCGACAATACCCCAGCCGATTAATGCTGAGATCTGTGCTCCAAATAGGCGCACGCCTAGACAATGGGGTGAATTCTCCGCCGGCGAGATTCTACGTTCCGCCGGCCACGCACCTCCGCCCGCAGGTTTCCCGTCAGCTTGGGGTAGCCACAATGGGAAATCCTTTTGGCTGGCGGCGTGAATGGAGAATCCGGTTGTCGACGATGGCGCGACGCCAAGGAACACGCGGCTGGGGAACGTGGAGAATTCACTGTTTCAGTACAACCACACATTCACGTCGAGCTGACAATATGGAAAATTGCCCAGGAACATCCTGTCCACGAAAGGCAGGGAAAATCCAATCCAGTCAGTTAGAACCCCATCAGTCTCCTCTCCAACATCAGCAAAAGTGATGGAAGGGGTCAGGAGTGCGCTGGTCAGCACGGTAGCATGGTGGTTAGCATAAATGCTTCACAGCTCCAGGGTCCCAGGTTCGATTCCCGGCTGGGTCACTGTCTGTGTGGAGTCTGCACGTTCTCCCCGTTTGTGCGTGGGTTTCCTCCGGGTGCTCCGGTTTCCTCCCACAGTCCAAAGATGTGCAGGTTAGGTGGATTGGCCATGATAAATTGCCCGTAGTGTCCTAAAAAAAAGTAAGGTTAAGGGGGGGTTGTTGGGTTACGGGTATAGGGTGGATACGTGGGTTTGAGTAGGGTGATCATTGCTCGGCACAACATCGAGGGCCGAAGGGCCTGTTCTGTGCTGTACTGTTCTATGTTCTATGTTCTATGGTATACTCCCTGGGTGAATGTGACTTCCAACAACATTCAAGAAGCTCAACAATATTCAGGACAAAGCAGCCTATTTGATTGACGACCTATTCACCATCATAAACACTCACTCCATTCACCACTGGAGCAGTGTCAGCAATGTGTACCGTCTCACCAAGCAGCCAGCTCACCAAGGCACCTTCAGCAGCCCCTTCCAAATCCATGGCTACTACCCACCGACAAAGAAAAGTGCAACGCCACCACCTGTAAATTCCCCTCAATGCCACACACATCCTCCTGGCTTGGAACTATACCCTGTTCTTTCATTGTCACTGGGTCAAAATATTGGAACTCCCTTCCTCAGAGCAATGTGGACATATGGGCTGCAGTGATTCAATCCATGGAGTCCATGAAATGCAGAAGGAGACTAATGCATTTTGGAAGGTCGGAGGTAATGCATTTTGGAAGGTCTAATGCAGGTGGGGAATATACAGTGAATGGTAGAACCCTCAAGAATTTTAACATTCATGGATCTAGGTGTACAGGTCCACAGGTCACTGAAAGAGGCAACACAGTTGGACAAGGTAGTCAAGAAGGCATACGGCATGCTTGCCTTCATTGGCCGGGGTATTGAGTATAGGAATTGGCACGTCATGTTGCAGCTGTATAGAACCTTAGTTAGGCCACACTTGGAGTATAGTGTTCAATTCTGGTCGCCACACTGCCAGAAGGACGTGGAGGCTTTAGAGAGGGTGCAGAAGAGATTTACCAGGATGTTGCCTGGTATGGAGGGCATTAGCTATGAGGAGCGGTTGAATAAACTCGGTTTGTTCTCACTGGAACAACGGAGGTTGAGGGGCGACCTGATAGAGGTCTACAAAATTATGAGGGGCATAGACAGAGTGGATAGTCAGAGGCTTTTCCCCAGGGTAGAGGGGTCAATTACTAGGGTGCATAGGTTTAAGGTGTGAGGGGCAAGGTTTAGAGGAGATATGCGAGGCAGGTTTTTTACACAGAGGGTAGTGGGTGCCTGGAACTCGCTGCCGGAGGAGGTGGTGGAAGCAGGGACGATAGTGACGTTTAAGGGGCATCTTGATAAATACATGAATAGGATGGGAATAGAGGGATACGGACCCAGGAAGTGTAGAAGATTTTAGTTTAAACGGGCAGCATGGTCGGCACAGGCTTGGAGGGCCGAAGGGCCTGTTCCTGTGCCGTATGTTTCTTTGTTCTTTGAGACCATTCAGCCAATCGAGTCTGCACTGACCCTCTGAAAGAGCACCCAACCTTGGCCCTATCCCCATAACCCCATAACTCAACCTAACCTGCGCATCTTTGGACTGTGGGAGGAAACCGGTGTACCCGGAGGGAACCCTCGCAGACACGGGGAGAACGTGCAGACTCCATGGGTCACTCAAGTCGGGGATCGAGGCCTGGTCCCCAGAGGTGTGAGGCAGCCTTTGTGCTGCCGTGCCGCCAATGACATGCACCACCATCTTTGCAAGGGACTGTAAGAATGGACAATAAATGCTGGCTTTGCCAGAAAGAGAGCAAGAACAATTTTCTTTTGTAAAAAGGCAGGTGTATTTGATAAATTGTTGAGGAAACAATTGAGTGAGGCAAGTCAAAAGACCTACTCATCTCTTGTAATTGTTTTCTGCTGAAATGTATCCAGCTATACAGTGCGTCCCTCATCGGTATCCACAAGAAAACAGGAGTGATGCAGCTGTAAATTACTGTATCGACAGCACTAGTGGACACAATCAATCTTAATGACACGAATCTGCAGGGAATTCTTGAAACCAATTTTGTCAGGTGGCATTGCTGTTCTTATGGAGAAGGCTGACATGATCAAAATCAATGTCAACCCCTAGTTAAATTACACAGTTTTGACGATTTCCTGCAAATACTTCTTTAAAAGGCTCAACAAGATCTTCGATTGTCTTCGGAGGGCAGCAGCCACACCAGCTTAATCATCAGGTGACAGAAGTGCAACTTTCTTGCAAAGTGAAACTTGTCGGCCGCTGGAGTCATTTGTCAGCTTAGGAGCCGCAACCAGGAATACGTCAGCTCAACTAGCTGCTCTTGCCCTCTCCCGCAATCTCATTTAACCCAATCACCTGTGTTTTGTTATGCTCTTGACGTAGCATAAGCTGCTTCTTTGATGTGCACTCTGACAAAGACAGGTTCAGACTTGGAGATAGCTTTAACACGTTTATTAAACTGTTAACAATTCTCCTACTTGGATTCAACTCTCCTGTTAATCCTGCTATAGCTACTCAGACTGACGAACCAGTCTGCTACAATCCACGTGGTGGGTGTGATGTGTTTCAAATCGACCCTGTGTACTCACTGAGAGTCTTCACTGGAAAGAGGCTGAGCATGTGTGCTGTGTCCTTTTATATGGGTTGGTGTAATGCTCCCCTGTGGTAGTGTCACCTCTGTGTGTGTCGTGAATGCCCATTGGTTGTGTCCTATCTTACTGACCTATTGGTTGACTGTCTGTGTGTCATGTCTCTGGTGCTCCCTCTAGTGTCTAGTTAGTCTATGTGTATTTACAATAGCCCCTTGTGTATTTACAGTGATGCATATCACCACAACCTGGGTACGAAATAGGAGCTGGAGAATGCACTTTGGCCCCTCGAGCCTGCCTCGCCATTCAGTATGGTCTTGGTTGATATTCCTCAATTCCACTCTCCTGTCCTCTCTTCATATTCCTCAATTCATTCGGTGCTCAGACGATACTCAACACCTGAGAATTCACAATCCCCTGGGGTTGAGAATTCCAAAGATTCACAACCATCTGAGTGAAGCTATTTGTCCCCATCTCAGTCCAAAATGGCAGATTCCTTATCCTTGGACTATGTCTCCTCGCTCCAGGCTGCCCAGCCAGAGGAAAAGGGGCCTCTTGGCATTCACGCTGTGAAGACCTTCAGAATCGGATACATTTCCATCAGATCTCTTCCTCTTCTTATAAACTCCGGGAGTAAAGGTCCATCCTCCTCAAAATCTCCCCACAGGATTACCCTCTCACCCCAGTCATCTTGGCCTGGCCCACGGTTCAGAGAAGGTTATACATCATGGCTGGCTGGACCAGGTCATCGGAATTCTCATTTCCCACTGCCCCGTGGGTTACCCGGCGGCGTGGGGTGGCTTCCATGGGAATCCCGTTGACAAGCGGCGGGATGAGGGAATTCCGCTGCCAGTGAATGCGGGCCGCCGAGACAGACACGGCTGGGGGGAACAGACAATCCGGCCCCACATTCCCTGGGCTGGATTCTTATGTCAGCGGGATTCTCCACTTCGCCGGCAGTGCACCATGCCCGCGGATTTCCCAACGGATTTCCCCACAATGGGAAACCTATTGGCCGGCAGCCCGGTCGGAGAATCCCGCTGCCGGCAGAGGCGCGCTGCGCCTGAGAAAGGGAGCGGCGGGACGGAGTATCCCGCTCTGTATATCTGAGAGTACCATAACTGTGTACTTAATTTATTCTGAAAAACCTTTTCTGGCAAAGTGGCAAGAAATTGGAAACTGATTTTATGCCAAATTCAGTAGAATTCTGACTGAGTATTAACAAATATAAAAAATATCTAGTCTTATTCGAAAGGGCGGCACGTTAGCACAGTGGTTAGCATTGTTGCTTCACAGCTCCAGGATCCCAGGTTCAATTCCCGGCTTGGGTCACTGTCTGTGCGGTGTGTGCACGTTCTCCCCGAGGCTGAGTGGGTTTCCTCCGGGTGCTCCGGTTTCCTCCCACAGTCCAAAGATGTGCAGGTTAGGTGAATTGGCCGTGCTAAATTGCCCTCAGTGTTTAGGTGGTGGGGTTACTGGGTTACGGGGATGGGGGCGGGTGCAGACTCGATGGGCCGAATGGCCTCCTTCTGCACTGTAAAGTCTATCTTTCCATAGGCTGTGTTAGATGTCTTCTAAATATAACAACAAGGATTGAAACACAATGCAGGTCATTCAAGTCAAAAGTAGGCCTCTCTTAATATACCAATGGGCGAAAGACGGCCGCCTAGATTTACCTCACACATGTCACACAGGGCACCAGACAGGAAGAGCCCCATCATTTCCATTCCTTTTCCTGAGATTTTTAGTCAAAGTTGACAGCAGCTGTCGAATATGGCAACGATTATGTGATGGCCTACTTCACTTCACCCATCGCAGCACTGATAGCTTGGACGTTGACCATGCCAATGGGTTAACACGGCAGCAGATGGGGAATTTAATGTATTAAAGAACAACACTCCACACTCTTTCCCCCATCCGCCGTCCACTCCCCGTGAGACGTTGATCTCTCAACAATCAACTTGCATCCACAACATTTACAGTTCGACTTCAAGCTCCTCTACCAACAATCTGTCCTGGTCCACCCACGTTGACGCTAAGACCAAGAAAGCACAAGAGCGCCTTTACTTCCTCAGGAAAGTAAGGAAATTCGGCATGTCCCCATTGACCCTTACCAATTTTTACAGATGCACTATAGAAAGCATCCTATCTGGCTGTATCACAGCCTGGTACGGCAACTGCTCGGCCCAAGACTGGAAGAAACTACAGAGAGTCACAGATACATAGATACATAGAAGATAGGAGCTGGAGTAGGCCTTTTGGCCCTTCGAGCCTGCTCCGCCATTCATCACGATCATGGCTGATCATCCAACTCAATAGCCTAAACCTGCTTTCTCCCCATAACCTTTGATCCCATTCTCTCCAAGTGCTATATCCAGCCGCCTCTTGAATATATTCAAAGTTTTAGCATCAACTACTTCCTGTGGTAATGAATTCCACAGGCTCACCACTCTTTGCGTGAAGAAATGTCTCCTCATCTCTGTCCAAAATGGTTTACCCTGAATCCTCAGGCTGCGACCCCTGGTTGGACACACCCGACATTGGTAAAATCTTCCCTGCATTTACACTGTCTAGTCCTGTTAGAATTTTATAAGTCTCGATGAGATCCCCCCCTCATTCTTCTGAACTCCAGCGAGAACAATCAGTAAAGACAGAGCTGAGAAGAAGGACTAGATTCCAGAAAGAGATCTGAAGTGATTTTCAGATTTGTGAGATTTTACACCATCCTGTGGAACATGAGTCGAAATAACTATGGAAATCGGTGGCTGGGTTTCGGAATTTTCTGTAAAAGCAGATAAGACGAAGGAAATCCTAAAAAGGGGCTGGTGTAAAGTCCTGGGCTGGATTTGATGTTAAAAGTGGAGCAGAAGCTTGGGTTAACAGACATTTGTAAACCCTGTACCGGATTTCGGAATGCAATCCACTAAGGGAAATCATAATTTAAAAGAAGATTTGAAAGTGCGACTTTTGAAAGCGGAACGTGTGGAAGCCGAGGTTCTGTGAGGCAAGGTGGCTCAAGGTATAAGAATCACCTGTCAGCCGTTTTGAGGAGAAATCCCTGGACATTCATTTGGGTTCAGAGGGGACTGCGTCTTACCAGAGTCAACTTGTGCACTCAAAAGGACTTTATCTGTTAATGAGACCATTGTAACTTTAGATTTATTTTGTAATCCGAGTTAATCTTAAAATCTGTGTGTAACTGTTAAACTAAAGATAGTGTTGCCATTGTCCCAGATAACCAAGGGTTGCTTTCCCCTTTAAGGGGGAGAGCTGACTGGTGGTGATTTAACCTGAGGATTGTTGTGTTATGCTTCTTCACGTAGCATCAGCTGCTTCCTTGATGTATACTCTGACAAAGGAAGGTTCAGACTTGGAGATAGGTTCAACACATTTATTGAACAGTTAACAATTTTCCTACTTGAGTTCGACTCTCCTGCTAATCTTACTATAGTAACTCAATCTAACTAACCAGTCTGCTCTAAGCCATGCGGTGGGTGTGATGCTTCCTGATCTGCCCCGTCTCTCTGAGTGTCGGCTACGGAAAAGAGAAAGAGCGTGTGTGCCCCGTCCTTTTATATGGGTAGCCCCCTTGTGGTAGTGTCACCTCTGGGTGTGTCTTGACTGCCCACTGGTCGTGTCTCATCTTACTGACCTATTGGTTGAATGTCTGTGTGTCATGACGTCTCTGGTGCTCCCTCTAGTGTTTAACTTTTCCTAGTGCATCTACATTAAGGATGCATATCACCACAAGGATCACCATACCTCAGATGAGGGGCAAGGTTGAGAAGGCGGAAGCTTCATGAATTGTTGAATTAAGGGGGGGGAGTAAAGGAATATTGTATCCTCTTCCAATTTTTTCATGTTTATTAATTTTTTTTGTTAAAACTAATTCGCTGTTCCTCCACATTTAAAAAAAAAGTATATAAGTTATGGGTCGAAATGCGGCAGCCATTGGGATTCCCTGTTCCCATCAGCAGCGCACCATTGCCCGGGGGTTCCCGGTGGCGTGGGTTGGATTCAATAGATAATCCCACTGACAAATGGGGCAGCACGGTAGCATTGTGGATAGCACAATCGCTTCACAGCTCCAGGGTCCCAGGTTCGATTCCGGCTTGGGTCACTGTCTGTGCGGAGTCTGCACATCCTCCCCGTGTGTGCGTGGGTTTCCTCCGGGTGCTCCGGTTTCCTCCCACAGTCCAAAGATGTGCAGGTTAGGTGGATTGGCCATGATAAATTGCCCTTAGTGTCCAAAATTGCCCTTAGTGTTGGGTGGGGTTACTAGGTTATGGGGATAGGGTGGAGGTGTTAACCTTGGGTAGGGTGCTCTTTCCAGGAGCCGGTGCAGACTCGATGGGCCGAATGGCCTCCTTCTGCACTGTAAATTCTATGAAATGGCGGGAGTAGAGAACCTTGCCATCAGCAAACGGCGTGCCTCCGACAAACAAGCGGCCGGAGAATCGAGGCCATGGTCTTTTGAACCAGGGTACCATTCTGTTATTGTAATGCTGTTCGTTACCACTGCTGGGTCTGGGCACTGCCAGGCATACTGCCAGAAGCCCGGCAGAAATTATTAGTTTACCAAGCGGAGCTAGTTGTCGATTTCACGAGTTGCCAGAATGGTCCGACGGTAAGTATCTCCAGCTACCTGGATAGACTGGAGGAGCGGGGCTTCCGCTCCTCAGAGCAGAGGGCTGGAGAGGAGATTTGAGAGAGGTACTCAGACCCATGACAGAGCAGACAGGGAGAAACTCCCCCCATTGGGAGAAGGTACGGGCTCTTGAACTGACTGGAACAATAAGCAGCAGCAACATGAGGAGAACCTTTTTCTGTACAGCAAGTGGTTTTAGTCTGGAATACACTGTCTGAGAGCGTGGCGGAGGCACATCCAATCCGACCTTTCTAAGAAGAATTGGATAAGCACCCAAAAATGAAAACTGATGGGCTACAGTGAATGGGCAAGGTAGGAGGGCTGGTGAACTTGCTCTTGGAGAGAGAATGCACTGTCTCGATGGACCGAATGGCCTCCTTCTGTGATGCACCCATGATTCTCCGGAAGCTGGAACTTTACATGACCTTAAAGTGGGTGCAGGGGGACACCTCATGGTGCGCAGATGGAATGAGTTGCAGAATGAAGACCTTGCCAGCTTCTCATTCCTTTTTTAAAAAAGATGCGGCAGAATCAGTCTTGGGGAGGTCGGCACTGAGTGACCTTTTATAGGTGTCAGAGGTAGGAAGTTCCCCATGAGCTAAAATGGGTCAAATAGCCCTTCACATCTGCAGCCACCTCTTATCCAATGTTCGGTTCAGATTGATGGCTTCGCTGTCTGACCCTCCCCTGATCTTTGGCATCCTCAAATCAACCTACTAATTCTGGGAAACATTTGGAAATGGTTACTTGTTGTGACTTATTATAGATCAGTCGGCTTTTTGTCCGCGAGCGACATCAGAGAGAAAGACATGGGGGCGGGATTGTCCGTGCCTCCAGCTTCGTTTTCCGGCGAGGCGCGCCCCCACGGGCAGCAGGATGCTCCGTTCTGGCAGCCGGCCAATGGGGTTTCCCACTGTGGCCATCCCACGCCATCGGGAAACCCTCGGGCGTGTTTGCGCCACCGTCCCGCTGACGGAGAATCCCGCAGATGTTCTCTTTTGACAAAGAGTCATCCAGACTCTTTAGCTCCCTTTACTCTCCACAGACGCTGTCAGACCTGCTGAGATTGTCCAGCACTTTCTGTTTCAGATTCCAGCAGCCGCAATAATTTGATTTTATGCTCTCTCTATAATTTCCCCGCTGGACAATTAAGTCGAGTTTGGAATAACCAGGGATCACACCTTGGGTCAAATATTAAGTCATGGGTTGACCCCGTGGGGATTTCCATCCATCGGAAAAATAAATCTCTCCGCACCATAAGTGCCTGTGTGTGGAGCAAAAGGTAGCCCTTGCAATTGATGTGCGTCTTTAGGTGGACTGACAGGAATTGTACCTCCACGACCACACAGCCCATCCCACCCGAGGCTCTCCAGGAACCACCAATAGGATGGGACTTCTGGTTGCTTGGCAATTTGCCTCGGAGAATTCCTGGGGGGAAAAAATGGATGAGCCTGTCAGCTTTTTGGAACCAGACCATCGGTCACCTTCTGAACACAGATTGAAACGGTGCTCTCATTAATATCAGGGACATCACCGAATTCTGGCTGGGAGACAGGAGCATAGAAAACAGCTAACATTTATATCCTTTCCACTGATTGATCCATTGCCTCCTCGCCCCACAGACATATCGATGGAAGCCTTCTCGGAAAACAAACGTACCTGCCTCTTCAACTCATTTACAGTGAGATGTTCCACCAAGGCCCTGTCTATGAATGCCAAAGATCTTGCTGCATCAATCGAAGGGAATGTGGGGAGTCTCCAGGTCAATAATCATCCCTCAATCAGCATCATTGAAACAAATGATCTGGTGTTAATGGGATGTTGGTGTGTGTAAAGCAGCCATTGAGGTTTCTACATTGCAACAGTGAGGACAGTTTAAAAGCACCTCATTGGCCGTGAAGCCAGAAGGGAAAAAAACAGTTTGGACCAGTATTCTTAATTCTCCCGGTTAACTCCCGGTTTACCTTCTGGGAAGTGCTTTGGAATGTTTTGGAGTGCTAAAGAAGTACAAGGGCTGGAATTCTCCGATCCGAGTTCCCTCCCCATCCCCGCCACCGCTGCCAGCGAGAACGGAGAGTTTGGAAAATCCCGCTGCCGTGAACGGTCGGAGCATCCCGCCCCCGTGAACGGAACTGGAATTCTGGCTCGATTCTCTCTCTCTCAAAGATGCGCAGGTTCGGTGGGTTGGCCGTGCTAAATTGCCCGTCAGTGGCCCGAAAAGGTTCGGCGGGGTTATGGGGATGGGTCGGGGGATTAGGCTTGGGCGGGGTGCTCTTTCAGAGGGTCGGTGTCGACTCGAGACTCGATGGGCCGAATGGTCTCCTTCTGCCCTGTAGGGATTGTATGATTCTACTACTTGCAATTAAGAACAGCAGGGGGCGATGTCATGTCGGAATTATGCCGCAGCTCATTACAAGCTTGGGTCTCTTCGGGCCTACAAGAGGAGGCCTGGTTTCCAAAACTACCAGGTTTTGGAGTTGCTGAATGACTCCAGTCGCACCTTTGACAACCAAATGCGTTTCACAGGAGCATTATCAAAGGAAATTTGTCACTGAGCCCCACGAGGAAATATTAGGGCAGGTGAACAAAAATTTGGCCAATGAGGTGGATTTTAGAGATTGTCTTGAAGCAGGAGCAGTAGCGAGGCAAAGAGGTTTAGGGACACAGTTTCAGGCCTTAGGGCCGAGCAGCTGATGGCTGTATATTTACATCTCAAATCAATGCAGATATTACACTAGTTTCCAAGGATGGCCCCTTCTGGTCCCAATAAAGGTGACACCTCTCTGTCTCGGAGGGACGGGTGAGCCACTCAAAATGCTCCAAATATTGTTGGGACTGGAAGTTCTTGCCGGCAACCAATGTTAAGCCACCTCCACAGTCAGAAAACGCGCTGTGGGTGGCGTGTGCGGGTGGGGGGGAGAGGCAGAGAATCCCTCCCTTTGTGTGCATAAGGATTTATTACCGAGATTTTAAAATGTCCGCTCCATGCTTCCAGCTGTTTCTATCGCTCTGCTTACTTTTCTCTGAACCCACGCCCAGGCTTAACCAATCGAGCAGTGATCAGCGATTGTGAACAGACTCATACAATCAAGCAATTGAGCACTGGTGGCACGCTTGGAGTGATTAAAATAGAGAGTGAGTAAGAGACCAGGGGCTGGATTCTCCGCCCCGCCACATTTCTATTTCACCCCGCCGGCAGGGTGCTCTGTTACGTCGGGCAGTCAATGGCGTTTCCCATTGTGGGGCAGCCCCACGCCGTCGGGAAACCCCCCAGCTGCCGGCAAAATGGAGCAGCCCGCCGGCGGAGAATCCAGCCCCAGAAGTGGAAGAGCGCAGAGGTCTCGGAGGGTTGTAACACTGGAGGAGAGGGGCAACAGGGCGGCACAGTGGTTAGCACTGCTGCCTCACGCCGCCGAGGATCCAAGTTCGATCCCGGGTCACTGTCCGTGTAGAGTTTGCACATTCACCCCCTGTCTGCGTGGGCTTCACCCCCACAAGCCAAAGATGTGTAGGGTCGGTGGATTGGCCGCGCTAAATTGCCCCTTAATTGGGAAAAAAAAAGATTGGGTACTCTAAACTTATTAAAGATTCGTGGAGGAGATCGCAGAGGTCCTGGAGGGATTTGAAAGCAAGGGCGAAAATTTCAAAATGGAGACATTGTCAGAGAGGGAAATAAAATGAGAATTCGAAGCATTGTGTTAAAAGAGACAACTCCACTCCTTATAAAACCTGACCAGAAATCAGAGACCGCGCACACCTTTGAAATAAACCGAGGGCAAATAATATCAGTTTTTTTAAACCTTCCATTTTTTTGATACCTAATAAATAATTCCTTCTTGTGCTGCCCAAACAAAACAGCATAAACTGTCAGACAAGAAGATTCACCACGAGGAACAAGCCATGCATTATAATTATTCACTGTTGCCTTTTTTCTCTCAATAAAAACGTGTCATTATTTTTTCTGGCTCCCTTTATCTTCCTTCCAGCCTGTTGGAATCTGATATCGGGGGACAGTACAAAGAGAAGAGAAATGAATATCAATTAATAATTCCAAAGCAAACTCAACAGCAATGTGCATTAGGGAAGTTTATTTGTTGGCAGATAACGCACTGGTGTTTGCAACCAGCTACATAACAGCACAGCAGAGAATTCGCCCCTCTGATTCATTTTTAGCAAGGTTGATAGCCTTCAAAGAGATGCCGCAAATCTTGTGAGATGAGTGGCAAAAGAATATTTAGTTGTCTTATTTAATAAACACACAAAATAGCGGATCTTGGAGGAAAATGTCAGGCACCAGAATGAGTGTTGTGGCCTGGGATCTGCTGTCAGTGCAGTTAGGTGATTTCCCCCCGCCCCCCTCTCCATTATTTCAGGAGGGATGTTATATATGTCTCAACATTCAAAAGCCTGGATTAAAATGACAGGGAGGAGAATTTGGGATGTTGCCTGGGCCGGAGTGCTTCTGATTTCCTGAACATTCCCTGATAGAGGTGTTGGTTCCAGATTGGGGATGAACCGACTGTAGTAATTTACCATGCCCTAAAATGTCAATTCTTTTTTAAAAATGTATTTATGATTTTTCCAATTAAGGAGCCATGTGGGATTTTTCCAATTAAGGAGCAATTAAGGAGCGTGGCCCATCCCCCTACCCTGCACATCTTTGGGTTGTGGAGGTGAGACCCACGCAGTCAAGGGGAGAATGTGCAAACTCCACACGGACAGTGAGCTGGGGCCGGGATCGAATACGGATCCTTGGCGCCGTGAGGCAGCAGTGCTAACCACTGCGCCGCCGTGCCTCCCCAAAACAACTTCAATTCTGCGGTATTTGTCAGCTCAGGAAACTCTTTGACTGCTTTCACCTTATCTTGTGAAGGGTGTCCGCCTTTGGAGTCCACATAAAATCCCCAAAAATGTGACTTCGCCCACCTGAAATGTGCACTTTCTCTTTTTAATCTGCTGCCAACGACACTGAACCTTTTAAGGAATTCCTGCCGGCTGGCCAGATGCTCTTTATGTGATATCCCCATCACCAAGACGACATCTAAGCACACTGTAACCTCTGGGATTCCATGCAGCAAGTTCGCCATCGACAGTTACAAATTGCACAATTAGCCAGTATTTCAAAGGGCAACCTGGTTTATTGGAAAAGTCCCTTCTGCGTGTTGATGGTTGCATATATCCTGGAGTCCTTGTCCAGTTCAAGTTGTAAATAAGTATGATTAATCCAATAGATAGACTTTTATCCCGCACGAGCCCCCAATTGGTTATGGGCCAGGGCTTAGAGAACCCCAAAGTGTCTCATGGAGTTCACCTGACCCACAACTTTTAATAGATTGTGGTATGGGGAGCACACGGCCCACTCTACAGGTGTGGTATAGCAGAAATGGAAAAGTATTTTTTAAAGCAAAACAACGTTTATTCTATGAACTCATGTTAACCTTTTTAAAACATGCAGTGAACATCTTAGCACCCATCAATTCAAATACAACCCCCAAAGGATACAACACTAAGTAATCCTTAAACTGTCCTTTTAACATCCATAAGACTTAAAAAAAACCTTTAAACAGAAGCACATCAGGTTAAAGTCACTACTGAGAGCAGATTTAGTTTTAAATCACCAAAGGATCGATTTACAGTCTTTAGATTACAGAGAGAGACTAATACCCACTCTGGCTGTGACTGCAGGTATCCAGCGCTGAAAACGAAACTAAAACACGCCCTGCATCATCAGCCTAAAATGAAAGTGAAAAGCTGATAGACAGCCCAGCTCCACTCACACTCTGACATCACTGATAAACACCCATTTCTTAAAAGTACATTTCTTTACCATCCAATTCTTTAAGGTACTCTCACATGACAGTCTTCAGTCAAGCTTTGTATACGTGAGGCCCCCCACTAACTTTGCACAGTGGTCTTCTATCCGGGGGTTCAGTTACCTGCGAGTTGGGCCTCTTGGTTTATGGTGAGTTAGCAATCACTGCAGATTCTAACAGAGCGGTCAGGTTTTAAGACAGGAACGATAGGGGCTGCCCATTCAGAGAACCGAACCAATTTTACGATGCTTAGTTCTTCAAAGTGTCAACTCGGCCTCGATTTGCGGGTGTAGAGCATATGGGATGGGCCTAGCTCTGAAAAAATTCAACATGGATTTGAGGTTCACGTAATGTTTGGCCTTTACCCCTCGTATTCGGCCAAGCTCATTTTGAAACACACCTTCGCACTTGCGCAGGATATCTTGAAAAATGCCATTTTCAGCCTGAAAAGTTCTAGCCAGTTTAGTTTTATCTGACGTAGCCAATCTCATCCCCTGAGGCTTGACCCTTGTCCTTCCACAATGATCGTGGGTAGACAGGTCGACTGTCATTGATAAGACAAAGATATTGTCATGGTAACTAAAATCTTTAAGGTTTCCCCTGTGCATGTTGCCAACTTTGCAGTTTGTGCTGCTGAGGGTTGGCCCCTCCTGAAAGATACCCATATGTTTGCCCACCCACCACTGTGTCCGGCGCCCCATGTCGACCTCTCTGCTCAATGGTTGTCCGTTGACCTATGAACTATTCCTGTGGGAGCTGTCATGCCTACATAAGCCATGTTTAACCCATAAACCTCGGATTCCTCTTTGGGATTTGTCTCTACTTTATTCTCTGGAGTCATGGTGTGTTTTGTTTTAAACTGGGTGCGCCCTCTTGGGTGAGACCCATGCAGGCATGGGGAGAATGTGCAAACTCCGCAAGGGCAGTGACCCGGGAGCGGAGACGAACCCAGGTCCTTGACGGTGTGAGGCGGCAGTGCTAACCACTGCGCCACCGTGCCGCCCTCCCTACTTTTATTTTGGGTTGATTGTTAACCTGCAATATGCCTAACAGTCTCTTGATCAGCCTTGAGTGACGCCCCTCAACCAATAGGCCCCCAGCGACTGGTAATGGCGACCTGTTCCAAGAAAAGCTAGCTGCAGAAACGGACGGAAGCCGGTGCGCTGTCTGTCTCTTGTGCCATAAGACATGGGAAGCGTCAAAGTGTAGGTTAGTCTGTTTGACCCAGACAGACTGTGGTTGGAAAAATGGCAGAGAAATGTCCTTCCACCGCCATTGATCTCCCAACTCATCAACACTCTTTGATTCTTCCACTGTGCCCTCTTGGAGCCAGTGACTAAAACGTCAACCCTCTCGTGCTGGGCGTTCCTACATTGGCGTTTCATAGAATTTACTGTGCAGAAGGAGGCCATTCAGGCCATCGAGTCTGCACTGGCTCTTGGAAAGAGCACCCTACCCAAGGTCAACAACTCCAACCTATCCCCATAACCCAGTAACCCCACCAACACTAAGGGCAATTTTGGACACTAAGGGCAATTTATCATGGCCACTCCACCTAACCTGCACATCTTTGGACTGTGGGAGGAAACCGGAGCACCCGGAGGAAACCCACGCACACACGGGGAGGATGTGCAGACTCCGCACAGACAGTGACCCAAGCCGGTTTCGAACCTGGGACCCTGGAGGTGTGAAGCGATTGTGCTATCCACAATGCTACCGTGCTATGGACAAGGGTGGGTGACGCGGCTATGAGGCATCATCATGATGGCATCTGGTTCTGTGGCATCTTCGTCAAGAATGATTACATCAAGAAAGGACAGATAGCAAAATATCCCCTGTGAAACAGAGATCACACAGGCGAAGTGTGTCCTGTACATGTGAGAGAGTCCAGTGATTGAGAGAAAGCTGGTACGCGCTGAGCAAAGATTCTCATTTCCCCCATCACCTCTCTATTTTCAGACCCTACCGTGTCCGGCATATTGACCGAGGGGGTGTGTGTAGCGAGGAATGCCTGTTTCAATTTGGGCCACTGCCTGTTGCTATGGTGTCAGTACGTGCTGGGGTCTTGCGGCATGTTAACAGATCCAAGTTCTCATAGATGAGTGACAGCCAAGTGGCCGAGCTGTACCCGAGTTACAATCAAGTCGGCGACAAATAAATTGCACACAATAGTTGGGTGTCAAGCTTATTCTCCGGCTCACTTTTCGAAATAGTCATTGGGGCCGAAATTCCCCAGCTGCTGAGATTCACTATTCCCGTCAGCAGCGCACACCGCCCTCACCCGTGGGTTTCCCGACGGCCTGGGGTGGCGTCAATGGGAAATCCCATTGACAAGCAGCGGGAGTATAGAATCCTACCGCCAGCGAACGTTGCGCCGCTCAGAAACACACGGCTGGCGGACCGAGAATCCAGCCCTCAGATTTTGAATTGGCAATGACCAGGTGCCTTGATGCATTGGTCATGCACTTGAAGCTGAGAAGGAACTTTGTTTTTTGACCCCAATACTCACCTTTTCAACGGAGGCCCACACGCCGTGAGGAACTTGTTTATGGCCTGCACACTTTGCCCGTTCTCAGTGTAGGTTGACTTTGCCGCAGCGGAATTCCTGGGAATACCTTTGGGCAGGATTCTCCGGCCCCTAGCCATTCACTGGCGGCGGGATTCTACATTCCCGCCGCATGTCAATGGGGCTTCCCATCGAAGCTACCCCACTCCGCCGGGATGCCAGTGGGTGACTCTTCCTCCCTGTCTTCCGTTGCTCTGCTCCGGAAAGCTGGGGCGAGTTGCATTTTCCTGCAACCATTTCCCCGGGTGTATCCGAGCTGCCGGAAAAAACCCCAAGTAAATGAAGCAGCCCTTTGAAGTAACAGCGGCAGCGTGGAAGATGTAACTGCGAGCTCTTGCGCCACTCGGCACGGGCAGTCGGCAAACCCAATCCAAGTTGGCAGCTCTCCCGAAGAGCGGCTAGTGACGCTGACCTGAAGCTGCCCCTGGAGGCTGACCCAGCACAATCCTTGGCGAGCGTTGCGTCAATTATTCCCGCCATTCAAACATTTCTCCAAAGACTTTTGGGAGAAAGGAACAATGCAAATGAACTAATTAGCTTAGTTGGACTGCAAGCACACACAGGCTCCACCACCCTCTGAATGAAGGGATTCTCTTCATCTCAGTCCTAAATGGCCAACCCCATATCCTGACTGTGATCCCTTGTTCTAGACGCTCCCCAGGCAACGTAAATCAGCCCCAACGCCTGCTCCCTGCACCACAGATTGTGATAGGGAGATCCCCCCCCCCTTCCCTGCCCCCCGCAGGGACTCGTTCACACTGCCAGCAAGGGGTCGGAGCATGGCATGCGGGTCTCCGTCCCATCGTGGAACGCATTCTGGGCGTCCCGGGCAAGGAGAATCCCGCCCAGCATCCCTGCATCCAGTCTGTCCGGCCCTGCCTGAATATTATGTCCGGAATTCTCCAACTCCTCCGGCATCAACGGTCCCCGGCAATCAGGAATTCTCCCCTTCCTAGGGGGCTAGGTCGGCGCCGGAGTGGTCCCCGCAGCTCCAGCCGGCGCAGAACAGCCGGCGCGAGTTTGCGCATGCGCGTGACGGCCGGCGTAATTCCGCGAATGCGCGTGGGTTCCCGTCTCTGCGCCGGCCCCCGGGCAATATGGCGGAGCAACACAGGGGTCCGGTACGGAGGAACATAAGCCCCCACGTAACCAGCCTGCCCGCCAATCAGTAGAACCTGATCACGGGCCAGGCCACCGTGGAGGCCCCCCCCCCCCCCCGGGATCGGATCCCCCCAGCCCCCCCCCCCCCCCCCCCCCCCCCCATCTCTCCAGGACGGCCCCCGCAGACAAAACTTCCAGGTCCCGCCATGTACCTGGGTAACTCACACCGGCGGGACTCGGCCAAACTCAGAGGCCACTCGGCCCGTTGGGGCCCGGAGAATCGCTGGGGGGGGGCTGCTTTCAACGCCCCCGACCGGCACGGCGACGATCCAGCGGACGTCCGAGAATCGGCGCTGGAGAATCAGTAAGCCGGCGTCATGGCGGCGGGGCGCGATTCTCGCGTCCCAACGGGGATTCTCCGACCTGGCGTAGGGTCGGAGAATCCCGGCCTATATTTTCAATAAGATCCCTTGTGTTTTTTTTCTAAGTCCCAGTGAATACAGGTCCAAACTGTCATAATATCCACTCATGAATATCATGAGATGCAGACAGGCAGTGATTGACACACAGGATAACCTATCAACACACACGACACAGAACAACCAATCACCAGACGGGACACCACCACTATAAAGCCCACAGGGTATTACGGTTCTCTCTCTCTCTCACAGGACACGGCTAGGGAGATAGTCACAGTGCACAGGCCAATGAACATCATCACCATGTGATAGAGAGCTAGTCTGGTCAAGCCAGTAGGAGGTTATCAGTTGGGTTGATAGAGTGTCAATCCACAGCAGATTGTGTACAGCAATCAACAGGTTCAATAAAACAGTGTTGGATCATCTCCTGTGTCGGAAGCCTGTTTCTCGTTTTACTGCATCCAGTTGCAGTCGATGTTAGACCAACACAGATAACACATCACAGACGACCCAATGTCTCTACATTCGACAATCCCTGGAATAAGTTGGGTGAACCTTCGCTGCACTCCCTCTATGTCAAGTATGCCAAAAACAGTATAGCACATGGCCTACGATATAGAAACAAAAGAGGCCAAGTCAGAGTGAGACAGGCCTGTGGAAGCTGCTCCCAGGTTAGCTTAGTTTTGTATTGTCCATGATGGATTGCCTAATTTCTGGAAGACATGGACAAACTTTTGACCCACATCTCATTCCAAACCTTCTCAAGGACTAAGCTAACACTCCAGACAATATCACTCTTAAGTGCTTATCCGCAGAGCTCCATTTGATCTTAAATTCTTTTTGAGCGATTATTCTGAATTGCAGGGCTCATTCAAGGACTTTTGTAAATACCCCTTTGCAGCGGTAACGTGTGGAGTACTCTCTTGAGAAGCATCAAGATCTCCTTCAGTGGATCCCTCCTCAAGCACTGTACACTGATCTCATGAAATTCGATTTCTTCAAGTCTTTGCCTTTGTGCTGTTCTATCTGTTAATGAGTCCAGCTGACTGACGGCCCGTCTTTAACACCTTAATAAGGTGCATGAAAATTACTGTTGGAGAAATTAGAGATCAGGTAAAGGAATGTCAGACAATAGATGTAAAAAATCCTGTTGCACTATTCAAAGATGAGCAAAGGAGTTTCTTTAGTCTACAACAAATTATCTGGTCAATTATTATTATATTATTGTTTGCGGGTCCTTGCTTTGTGTCAAGCCAACAGTTACTATGCTTCTAAAAGTACCGAGAATTGGCTGCAAATATAGCACCCTGTTGCTGTGATAAGGGCCAAGTCAATTTTCAAGTCTTTGTCTCCAGCTGACAGCAGGAGAGCATGGATGGGATTCTCCGTCAACTAACAGTGGAATCGGGAAACGTGATTTGGCGGAGAATCGGTTTTGACGCCGAAATCGTGGCCGGCGCGGCGGGAACAGAGAAGCCCGCCACCAGTGAACGGCGCACGGCGGAGAATCACGCGGCTGGGGGTCAGGAGAATCCCGTCCGATGTTTCCGCTTACGGGGAGCAACAAAACTAGATAAATCATTAATAACTTAAATCAGAAATTCAGGAGAAGTTTCTTCACCAGAGAGCAGTTGGAATATGGAACTCACTACCATAAGGTGTAGTTGAGGCAAATCGCATTTAAACGGAAGCCAAACAAACACACGAGGGTGAGCTGAAGTAGGATAGGAGGAGACTCACATGGAGCATAAATGCCGAATGGCCTATCTCTGAGCTGCACGTTGTGTAATTCTGCCATCGTTCCTATTCACTAACCACTTCCTTCCCATCGAGCTTTTCTGACCTTTATTACCCAAGGGGGAACTCTTCCTGTCCATCCCTTCCCTTGTGCACCTTGTCTATATTTCTGAATCGGGCACTATCCCGGTTGTTTCTTGTGAACCTAGCTCCCTTTCGGAGGGGCCCTCCATCACTGAACGGTACTGATGGACAATGAGCCCCGTCCTAACACAGGCTGCCCACCTGCGTTACGGACGGTAAAAGCCTAGTCCATTACTGCAGAAGGAGTCCCTGAGAGTGACAGCCTGATGCTAAATAAAGCAGCGATGCATGTAAGGGACCGTCAGGCGATAGACAAGTCATTTCTGTTAGTGCAAAGCAATATCAGAGACACATCGTGATTTTGCATTGCAATGCCTTTCCGAGCTCATATCAATCATTTCCAACACAGTTGCTGTATGAGAATGAGTACTAATCCTTGTATAAGATAGAGCGCATGCATAGAATGTAAGAGGTATTTTATTCGAGGAAAGAATGTCAGTGGCTACCCGTACAGGATTTTGATTGGCTCGCACAGACAGCTCGATTTGTAATTGATTTAAAGGTCAAGCTTTCTCATAGAAGTTACAGTGCAGAAGGAGGCCACTCGGCCCATCGAGTCTGCACCGGCTCTTGGAAAGAGCACCCTACCCAAGGTCAACACCTCCACCCTATCCCCATAACCCAGTAACCCCACCCCAACACTAAGGGAAATTTTGGACACTAAGGGCAATTTATCATGGCCAATCCACCTAACCTGCACATCTTTGGACTGTGGGAGGAAACTGGAGCACCCGGAGGAAACCCACGCACACACGGGGAGGATGTGCAGACTCCGCACAGACAGTCACCCAAGCCGGTTTCGAACCTGGGACCCTGGAGCTGTGAAGCGATTGTGCTATCCACAATGCTACCGTGCTGCCCTAGATCAAATTTCACCATCTGCTGTGTTGGGATTCGAACCCGGGTCCCCAAAGCATTACCCTGGGTCTCTGGATTAATAGTCCAGTGACAACACCACTGCCCCCCCCATAGCAGCAACAAGGACATCATTGCTCAAGACATTGTACAAGATGGACAAAAATGTTATTCCTTATCCATTCACTGCCTTGAAGGATCCAAACATGAGGTTCTGTCAAGTTCTCTCAGCGTGCGATTCTTTGTTTTTCAAGACGCAGTCTGTTCTCAACTCAGCCTCGGTTAATACAATGTGTCGCCCATCACCAGCTGCTGCCTTTTTGGTTTGTGTTACTCATCCGCAGGGCCCGCATCACCGGCAGTGCCGACCTTCATCGCTCGTCCCTCGTTGCCCTTCAGGGGGCAGTCAAGAGTTCACCGCCGTGACGTGTGCGACTGGAAACACATGTGGGCGAGACGGGCTCAAAGAAGGCGTGTCACCTTCCCTCAAGGACATGAGTGAAGAAGCTGGATTCTTGTGACGACGTGAGAACCGCATGGTGACCTTTTGCTGATCCCAGCTTTTCGTCTTCAGACTTTTAAACATCAAAGCAAACTCTCAGACTACAATGCTTTGCGTTTGTACTCAACATTTTACAGATTGATACTTCAGGCCTCGCCAAGGTGGGATTAGAATGGGCAGCTTGGTTTTCTTATTCTTTTATTTTCGGCCGGCGCAGACAGGATGGGCTGAATGGCCTCTTTCTGTGCCATAGCTTTTCGAATGGTTCTATGGTTAGTAGTCCAGTAACATCAAGGCCACGATCTATCGGTCTCGTCGCGCCAGACTCTGGACACGACGAAGCTGGTAAAGCTCGCAAGAGGCCTGTCAGGCCTCGCGAGATCCACTGAGATCTTGCAAGGAGAATATGGACAAAGGCTATAACTGGTGTTGCATCCACCATAACCCAGGTGAGTGGGACACATCACAGGAAGGTCTTTGGGGCCCTCCTTTAGATTGGGGCCTGAGGATGTCAATGAGACCCAATCCACAATTTTAAGCAGAGGCCTGAGCATGGCTGCAACCCCCCCCCCCCCCCCCCCCCAACCCCCGCCCCACCCTTCACCCCACCAACCATCTTTAGCTGTGACCACAAGAGGCGACAATTCAACCTTTGGTTCCTTTGTTGTCCAGGAAGAGCCATGGACCTCCCTTGCTCAGACCCTCTCCTCCAGCACGCCACCGCATTCAGAGGCCTCGCCCACAACTTAACAGGGTTCCTGGCTGCCACCAAGTACCATTTCCCATCCACAAAATGGTGGACAAATCCAGCACACTGAGGCCTAGCCGTTAGGACTGGTGGGGCCTTCGCATCACAGACTCCCCAGCTTCTGCTTTGGAGCTGGTGATGTGCAGTGGTTTAAAATATGCAACTCGCTTCTAGCTCGTTTCCTTCTCCAGTGTCTCTACTTTTCTCTGAGTCCACATCCAGACATAACCAATAGAACAGTGAGCATCAGTGATAAACAGGTATATTCTGCTAGTGGGGGGAGGGCCAGGGGTGTCCCTCCTGTTGGGAAACCCAATGGTTGGACTCACTAGCAGGAAAGAGCTAGCCTATGTCCTTCTGTATTTCACCCCCCCCCCCCGCCACCACCAAATCCTACCCATCGCCGGGCCCTCCCTTCCTCTGATTGGCCAGGAGCTCTCAGAGGAGGAGCAGCCGCCCTAAGGACCAGTTGCGAGAGGCTAACTGGCCTCATCCTGGCCTATATTCCTCCAAGGACGAGAATTTTAAATTTGAGATATTACTGGACAGGGAGCCCATCGAGACCAAGAGGTTGATCAGTGAGCGGAACTTGACGTGAGTTACGGTGCAGGCAGCAAAGCTTTGGACGAGCTGGAGTCTGTGGTAGCTGGTAGATAGGAGGCCATCCTGGGGTGCGTTAGGATGGTCAATTTGGCACGTACTAGGGGCAGGATTCTCCATCCCGCCTACTCTGTGTTCAAGCGCCGGCAGCGGGATCCGCTGTTCTGGCAATCGGCCAATTGGGTTTCCAATTGTGGCCATCACAAGCCGTCAGGAAACCGCGGGTGGCCTGCGCTGCCGGTGAAACGGGGGATTCCCCCGACGGAGAATCCCACAGCGGGAGTATGGATACAGGTTATGGTAAATGTGGGCAAATTATTTTTATAAATTTAGAGTATCCAATTTTTTTTTTCCCAATTAAGGGGCAATTTAGCGTGGCCAATCCACCTAGCCCGCACATCTTTGAGTTGTGGAGGTGAGACCCACGCAGACACGTGGGGAGAATGTGCAAACTCCACACGGACAGTGACCCAGGGCCGGGATCGAACCCAGATCCTCAGCGCCGTGAGAGAGCCGTGCTAACCACTGTGCCGCCGTGCCACCCTTAAATGTGGGCAATGTGACAGAGATGGTTATACAGAAGCACGGGGTTGCAAGATCAGCTCAGGGTTAGTTAGGACTGCAAGGCTGCAAGCAGTCAGATGGAGCCCCAGAGCATGATGAGGTGGAGAGGGAAAACTGGTGCATGGGGAAGGAATGAATCTTGGCTAATTGCTTGCTGTGTGCAGACGGCTGCAACCCTCTTTTAAGCAGGACGGGAAGTTACTAAGCTATAGCTTGGAGCAAAAATGAATTGATAGCTGGTTGGAAAGGAGAAATATATTAAATTAACTTCAGCAAGTACTTTGCCAACCATCTGAAGTCCACTTCAAGCATTAATGTAGCTCATTAACATGTCTTTATTTGAAAGCTGGATCTTTGTTAGCTAATGAATAGCTCTTTTGTAGCTTATCTCAGGCAGAACCATGTCTTTCATACAACTTTAATAATTTTAAATGGCTGAAATAATAACTAGGGTGATAGGATTGGTGAAACAAACTGATCTCTGGAATACAGCTTTGAAATGGAGCTGATGGAATCCAGACTTTCCTATTTACTCTATTTCATAATGATGGTCAAACAAGCAAACTGTGAAAGAGGCCCCCGACATCGCAGCTCACCTTTGTGTCTTCTAACTGTTATTATAGGTTTGAATTCGGCGGCCAGGTAGCACAGTGGGTAGCACTATTGCTCCACAACGTCAGGGTCCCAGGTTCGATTCCCTCTTGGGTCATTGTCTGTGCGGAGTCTGCACGTTCTCCCTGTATCTGCGTGGGTTTCCTCCAGGCGCTCCGGTTTCCTCCCACAAGTCCCGAAAGATGTGCTTGTTAGGTGAATTGGACATTCTGAATTCTCCCTCTGTGCACCCGAACAGGCGCCGGAATGTGGCGACGAGGGGATTTTCACAGTAACTTCACTGCAGTGTTAATGTAAGCCTACTTATGACACTAATAAAGATTATCATTATTATACATGTTACATACTCTCATGACATATTACATAGTTTACAGCAACTATACACTCCTTCAAGGCACACAAGCCAAAAAAGGAAAGTCAGAACCGTGGCTAACAAAGGAAGTTTTAAGATTCAAAGAAAAGGCCCATAAAGATGCCAGAACAGGTAGTAAATCGGAGGATTGGGGGTGGGGTCGGATTTTAGAATGTAGTGAAGGAGGACCAAGAAACTGATAATCAAAAGGGAGAATAGATTGTGAATGTCAACTAACAAAAAGACATAAAACAGACTGTAAAGCTTCTATAGGTATGTAAAGAAAATTGTTTGGCTAAGAAAAATGTGGGTCCATTTTTGGTAGTGTCAGGGGAATTTATAATGGGGAATAGAGAAATTGGCAGAGGTGCTAATTGATCAATTTATGTCTTCCTTCACTGAGGAAGCTACAAGAAATCTTTTGGAATTAAGGGATCCGAGGGAAAAGGGAGAATGTGGAATTGAAGAAAATTTGTATTTGTAAGAAGGTTGTATTGGAGAAGTTAACAGGATGGAAGTTGACAAGTCCCAGGACCTGATATTCTACATCCCAGAGTGTTGAAAGGGGTAGCTAAGGAGGTAGTGGAAACATTGAGCAAAGGGCGGCACCGTTACACAGTGGTTAGCACTGTTGCTTCGGAACTCAGGTTCGATTCCCGGCTTGGTCACTGTCGGTGCGGAGTCTGCACGTTCTCCCATGTCTGCGGGGGTTTCCTCCCACAGTCCAAAGATGTGCAGGTTAGGTGGATTGGCCATGCTAAATTGTACTTAGTGTCCAAAAAGATAAGGTTGGGTTACTGGGATAAGGTGGAGGTGAGGGCTTAAGTCGGGTGCTCTTTCCAAGGGCCGGTGCAGACTCGATGGGCTGAATGGCCTCCTTCTGCACTGTAAATTCTATGACACAAATACAGTGCATCGGTGCTGGGGCAATGGCTGCCAATCTGGGTTTCGTAGCGCCGCTGCCTCACAAGGACGGGACACGTGCAGATCGTGTGTAGAAGGAAAGTAATGTGAGGAATTATTAATTGCTTTGGACCGCTTGGAGAATATATTAATATTAGTTGCTGTTATAAAAAATAGCACTTGCTGAAGCATGCTGGGATTGCTTGACTATATTTGAACACTGTTTTTAGCCATATCATAGAATGATGGGTAAAGTTCGAAGTAATGGTAAACAACTTTTAGATTCATCCGATTGTGCTGACGAGTTGCTCTGGCCAAGGATTCCAGAATGTACTGCAGGATGTGGTCAGTTAAGAGATAATAAACCAAGAGCGCTCCCAAGGTCATTTACTATAAACATGGCCAGACCAGAGATTGTTCTGCACGAAAAGCTGTTTATTTTGATATAAAGATACTGCTCTTTCTCGTCTGTAACCATTGCCTCTTGCAGGAAGGTGTGAGCACACGTAACCCATGCCATCAGGAACTCGGCCGGTTGGGGATGGTACATCGAGGGGCGGGCCTCAGGCAATGACTGAGGCCGCGGATAATCGGCGCTGCGTACTCCTCGAGGACGCGGCTTTCAAGGGGCGGAGAATGCAAAAACCGGCGCCGCTCCCGATATTGGCGTCAAAACGGATTCTCCGCCCTGTCGCCGAACGCGATTTCGCCGTCGGGGAGCAGAGAATCCAGCCGATTGCTTCACAAATGTCCCTGGAATGTCAGACTATGTAATAGAGTCTGTTGCACAATGTCTGACATTAGAAAACTCAATTATAATGCTTAAATTCTTTTCCCGCAACCAGCTCCATCTCGATGCATGGATACATTCCTGTCCACACACCAGCGTGAAGAATATTGGAGGAACAGAGATCAATTCTGCACCAGCGTCACTTCCAGCATTAACACCATTTCCAACGTGTCCTTCGAATGAGACAACAAACTGAGACCCACATTATTGCTCAGGTGGATGTGGAAGGTTTTATGGGACTATTTGAAAGAAGAGCTTCGTGTTTTTCCTGGCGTCCCAACACTATTTGTCACTCAGTCATCACTAAAATGGATCATCTGCTCCTTTATTTCATTTTTTCCTTCCTCTGTGAGATGTGGGAATCATTGGCTGGGCCAAAATGTATTGATGGGTTTCAAGCCCATCCCTAATTGCCCTGGAACTGGATGGCTCACAAGGCCATTTCAGCTAAGAGCCACCCACATTGCTGTGGGCCGGGAATCACATGTAGGTCAGACCGGGTAAGGGCATTAATGAACAAGGTGGATTTCTCCAACAATGGACAATGGCTTTATGGGCTTTTGTTAGACTTTCAATTCCACATTTTATTGGATTCAAATTTCACCATCTGCCGTGGTAAGATTCGAACCACAGTTCCCCAGAGCGTTGCGCCTTGTCTCTGGTTTATTAGCCCAGTGACAATACCGCTGTGTGTCAAAATTGCCCTGTTTCCCATGCAATGTTTTGAAACGAGTGCGTAACCACCGGTAAAGCGCTTTGCGACATTCTGAGACGAGATGCACGATCGTCTTTTTTTTCCAACTTTCGGACCAAAACCTCTGGTCATGAACACTAGACGGGCTTTTGGACGCACTTCTGGCCTGGAGAGAATGAGCATTACAGTCACCCGCTTCAACAGAAGCTGACGCAGTTAGAACATAGAACAGTACAGCACAGAACAGGCCCTTCGGCCCTCAATGTTGTGCCGAGCCATGATCACCCTACTCAAACCCACGTATCCACCCTATACCCGTAACCCAACAACAACCCCCCCCTTAACCTTACTTTTTTTATTAGGACACTACGGGCAATTTAGCATGGCCAATCCACCTAACCCGCACATCTTTGGACTGTGGGAGGAAACCGGAGCACCCGGAGGAAACCCACGCACACAGGGGGAGGACATGCAGACTCCACACAGGCAGTGACCCAGCCGGGAATCGAACCTGGGACCCTGGAGCTGTGAAGCATTTATGCTAACCACCATGCTACCCTGCTGCCCCAATGTGTTGATAAACGAACCTGTCACAGAACCGTGTAGAAAAGAGCCGAGTACATTGGCCAGTCCCTGAGGAGCATGAAGCTCCAATTGGCTGAGGAGATTGTACTATGAAAAACCTATAAACCACAAGGCCAGTCACATTTGCAGGACAGAGGCTGCGCAAAACTACCTTTCCTAGGCTTCTCTCACGTACAAACCATACTGAAAATAAAGAAATAATACTTTATAAATATACAGTGTCTTTATCCTTATAATAAGACTCAATGGAATTCAAAGAACCATCATCAAACAATACTTGACACCAAACCACACAAGAAAAAGCTTCATCATTGCATATGAAATATATACAATCGAGGAAGTAAATCCCAAATGTTAGAGGAGATAAATTAACATATCTGAGTATAAGACAGATTTTTAGGAAAAGGTCTACATGTGTAGAAAGGTCTGCCAGGTAATGTACTGGAGCCTGAAACATGAGCGCTATTCAGAAGGGAGCCTTCTCTTTCATCATGCATGGGATGAGGCATGGCTGGCTGAGCCGGCATTTATTGCCCATCCCGAATTGCCCTTGAGAAGGTGTTGGTGAGCTGCCTTCTTGAATGGCCATGATGTGGAGGTGCCGGCATTGGACTGGGGTGAGCACAGTAAGAAGTCTTACAACACCAGGTTAAAGTCCAACAGGTTTTTTTCGAATCACTAGCTTTCAGAGGTCTGCTCCTTCACCCGAGGAAGCAGCAGTTCTCCGAAAGCTAGTGATTCTAAACAAACTTGTTGGACTTCAACCTGGTGTTGTAAGACTTCTTACTGTTCTTGAACGGCTGCAGTCCATGTGGTGTAGGAACACCCACAGTGCTGTTAGGGAGGGCGTTCCTGGATTTTGACCCAGCGACAGTGAAGGAACGGACGATATATTTCCAAGTCAGGATGGTGAGTGGCGTGGACGGGAGATTGCAGCTTGTGGTGTTCCTAAGCTGCTGCAGCCTTTGTCCTTCTGATTGGTCGACATCACCTGTCGATAGAGCCTTGGTGAGATGTCGCAGCGCCTCTTGTAGATGGTGCACACGGCTGCCACCTGTGGTGGAGGAAGTGACCATTTAAGCGATTAGATGGAGTGTCAATCAAGCGGGGCTGCTTTGTCCTGGATGGAGCTGATCCGCTTGAGTGTCGTTGGAGCTCCGCTCACCCAGGCAAGTGGAGAGTATTCCATCGCACCCCTGGCATGTGCTTTGTAAATGACAGGCACACTTTGAGAAGTCAGGAGGTGAACTATTCACTGCAGAATTCCCAGTCTCTGCCCTGCTCTTTCACCAGATTTTCCGATGGCATGGAGGTGGCCACAATGGGAACCGGCATTGGCCAGCTGCCGGGGTGTGGGGTCGGGGGGAGGGGGGGGGGGGTGGGCGGGGGGCTGCGTGCCACACCACAGATGCACCCAGAACTGACGGAGTACAGGGAGCTTAGATGGCTGTAGAGCTGGCGGAGAATGCAGAGATAGGGACGGACAGATATTTGAAAATAATATTATTAATAATGAAAATGCGGGTACCAGCATGTTGCGATGGACAAAATTCTTTCTCGAGCAGAGAACCTTTTGGCTGATCGCTGGATAATCCTGACGCAGTAAAATGGGCCCATCATGCCAGGGCTGCCTCAGGTCACTGCAGTAGATAGGCCACAGTGGCAGGGAACCCATTTGCAAAGTGCGCATTGATTGGCAACAGGAATATCTTGGGCAGTGATGGTTGACTCAGCGCATCAACCCTCAATGTCCTGCATTTATATAGCGTCTTTAAGGTCGAAAAACGCCACAAGGTGCGTCACAAAGCAAGATTTGACACCTATCCACAAAAAAGGACAGGTGCGCCCGAACCTCGGAGTGAAAAGTAGGTTTTGATCTTTGTCTTAAAGAAGGAGGACAAGGCGGTGAGGAGGAGTGAATTACAGAGGAAATTCCGGAGCTTGAAGTGTGGAAGCATTGGAAAGGGTGCAAAGGGGATTTACCAGGATGCTGCCTGGTTTGGAGGATAGGTCTTATGAGGAAAGGTTGAGGGAGCTAGGGCTTTTCTCTTTGGAGCGGAGGAGGATGAGAGGCGACTTAATAGAGGCTTATAAGATGTTGAGGGGGATAGATAGAGTGGACGTTCAGAGACTATTTCCTCGGGTGGATGTAGCTGTTACAATGGGGCATAACTATAAGATTCAGGGTGGGAGATATAGGAGGGATATACGAGGTAGGTTCTTTACTCAGAGAGTGGTTAGGGTGTGGAATGGACTGCCTGCTGTGAGAGTGGAGTCGGACACTTTAGGAACTTTCAAGCGGTTATTGGATAGGCACATGGAGCACACCAGAATGACAGGGAGTGGGATAGCTTGATCTTGGTTTCGGACAATGCTCGGCACAACATCGAGGGCAGAAGGGCCTGTTCTGTGCTGTACTGTTCTATGTTCTATGTTCTTGGCAGGCGAAGCGGCAGACAGCAACGGCGGAGCGATGGAAGTTGAGGGTGCTCATTCGCCCCGGAACCAGGTTGCCTGTGAAATGGAGGCCCACAAGCCAGGGAGCGGAACGGGAAAACAATCACTCTCCTGCAACTTTACCCAAAGTCTAGACAGAACTGTCAGTAGCTTTAATCGAAACCGCCAAACTTCTCTTCTGCGGAGCGCTTCCTCTGATAGACTAAAATTGAGAGCGTTATAGATTTTATGGGCTCAGGTTATCGAGATGTGTTGTTGAGGATTTATTGGCCTTTTAGACGTGCTGCAGATCTGGAGCCTGCGTTGGTGCGGTTGAAATCTTTAATTACCTGTCTGAGCCAATGGATGTGTGTTGCATGTCTGAACTATCAATGCTTCTTCGACACAACTAACCCATTGGCTTTGATTTTCCCTGTGAATGGACAACAGAAAATGCTATTCATTATTTCTGCTAATATCAGGGGAGCATGTGGAACAGATGGCACAGCATTAGAAAATAAATGGGATTTCTCTGAACTTGATGCTTTCGTGTCTCACGGAAATGAGGAGCATGGACACAAACAATGGACAGTTTTCAAGGGATTCATATCAGCAGCATGAGAGAGTTTTACTTTACTCAAGATTGCCGGCGACAACATTTAATTCCAGCCCCAGCGCCTTTAGTTTCAGAGGCACAGATGGTCGGTGAATACAAGAAGCAACATTTTCTGGGGGTCAGGTTGGAGGAAGCACATCGCTGAGGCAAATGGTGACTATCATAGTTTATCATAGAATTTACAGTGCAGAAGGAGGCCACTCGGCCCATCGAGTCTGCACCGGCTCTTGGAAAGAGCACCCTACCCGACGTCAACACCGCCACCCTATCCCCATAACCCAGTAACCCCACCCAACACTAAGGGCAATTTTGGACACTAAGGACAATTTATCATGGCCAATCCACCTAACCTGCACATCTTTGGACTGTGGGAGGGAACCGGAGCACCCGGAGGAAACCCACGCAGACACGGGGAGGATGTGCAGACTCCACACAGACAGTGACCCAAGCTGGAATCGAACCTGGGACCCTGGAGCTGTGAAGCAATTGTGCTATCCACAATGCTACCGTGCTGCCCACTGTGACATAGTGGTAATGTCCCTGGGCTGGTAATCCAGAGGCCCAGGCTAATGTTCTGGGGAGAACGGTTCAAATCCCACCACAGCAGCTGATGGACTTTCAATTCAATTAATTAAGAAATCTGGAATTATAAAGATAGTGGGCGGGATTCTCTGAGCCCGGGGCCGGGCTGGAGAATTGCCGCAACCGGCGCCAATCGCGCCAGGCCGCCCCGATGCTGGGGCCGATTCTCCGCAGAGTGGAGAATCGGTGCCATTGGTGCTGGCGCGGTTGGCATGGCGCCAGACGGGGGCCACTCTACGGGGGCCCCCGGGCAATTCTCCGCCCGTGATGGGCCGAACGGCCTACCAAAAAACCCGAGTCCCTCCGGCGCCGTTCTAACCTGGTCTTACCCGGCAGGACCTCAGCGTGGAAGGGTCCAGGGGCAGCCGGTGGATGGGAGGGGAGGTCCCACCCCTTGATGTGAAAACGAGGGCAGCCCTGATTTGTATCCATTGCTTGAAAGTCTATATCTGGGGACCTCCTGTGTCAATGGTAAATGTTTGACGAAATGCAAAAAGAAAACCTGTGTTTTTTATAAGCACAGAATGACTTGATTGCATTATAACCAAAGACATGCTGATTCCAACAACAACAACAGCACCTCAGTAACATACCCCAAGGTGCCTTCACAGAAGCATTATCAAAGATTGGGGGGGGGGGGCCTCGGCCCCTGTAGCCCTACGGCATGTTGCGTCAGGGCCGGCGCGGAGAAGGGAGACACCGCGCATGCGCAGAAATCGCGCCAGTCCCACCGCGCATGCGTGGTCCGGCGGCGCCAATCTGACGCTGGGATCGACAGCTGGAATGGCGTGGGTCGCTCCAGTGCCGTGCTGCCCCCCTGTAGGGGTCAGAATTGCTGATCCTGAGGCCTTGTCAATGGCGTTTATGACGGCGTCAACACTTAGCCTCAGCATCAGAGAATCCCGCCCTGTCTCTCTAATGGTGACTGCAATCATCTCCATCTGGTTCCCTCATGCCCTTGAGGGAAAGAAATCTGCCGTGCTTATTTGGTCTGGCCCACATCTGGCCTCATGGCATTAGAGGCCTGGGTTCGATTCTGGCCTTGGGTGATTGTTTGTGTGGAGTTTCCGCGTCCTCCCCGTGTCTGTGTAGGTTTCCACCGGATGCTCCGGTTTCCTCACACAGGCCACAGGTGTCCAGATTAGGTGGATTGGCCATGTTAAATTGCCCTTTAGTGTCCAAACATGTGCAGGTTTGGTGGATTGGCCATGATCAATGTGTGGGTGTTACGGGAGAGGCCAGGGGAGTGGGCCATGGTAGAGTGCCCTTTCTGTGGGCCATGCAGTCTCGATGGGCCAAATGGCC
Organism: Scyliorhinus canicula; assembly: GCF_902713615.1. Taxonomy (NCBI): domain Eukaryota; kingdom Metazoa; phylum Chordata; class Chondrichthyes; order Carcharhiniformes; family Scyliorhinidae; genus Scyliorhinus; species Scyliorhinus canicula. Next base: position 13,957,895 of record NC_052169.1, on the reverse strand, counting down.
TCCTTCTGTACTGTAGGGATTCAATGGCCTCTGAAGTGGCCCAGTGAGCCATTCAGTTCGAGCAGGGGCGGGCAACGACAACGAATGCCGAACTTACCAAAGATTCTTGCATCCACAAAATAATTTTTAAAAGAGGGAGTCCTTGATGTGAAAACGAGGGCAGCCCTGATTTGTATCCATTGCTTGAAAGTCTATATCTGGGGACCTCCTGTGTCAATGGTAAATGTTTGACGAAATGTAAAAAAAAAACCTGTGTTTTTTATAAGCACAGAATGACTTGATTGCATTATAACCAAAGACATGCTGATTCCAACAACAACAACAGCACCTCAGTAACATACCCCAAGGTGCCTTCACAGAAGCATTATCAAAGATTGTTTGACACCAAGCCATGTTTGGACAGATGTCTAAGATCTTGGCCAAGAAGGTATGTTTTACGGAGTGTCTTAAAGATGGACGAGCAAAGAGACGGAGCTCCTAGGGCCTTGGCAGCTGATGGCTTGACTGCTATTGGTTGAGTGCTTAAAACTGTGGATGGTCAGAATTTGAAGGGATGCACGGTTATTAGATATTGTAGGTCTGACGGACATAGGTGTCCTGTTATGCTCATAAGCTGCTTCCTTGATGTTCACTCTGAGAAAGGAAGGTTCAGACATGGAGATAACTTCAACACATTTATTAAACTATTAACAATTCTCCTACTCGGGTTCGCCACTACTGTTAATCCTTCTATAGCTACTGAGACTGATGGACCAGTCTGCTACAATCCAGGTGGTGGGTGTGATGTTGAATCAACCCTGTGGTCTGTACTCACTGAGTGTCTCCACTGGAAAGAGGAAGATCATGTGCGCTGTGTCCTTTATATATGGGTTGGTATAATGCCCCCCTGTGGTAGTGTCACCTCTGTGTGTTCTAGCGTTCATTAGCAGAGGGATTGAATTTAAGAGCCGTGAGGTGATGATGCAGCTGTACAAAACCTTGGTCAGGCCACATTTGGAATACTGTGTGCAGTTCTGGTCACCTCATTTTAGGAAGGATGTGGAAGCTTTGGAAAAGGTGCAAAGGAGATTTACCAGGATGTTGCCTGGAATGGAGAGTAGGTCATACGAGGAAAGGTTGAGGGTGCTAGGCCTTTTCTCATTAGAACGGAGAAGGATGAGGGGCGACTTGAGAGAGGTTTATAAGATGATCAGGGGAATAGATAGAGTAGACAGTCAGAGACTTTTTCCCCGGGTGGAACACACCATTACAAGGGGACATAAATTTAAGATAAATGGTGGAAGATATAGAGGGGATGTCAGAGGTAGGTTCTTTACCCAGAGAGTAGTGGGGGCATGGAATGCACTGCCTGTGGTAGTAGTTGAGTCGGAAAATTTATGGACCTTCAAGCGGCTATTGGATAGGTACTTGGATTAGGGTAGAATAAGGGAGTGTAGGTTAACTTCTTAAGGGCAGCATTGTGGATAGCACAATTGCTTCACAGCTCCAGGGTCCCAAGTTCGATTTCGACTTGGGTCACTGTCTGTGTGGAGTCTGCACATCCTCCCCGTGACTGCGTGGGTTTCCTCCGGGTACTCCGGTTTCCTCCCACAGTCCAAAGATGTGCAGGTTGGGTGGATTGGCCATGAAAAATTGTCCAAAATTCTATGATTAACCTAGGACAAAAGTTCGGTGCAACATCGTGGGCCGAAGGGCCTGTTCTGTGCTGTATTTCTCTATCGTGAATGCCCATTGGTCGTGTCCTATCTTACTGACCTATTGGTTGAGTGTCTGTGTGTCATGTCTCTGGTGCTCCCTCTAGTGTCTAGCTAGTCTACGTGTACTTACATTAACCCCTTGTGTATCTGCAGTGATGCATATCACCACAATAGGGAGCGGCAGTAAAACATTATTGACTTGCAACATCGCCCTCACCTTATCACATTTTTAAAAAATTAGTTGATAGGATGTGGGTGTCACTGGCTGGGCCAGCATTTGCTGCCCATCCCTAATTGGCTTCGAACTGAGTGACTTGCGAGGCCATTTCAGAGCGACTCCACGTTGCTGTGGATCTGGAGTCACATAGAGGCTTCAGCAGGTAAGGATGGGCAGATTGCCCTCCCTGAAGGACATTAGTGATCCAGGTGTGCTTTTATGACAATCATCAATGGTTCCATCACTTTTGAATTCACATTTCACCATTTGCCATGGTGGGATTTGAATCCAGGACCCCAGGTGGTAACGGTTGCTGATTTGGAAGGTGGGGTCAAAATAGGCTTGGTGAGTTGCTGCAGTCATGTTGTAGATAATGCCGATAACAAATACACAGGGAGGGGTTCTCCATTGGCTGATGCCGAAATTGGGAACCGCGATTGGGCGGAGAATAGATTCCAACGGCAAAATAGCGTCGGGCGACCATTTGGTGCCAAATTGCAATTCTCCGGTGCCTCGGCAGCGGCGTCAATGCGGTCCAGAACGCAAATACAGTAAACGCCGTTTGCTTATCACTAGCGGTTCTGACCTGAAAATCTCCGGGGCCTCCGCGATTCTCCGATGGGCCGAGTTCCCGACGGCGAGGTTCACTTGTGCTTTTAAAGATTGTGAAACAGGTGAATGGCTGCTGAGGGAGAGAGAGGGGGTACGGAAAGTGCCCAACATCGCCGTAGTTTGCTGGAGGTGGGCTGTGAGGTCAGGGTGCATGGGCATGGAACACCATTGCCGCAGTTGGAAAGGCAGCAATGCAGCTGCGCATGTCACTGGCAGCCCACTGTGAACTTTGGGCCACGGGTCAGAAGGGTGCCCTCTGACTTCGAACTGAGCGACTTGCGAGGCCATTTCAGAGTGACTCCACTTATGGACGCACTCCAGCGCAACCAGTGCCATCTTGTTGGCTGGGATGAGTGTGCATGGGGATTGTAATGTGTATATGCGGCTGCAGCTTGTCAGCCTCCTGAGTATCATTGGTGGACCTGGCGAATCCCGCACCGTTTTTCACTGGAATCGATCGTGTTCCACGTGGCACTGGTGCTAGCCCCTGCACAGTCACTGAATCGGTCCACATTCAGCACCAGTTTTGCTGTCGCGAAAGTCGACGAATCCTGCCCCAGCATCAACACTGAGAATCCCGCCCATAGTATAAACCTGGGGCGAAATTCTCTGCCCCCCACGACGGGTGGGAGAATAGCGGGAGGGCCTTCCCGACATTTTTGCCGCCCTCCCGCTATTCTCCCCCCCCCCCCCGCCAAAGTCCTGACCCGAATCGCTGCCGCCGTTTTTTTACGGCCGGCAGCGATTCTCAGCTGTTAGATGGGCCGAAGTCCCAGCCCTTTCCGCCGTTTTTACAAACGGCAAACACACCTGGTCTTGCCGTTCGTAAAACCGGCGTCACAATCTCGCTATTAATAACCATGGCACCGATTGGCACGGCCGTACCACGGCCGTGCCAAGGGTGCCATGGGCCCGCGATTGGTGGGCACCGATCGCGGGCAGCGGGCCCGATGCCCGCGCACTACTTGTCCTTCCGCCGCCACGCAGTATCCATTCGCGGGGCGGCTGAGGGGCAACCCGGCCCGCGCATGCGCGGGTTTCGCGCAAAAACGCGATGACGTCACCCGCGCATGCGCGGGTTGGAGTCTTCCAAACTGCGCATGCGCGGCTGACGTCATATGACGCGTCAGCCGGCGCTAACTCCGGTAAGCGGGCTTAACGATTTTCGTTAAGCCCGTCTTGCCGGAGCCTATGGCGTCGGGCTGCTAGCCCCGACCGGGGACCAGAATCGGTCCCCCGTCGGGAAGGGGCGCGCTGCCGTAAAACCCGCCCGGGTTTTACGCCAGGTTTACGATTTCTCCCGTTTTGGGAGAATCTCGCCCCTGGTCTCTGGATTACTCCATCAACTCCCTTTATAAGGTGTCAGAGTATCGATCATTTAATGTCTTCATACACTTCAGGGAAGACTAACCAGTAATCCATCTTGCCCATCTTGCCCCTATTATGACATTGATAGAGAAACATTTCAATATTTGCCTCTGTGCATTTAGTTTGAACAAATGCTCACATAGTTAGCTGTGAAATGATGCTTTGCGATGGTTAAACATTATTCTCCTCATCACGCTGCTAATATCAGACATTGTCAGAGACATAAAATAATCTTAATTTGCTGTCTGCTTCTAAGAAACAGCCAGAAATTGAGCCACAAGTTCAATTACTAAACTTGGCTTCAATGGGTTGCCTTCAATTCCATTTCCTGCTTTTTAATGAAGGTCAGAAAACCTTATTCTCAAGTTAAGGTGAATCATTTTCATGCTGCATCATTTTTGCCACACCTGACCCTCTTTGCTGACGAAACCTTGGCGGAAAGGATTGCGACAAAATATTTAATTTCAATGGCTTTGCATCTTTATTCATTGGTAGCGATTGCTGACTGCTCGTTGTTGTTTAGTTGTCGTCACCAGCAGTTTATATTTTTACTGGAGTTTATGCATGCATGCGGCCTTTACTTTCCCCATCAGCGCATCCCTGATTTGTTATTGTCTCATCAATATGACACTTGGCTAAACCAGTACAAAGGCAACAGAGACATCTGCATTGCGAGAGGTGTGACTGAATCAGGAGTATAAATACCATGGCTGCAACAGCAGGTGAGAGGCTGGGGATTCTGCAGGGAGTGAATCGCCTCTTGGGCTGGATTCTCCGGTCTGCCTCGCCGCAATCGCGTTGGGCGAAAGGCCGGCGAATCCAAGTTTTAGACCAAATTAGGGGCGGCGCCGCTTTCGTACTCAGAGAGGATGCCACACCACGTATCGACGGCCTCAGGACATTGCCTTAGGCCCCTCCCCGATGCTCCACCCCCGACCGGCTGTGTCCCCGACGGCGCGGGACACGTGTCGTCTCACCCGTCGGCAACTCGGCGTGGCGGCCACGGACTCAGTCCAGCGCCGCCACAATCGGGGGAGGGCCGATACATGGGCAGGGGGGTCTGGGGGTACTGTTGGGGGGGGGGAGGGGCAGTGGTCCAGGGCGCGCGAGCCAGCCAAAGGGGGTGACCATTTCTCGGGCCGGGTCCGTAGGCTGCACCTGCCAGGAAGCAAGGCCCGGCCGCTGCAGGACAACGCCCGAGCATGCGTGTCCACGGACCCGGCAATTCTCTGGGGCGTATTGGCAGCTAGAGCCGTGTGCTCCACACTGTCGTCCTGCTAGCCCACAGCAAAACGGACAATCGGTGGCCGTTTTGTGCCAGTTTTCCTGGCGGAAAACTCCCCCGTTCCCACGCCGGCCATAGCCCCAGAATCGGAGAATCCAGCCCCTTGTTTCCCTGAAGCCTGTCCAGCTTGTACAAGGCATAAGTCAGAAGTGCCATTGGATACTCTCCACGTGCCTGGATGAGTGCAGTTTCGACAACACTCGAGACGTCCAACACCATCCAGGACAAAGTTGCCCACTTGGTTGGTGTTGTGTTATGTACTCTGGGATAACACAGGCTGCAACTGGATGCAGCTTTAACCAAAAGATACTCCAGACCTTGAAGTTAGTTCAATCTGATTTATTGAACCTGTCACACAGTTAGCACAGTTCTCGATGAGTTCGACTCTCTGCTAACCTAAGTGTGGTTACTCTGTCTGACTGAAGCAGACTAGCTCTTAGCCACGTGCTGGAGGCGTGATACTGTACATACACCCCGACTCACTCTGTAGACGCTCATCAATGGAAAGAGGCGGAGTGTGAATGCCTCGTGCCTTTTATAGTGAGATACCACCCCTGAGTGTCCTGCCTGCTCATTGGTCATGTCCTGTTCTCTGTGTCCATTCGCTGCCTGTCTGCATATCATTATCTGCATGACTGCATATCATGATAGTTGGCACCCCATCCACCACCGTAAACATTCACCCCCTCCACCGCCGCTGCACCGTGGAAGCAGTGTGTACCATCCACTAGGCACACTGTCGTAACACGCCGAGCCTTCTTCAAAACCACCCTCCAAACCTTCGAACTCCACCCTCTAGCATACAGAAAAATAGTGCCCCTCAAAATCGTGCGTCATCCTGAACTGGAAACATGTTGCTGTTCGTTCAGTGTCGCTGGATCAGTATCCCTGGGATAACATCCCGAACAGCACTCTGGGTGATTCCAGTGGTTAAAGAACCTCCCTTCCACCCTGTGATCAGAAGTGGGGATGTTCGCTGATGACTGCGCAATGTCCAGCACCATTCACTTTTTAAAAAAATTTAGAGTACCCAATTACTTTTTTTTCAATTAAGGGGCAATTTAGCGTGGTCAATTCACCTACCCTGCACATCTATGGGTTGTCGAGGTGAAACCGATGCAGACACGGGGAGAATGTGCAGACTTCACAGGGACAGTGACTCAGAGCCGGGATCGAATCCCTGTCCTCAGCGCCGTGAGGCAGCAGTGCTAACCACTGTGCCACCGTGCCACCCCATTCAGCACCGTTCTCAGAGACTGCGCCATTCGTGTCTATAAGCAGCAAGACAGGACAACCCTCAGGCTTGGGTTGATAAGTGGCACGCAAGTGCCAGGCAATGATCATCTCCAATAAGAGAGAGTCTAACCACCGCCCCACGCCCCTTTCAAACTCATTGGCATTATCTCTTAATCCCCAATTTTCAACAGTCTAAGGAGTTACCATTTACTAGAAACTGAACTGGGCGAGCCCTGTAAATACTATGGGCGGAATCTCCGCTCCCGCAAAAAATCGTAAAGGCCGTCGTGGACTCGGCTGAGTTTCACGACGGCCTCGGAGGTCGTTCCTCGCACCCTATTCCCCCCCCCCCAGGAGGCTAGGAGCAGCGCACCGTAAATCTCGGCCGCCGAGAATGACGCGACGGCGGCGCCTAAGTGACGTCAGCCACGCATGCGCAGGTTGGCCGGCTCCAACCCGCACATGCGCAGCTGACGTCACGACGGCTGCCGGCTCCAACCTGCGGATGCGCGGTTGCCGTCTTCCCCTCCGCTGCCCCGCAAGATGTGGCGGCTTGATCTTGTGGGGCGACGGAGGGGAAAGAGTGCGTCTCTTGGAGACGCCGGCCCGACGATCGGTGGGCACCGATCACGGGCCAGTCCCCTCCCGAGCACGGCCGTGGTGCTCACTCCCCTCTCTGCCCCCCACAAGCCACAAACGAACATTTGGCGACATGTTCACGACGGCAGCGACCAGGTGTGGTTGCCGCCGGCGTGAACAGGTCGGGAACGCCAGACCGCTCGGCCCATCCGGGCCGGAGAATCGCCGGTCGCCGTGAAAAACGGCGAGCGACGATTCATCCGAGCGGGAGGTGGGAGAATCGCGGGGGGTGCCAGGGCGGCGTGTCGTGAGTCGCCCTCCCGCGATTCTCCCACCCGGCGTGGGGAGCGGAGAATCACGCCCTTTGACTACAAGATCAGGTCAGAGGTTGGGAATTCAGAGGCAAGTCATTCACATCCTGAGTCCCTAAAGCCTGTCCAACATCTACAAGGCGCGAGTCAGGAATATGATGGAATACTCGCCACTCGCCCGGATGAATGCAGCTCCAACACCACTCAAGAAGCGCGACATCATCCAGGGGAAAGTGTTAATAAAGTTACATATCAGCTGGCTCGCGTTAGCAACACAAAATGGCAGAATTGACCTCAGCTGCTGAAGATGGCCGATAACTTGAATTATTGCCAACGTATTTATAAAACAAAACAACCCTTTTAGATGGTGAGAAATTGGAATGCGGCCAAAATAGACATCTGTGCTTCGAGTCAGTGTGAACAGGAAATCACTTCAGAAAAACAAATATAGTCCAGCAGAGAGTTAAGCCTTGGAGCTAATCAAACAGACAATGGAAGCCTTTTTCATTTCCGTAGAAAGTGTCTTTAAAAACGGACACCATTAGCATTCAGCCAGTCAGCCATTTTTAGAACATAAAGGGTCAGAGTTCTCATTCGGCAATACCCCTGGGCTGAGACAGGGGTGCTTGAAAATTCAATCGGGGTGATTTTGCGCGATGTTAGAACCATTAACAAAGGCAGCTCGCTTGATTGGCCACCCCGTCCGCCACCTTCAACATTCACGCTCACCACCACTGGGCCTCTGATTCTGAGGCTAAGTGCGGAGGATCTGTGGCGTTTTAAGTGAAAAAAATCCGCAGTCCGCAGCCGTCGCCACGTTAACGGAAAATGAGAGCACAAGTGCACCACGCCATCGTGACTGGGCCAATCAGGGCGGAGCATCGGGGGGGGGGAGGGCCTTCGGGTAACATCCTGAGGCGGCATACTCCCTGATGAAACCGTTTTGGAGGGGGTGGAGCATCTGAAAACAGGCACCGACCCCGATTCGGTCGTAAACAGGGATTCTCCGCCCGATCGCCAATTACGAAATTGCCTTCGGGGGAACAGAGAATCCCGCCCTTTATGTGTGATATCAGCTCCATCCACGAGACAAGCTGAAGCAACTCACCAAGTCCCCTTGGACCGCACCTTCCAAACCTGCAACCTCTACCTCCCAGGAGGACGAGGGGAGCAGACCACAACCCCCCCAAACCGCAAACATTCCTGGCTGGGAACTACATCACCATTGCTTCACTGTCACTGGACATAACCCCGGAGCTTCCTTCCGAACACCACCGTGGATGCACCTCTACCACTTGGCACACAGCGGTTCAAGAACGGAGCTTATTTCTACCTTCTCAAGGGTAATTTGACGCCGCCATGAGTTAGAATTGATCTAGTTCCAATGTGGTGTGAGTGTTGTCCCATTGGCATGTCCGGAATTGTTCCGGGGACCAGCGGCGCCATCGGGACCATGGAACACCCGCCATTCAGTCTCGGCGTTGGAATTTCAGTCTCTCAAACAGAGAATCCCGCCGATATTCTCCCAAACGGAGACGCTCACCCTCTGGCCGGGATTCTCTGATCCTGAGGCTAAGCGTTGACGCCATCGGAAACATCAACACGGCCTCAGGATCAGCAATTCTGGGCCCTACAGAGGGCCAGCACGGCACTGGAGTGGCGTGAACTGGGCGCCGTGGGGTCCGCGCATGCGCAGTCGGGCCGGAGCCAACCCACGCATGTGCAGTGACACCAGCGCCAACCCGCGCATGTGCAGTGGGGCCGGCGCCAACCCGGGCATGTGCAGTAGCACTTGCGCCAATGTGCTCATGCACGGTGTCTCCCTTCTCCGCGCCTGCCCCGACGCAACATGGCGCAGGGCTACAGGGGCCGGCGCGGAAGAAAGGAGGCCCCCAGCCAGAGAGGCCGGCCCACCGATCGGTGGGCCCCGATCGCGGGCCAGGCCACATCGGAGACCCTCCCTGGGGTCGAACCCCGCTCCCGCCCCCTCACAAGCTGCCCCCCGACCCTTTCACGCCGATGTCCCGCCGGCTGTGAGCAGGTGTGAACGGAGCTGGCAGGACTCAGGTATTTTGACACGGCCGTTCGTTCCATCCCGGGACGAGAATCGCCGAGGGGGGCCCCGTAGAGCGACCCCTGGCCGGTGCCGTGCCGACCGCGCCGGCGTCAATGATCCCGGCGGCGTGGCGCGATTCGCACCATGTCCGGAGATTCTCCGGCCCGGTCCCGGGCTGAGAGAATCCCGTCCTCTGTTCCGAGATGTGGTTCGGGATTCTCTGTTGCGAGTCTGCCCCGCTACCGCTGCCAGCGATGACGGAGAATTTGGCGCTCAACCAAATTTCCCTTTCACTGTGGCGGAACCGGAGAATCCCGCCGATGTGGACGGTCGGAGAATCCCGACCGTGGTTGCTACGCATTCTTTAAATGGATTCTCAGGACAATAAGAAATCAGGGGCTGGATTCCCTGGTCCCCCAGCCGCGTGTCTCTTTCGCCGCGCCGTTCGCTGGCGGCGGGATTCCCTGGTCCCCCAGCCGCGTGTCTCTCTCGCCGCGCCGTTCGCTGGCGGCGGGATTCCCTGGTCCCCCAGCCGCGTGTCTCTCTCGCCGCGCCGTTCGCTGGCGGCGGGATTCCCTGCACCCGCTGTTTGTCAGTGGAATTTCTCATTGAAGCCACCCCATGGCACAGGGAACCCCGCGGGCTGGGTTGCGCTGCTGGCGGGAGCAGAGAATCCCAACGGCCGGAATATTCCCACCCAGAACAGCATTTTCTCACATCTCAAATGGTTTGCTTTTTCTATCTGACTTCGAGCAGCCGGTAAAGTGAACTTTGCTGAGTCATGTACAAGCCCCCAATTTCCTGTCCGACCAGTCGACCTGTCCTGACCTCTGCTCTGTGAGACGCTTACTGTTGCTGTTTGCAGCTGGTTAAAATTTAGCAATGTTTCGCACCTGTCGCAGACTGCGATGTCTCCCGACAGGGGATATTCTGACTCTTCCCATCGGCGATGTCTTCCAGTCCCGCCTGTGGTTCCTCTGTTGCAGGAGGGATGGGCCAAGCAAAACGCCCTGGACATCAGTGGAACTGGAAGATCCAGCCATCAGCCAATGACAAGCCTCCTCCACCACTGGCAGACACACTGTGGGATAGACTGGAAAATCATCCCCCCCCCCCCACCCCCACAATGATGTGTACAACAACTTGCATTCACATCGCACCTTTAACATAGTAAAACATCACAAGCTGTTATCAGACAAACTTTGACAGGAAGCCACAATAAGGAGATCAGGCCATTTGGTGATTCGTAGAGGTCTTTGTTGTCAGACATTCGCTGGTAGAGGTTGTAGAAGCCGAATCGTCAATGGTAGCCTTTTGAAAGAGGTGACTGCCGAGCGCTCAACATAATTCCAACGTCTCCAATTCAACGTATTTGAAAAGGGGAATGTACGCTGCGGGATACTCCATCCACGGGGTCCTCCACTTCGCCGGCAGCGCACCCGGATCCGGGATTTCCCGATGATGTGGGGGTGGCCACAATGGGAAAAGCCATTGGCCAGCTGCTGGGACGGAGAATCCAGCTGCCGGCAGGGGCGTGTCGCACCTGAAAACCCAGCTGCTGGGACGGAGAATCCCGCTCTCGATAGTTGTCTGGTCGGTTTTGGGGTGATATATGAGGGGTGGGGGGTGGGGTTTGGTGACAGTGAAGGACAGGCTAAGTTTCTTGTCAGCATGATTGGAGAGATCGCAGGTGGTTTGCAAATCTGGGGCTGGACGAACAATGATGCAGCTCTCAAGTCGGAGCGTAATCGCCTGGGCGAAATCCCGGGAAGCTGCTGGAATCCAGGTAATGTCGTCAGAAGAAGAAGGCAACGGGAAACGGGAACATAAATGATCCCTCAAAGCACCTCGAGAGCAGGACGAGCCTCAGGGAGGAGTGGACACCGGGATGGCAACCAAACAGCCCCGGCCAAAGCCTGCTTTTAAATATCCTGCAACATTAATTTGGGAGTTTTGGTTTTGGGGGAAAATTGACCATTTTCAGCTCCCTGCCAATTCAACCACCAGCAGAATGCTACCGCTTAAACAAATTGACATTGCCGCAATTAATTAGTGTGTCATGAATTATTAATTGACAACTGCTTTCTGTAGTCTGATTATTGCCAGAGTAAAAGTTGAGGAGAGAATTAATATTTGACAATAATTGCATGAAGAGCCTAATTGCGATTCGTGAATAATTGATCAAACACGTTTTAGTTATTGCTCCACTATTGATTGGCCTTCGTTAAGGCTTCTTTAATAACTAAAATGATATTCTAATTTATTATATAACGATTGTTACCATTACAGTTTCGTTTGAGTATATACCTTGATACAATGTCAAATGAATTTCATCATAGGTTATTTAAACCGGAGTGTCCTCTGGCCTATGGGCAGCACGGTAGCATTGTGGATAGCACAATTGCTTCACAGCTCCAGGGTCCCAGGTTCGATTCCGGCTTGGGTCACTGTCTGTGCGGAGTCTGCACATCCTCCCCGTGTCTGCGTGGGTTTCCTCCGGGTGCTCCGGTTTCCTCCCACAGTCCAAAGATGTGCAGGTTAGGTGGATTGGCCATAGTGTCCAAAATTGCCCTTAGTGTTGGGTGGGGTTACTGCGTTATAGGGATAGTGTGAAGGTGTTGACCTTGGGTAGGGTGCTCTTTCCAAGAGCCAGTGCAGACTCGATGGGCCGAATGGCCTCCTTCTGCACTGTAAATTCTATGATAATCTATGATTAACCTTCGAGGGCAGATGGGGCCTTGGATGCAATATCTAAAAGGCATTGGCCGGTGTTATGCTATGCTTCTTCATGTAGAAGCTGCTTCCTTGATGTATGCTCTGACAAAGGAAGGTTCAGACTTGGAGATAGGTCTAACACATTTATTGAACAGTTAACAATTCTCCTACTTGAGTTTGACTCCTGCTAATCTTGCTACAGTAACTCAGTCCAACTAACCAGTCTGCTCTAAGCCATGCGGTGGGTGTGATGCTTCCTGATCTTCCCCTGTCTCTCTGAGTGTCGCCTATGGAAAGAGAAAGAGCATGTGTGCCCTGTCCTTTTATATGGGTAGCCCCCTTTGTGGTCGTGTCACCTCTGGGTGCGTCTTGACTACCCATTGGTCGTGTCCTATCTTACCGACCTATGGGTTGAATGTCTGTGTGTCATGATGTCTCTGGTGCTCCCTCTAGTGTTTATTTAGTTGTAGTGTATTTGCATTAAGCCCTTGTGTATCTACAGTGATGCATATCACCACAGCCGGGATTAGGATCAACTGAAGAGGCAAGCGGACAGCTGCAAGATGTGGAGAGATGAGCAAAGAAGGAGCCCCCGGGAAGCTCCCTGCTCCTAGCATGGTTAGAATCTGGAACTCACGAACCGCCTTCACCTGGATCCATTGAAGAGAAAGATAGATAAAGATCCAAGAGATAAAAGAGTAGGAATGATCCAATGCCGATAGGGTTCGATGAGGAGGGAGTGGAAGGAGTCAGCTGTGGCCCACAGTCCAGATGGGCTGATAGGCCTGTTCCCGTATTGTACATTCTGAGGCCTGCGCGTGATGTGCGGCTCCAGAGGTTTGTCAGCAGACATTATTATTCCAAACATTCCCTGCTTCTCCTTGCGGGATCTAGATTTGCAACAGGCGAAGAACTCCTGCAAAGTAGGATGGATTCACAACCTGTCAAACAAAAGGGAAATAAAACTATGGAGTTGCAAGGAGCAGGTAACCATGACGATGGAATGAATACCTGTCCCAGGAAACAAAACAAAAACAAAGGTCATGCGTCTGAACTAAGGGAGGCAAAAACAATTATTTTTTCTTCGCAGGAAGCCAAGTAGGGAGATGAGGAACCATCTCCTGGGATCAGTCTTGTCTCCAGTGGTGTATGTGGTGTTCTTTGTGATTCTGTTATCGGGATGGATGTCGTAGTGTTCACAAGGACCACAGAAGCTAAGTTCATTAACAAAGCTAACTTTTATTTCCACTACTTATTAAAGCTCAACCACTTACTCCTGTAGTAAACAATAATCTAGTCATCTACACTCTACTAACACTAGTCTCTGCACTCTGCATAGAGTGGTCTCCAGCCCTCTCCCAGAAGCCTGTGACTCAGTGCTTTGTATAGTTCTGCATCTAGCTCCATCTAGTGGTTGATTATGATATGACATTAACCCTTTGTATTCTAAACATTTCACATAATATCACAGTGTATAGGAGGATGGACTATGTTGACTTGTGCCATCATCTCTTTCAGCATTTAATCACTCCTGTCCGCCCCTCTCCTATTGGCCATCGCTTTGATTTCTTTCTGTCCTCCACCCTCATATTTCTCGATTGTCGTTCAGACTATAAAGTTATCGGATGAGATCCTCCAGGGGTTTAATGGCGGGTTGGTTCTCCAGCTGCCGGGAGGTGGGGGTGGGGTGTAAACGCTATTTGCATTTATTTGCATCTCATAAATGCTCATTAAAATAGTTGCTCGCCAAAATCTCAGCAGACCTCCCAATCTTGCAGCACACCGGTGGGAAATCACGGTAGCCATTTGGAAAAGAAGGACGTGCACAAGGCAGACCTCAGCACGCGCCAGACTCCGAGGTGAGTGCAGCAGACCCACCTGCCATAGGGCTGCGCCACTCACGCCACTCTGACTGGGCATACCGGCCCATGACCCCCAGCTCCTTACTGAGCTGGTCTTTATGGACACCACTGTCTGAAGGATTCACTGACCCTCCTCTTCAATGGAGCGAAGTTTGACCGGGGGTTAGGGCACGAGGTAGGACGGGGCATGGGGAAGACAAGGGGGCAATGTGGATGAAGGGCTGTGCAAGGGTGAGGGGGCATGGGAACATCCGCCAGAACAGTGGCTGGATCCAGAACGTCTGCAGCGATGATTGCTGGGGATAAGGGCCAGTCACTTGAACGATGGTTGATCTCTCAGACACGTGAGGAGAAGTGAAAACAACACTGCTCACGGTGTTAGGTGGATTGGCCGTGCTAAATTGCCCCTTAGGGTGGGGTTGCAGGAATGGGACAGGTGATTGGGCCTAGTTAGTGTGGTCGTACGAGGGGTCGGTGGACACTCGATGGGTCGAATGGCCTCCTTCTGCACTGCAGGGATTCTATGATCAGAGTGTGCTGTGCCCATCACATATGTAAAGAGGTGAACCCTCCACAGAAGGATGGAGTATGGGTAACATGACAGAGGGGATGACGCTGGTGTGAAAGTGTTCATGAAAGAATGAACGTTGATATGTGTTCCCCCTCTAATGGACGAGTGAGACCCCTGAAAACAGTCACCGTTTGAGTCCATGACACCGTGATCAGGACTTGACAGTGGAAGGAACAGAGAGAGGCATTACCCCGGCAGAGAGGATGAGATCGTTCCGCTGCTTGGGGTTTCTGGTTGCGGTTGCCTGTCACGCTGGCCTCTTGGACAGGCAGCGCCCCAGGCCGGAGAGGTGAGGTTCTTGTGCTTCCTGGAGCGTTTCCTTGGTCGAGGGCCTGCCTCTCAGCCCAGACTCCTCGAATCAAGGCCTCGAGTGGCAGGGTGGCTGAATCGGGGTTCAGCTCTCTTCCTGAGACTGCTAACTGATTCCGGACATCCTGCACGATCCTACGAAGGCCGGGTGGGCTGGAGAGAGCGATACGAGGCTGCTGGACCGGTGGGTACGTTTGGCGACCGGACCTGCGACCAATGATAGTTGCTGGCGAGATGCTTGCTCGTGCACAACTAATGAGGCTCCAAGAGCAAAATCGGGCCAGAGTCCTTGCCATTCCGGACAGCGGGAATAGTGCCGCCCCGCCACCGCACTTCGAATAATAAAATGGAGAACTCCTCCCCTTTTGGGGCTGCTAGCTCCTGATGTGATTGGAGCGTTTGTGGGCTGCAAATTGGGGTCATCCTCTCGGATGGTTTCTGGTGGGTCTTTTGCGACTTTCTTTGGTCGGCACGTTTATTCTCTAAATCCAACGGAAACATTGAAACGTTTTGAGAAATTCATTCCTGTCTTTTACAAGGTTGGTTGGCATCCACTGTTACTCCCTGGTTTCCCAACGAAAGGGGCGCTGGGCTTCCTCTTCCAGGCTCCTTCCGCCTCAGCATCAAACTCCTATCGTTAAAACGAGTTATTGAATTTCAGCGAATAACGCGCAGGATTCTCCGGCTTGTCGGCAGCGGGAGGCGGCGCACCTCTGCTCCCACCGCTGTCTATGGGGACACCCATTGATGCCACCCCATGCCGCCAGGAAACACGTGGGCAGTGGTGCACTGCCGACGGGACCAAAGAATCCCACCCCCCAGCGATTGGCTGGAGAATTCCGGCCAATATCTCTCAAAAATGATACATTCACATTGGATTTCTCGGTCCGCTAATTTAACACAGATGCCAGCTAACTTGGCTTGTTTTAAATGAATTTATGCCTCCATTAAAACAGTGGACAGAGAAAGGTCACCTGTTATCTTTTTAACAGCAATGGTGCCACCATTGCTGAGTTATTGATTTTATTGGTACTGAAAATAAAGACCTTGGGTGATTGAATTCCAAACTCAACTGAAAATATTATTGTAGCATTTTAAGTCCTTGGAGAATGGTTGCCAATGACTGCCTGTGTGCAACAGCCACCAGTTCGGCCAATATTTAGTTCTTGGTCCACTTTGACTGACATCCCTATTGTGAGCGTCACAAGGAAGGAGTCCACACTGAGTTGCAGGGTTAAACAGTGGTACAGCAGAGCCTGAGCCAGGGCTACTCATCCGAGTGAGTGCCGGCCGTTTCTGAGCCAAGGTCACTCTGCCCTCTTCAGCGGGGGAGCGCGTCTTCCCCTCGGGCTTCGGGAAAAATAAGATCCCTGACGCCATTGGCTTCGGCGGGGCCCAGAATACGACAAACCCCGACCAAAGCAACGGGCTGTTATTGGTCGGAGGACACCCCCGCGAGGACAAGATGGAATAATCCCCGGCACTCAAGTGAGTGGAGATTCAGGTCGGGCCCATTTCCACCAGAGGGGAGTGGTGGTGAGTGTAGTGCTGTAGCAGGGGCGACCCAAGATTCCCTTGCGGGGTTTGATGGAGGACTCAACAGGACAATGATCTGCATTTTTAAAGAGGACTTTGCTGGTTTGGCGTTGAGTGTCTTTGTCTCTTGCTATTTAGGACTGCAGGTGGGCCAGACCCAGGTAGGAAAACAGGGTGTTCAATGGTTTAACTGATCTATGATTGATTATGTTAATCTGTAAACCGCTGTATGTTCCCTGGGTTTGATCGATTAAGTCTGCATGTAGCCGTTGAGAGCAAAAGTCAACAGAAGTTGCTTAAGGACCTGAGAAGGTTGAGCTGTGAAAAGGTGAGTAGAAATCCTGTGATTGCTGGGTTAGTTTATAGCACTGTAAATAAACCCATTGTGCACTTGAGCTGAGGTAGATCAGGTGTATAAAATATGTCAGAAACCAGTGAATGCGCAACAACAAGGAACGGTTAAGTTGAAACCTAAATGGTTTCTGTGGTGGGTTTAACAGCTAGATGCTGAGAGGGTGATATCTTCATGGGGAAATCTATAACTGGGGGCCCAGATCCCAAATAAAGGGGTCTCCCATTTAAGACAGGGATGAGGAGGAATTTCTTCTGTCTGAAGGTTGCTAATCTTTTGAACTCTCTACCCTGGGGAGCAGTGGAGGTTGGGTCGTTGAACTTAGAACATAGAACAGTACAGCACAGAACAGGCCCTTCGGCCCTCAATGTTGCGCCGAGCCATGATCACCCTACTCAAACCCACGTATCCACCCTATACCCGTAACCCAACAACTCCCCCTTAACCTTACTTTTTCTAGGACACTACGGGCAATTTAGCATGGCCAATCCACCTAACCCGCACATCTTTGGACTGTGGGAGGAAACCGGAGTACCCGGAGGAAACCCACGCACACAGGGGGAGGACGTGCAGACTCCACACAGACAGTGACCCAG
This sequence comes from Scyliorhinus canicula, assembly GCF_902713615.1. Taxonomy (NCBI): domain Eukaryota; kingdom Metazoa; phylum Chordata; class Chondrichthyes; order Carcharhiniformes; family Scyliorhinidae; genus Scyliorhinus; species Scyliorhinus canicula. The sequence continues at coordinate 13,940,593 of NC_052169.1, read as the reverse complement.
CCGGGAATCGAACCTGGGACCCTGGAGCATGGACCCTGGAACTTATTGAAGGCCGAGCTAGATTTTTGATCTACGAGGGGGGGGGGGGGGGGGGGGGGGGGGGGGGGGGGGGGGGGGGGGGTCAAGGGTTGTGGGTCACTGACAGCAAAGTGGGGTTGCGGCCACAATCAGGTCAACCGTGTTTTCTCAATGAATAGCAGAGAAGGCAGGTAGGGCCAAATGGCCTGGCCTTGCTCCTATCCCTTACGCTTTTATGTTCCAAAGTCGCGTTTTAACTGTCCCCTTCAATTTCCACCATATAAGGGTCTGGATTCTCCCAAAATGGGGGCTGGTTTAGCACAGTGGGTTAAATAGCTGGCTTGTAAAGCAGACCAAGGCCAGCAGTGCAGGCTCGATTCCCGTACCAGCCTCCGCGAACAGGCTCCGGAATGTGGCGACTAGGGGCTTTTCACAGTAACTTCATTTGAAGCCTACTTGTGACAATAAGCGATTTTCATTTCATTTTCATTTTCACGCCAGTTTACAAATGTTGGCGTTGCACTCCCGAGTTTCCTCAAAAAAATAACAGTTAGATTCACTCGCCTTCAGGGGGCTGGCAGGGACCCGGAATAATTCACGCAGCTTTAGCTGCGGATATGGACCCCCGCACTTCCGGTTTCGAGTCCGCGCATGCGCACGATGGCAGCCTCCAGCAGCCGCACCGAGCGCCATGGCGGACTCGGACCGCGGAAGCAGCGCCGCAATGTAGTCCCCCCTGATCTGCCGCGCGCCCGTGCAGCCTGTAACAGCCTCCCCGAACAGGCGCCGGAATGTGGCGACTAGGGGCTTCTCACAGTAACTTCATTCGAAACCTACTCGTGACAATAAGCGATTTTCATTTCATTTCATTTCACTTCATCAGACCGGCCCGTTCTGTGCCCTGGCCGCCCATAAGGGTCCGCCCGGTGCCCGAGCCCCCCCGCGCCCCCCACCAGGGTGTGGCCGCGGACTGAGTCCGCAGCCGCCGCGCGAGCTTCCCGACCGGCAATAGGTGGTTGGAACCACGCCATCAGGAACTCAGCCGGCTGGAAGCGGAGGATCGCTGGGCGGGGCCTCTGGCAATGGCCCCCCCCCCCCCCCCCCCCCCAGCCACCCGGAATAATTCGCGTACGCGCGGATTTCCTGGGCCCGGAGAGGTCCCGAGCCCGATTATGTCAGGAAAGTTGATTTCCCCCCCCCCCCGCCAAACGCGATTTTGGCACGGGGCTGCGGAGCATCCAGCCCAAGGTCTCCTCATGACATCAAGTTCGAGCGAGAAGGAGAAAGAAAACTACCTTTGAAAATGAGAGCGATGGCGAAAAATTGAGCAAACACGTTGTGTACATTAGGATTTTACTCAGCATTAATATCGTAGCCAGCATTACTAAATCATATTTGCACATCTCAATTTGTCTGCCGAGGCATCGAAGATATCTTGAAGATGCCTCTGAAGGAACCTCCATCTATTTACTTAAAAGCGACAGAATTGAGACCTAATAATTCAACCACTTCAATGCATAGCTTTACAAACATCTCCCTTATCGGTCTGTTTAGAAATATAAAGCTTACCTTTCATCACATTTCAAATCTCTTCTCTATACCCCAGTGAATACAGGTCTATTAGTCCCTAAAAAGTCTAAATCATGCTCCGCACAAGCGTTCTCTCTCCTCTACACCCCCCCCCCCCCCCCCCACCCCCATCCCCATCCCTCTCTCCCTCTTGGGCCTATCAATGTAGCTATGTTATTCACCTCAGCTTCTCCATATTATAACCACTCTCTGGGTTAAAAAAAAATCTCTCCTAAGTTCCCAACTGGATATTGTCATGAAGTGGGCATGGCGTCAGTGGTCAGCTAGGGAGCTGGGTCAATTCCGACCTTGGGCGACTGTCCGTGTGGAGTCGGCACGTTCTCCCCCGTGTCTGCGTGGGTTTCCTTCGGGTGCTCCGGTGTGGCACTAACAATTATACTCAAAGACAAGAGACAAGTACAATAGAGGCTTTATTGCTGTGTGATGCTTTTCCTCCGGCTGCAACTGAAGACTAGAGTCTGAGTGACTCACACGCATATTTATACACAAGCTCCCTGTGGGCGGAGCTAGCTGGCAGGGGCTGACCGGAGGAACCTGTATTACAGGTACAGCCATACATTCCCCTACTGCAAGTATGCATATCTACAGTGGTTATCACCACATCCGGTTTCCTCCCACAGTCCAAAGATGGACGGGTTTGGTGGATTTGCCGTGCTAAATGGCCCCTTTGTGTCAAAACATGTGCAGGCTATGTGGTTTGGCCATGATCAATGTGCAGGGTTATGGGAAATTGGTGGGGGAAGAGTGTGCAGACGCCACACAGACAGTGACCCAAGCCGGGAATCGAACCTGGGACCCTGGAGCTGTGAACATAAGAACATAAGAACTAGGAGCAGGAGTAGGCCATCTGGCCCCTCGAGCCTGCTCCACCATTCAATGAGATCATGGCTGATCTTTTGTGGACTCAGCTCCACTTTCCGGCCCGAACACCATAACCCTTAATCCCTTTATTCTTCAAAAAACTATCTATCTTTACCTTAAAAACATGTAATGAAGGAGCCTCAACTGCTTCACTGGGCAAGGAATTCCATAGATTCACAACCCTTTGGGTGAAGAAGTTCCTCCTAAACTCAGTTCTAAAGCAGCAGCAGTACTAACCACTGTGCTACCGTGCTGCCCAATTGCTATTCTATCTTCGATTCTTCTACCTGCCACAAGTCTCACGTGTTGCTTTTTACAGCCCCAAATTTCTTAAAACTTTGCTCACAACCCAGGGATCCAATCATTGCAAGTGTCGTTTCTATCCAGAATGCAACATTCCTGCTTTAAAATATGATTTGCAACGTTCCCCTTGGCAAGTATGATAATGGTGACCGTCCATGTTTGAGTTGCTCGAGGCATTCCCCCTTGATTCAATTAGCACCAGTCAAAAAAGTTTATTTTCGTAACCGCAGGTTGCTTTGCTTGAATAATTAGCTGGATCCGAGAGCAGACCTTAATTTGTAAGGCCTGTGGACAGGCTGCCTGCATCAGCAATGTATTAACTTAGTTTCTGCTGCTAGACCACCGCAACACTATGTCTGAGGGACTTGGGGGGCCATATACACAATCTCCTGAAACCTAGTTGCTAGCTATGTGTTGGAACCAACAATTCTACGGACACGTGCTTGTGGGATTAGAATAGCGGTTTTAATATACTCACAACAGAGCCAGCCGGTTAGCCATTGAAATTTCGGTGAACTGGCCGGCTGACCATGTGGCACTGAGCTTTTATACAGGAGCTTCCGGGGGAGGAGTCCTGGGCAGAGCCAAGGGAGAAGCCCCATACAACTCGAGCATTCCCAGAGCTACTCCCCCTGGAGGACAGGTAGTGCAACTGCACTTACAATACAGACACATGTATATAAAGATTACAATCCGGTGCGAATCACATTCACCACAGTATGAAAAATGTAATTAGAAAGGCAAATGGCCTTGATGAGTAGTTCTATTATTTGTAAGCACTAGGAGCTAATTGTGTGAATATATATCCCGGGGTGTCACGTATCAGTCCACCAGTCCAGCAGCCCCTCGGAGAGCTGTAAGAAGTTGGCTCGATGAAGCTCCAGCGTTTTGTGTCTGAAGTCTAATTATTTCAAATTCTGGGGGGCGGAAAACGTAGCAGGAATCTTTGTCCTGACCTCAGAGAAAGTGGAACGCGGGAGGGTGATTTTTCTGTTGCAGCCACTCACCAAGGCTCCTTCGGCAGCACCTTCCAAACCCGCGGCCTCTACCATCCAGAAGGACAAAGGGCAGCAGACACGTGGGAACGCCATTACCCACAAGTTCCCCATGGATCCACCAACCATCTTGACTCGCCTTCACTGTCACTGGGCCACAATCCTGCAACTCCCTCTCTAACAGTTCTGCAGGTGTACCTACGCCATGTGGGCAGCAGTGGTTGAATAAGGGAGGGGGGCTTACTGGCATCTACTCGAGGGCAATTAGGGGCTGGGAACAAAAATGTTGGCCTAGCCACCAAGTCCAAATTCTGTTAAAAAAACATTTGTGAAAAAGGTTGTATGGAGGGCACCATATTTCAGGAAGTATATACTGTGTGGGATTCAATCAGCCCTATGGGAGTCTTGCCCATTGGCGGAGAACTAGTAGGAACATCCATCATCTCCGGGGGGAAGGCCCGACAGTATTAAGTGCCCTTCAGGCACTGAAGTGGCCACCATCTGGACTTCCCCAGGGTCCAAGACCAGAGAGGCGAAAGACCCACTTGCTGAGGGCTAACAGCCAATCAGAGGCCAGCAGCTTCCCATTTCCCATCAGAAGTGCACCAACCAGAGGCCCTAGGTCACCGAGGGACCACAGGCCAAAGGTCAGCGAGGGTGGGCTGAGGATTTCTGGGTGAGGCTCACGGGAGAGTGTGGGGAGTTTGAGGCTGGAGTGGAGGGCTGGCTTTGAGCAACCCGCAGGATGCTGGGTCGCTTCATTGGGCTCAGAGTGTCTGACGGTGAGGGAGCCCTCTGGGAAGCAGCTGACAAACCTGGCAAGGGTTTTATGGGCGGCTTTTGGAAGATACGGGAAGAATTGTGGCTCCTCCTGTAATGCTTGAGCCACCGCTGAATTTTTATGGGCTCGGGGATAATGTGTGGTGAATTATACTGTATGGTAATTCACACTCATTGCACTGCATTATATTATGTCCTTGTGGGCTCTGTATGTGAGCCGTTGCATGGCTCTGCCCATAGGGGGAGATGAGGAGCTTGTACAGGGCTCCACCCTTGGCTCCGCCCATGGCTCCGCCCATGGCCCCTCCCACTAGCAGAAGTATAAAGTGCTGCAGGCGCAAGCCTGCTCTCAGTTCCTCTGGTCGCAGGCTGGCACAGTTGTAAGACTATTAAAACCACAGTTTACTTCCAATCGTGTCCCTAGTGAATTGATGGTCACATCACCACCGCTGAATTTTTGTGGGCTCGGGGATAATGTATGTTCATTGGTTTATTAATGAGCCTAATTGACATTCCCCCTCGGGCAGCCAGGAATCCTGCGCCAGCCCCCTTCCTCCCTCTGACTCAATCGGAGGAGGTTTTCACGCGGTGGGTAGACTGACGAAGGCATCTCCCGAGATTAAGTGGACCCAGTCGCCATGGTTTCTGTTCTGATGGGTGGGAATCCACAATTCAGCTAAAGGGTTAAACTGTGAAGTGCCGGCGCGAATGGAGAATCCGCACGTGTTTCTCGATGGGAAAATTGGCACGATCCCCTCACCGATTCCGGTACCAATACCGTGCCGTGTCAAACTCCCGTGAATCATGCAGAAAACGGCAGGAGAATGGGCGGGTCCCGGGCCGGGCATGCGCACAGCTGGCAGCATGCACTGGTCACGCCTTAAAACACGGTGCCAACCATGCTTGCACCCTAACCCGCCAACCGGGACCCCACAGTCCACTCCCTGGCCACCCCCCACCAGTCCCCCCAGCCCTAGCAGAAGCCGCAACCTCCCCCCCCTCCGGCCAGCGACGTGGATCCCGGACGAGGCATTGAAAGAGTTGAGTGTTCCCACACACGCAATTAATTTAACCCCAACTGCATCTGAATTAATTAAAATGGGAATACTCCAGTCCCGTGGATCATATCAGTGCTCAGTTCCAATTCAATGGGGTTGAACAGATCCAACAGTGACCTGGACATTGCCCGCAGCCGCAAGCCGGGTTCCCGACCAAACGTATCCTGCGCTGTCGAGAAGTCGGCCCTTCGGGGCGGAGCATCGCGGGTGGGCCGGCTAGTGACGCGCCAATGGCGTTGTAACGGTGCATGGCGGACTGGCGTCAAACCAAATTCCGGTTCCGAATCAATTCTCCGCCCGATCGCTGACCACGATGTCGGCGTCGGGCTACGGAGAATCCAGCCTACTAACTTTGGATGATCTGCCAATTGTACACCCATAGTTACTCTGAAAAAGTCAGAAGGAAAAGAAGCATTTCGAAGTCCAGAGTAACTATTGCAAACACCCATTATGATGAAGGATTCCCTTTACGCGTTACTCATTGTTTTCTTTACAGGACAGGTCTCTGAGCTGCTAATATATCACAGCACTATAACCATGTAAAATGTAACAGTAGAGTCATTGCATTAATGCTCCTTAATATAAGTGACTGTGTCCCCTTAGGTTTCCTTTACCGTAGAAGAAATTGTGAAATAAAATAAAGCAGCTCCACTGAGCCCACTAAAACATATTTCAGACAGTTCTGGTTAAGATGCACAATATTTCAGTAAATATTTTGCAATGAATTATTAAAGAGAACCATTTTGTGCTGTTGCCTCAAGGAATAATGTGGTTCAAGAGTTTAATGAGTACCAGTCAATGCTATTTGAAGGCTTTTGCTGTTAATCATCACAGTTAATTACCTCTAGTGCAATCCTGGATTTAAGGATAGGCCCTAATCTGTTCAAAAGCTACTAACGACCCAAATCACAAGAATCCTTTCAGAAGAACTCGCTGTGACTGATTCATCAAAGATCAACCAACTCTACCTGACAAACCATGTATCACAATTAAGACGATTGGAAGACAAATACTTCTGACGTTGTGTGGAGGCGAGGATCAACTTGCTTTCGAGATGGGTGGTTAGGACCATAGAATCGTGGGATAATACGGCAAAGTGGAGCCCCACTCCACATTTTCTGGCAAACTTTTCCTGTCAAGCAAAGGGCAGCATGGTGGCACGGTGGTTAGAACTGCTGCCTCACTGCGCCAGGGACCGGGGTTCGATTCCGGCCTGGGGTGACTGTCTGTGTGGAGTTTGTACATTCTCCTCATGTCTGCGTGTGTTTCCTCCGAGTGCTCCGCTTCCCTCCCAAAATCAAAGTGTGCGCAGGTGAGCTAGATTGGCCATGCTAAAATTAGTGTCCAAAGGTTAGGTGGGGTTATGGGGAGGTGGAGTGAGCCTGGGCTGGGTAGCCTTTCAATGGGTCGGTGCAGACTTGATGGACCAAATGGCCTGATGTACCATCAATTGGACTCGAGACACGATGAAGATCCAAACTGTGGCTTTAATCAGCTAGTTGTTAGCCCGGTGGTCGACTACAGAGAAAGGCCAACCGCCGGGAAACCTGGGTATTTATACCCCGCCTCCGAGGCCGGGTCCATTTTCCTCTCGACCAATTGGTGAGCAGTCACATGATTAGTCCCAGCCAATCGGACAAGAGGCACATGACCAGCCAGAGCCAATGGGGAACTAATGCTCTGCACCAATGGCAGTGCTCACATTCATACCACCACATGGCCTCCTTCTGCACTGTAGGCATTCTACGATTTGAAGCTTCGATCAATTTCCTCGAAGGTCACTGTTGGATGTGTTCAACTCCATTGAATTGGAGCTGAGAATTAACATGACCCATGGGGCTGAAGCATTTCCATTTTGATTAATTAAGAGTCGGGGTTAAATTAATGGCGTGTGTGATAACACTGAACCCTTTCATGCCTCACTCAATGTTCAGTTCCTTTGAAGTGAAGTGAAGACCATTAGTTGGGGCCTATTATGGGCAGTCAATGCATCAGCGCAAAGACCCATTTCGACCTCTTCAGATTGAGGCATTCACTCCTCTGAGCCTCTGTTGTTCCCCTTACAGTGTTAACCGTTTCCCAAATCTCTTCATCAATGCCCAGAGCACCAGTGAAAAAGGCGAAATCTGCCAAGTGGGACTGTCCATTTTCTGTCAGTCTGTAGAAGAAGAAACACGTTTCCTCAGACTGAGAGGAAGAAAAATGTCCACCCAATCCTGGATTATTTCTATTGTTTCTTTGAGCAGAGGGGGGGGGGGGGGGCAAAGTTTTTAGCACTGCTCAAAATGTGACTGCACCTGTCCCGATCGTCATAATCAAATTGAGACATCGGCATGTTTGCAGTGGGCAAACATACCTGATCGTTGCAGCACCAATCAAAATGATGGCCGTTCCTACTCATCCCTTTTAGCTTAAGCTACACTGAATAACCTCAGAGGAAGTATCCACAAAACAGTTCACTGTCTACATTCAGAGTGTTGGCTATGCTTCAGTTGATAGCGCTGCTGCCTCTGAATCATACGGTCTGTGATCTACTCAGACCAGAGCACCATATCAAGGCTGACGCTCAAATGCCAAACCTAGGGAGTGCTGCACTGTTGGAGGTGTTGTTTCCTGAATGAGATGCCCGGCACGTTCTGGCAAGCGGTACCCCTCAGTGCAGGAAACAGGACTAAGTGTGGCCCCGGTGGGGTGTTCATCATTAACGCCCTGATTTAATAATAATAATAATAATCGCTTATTGTCACGAGTAGGCTTCAATGAAGTTACTGTGAAAAGCCCCGAGTCGCCACATTCCGCCGCCATGAGTCCCGTTCGATAGCGCGGTCTTTCTCAGCGCTGCCAGCCCCAAGAGACACCCGACTCAAGGTGTTCGACATGGGACTCTGTTGCAATTCGGTTAGATCGCGCCCAATGTGTGGGTGAATCCAGGTCCTGATCTCGCCCAAAAAGCCGGTGGGAAGCACCAAAATGACACTTAGGGCAGGGTCCAGTGGTCACGCTGCGTCGGGAAAGCCGGGAGACCCCGCTCCCTGGATCTGCCTAACGCGCAACGCCTCACAAAATCCAACACGATCTCCTGAGACATTGCGGTACATTCCATCCATTGTTTGGGGGGGGGTGGTCACTTTTTGGCGTATCTGCATATTTGAGTGAGACAGCTAGTCTCACTTTAATGTGCAGACTCCCGAGGTACCTGAGGCCTTAGGATTCATCCTCTTCGCTTAAGATATCTCAGGCGAGCGTCATTCAGCATTGGGCCCCCCAAATCGGGACTTGACAGAATGGCAATCGTGGGGGTCTCCCAGGGGATCGGAGGCCCCCAGCTGTAAGCTTTGGGCAGGGTGATGCCCTGGCACTGCTGGTACCACCTGGGCACTCTGGCAGTGTCAACCTTGGCAATTTGCCCAGGTGGCACTGCCAGCAGTGTGGGCACAGCCAGGGTGCCAGGTTGGCACGGCCAAGGTGACATTTTTCATGTGTGCAATGGGGCTGGGTGTGCCCTGCGTGCTTGTTGGGGAGATGCGTGCGGGGGGCCGGGGACCCTTCCTGTGCTCGGGCTTGAGGAGGGCTGGAGGTCAGGGTTCACTTCGGGGGGGCCTCGGAGATGGGGGCGCTGTTTTTAAATAGTGTCCTGATCTCTCATTGCACTGGGGAGTTCCGGCAAGCAGAGCTTCCCACTATGCAGTGCAGGGCGATGTGTGGCCTCAGCCGTGCGTTCCTCACTGAGGCCCCTCATACAACGTGAATTGCATTGAATAGCCGTGCGTTTCTCGGCACAGCGAGCGCTGGGAAACATGCGTCTAAATGCACTGGCGTTTGGTGAATCGCGCCTATCATTCGTCTTTTCATTATTCATCCATGGGATGAGGCCAGGCCAGGTAAGGATGGCAGATTTCCTTCCCTAAAGGACATTAGTGTATCAGATGGGTTTTGATGACATATGTTTCACGGTCCTCATTGGACTTTTAATTCCAAAGTTTCTACTGAATTTGAATTTCCACATCTGGTGTGGTGGGATTTCACCCCGGGTCCCCAAACCATTCCCCTCGGTCTCGCGATTGGTCATCCAGCAACAATACCACCAAGCCATTGCCTCCCATAGGTTTCGACCCTTCGAGGACAAATCTTGCCTTAAAGTCTTGACTGACCCCTGAGGTGCACTCATGTCTGCGTACTTTAGGCCTAGCTATTTCAAACACACAAATGCAAACATGAAAACATTGTCAACATTGGGGCAGAAATCAGTGGGCGGTTCTTGGCATAGGTTCCTTCACTTTCGCTCAGTCAGCATCACGGAATTCCCTCCCTAACAGCACTGTGGGTGTACCTACGCCACATGGACCATGGCGGTTCAGGAAGGCAGTTCACCACCACCTTCTCAAGGGCAATTCGGGATGGGCAGTATATTCTGGCCCAGCCAGAGGCAGCCACGTCCCACGAACGGATGGATATAAAATTAAAGAGCTGGCTGGGATGTGGGGAGAACAAATAAACCGCAGTGAATTGTAAAGATCTGCAAAGCACTGACTGAAAGGATAGTGGAAGCAGATTCGGTAGCGGGAATGGGATACATGCTCGGTGAAAGGTTTGCGTTATTGGAAGGTTTGCAGAGCTGTGGAGAAGGAGCAGGGATGTGGGACTGGATGGATCGCTCTTTCGGAGAGCTAGGCCTGGTACGATGGGCCGAATGACAGCCTCCGACACTGCCGGATACCACAATTCTATCAAATTCACCACCATCCCAGATGACCGTAAGCTGCTGCCCCTTTTTTTGAGAGAGAGGCTGCCTGGTGGTGGTTTAACCTGAGGGCCACCAGGCCTCAGTCAAGGGTCAAGGTTTTTTTAAATTAGAATTCTTACAGTGCAGAAGGAGGCTATTTGGCCCATCGAGTATGCATTGACCCTCTGAAAGAGCACCCTACGTATGCCCACATCATCGACCCTATCCCTGTAACCCCCACCTAATCCACACATCTTTGGACTGTGGGAGGAAACCGGAGCACTCGGAGGAAACCCAAGCACACACGGGGAGAACGTGCAGACTCCGCACAGTCACCCAAGGCCGGAATTGAACTTGGGTCCCTTGTGCTGCGAGGCAGCAGGGCTAACTACTGTGCTACTGTGCCACCGGGATTGAGATGACATCAGCCGGTAGGGGAATATGAACCCGCGTTGTTGGCCTGGCAGTGCAGCATGATCAACCGTCCAGCCAACTGACCCCCACAATTCTATAATCCCACACACAACAGCCAATGAGGCCATGGAATCCATCACGCATTTAGTTGGGTGTGAAACAATTTACAAGGAGAGCCAGGATATTCTTGGCCGCAAGCACCAGGCCTTCCTGAACTGGCAGCTCCAATAAAACTCGAGTGTGAGGAAACAAGCCTACTAGCATCTGAAGGCCGAGGAGCACCAAAGAAGCCGTGACCTAAAGATCAGATGGTGGGTGGAAAGAGGACAGCAGACTCAGCAACTCGCCGACAACCACGATGTGCGCAGCTCGTTCAGCACAATCAAAACCATCTACGTTCCGAGTACCCAGTGGCCCGACCCACTGAGAGCCCAAAACGGAGAGGCGCTCGTCAAAGACAGAGTGGCAGTCAATGCCCGCTAGTGAGAGCACTTTGAGGACTTCCTCAACCGAGACACAGCCTTCCACATAATCAGAGAATCAGAGAATTTACAGTGCAGAAGGAGGCCATTCAGCCCATCGAGTCTGCACCGGCTCTTGGAAAGAGCACCCTACCCAGGTCCACACCTCCACCCTATCCCCATAACCCAGTAACCCCACCCAACACTAAGGGCAATTTTGGACACTAAAGGCAATTTATCACGGCCAATCCACCTACCCTGCACATCTTTGGATTGTGGGAGGAAACCGGAGCACCCAGAGGAAACCCACGCAAACACGGGGAGAATGTGCAGACTCCAAACAGACAATGAACCAAGCTGCGGCTGCCCGCAGAAATTCGTCACCATTCTTCGCCTGCTCCAGGATGACATGCAAGCCGTGATCCTCACTAGCGGAACCACCACAGACCCGATATGTGTGCAAACTGGGATCAAACATGACCGTATCATCGCATCAACGCTCTTCTCCATCTTCCTCGCAGCAACACTCCACTCCGTCACCCTGAACCTCCCGTTGGAGTGGAGCTACCTTATTGGACAAGCGCAAAACTGTACAACCTCTGAAGCCTCCAGACCAATGTGGTGATATGCATCATTGTAAATACACAAGGGGTTAATGTAAATACTCCGAGCTCCGCAACGGCAAGCGATCACCCAGAGGGCAGAGGAAACGCTACGAGGACACTCTGAAATCCTCCCTAAATAAATGCAACATTCCCACCGCCACATGGGAGTCGCCTGCCTGAGAATGCACAAACCGGAGAAAAAGCGTCCGGGAAGGCGCCAATCGCCTCGAGCGTCGCGGGGTGGAGCACGCGCAGGCCAGGCGTAAACAGCGGAAGGAGGGTGCAGAATCCAGAGCGTCCCACCCACCCAATCAAACGCCAGCCGCCAAGCCTGTGGCAGAGTGTGCGGGTCCAGGATTGGATTTTCCAGCCACCGCAGAACCCAGGCCCCTGGAGTGGAAGCAAGTCATCCTTTACCCTAAGGGAATCGCCCAAGAAGAAGCAGAAACAATTTACAGTTAATCAGCGTTTTCTATCAACTACTGAGGCGATACAGCCTGTAGCTTTCTCCACAGTTACATGTTGATCATGCTGTCATAGATATACTTATCACTGAAATCCACGGGCTGGTGTCATAAAAATAATAAGCAATGACATTTAGTCAATTATGCATACTTACTGCCTCAAATCCAACGTGAAGCTGATCTCATCCTAATGTTTCATTTTGCATTTTTTTGGGGAATTGTTTTGTTTGAAAGTAGAGTGACAACTGTATATATAAATAATTCAGACAATCTAATCGCCTTAAGTATACAAGATGTGATAATTAGATGAATCACTATACAGCGTCAGCTCTCAAGTGCTGAGATCATTATTTCTGGATCTCCAGCTCAGCACGGATTATTTATCATGTTTGAGCTCTGAGGGTCAGAGGCGGCTGATAATTTATACAGCACGAAAGGTGATATATTTCCAAATGACCCCACGCTCTGCTTTGGAAGCAGCACCAACCAGAATCTCTCCTCCTGTCAAAGCTGTTGGATGAATATATCCAGTGGACTTCTTACTGTAAGCATGGGCGTCTCAAAGTCTATATTAATGCTTTTTTTTTAAGGAGGTTGAATAATACATTATTCATCTGACTGATTTCTATATCAATGTAGCTCGGAAGGCTAAGAAACGTCACGAGCAAGTTAAGGCCATCGCCTTCCTTGTTAATTGCCCGAACCCATCTCCAATCTGAACCCTCAATGTCTCAAATGTGTTTGCCCAGCGTGCTCTTATTTTGGGAAGGATTATAATCCCCCTTTGAAGAATCCTCCAGCCTACTTGAGAAAGGACGTACTGGCGCTGGAGGGTGTGCAGAGGAGATTCACTAGGTTAATCCCAGAGCTGAAGGGGTTGGATTATGAGGAGAGGTTGAGTAGACTGGGACTGTACTCGTTGGAATTTAGAAGGATGAGGGGGGATCTTATAGAAACATTTAAAATGATGAAGGGAATAGATAGGATAGATGCGGGCAGGTTGTTTCCACTGGCGGGTGAAAGCAGAACTAGGGGACATAGCCTCAAAATAAGGGGAAGTAGATTTAGGACTGAGTTTAGGAGGAACTTCTTCACCCAAAGGGTTGTGAATCTATGGAATTCCTTGCCCAGTGAAGCAGTTGAGGCTCCTTCATTAAATGTTTTTAAGGTAAAGATAGATAGTTTTTTGAAGAATAAAGGGATTAAGGGTTATGGTGTTCGGGCCGGAAAGTGGAGCTGAGTCCACAAAAGATCAGCCATGATCTTATTGAATGGCGGAGCAGGCTCGAGGGGCCAGATGGCCTACTCCTGCTCCTAGTTCTTATGTTCTTATGTTCTTATGTTCTATCGCCCATTCCGTCACCAAATTCGGATTTCCCGCCATTCATTTGGACTGACTGGAATACTGACGGAATAGAGACAACAGAAAAACAATATATTGAAATGCTTTGCCCAATCAGGCAGGGGCTGTGGAAGCTGTGATCTTGTGCAGTTACCGCCCCAGGGTGGAGCTAGGTGGGTTGCAGAGATCCAAATGGGGCGGCAGGGTGCAGGAATATGGTGAGCTGCTCGAAGGAGTAAAAGCAAAGGTAAAGTCGCCACAGAGGCACGGTAGCACTGTGGTTAGCACTGTTGCTTCACAGCGGCAGGGACCCCGGGTTCGATTCCCGGCTTGGGTCACTGTCTGTGAGGAATGTGCACGCTCTCCCTGTGTCTGCGTGGGTTCCCTCCGGGTGCTCCGGTTCCCTCCCACAAGTCTCGAAAAACCGTGGTTATTGGGTGAATTGGACATTCTGAATTCTCCCTCGGTGTACCCGAACAGGCACCGGAGTGTGGCGGCTAGGGGTTTTCACCGTACCTTCATTGCAGTGTTAATGTAAGCCGACGTGTAGCAATAATAAAGATTAATATTATTATTCCGCAATGTCAAGTCGATCCATGCAATGCTGCATTACCTGAATCCATTTCATACAAGGCAAATTTTAGTTAGCTGCTTCCATTGTCCCTCACCAATACCATTGAATTTTAATAAGTTATAAAAGCGATAAAGAGTTGATAGGTGGGATCAGGCACAGTAGCTCTTTTTGGACTGCCAGACATGATGGGCCGAATGGCCTGATTTCACGATTCTATCACTTCTGCCCCCATAAACGGGTACACCTATCCTACTTTTCTACCCTCTTGTTAGCTTCACTCTTTAAAAAAAAACTATTCGTCAATGGGATGTGGGCATCGCTGGCGAAGCCAGCATTTGTTGCCCATCCCTAATTGCCCTTGGATTGAGTGGGCAGTTATAACCACATTGCTGTGGATCTGGAGTCACATGGTTGCCTGGTGAGGGCGGGGTGCCGTCTGTTCCTTTTACCTAAAACACATACGGATGTGGCAAACTGTCAGTTGACATTTACCCATACCTATCCGCCCTCTTAGCCTTAAACCACCCATCCCCAATCAAGCCTTTAACGATCGCCTCCCAGTCAGGATGACTCACTATTCCATTACATTGAGCAAAGGGCCCATCACAAATAAAATGAGCCCTTAGCCTTTTATTCTTTAGTTTTGTGTTCACAGTTCCCAGAATCACAGAATTGTTACATTGCAAAAGGAGGCCATTCAGCCCGCCATTACGATGCTGGATCCCCATGGAAGCCGTTTACCCAGTGACATTCCCTTGCCTTCGCCACGTAGCCCTACACATTCCTTGTTCCTCAGTTAACAATCCAACTCCCTCTCGAAAGCCTCTGTTGGATCTGCCTCCACCACACTCGCACATTCCAGATCCTACCCCCCCCCCCCCCCCCCCCCCCCCCCGGGGCACCCGCTGCTTGAAAAGGTTTCTCATCGTGTTGCCATGGCTCCCGTTGCCGATTACCTTAAATCTGTGTCCCTCTCATTCTCCAATCCTTCCACCAATGGGAAAGCAGATTCGCCCCCTCCCCTCTGTCCGGGCCCCTCATGCCTTTGAACCCCTCGATCAAATCTCCGCTCAACTTTCTCTTCTTCAAGGAAAACAGTCTCAATTTCTCCAGTCTGCCAATGTAACTGAAGCTCCTTGTCCCTGGAAACATTCTTGTGAGTCTATTACACACTCGTATACCTTCACATCTTTCTTAAAGTGTGGTGTCCAGAACTGGACGTAATATTTCAGTTGCGGCTGCATCAGTGTTTTCTACAATTGTAACGTAACTTCCTTACTTTTGTACTCTACGCCCGATTAATAAATCACAAGATAGTGGATGCTTTACTAACTGCGCTCTCAATGATTTGTCCTGCCACTTTCAATGATTTATACACATAAACACCCGGGTTCCTCTGCTCCGAAGTGGAGGTGGTCGATCGCTTTAAGTTCCTGGGGGTCACCATCACCAACAGTCTGTCCTGGTCCACTTGCATTGATGCAACAGTCAATTAAGCCCAACAACGGCTCTACTTTCTACGGAAGTTAAAGAAATTTGGCATGTCTGCATCAACTATCACAAACTTCTACAGATGTGTGATAGAGAGCATCCTATCCGGCTGCATCACAGCCTGGTATGGCAACTGCTCGGCCCAAGATCGCAAGGAACTGCAGAATGTGGTGAACTCAGCCCAACGCATCACACAAGCTTGCCACCCTCCCATTGATTCTGTCTGCACCTCCCGCTGCCTCAGGAAGGCAGACAGCATTGTCAGAGACCCCTCCCACCCAGGCTTTGCCCTCTTCCAGACCCTTCCATCAGGCAGAAGGTACAGAAGTCTGAAGACCCGCACATCCAGACATGGGAACAGCTTCTTCCCCACAGCTACTAGACTCCTCAACGACTCCCCCTCAGACTGACCTGTTCCCTGTAAGAACACTATTCACGATGCCCTCGGCTGCTCACCAATTACTATTTATTGATGTACAATTGTTCAATGTACTCTGTTGATTATTCTTGTGTCTATTATGTACGTACTGTGTACGTTCCCTTGGCCGCAAAAAACCACTTTTCACTGTACTTCGGTACATGTGACAAGAAATATCAATCAATTAATCAATCCGGCACCTCCTTTAATGAAACGAAAATCGCTTATTGTCACAAGTCGGCTTCAAATGAAGTTACTGTGAAAAGCCCCTAGTCGCCACATTCTGGGGAGGCTGTTATGGGAATCGAACCGTGCTGCTGGCCTGCCTTGGGCTGCTTTCAAAGCCAGCGATTTAGCCCAGTGTGCTAAACAGCCTCTGTTTTAGAGTTGGACACTTTATTTTAGATTTAAAGGGTGGGATTTTCTGACCCGCTGCGGTGTGTTTTCCTGCACCAGAGGCGGCTCACCGTTGGCCGGCAGCAGGAACTTACCAAGGTCATTGGTATTGTTGCCTTGTTCGCTGGCCGTGCCACCGGGGAACCCGCCGCAGGGGGTCTCCATCGGCGGAATTGGAAGATCCCGCCGGCGGGAATCTCCGGCCGGGAAATTTAGTCCATTGTCCCTCTCTCTGTGGTCTTCCAACCAAAATGAATCACTTCACACTTCTCTGCACAAAATTTCATCTGTCGCTTGTCCGCCCAGACTGCCTGTGTCCTTTTGAAGTGCTGCACCATCGCTTTCACGGTTTGCAATACTTCCAAGTTTCGTTTCATCCGCAAATTTTTCAATTGACACCAAGGCCTGTTGACATTGCAAATTGCAGAGTCGACATCTATGTCTTCATCGGGTTGACCCTTGACCCTTGCCCTCTCCAGTCACCTGGACATGCCTTGTTGCCGTCCAGGGGTAGAGGTTTACAGAGGAGTCCTTCCACTCAACATCGGGGACCGGGGCTGGAGGGTGTTGCACATAGCAGTACCCGTGCCACTGTAGGGCAGCACTGCAGCACAAGTGGCTAGCACTGTGGCTTCACAGCGCCAGGAACCCAGGTTCGATTCCCCGCTGGGTCGCTGTCTGTGGGGAGTCTGCACGTTCTCCCCGTGTCTTCGTGGGTTTGCTCCGGTTTCCTCCCACAGTCCAAAGATGTGCAGGTTAGGTGGATTGATGTGCTAAATTGCCCTTAGTGTCCAAAAAGGTTAGGAGGAGTTACTGGGTTCCGGGGATTCGGTGGATTGATGTGCTAAATTGCCCTTAGTGTCCAAAAAGGTTAGGAGGAGTTACTGGGTTCCGGGGAAAGTGAGGGCTTAAGTGGGCCGATGCAGACTTGATGGGCCGAATGGACTCCTTCTGCACTGTATGTTCTATGTTCCATGTAGGTTGTACCAGTTCATGGACTCCCAAGGTACCTGCCATTTTTGAAATCTTGTGGAGTCCACGTTTAAATCAGTTGTAATAGATCACACTCCCTTTTTAGTTATTTAAAAAACCTTTTGCGGCAGTTTTGTGTTCATTTCGGCCCCACGCTACGGGCGTCCGGCGGGGAGAGGGGCGGGTCGAGAGGAGGTCTACCTCGTGAGCCTGCCCCTGGACTTGGCTAAGCTTGCCATCAACAGGTCCAGGTGGCGGGAGATCGAGAGGGTCGTCCGACCTGACGGCCTGCCCATCTCCGTGGCAACGTTCGCAGCCAGGTGTCCCTGGGAAGGGAGCATGCCGTGTCGACGGGCATCCTGGAGACCTCCCGTGCCTGTTGGACACCACAGGGGCTGATGTGCCTTTTGACCCCGTTAATCACGTTTTGATTTAATGTCTTCAAGATTCATTTGTGACTCGTTTCAGGTCGTTTCCATTCGGGACCGTCTCTTTAATTGATCCCCCAGTTAATTAGATTTTGTTGACTTAGTTCTTGATGTGACAGCATAGTTGGAGGCCTGTTGACGTCACCTCAAATCAATATTAGCCCCATGCAAATGTCTCCAGCGTGACGTTGTTTACCCCTTCTGAAAATATTTCTTCAGCTCCAGCCAAAATAGTTTTCACCCTCTCCTTTCGTATTAACTTTGAGCTGCTTAATATTTTTCAAATCACTGAATGATTGTGAGCACAAAACCACTTTCCGGCCGGGATGCCATTTATACCGTGTGACAGTTACAAATGTAAGATTCTATTGTTTCTGTCAGTTATTCCAGCCTCTCGGTTCTTGCATATCTGAATTTTCCCCTTTGTTTTCTGACTATAATTTAAAAATAGGTCAATCTCATCATCGATTCAGAAAGGGCCCATTACTTGTTTACTCCTTGTACTGAGGTGAAATGGGATTTTCAAATCATCTATGGGCTTCTATTAAGTCTATAAGACAGAGTGAGATGCAGAAAAAAAAACCCAACGGGACTTGTTCTGAATTTAAAGCTTCCATCTGCCTGGATGATACTGCTGGTATTTTAGAGAATAAAGCACTTAATGGCCAGGCAGCCAGTCATTGTCCACTGGAATACGTCTGATTAATAACCATCTTCACGCATTCGTGACTGACTTCACACTGAATTCCTCCTTAACTTCTACTTTCAACTTCATGGCTGTCTTAAACAGTTAGAAGACTGTTGAATTCCCTGTCTTCACTAGTTTCCTTCATCCCAGAATTGGCGGACGTGTCTCCAGCCACCGGTGCCCGAAGCCCAGGAACTCCCTCCTTAAACGCCCACACCTCTTCTTTCAACCGTCCGTGAAAAGGGTCCTTACAATTTTGTTCAGACGTTTAGTCACGGAAAAAGGGCCCTTTGGCCCATCCTGGGCCGGATTCTCCGCAGCCCCGTGCCGTAATCGCGGCCGGCGCGGGGGCGGAGGATCTGCTTTCACGCCCGGCGCCAGTCAGGCGATTCTCCGGTCCCCGAAAATCGGCGTGACCGCGGAGCACACCACGGGGCCGGGGGCCCGTTGCCAGAGGCCCACCCAGCAAACCTCCACTCCTCACCGGCCCAGTTCCCCACGGCGTGGAACTAACCACCTATTGCCGTTCGGGATGCCGCCCTGGTTGCGGCCGGGCGAATCGGAGACCGGGGTGGGGGGGGGGGGGGGGGGCCATATAGGCGGCCGGGACATTAATGTGCGGGAGTTGAGGCTCGAGCACACGGCCAATCGGGGGGGTCTCTTTTTTCGGTGTGACTCCGCGGTCCAAGTCCACCATGGAGCAGGGCGCGGCCGCCGCTGTGCACATGTGCGGACTCAAAACCAGAAGTGCGGGGACCCTTATCCGCAGCTAAAGCTGCGAGATTCACTGCAAGAGTCCCTGCTAGCCCCCTGCAGGGCATTAATTTGTTCAACATTCTTCTAGGAATTTCGGGGGTAAAACTCCACCGTTTGTACACCTCCATGGGGACATAGGGCGCGATTCTCCGCAACCACGATGGGTGGGAGAATAGCGGGAGTTCCCCTCCCGCACCTCCCGCTATTCTCCCACCCCCCCTCCCAAAAATGGCGTGTCTGGTTTTCTGACACGCCGCTCGGAGAAACGCGGGCCGCCGTGATTCTCCGGCCCGGATGGGCCGAGCGGCCTGCCGCTCCCGACCTGTTCACGACGGCGGCAACCACACCTGGTCGCTGCCGTCGTGAACATGGCGCGCCGGGTAAGTGTGGGGCCTAGGGGGGGCGGATCGGGGTTCGAGCACCACGACCGTGCTCGGGAGGGGACGGGACCGCAATCGGTGCCCACCGATCGTCGGGCCGGCGTCTCAAGGGGACTCTTTCCCCTCCGCCGCCCCGCGAGATCAAGCCGCCACGTCTTGCAGGGCGGCTGAGGGGAAAGACGGCAACCGCGCATGCGCGGCTGTCATCATTAGGCGCCGCCGCCGCGTCATTCTTAGTGCGCCGGGCCTTGAAGCCAGGGACAAGGCCCAGCCGCCGAGTTTCCCGGTACGGCCCTCCTATCCCCCCAGGGAGGGAAGAATAGGGGGCCGGGAGAGGCTTCCGACGCCGTCGTGAACCTCTCTGGGTATCACGACGGCGTTGGGCCTTGCGGAGAATTCCGCCCATAGTCTCATTTTGGGAGAATCCAGCCCCCAGTCTGCATAGCCGTCGAACACCTAGCAATTCACATCCCATTTTCCAGCACTTGGACCTTAGCCATGTCTGCTGTGGCATTTCACGTGCTCATCTAAATGCTTCTGAAATGTTGGGAGGGTCTCTGCCTCTATCACCCTTTCAGGCAGCGAGTTCCAGATCCCCACCACCCTCTGGGTGAAAAGATTTTTCCTCAAATCCCCTCTTTATCTCCTGCTCCTTACCTCAAACTTATCCCCCTTGGTTATTGACCCCTCTACTAAAGTTTATTCCTATCTCCCCTGTCTATATCCCTCATGATTACAACACCTCGACGAGGTTCCCTTTTTGGCCTTCTCCGAGGAAAACAAGCCCCAGGGTATTCAACCTCTTTCCATCGCCGAGACGCTCCAGCCCAGCCAATATACTGGTCAATCTCCTCTGCAGCCTTTCTTGTGCAACCATTCTATGCCTTCCCTTTTTTGCTCCTTTACGGGGCTTTACTATGTTGAAAGGAGGTTATGCTTCCGTTATACAGGGGGTTGGTGAGGAACCTTCTGGAGTACTGTGTACTGGGTTGGTCTCCTCATTTAAGGGAGGAGGAAAATGTGTTCAGTTCAGAGAAGATTTAATAGGTTGACATCTGGATTGGGGAGGTTGTCTTATGAGGAAAGGTTGGATTGGCGAGGCTGGAGTTTGGAAGCGTAAGCGGCGGCTTCATTGAAACATGTAAGATCCTGATGGGACTCGACAGGGTGGATGCGGAGAAGATGTTGGGCAGGATTCTCCGCTGGCGGGATGCTCAGTCGTGCCGGCAGCGCACCCCACGCCCGGGGATTTCCCAACCCCGACTGGCTGGCGGGAGAACCGCGCTGCCGGAGGGGGTGCGGCGGGACGGAGATTCCCGCCTGTTTTCTTTTGTCGTAGAATCCAGAACGATGGGTCACTGTTTGAAAATAAGGGGCGGGATTCCCCATTGCCCGACGCCGATATCGTAATCGGCAATCAGGCGGACAATCTCTACCGGCACCCAAATTGGGGGCGGCACCGGTTTGACACTGGTTTCTGAGTCTCCGTCCCCTCCGAAACGGTGTCATCACATCACGCGCCGCATGCTGTTGGCACATCATCAGAAGTCCCTCCCATGATGCTCTACCCCCGATGGGCCGAGCTCCCGACTGTGCGATTGACGAGTGGTCTGAGCGGTCGGGAACCCGTCATGGCGGCTGCGGACCGTGTCCAGCACCGCCACAGTCAGCCGGGAGCCGTGTTGCTGGCTGGGGGGGGGGGGGGGGGGGGGGGGTGGGGGAGGCCTTCCGTGAGGACAGGGCGGGCTGGCCAAGGGGTGGCCAGGGATTGTCCTGTGGGGCCGTATTTGGCAGGTCGGGTCCGTGCATTGCAGGCACCATGTTGTACAGCGCAACCGCCGTGGGTCGTCGGCGTGCGCGGCCGCAGACCCGGCCATTCTCCAGCCGTTTTGGCCGCGGGAGCGGGGAGTTTAACCCGGCGCTGCTGCTAGCCCCTCACCGGTCCTGGAATCATCGGTGAGGGTTCGCCGCCAATTCGGCGTCGGCACTTAGCCACAGGAATGGAGAATCAAGCCCAAGCTGTCACCCATTTAAAACACATGAGGCCATTCTCTCAGAGGTTTGTCAAACTTTGGGATTCTCTTCCTGAAAAGATGGTTGAGGCAGTGTCCTTGAATATCTTTAAGACAGAGTTGGATAGATTCTTGGTAAGCGAGGAGATGAAAGGGTATCGAGGGGTAGGCAGGGAGGAGGGGGGGGGGGTCAAGGTTATAATTAGATCAGCCTTGATGGGGTAGGCTCAAGGGGCGAAGTGGCCTACTCCTGCTCCTTCATATGTAAAGGCACCATATAAATTCAAGTTGTTGTTGGCAATGATATTGTGTTTGATCATTGCATTTGAAGCCAGGACATTTCAACTGACTTAAAATTCCAGTGTAATTGAGATGACCCATGATGTGTTGGGTAAGCTGGGTCTGCGAGGACTGCGTTTACTGCAGCAGTGAGAGAGACAGGCTTCCAACACTTCAAGAAATGCAACTCGATTTTATTGCACTCTTAACTATTAACATGCTTTAACTGTGGGTTGACACTATGCTGAGTTGACTGGAGACCTGAGGCTAACCTGACCAGACTAACTGACTACCACATGGTGTATGTTGTCATTGTTGCTCACGGGCTCTGACTGTCTCAGGGGCTGGATCCCAAGAGAGCGGGAAAACTAGTGCCCTCTGGGTTTACAGTGGTCGTGTCCTGCCTGGTGATTGGCTGCTGTGTTCTGTGTGTTCATTAGTCATCCTGCATGTCAATCAATGCCTGTCTGTGCACCATCATATACTTGTGTGTATATTATGGCAACCCTCACACTATCCATTCATTGATGTTGAAGTTCAACGTCGGTAGAGGTGAGGAACCATGGGCAGAGAATTGGCAGCCAATTATACACTGCCCCCTCTCAATTGACGTTGATGGTTGGGGAACTGTCACGGGCTGTTTAACAGGCAGCAAACTGTTCACTTAGGAGCCCTGAGGAAGTTGCATGTGTTTGGAGCTGAGAATTCTAAAGAGCTGTTGGACATTTTGGGGAAAATAACATTGGAAAATATTCTGCACATCAATCTTCAGCATTCCTTGATTTCAGAGGGAATCGTCCGTTATTACTTTATTGGGATTATCTTTCAGTTCAGCGCATTTTTGCATTGATTGTTTTAATTCATTTTTACAGGTACTGGGCGTCGCTGGTTAGGCCAGCATTTGTTGCCCATCCCTAATTGGCCATCAGAAGGCGGTGGTGAGCTGCCTTCTTGAACGGCTGCAGTCCATGTAGTGTATGATGTGTTAGGCAGGTTGGTTCGACGTTGACTGCAACTGGATGCAGGGAAGCTAGAAACAAACGTCTGACACCGGAGATGATCCAACACTGTTTTATTGAACTATGAACAGCTGTACATGTTCAGCTGTGGGTTGGCACTCTACTAATCCTACTGATGACCTCTTACTGGCTCGACCAGGCTTACTAGCTACCACATGGTAATAGTGCCCGCTAACTTGTGCACCCTGACTGTCTCAGTATCTGGGTCCTGAAAGAGTGGCAGTCTTAATGCCCTGTGGGCTTTATAGTGGTGGTGTCCTGTCTGGTGATTGGTTGTTCTGTGTTGTGTGTTCATTGGTCATCCTGTGTGTCAATCACTGCCTGTCTGCATCTCATTATATACAAGAGTAGATATTATGACATCTCCCCTTTTTTAAAAAATAAATTTTGGAACGTGGAGGTATATACATGCCTGACTATGTACAAATGGTGAGTTAACGAACATATGTACATGGGAAGGTGTCTATCATGCAGATACAGAGAAAACTGAACAAAATTTACAAAAGTAAAGTCTATAGATTCAGTCTTTGAGACGGGCAACAAACTCTTGTCGATTGCTGCAGAGGTGGAGCAGGAGACGCCGGAGATGCGGAGCTCTGGAGGAGGCTGGATGTTTTCCATTTTGCTGGATGGCTGCTTGCTGGCCGTTGCAGAATCACTCGAGGTGGGTTCGGCAGGATTAATATCACTCTGGTACCATGATATGTTAGGCAGGTTGGTTTGACGTTGACTGCAATTGGATGCAGGGAAGCTAAAAACAAACGTCTGACACCGGAGATGATCCAACACTGTTTTATTTAACTATGAACTGCTGTACATGTTCAGCTGTGGGTTGACACTCTACTAATCCTACTGACGGCCTCTTACTGGTTCGACCAGGCTTACTAGCTACCACATGGCAGTAGTGCCCACTAACCTGTGCACTCTGACTGTCTCAGTGTCTGGGTCCCGAAAAGAATGGGAGTCTTAATGCCCTGTGAACTTTATAGTGGTGGTGTCCTGTCTGGTGATTGGTTGTTCTGTGTTCATTGGTCATCCTGTGTGTCAATTACTGCCTGTCTGCATCTCATTATATACATGAGTGGATATTATGACAGTGTAGGTACTCCCACAGTGCTGTTAGGGAGGGACGTTGACCCAGCGACAGTGAAGGAACGGCCGATATATTTCCAAGCCAGGATGGTGAGTGACTTGGAGGGGAACCTCCAGGTGGTGGGGTTCCCAGGTATCTGCTGCCCTTGACCTTCCAGATCAGGGGTGGGCAAACTATGGCCTGCGGGCCGCATGCGGCCCGCCAAAGGTCTTTATGCGGCCCACCAAGATCAAGTCATAAAAAAAAATTTTTTTTTTAAATTAAAAAAAAATTTTTTTTTTAAATTTAAAAAAAAATTTTTTTTTTATAAGGTTAATGTGGGGGGCTGTTGGGTTACTGGTATAGGGTGGATACGTTGACTTGAGTAGGGTGATCATTGCTCGGCACAGCATCGAGGGCCGAAGGGCCTGTTCTGTGCTGTACTGTTCTATGTTGGTCCTTTAGAGGATGAGAAGGGAGTTTTAATAATGGGAAATGAGGAAATGGCTGAGGAACTGAACAGGTTTTTTGGGTCGGTCTTCACAGTGGAAGACACAAATAACATGCCAGCGACTGATAGAAATGAGGCTATGACAGGTGAGGACCTTGAGAGGATTGTTATCACTAAGGAGGGAGTGATGGGCAAGCTAATGGGGCTAAAGGTAGACAAGTCTCCTGGCCCTGATGGAATGCATCCCAGAGTGCTAAAAGAGATGGCTAGGGAAATTGCAGATGCACTAGTGATAATTTACCGAAATTCACTAGACTCTGGGGTGGTCCCGGTGGATTGGAAATTAGCAAACGTGACGCCACTGTTTAAAAAAGGAGGTAGGCAGAAAGCAGGAAATTATAGGCCAGTGAGCATAACTTCGGTAATAGGGAAGATGCTGGAATCTATCATCAAGGAAGAAATTGCGAGGCATCTGGATAGAAATTGTCCCATTGGGCAGACGCAGCATGGGTTCGTAAAAGGCAGGTCATGCCTAACTAATTTAGTGGAATTTTTTGAGGACATTACCAGTGCAGTAGATAACGGGGAGCCGATGGATGTGGTATATCTGGATTTCCAGAAAGCCTTTGACAAGGTGCCACACAAAAGGTTGCTGCATAAGATAAAGATGCATGGCATTAAGGGTAAAGTAGTAGCATGGATAGAGGATTGGTTAATTAATAGAAAGTAAAGAGTTGGGATAAATGGGTGTTTCTCTGGTTGGCAATCAGTAGCTAGTGGTGTCCCTCAGGGATCCGTGTTGGGCCCACAATTGTTCAAAATTTACATAGATGATTTGGAGTTGGGGACCAAGGGCAATGTGTCCAAGTTTGCAGATGATACTAAGACGAGTGGTAAAGCGAAAAGTGCAGAGGAGACTGGAAGTCTGCAGAGGGATTTGGATAGGTTAAGTGAATGGGCTCGGGTCTGGCAGATGGAATACAATGTTGACAAATGTGAGGTTATCCATTTTGGTAGGAATAACAGCAAACAGGATTATTATTTAAACAATAAAATATTAAAGCATGCCGCTGTTCAGAGAGACTTGGGTGTGCTAGTGCATGAGTCACAGAAGGTTGGTTTACAAGTGCAACAGGTGGTTAAGAAGGCAAATGGAATTTTGTCCTTCATTGCTAGAGGGATGGAGTTTAAGACTAGGGAGGTTATGTTGCAATTGTATAAGGTGTTAGTGCGGCCACACCTGGAGTATTGTGTTCAGTTTTGGTCTCCTTACTTGAGAAAGGACGTACTGGCGCTGGAGGGTGTGCAGAGGAGATTCACTAGGTTAATCCCAGAGTTGAAGGGATTGGATTATGAGGAGAGGTTGAGTAGACTGGGACTGTACTCGTTGGAATTTAGAAGGATGAGGGGGGATCTTATAGAAACATTTAAAATGATGAAGGGAATAGATAGGATAGATGCGGGCAGGTTGTTTCCACTGGCGGGTGACAGCAGAACTAGGGGACATAGCCTCAAAATAAGGGGAAGTAGATTTAGGACTGAGTTTAGGAGGAACTTCTTCACCCAAAGGGTTGGGAATCTATGGAATTCCTTACCCATTGAAGCAGTTGAGGCTCCTTCATTAAATGTTTTTAAGGTAAAGATAGATAGTTTTTTGAAGAATAAAGGGATTAAGGGTTATGGTGTTCGGGCCGGAAAGTGGAGCTGAGTCCACAAAAGATCAGCCATGATCTAATTGAATGGCGGAGCAGGCTCGAGGGGCCGGATGGCCTACTCCTGCTCCTAGTTCTTATGTTCTTATGTTCTTATGTTCTATATGAGGCGCCCAGAATCATAACCGGGTGAAGCGCCATTTTTGAAAAGTAGAGAAAAAGAGGGCTAAAGGCAGGATGCCGCGGGGGGAAGCGCTGAGGTATATGCCGCACGCTAATTGGTTACAACCGGGACTATTAATACTATGCGGCCCTTTAAAATTGTGAATTTCTGAATGTGGCCCTTGCACGGAAAAGTTTGCCCATCCCTGTTCTCGATGGTAGTGGTTGTGGGTTTGGAAGG
Source organism: Scyliorhinus canicula (assembly GCF_902713615.1). Classification (NCBI taxonomy): domain Eukaryota; kingdom Metazoa; phylum Chordata; class Chondrichthyes; order Carcharhiniformes; family Scyliorhinidae; genus Scyliorhinus; species Scyliorhinus canicula. The sequence continues at coordinate 13,913,988 of NC_052169.1, read as the reverse complement.
CTTAAGGCACTCTGAATTTTATGTACCTAAAAGAAATTAACCTCCAATTGACCCCTCGCAATAGAAACACTGAGGGGAACATTTAAAAAAAAAATTTCAAGTACCCAATTATATTGTTTCCAATGAAGGGGCAATTTAGCCTGGCCAATCCATCCAACCTGCACATCTTTGGGTTGTGGGGGTGAGACCCATCCAGACACGGGGAGAATGTGCAAACTCCACACGGTCAATGACCCAAGGTCGGGATTTGAACCCGGGTCCTCAGCGCCGCAGTCCCAGTGCTAACCACTGCGTCACATGCCGCCCTACTGAAGGGAACATGACCTTACGGCCTTAAGGAGACAATTCAGATTGTATAAAGTCACAACGATAAAGGCACTGCAGTTTATGTATTCCCTTTGCAAAGCTGAAAGTGGAAGATGTGTTTTACCTGCCACCTGACAGTTCCATTATTTGTCTAGGTTGGTGCAGACTGCGATGCGTTATGAATAATAATCCCCTCTGCTTGCACAATCGGGAGCCCATCTCGGTGTGGAATACATCGAAGGAAATCTCCAAAGCTTCAATTGCAGCCTGCGGAATACAGTGTGTTGCATGAAGTTGTTGGATTCTGGGTGCCAGATCGCGGGCGAAAGCTCCTTTCTCCTCATGACCCTGATTGGGGAATTATTCCGCGGACCATTGATCCTCCTTCACAGCAGGAAATGTTCCCTTCGCGAATGGCTCACAGAGATGGCGGTCCAGCGAGCATAGGGGGAGATGGCTCGGCCAGAACTGGTAAATGCAAGGGCAACCAATGGGTGGTGGTAATGGCTCCGTTGGTCGCACAGTCACGTGGTTCTGGGTTCAAATCCCATCCAAGGGTTTGAGTACAGAAATCAAGGGGCTCGATTCTCCGCTGCCCACGCCGGTTGGGAGAATAGCGGGAGGGCCTCCCGACATTTTTTGCGCCCTCCTGCTATTCTCCGTCACGTCACGAATCGCCACTCGCTGTTTTTTACGACGAGCGGTGAGTTTCCACGGCCGATGGGCCGAGCGGCCGGGCCTTTACACCCGTTTTTTCACGGCAGCAAACATACCTGCTCACTGCCGTCGTAAAAACGGGCGCTGGATGCCAGTTTGGGGCATCCAGAGGTCCGTTTGGGGCGGGGGCACCACCGTTGTGCTCGGGAGGGGACACGCCCGCGATCGGTGCCCACCGATCGTCGGGCCTGCGTCCAAAAGGGACGCACTATTTCCCCTCCGCCGCCTGACAAGATCAAGCCGCCACATTTTGTCGGGCGGCGGTGGAGAAATGCGGAACCGCACATGCGCGGGTTCCGTCAATGGCGTGATGACGTCACCCGCGCAGGCACGGGTTGGAGTCGGCTCCAACCTGCGCATGCGCGGCTGACGTCATACAGTGCGCGTCCTTAACGACGGTCGTTAAGGCCGCGACGCCGTGATTCCCGGGGTCCCGCTCCTAGCCCCGATGGGGGGGGGAGAATCGGGTCCCGGGAACGGGCGTGAAGGCTTCCGTGAAACACGGCCAGTTTCACGGCAGCCTTTACGACTCTCCGCATTTGCGGAGAATCTCGCCCCAAGGCTCAGATTTCAGTGCTGTGCCGAGCGAGCACAGCAATGTTGGAGGGGAGGGGGCTAACAAATGGATGAGATGTGCAACAAAGGTTTTCCCTGCCTGTTTATAATAATAATCTTTACTAGCGTCACAAGTAGGCTTACTTTAACACTGCAATAATTTGTTTTTAGGACGTGAACATCGCTGGCTAGGCCGGCGTCTATCACCCATGCATCCTACCCCTTGAGAAGGTGGTGGTGTGCTGCCTTCTTGAAATGTAGCAGTCCACCAGTCAGGGGCTGGTTTAGCTCACCAGGCTAAATCGCTGGCTTTTAAAGCAGACCAAGCAGGCCAGCAGCACGGTTCAATTCCCGTACCAGCCTCCCCGGACAGGTGCTGGAATGTGGCGACTAGGGGCTTTTCACAGTAACTTCATTGAAGCCTACTCGTGACAATAAGCGATTTTCATTTCATTTCATTTCATTAATTGTAGGGACATAGAACATAGAACAGTACAGGCCCTTCGGCCCACGATTTTGTGCCGACCATTTATCCTAATCTAAGGTCAACCTAACCTACACCCCTTCAATTTACTGCTGTCCGTGTGCCTGTCCAAGAGTCGCTTAAATATCCCTAAGGACCTCCTTTCCTCCGCCGCCCCACAAGATCCATCCACCACCTTCTTGCAGGACGGACTTGGGGAGGACGGCAACCGCGCATCCGCGGGTTACGGCATTTACGCGCCATTGCTTTTTACACGGCGCCAAGGCCCAGCGCGCGTAAATGAAGCGACGCCGCCCCTCGCCCCCGAGGGGCAGGAGAATAGGGGGCTGGGAGCGGCCTCCGACGCTGGAGTGAAGTACTCCGGTTTTCATTCCGCCGTCGGCACTTAGACGCCCGTTGGGAGAATTGCGCCCATGTTATATATATAAGGGGGCGGCGGTTGAGGCGGTGACCCACTCAGTGGCATTGTCACTCTGGGGACCCCAGTTCCAATCTCCACCACGGCAGATGAATTTTGAATGCAATAAAAATCTGAAACGTCTAATGATGACCTTGACACCACGTTGATTGCTGTAAAAGCCCATCTGGTTCACTCATGGCCTTCAGGGAAGGTAACCTGCCAGCCTTGGCTGGCCTACATGCAAACCCAGACGCACAATGTGGTTAACCCTTAAGTGCCTTCTGAAATGGCCCAGCAAGGGCAATTAGGGATGGGTAAGAAATGCTGGTCCAGGCAATGACATTGATATTCTCTGAATTAATAAATATATATATATATATATCCACTGGCGGGTGAAAATGGAACTAGGGGGCATACCCTGGGGGAGCAGATGTAGGACTGAGTTGAGGAGGAACTTCTTCACCCAAAGGGTTGTGAACCTGTGGAAGTCCCTGCCCTGTGAGGCAGTTGAGGCTGCCTCGTTGAATGTTTTTAAGGCAAAGATCGATAGATTTTTGAACAGTAAAGGAATTAAGGGTTCTGGTGAGCGGGCGGGCAAGTCGAGCTGAGCCCACAGAAAGATCAGCCTTGATCTCATTGAATGGTGGAGCAGGCTCGAGGCCTACTCCTGCTTCTCGTTCTTATGTTCTTATGTTATATACAGAGAGACACATTCCCAAGCGGAGTGAGCCTCATTTTTGCTTTTACTTAGTCAGACTTTGGAAGCCAGATTCAAACTCTAAGGGCGGAATTCTCCGCAACGGCCGACGCCGTCGTGAAACCCGGAGAGTTTCACTACGGCGTCGGAGGCCGCTCCTCGCCCTATATTCTCCGCTAGGAGCAGCATTCGTGAAATTCGGCCACCGGGCCTTGGCGCATGCGCGGTTGCTGTCTTCCGCTCTGCTGCCCCGCAAGATGTGGCGGCTTGACCTTGCAGGGTGGCAGAGGGGAAAGAGTGCGTCTCTTGGAGACGCCGGCCCGACGATTGGTGGGCACCGATCGCAGGCCAGTCCCCTCCCGAGCACGGCCGTGGTGCTCGATCCCCTCTCCGCCCCCCCACAGGCCTCAAACTCGCCTTTCACGCGCTGCTCACACCGGCAGCGACCAGGTGTGGTTGACGCCGGCGTGAACAGGTCGGGAACGGCAGGCCGCTCGGCCCATCCGGACCGGAGAATCGTGGGTCGCCGTGAAAAACGGCGACCCGCGATTCTCCGAGCGGCGTGTCGCAAAACGCGACACGCCATTTTGGGGGGTGGGGGGGGTGGGAGAATCGCGGGGGGTGCCAGAGCAGCCCTCCCGTGATTCTCCCACCCGGCCTGGGGAGCGGAGAATCGCGCCCTGAGTTCAGCCTGGGCGAAATTCTTCCCAAACCTACAGCATATTAACAAATCCATGATGAGGAGGGATACAGGCCACGGATGTGTAGAAGGTTTCAGGTTAGACGGGCAGAGGCTTAGAGGGCCGAAGGGCTTGTTCCTGTGCTGTACTTTTCCTTGTTCTTTGCATTCATGAAATGCAATCACATTTTAGCTCAATAATTGGGTGAAGTGTTTTCCCAAGTAACTCTTTTTCTCCTTTGCAGCAGAACTGAAATTTGGAACACATTGGTTTTGAGAAAAACCTGTTGACACTGTACTATTATATAACATGACAAATGTCACAGTCATGACAGCATTGTTAACATTAATAATTTAATGAGAGTAATTAGCCATTAATAATTCACAATTACAGTATGCACTGATAAATTATTTATCCGAACAATGTACATCAGTTCACCTTTATACCTTGTGTTAGCACATAACACGAAAATCTAAATCACCAGAAATGGTAACTGGGAGATAATATGCACGCAGCACTGTGCTGTTCTATTTCACAAAGTCTGTCGGTTTTTATTCTTCAATATGAGCCAAATGTATCACCGGATGCATGGAATAACTGAACAATGTACATCAAAGAAATGAAAGACTTGCATTTCTCGGTTATGTTTTGTGACTTGCAAATGTACCAAACTTTCACAGGTACTGAAGCCATTTTGGAAGCGCAGGAAATGAAACAGCCAATTGACACTCAAGGCAGTCTCACTAATAGCCATATTGATCGGTGATCTGCTTTTGAGTGATGTTCGTTGGGCATCGAGGAGAGCGGCGTGCCTCTTTCGTCACGATGGGGCCACAGGATCTTCTGCAAATCCTGCTTCAGCAGCTGGTCAAAGCCGACAGAGGGCACAGAGGAGATTCTCCAGGAGGTTGCCAGGACTGGAGCCTTGCAGCTACGAAGAGAGGCTGCTCGGCTGGGGTTGCTTCCCATCGGACAGCAAAGGCTGAGCTGTAAAGCATTATGAAGGATACAGAAAGGGTGGATAAGAATTCATCTTTCCCCTGACTGGAGGGGTCAATAACCAAGGGGCATAGATTTAAGGTAAGAGGCATGAGATTTAGAGGGGCTTTGAGGAAAAACCATTTCCCCCAGAGGGTGGGGGGAACATGGAACTCGCTGCTTGAAAGGGTGGGAGAGGCTGGGAACCCTCACAACATTTAAGAAGCATTTAGATGAGTACTTGAAAAGTGATTGCATACAAGGCCGGAAAATGGAATAGATTGGCACAGATATGTGTGAAAAACGTCTTTCTGTGCTGTAGAGTTCAAAGCCTCTAATAGTGGAGCACTCCCTCAATTCTGCAGCACTCCCGCAATACTGCAGCACTCCCTCAATACTGCAGCACTCCCTCAATACTGCAGTACTCCCTCAATACTGCAGCACTCCCTCAATACTGCAGCACCCCCTCAATACTGCAGCACTCCCTCAATACTGCAGCACTCCCTCAATACTGCAGCACTCCCTCAATACTGCAACACTCCCTCAATACTGCAGCACTCCCTCAATACTGCAGCACTCCCTCAATGCAGCAACACTCCCTCAAAACTGCAACACTCCCTCAATACTGCAACACTCCCTCAATACTGCAGCACTCCCTCAATACTGCAGCACTCCCTAAATACTGCAACACTCCCTCAATACTGCAACACTCCCTCAATACTGCAACACTCCCTCAATACTGCCGCACTCCCTCAATACTGCAGCACTCCCACAATACTGCAACATTCCCTCAACAATGCAACACTCCCTCAATACTGCAACACTCCCTCAGTATGGCAGCACTTCCTCAGCACTGCAGCACTCCCTCAATACTGCAGCACTCCCTCAATACTGCAGCACTCCCTCAATACTGCAGACCTCCCTCAATAATGCAACACTCCCTCAATACTGCAACACTCCCTCAATACTGCAACACTCCCTCAGTATGGCAGCACTTCCTCAGTACTGCAGCACTCCCTCAATACTGCAGCACTCCTGCAATACTGCAGCACTTCCTCAGTACTGCAACACTCCCTCAGTACTGCAGCACTCCCTCAGTATTGCAGCACTCCCTTAATACTGCAGCACTCCCTCAATACTGCAGCACTTCCTCGGTACTGCAACACTCCCTCAGTATGGCAGCACTCCCTCAATACTGCAGCACTCCCTCAATACTGCAGCACTCCCACAATACTGCAGCACTCCCTCAATACTACAGCACTCCCGCAATACTGCAGCACTCCCTCGGTACTGCAACACTCCCTCAGTATGGCAGCACTCCCTCAATACTGCAGCACTCCCTCAATACTGCAGCACTCCCACAATACTGCAGCACTCCCTCAATACTACAGCACTCCCGCAATACTGCAGCACTCCCTCAACACTGCAACACTCCCTCAATACTGCAGCACTCCCTCAATACTGCAACACTCCCTCAGTATGGCAGCACTTCCTCAGTACTGCAGCACTCCTTCAATACTGCAGCACTCCCTCAATACTGCAACACTCCCTCAATACTGCAACACTCCCTCAGTATGGCAGCACTTCCTCAGTACTGCAGCACTTCCTCAATACTGCAGCACCCCCTCAATACTGCAGGACTCCCTCAATACTGCAGCACTCCCTCAATACTGCAGCACTCCCTCAATACTGCAGCACTCCCACAATACTGCAGCACTTCCTCAGTACTGCAGCACTCCCTCAGTATTGCAGCACTCCCTCAATACTGCAACACTCCTGCAATACTGCAGCACTCCCTCAATATTGCAACACTCCCTCAGTATTGCAGCACTCCCGCAATACTGCAACACTTCCTCAATACTGCAACACTCCCTCAATACTGCAGCACTCCCTCAGTATTGCAGCACTCCCTCAATACTGCAACACTCCCGCAATACTGCAGCACTCCCTCAATATTGCAACACTCCCTCAGTATTGCAGCACTCCTGCAATACTGCAACACTTCCTCAATACTGCAACACTCCCTCTATACTGCAGCACTCCCGCAATACTGCAACACTCCCTCAATACTGCAACACTCCCGCAATACTGCAGCAACCCCTCAATACTGCAGCACTCCCGCAATACTGCAACACTCCCTCAATATTGCAACACTCCCACAGTATTGCAGCACTCCCGCAATACTGCAATACTTCCTCAATACTGCAGCACTCCCTCAATACTGCAGCACTCCCGCAATACTGCAGCACTCCCTCAATACTGCAGTACTACCGCAATACTGCAACACTCCCTCAATACTGCAACACTCCCACAGTATTGCAGAACTCCTGCAATACTGCAACACTTCCTCAATACTGCAGCACTCCCTCAACACTGCAGCACTCCCGCAATACTGCAGCACTCCCTCAATACTGCAACACTCTCTCAGTATTGCAGCATTCCCTCAATGCTGCAGCACTCCCGCAATACTTCAACACTCCCTCAATACTGCAGCACTCCCGCAGTATTGCAGCACTCCCTCAATATTGCAGCACTCCCGCAATACTGCAACACTCTCTCAATACTGCAACACTCACTCAATACTACAACACTCCCGCAATACTGCAGCACTCCCTCAATACTGCAGCACTCCCGCAATACTGCTACACTCCCTCAATACTGCAACACTCCCTCAGTATTGCAGCACTCCCTCAGTATTGCAGCACTCCCTCAATACTGCAGCACTCCCTCAATACTGCAGCACTCCGCAATACTGCAGCACTCCCTCAATACTGCAACACTCCCTCAGTACTGCAGCACTCCCTCAATACTGCAGCACTCCCGCAATACTGCAGCACTCCCTCAGTACTGCCGCACTCCCTCAATACTGCAGCACTCCCTCAGTTCTGCAGCACTCCCTCAGTACTGCAGCTCTCCCTCAATACTGCAGCACTCCATCAGTACTGCAACACTCCCTCAATACTGCAGCACTCCCTCAATACTGCAGCTCGCCCTCAGTACTGCAGCACTCCCTCAATACTGCCGCACTCCCCCAGCTCTGCAGCACTCCCTCAATACTGCAGCACTCCCTCAGTACTGCAGCATTCCCTCAGTACTGCAGCACTCCCTCAATACTGCAGGACTCCCTCAATAATGCAACACTCCCTCAATGCTGCAGCACTCCCTCAGTACTGCAGCACTCCCTCAATACTGCAGCACTCCCTCAGTCCTGCAGCGCTCCCTCAGTCCTGCAGCATTCCCTCAGTACTGCAGCACTCCCTCAATACTGCAGGACTCCCTCAATAATGCAACACTCCCTCAGTACTGCAGCACTCCCTCAGTCCTGCAGCGCTCCCTCAGTCCTGCAGCACTCCCTCAGTCCTGCAACACTCCCTCAATACTGCAGGACTCCCTCAATAATGCAACACTCCCTCAATACTGCAGCATTCCCTCAGTACTGCAGGACTCCCTCAATATTGCAACACTCCCTCATTACTGCAACACTACCTCAGTACTGCAAGGGAGCATTGGCTTGTGCAAATCCTCCAGAACCAATGACCCATTGACTTAAAGGTGAGAGGTGAGTCACAAGTGTTATAGACCAGCCACCAGACTCCAATCGTGCAGCAGTCCTGTGTTACGAGGTGAAATGTCAACACGGACTTTGTGCTCTCGTCACTGGAATGAGATTTTAAACCACAACCTCCTGATTCCTGATTGGATGGGTACCCACTGAGGCGTGACTGACACATTGGCTGAGGTCACCCTTGACGTGAGTCAGTGGTGAGGCAGCTACGATTGGCACCAGTGACCCTCACAGTTCCCTTCTCTCAATCGTTATATAACTGCTGCCAACGCTAGCGAATGCGCAGCTTTAGAGATTGGGCAAGGATAGCATTAGGTTCGACTCTCAGAGATTGCGACAGTTGAATTGCCTGCTGTTGATCATGTTACACCCATGAGGTACCAGGGACTATCTGTCAATTGAATCTCAGTGGGATATCCATACTTTCCACACAGAAAGGGAGATTTTAAAAGAAGAAAAGGGAAAATAAATAAAAATACACGTGTGAGGGAAATTGGTATGTTGGCTATTTGAAATAAGGCAGCCCAGTCAAATCTGATTTTTTTCTTCATTCTTTATCAAGTGTCAAATTAATTTGATTAAAGCATTGTTTGATGAAGCGATATTTGTAGAGACACTGACAGTCAGGCAAGCCTTCAGTTTTTAACACTTCCTTCATGTAAACGGCCAACCATTCAGTGTTCGGCAGCAATGTTGTATCTGACTCACTAACCTGTATTTTTTCTGTTGATGCAGAAGAAGCTCCCGGACAAGTCTGGAATTTTGGGGGTTTTAACATGATGTGCTGCAGTTACCAATGTTATTCTGCTTCATTTTCCAACGTCCTCTTCAGCTTGGTGCAGAGTGAACCTCGGATAATTCCAGATGCTTTCCTATCTGCTTTCAGATGGCCAATCCCGGGGAAAGTGCACGGAGCACAATCGAAAGTGCATTAGGTCAACAAACGGCTCTCTGGGGTCCACAAGGAGTAAACGCTGGGAGGTCCAAAGTGTCTGCCCTGACTAAATAAAATGTAATTTTCCAACCTCCTGTGACATTATCATAATTGTAAAGAACTCTAAGGGTTAATGTTATATCCAAATCGACCACTAGAGGGAGCTAGGATTAGAACTATATAAGGCATCAATGCTAAGCCTTGTGGGTGAGAGGTTGAGGAGAAAGCTAGAGGACAGACTGAAGGAAAGATAGTGTGTAAGTGAGAGCAGATCATAGTTAATGTAATAGTGTAGAGATTAGTAGTAGATGAGTACAGATGTTTATTATCAACTGTGTATTATATAGTAAGAAGTCTTACAACACCAGGTTGAAGTCCAACAGGTTTATTTCTAATCACTAGCTTCCGAGAACACAGCTCCTTCCTCGGGTGAGGAATTCCTCAGCCGGGCTCAATTTCGGTCAGGAACATTGATTCTCCGCCCCCACGCCAAAATCGCGTTCGATGTGGGACTGTGGAGAATCCAGCCAATTATATACACATTGGGTCGGATTCTCCTATCTCCCAGCCGCGCGTTTCCCGGCGGCGCGCCGTTTTCTGTCGGCAGGATTCTTTACCCCCGCCACTCCCACGCCCGGAAATTCCCACTGACACCACCTCACGCCACCAGTAAATCCGTGGGCGGGCGTGCGCTGCCGGCGCGAACAGAAAATCCCAACGGCCAGAGAATTCCGACCATTGTACATGGCTAACATTCTCGGAACTGGCGTTCAGATCATGGCAGCTGGTGGAACTTAAATTCAATTGATAATTCATGAATTGAAATCCAGTCTCAGTAAGGGCGACCCTGAACCTATCATCCATTTGCCATGTTTTTTTTTTAAAATCAGTCCTCGGCAACTGGTCTGGCCTATATGTGACTCCAGGACTGCAGCAGTGTGGTTGACTCTTAACTGCCCCCTGAAACTAAAGGTACACCCCTGAGGAGGTGGCTGCAATCACAGGCCAATGGACTGATGCCAATGGAGATAACAGCGCTATAATTGAACGGGTAATTCTGGGCATCATTTCATCGCCAAGATTAGATGCCAACTTTCAACTCATGTCTCAACTCATGCTTTATCATTTCTAATGTATTCCGGACATGTTTCGATATCTGATTACAAATTTGCCATCTTCTGTAGTGAGACGGTGGGTGTAGTCCAATGGCCACACAGCGCCGGAAAAGCAGCTCGCCGCGGCGCAACATGGCCGATAGAAGCCTGGAGGCGATCTACCCGACTTGCAGTGCCTCGCGAGATCCAACCCGATCTCACGAGACGCTGCGATGTATATCCTGCAATTATGGGCCAGGGTTTAGAGAACACCAAAGTATATCGTGGAGTTCACCTGACCCACAACTTTGAATAGAGTTTGGTTACGGGGAGCACAAGGGCCCACTTTACAGCTGTGATGCAACAGAGAGCTAAAGTACGTTTAAACAAAAACAATGTTTATTCTATGAATCCAGTTAACATTTTATAAACCCACAGTAAACATTTTACTGACTACCAATGCTGATAACCCCCCAAAAAGATACAGTACTCTTTAGGTAACCCTTAGTAACTTTCCTAACAACATCCATAAGCCAAAACACTTCTTAACAAAGGTTTGAATTCTCTACGGAAACAGGCGTTACTTTGTAATCATCAAGTCATCTGGAGACATTCTTTAGATTGCAGGGAGAGAGATCAATATACATCTGTTTGAACTGAATGCAGCTCTCCAACTGAAAGCGAAACTGAAACACAGAGCCAAAGAGCTTCCAACTCAAAACGAAAGTAAAAAGCAGAATCACATTCCAGCTCCACCCACAGAATGACATCACTGCAGCCATTTGATAAAGCCGTGGGGCGGGATTCTCCCATCCGGCGGGAGAATGTCCACGCATGGAAACGGCGCCGCGTTTCACGACGGCATGAACGGGCCGCTGGGAGTACCGATTCCAGGGCACACCGCTCCAGCTCCCATCCTGACGCGAACTGTGCGCCGCGGGATTCGCGCATGCTCAGTGGCGCCGGCGCCAACCCGCTCATGCACGGTGGCCTCCCTCAACGCTCCGGCCCCGAGGCAACATGGCGCGGGAGTTCAGGGGCTGGTGCGTCAGAAAATAGACCCGGGGAGCGAGAGGCCGACCCGCCGATCCGTGGGCCCCGATCGAGTGGCAGGCCCCATCGGAGGCCCCTCCCCCCCCCCAAGGGGTCGGAGCCCACCTCCCCCCACCCCCACAGGCAGCCCTCCGTCCCTGCACACAGAGTTCCCGCCGGCTGCGACCAGGTGTGGACGGAGCCGTCGGGACATCCTTTTTAGAGCTGCCGCTCGGCCGATTCGGGCCAGAGAATCGGCGGCCCGGCCGCGTAGAGGCCCACGACTGGCGCCGCACCAAACACGCCGCGCCAACGGCGCCGTTTCTCCGCTCCACGGAGAATCGCGTGCCGGCGTCAGGGCGGCGTGGCGCGGTTGCGGGGATTCTCCGGCCCGGCGCGGGCTGGGAGAATCCCGCCCATTGGGGATTCTCACGTGACACTACCAGTCACTTTTGTCAAATCTACATATTCGAGAGAGACAGCTAGTCTCACTCGTCTAACATGTAGTTTCCCGAGGTACCCGAGACTTAGGGATTCATCCCCTTCGCCTCCGAGATCTCGGGCCAGCGCCGATCAACACTGGTCCCCACAGACAGGGACCAGATGGGACAGCACTTGTGGGATATCCCAGGGGATTGGAAGCCCGCAGCAGCATGCTCTTTGGGCAGGTTGGTGCCCTGGCACTGCCAAAGTGCCCAGGTGGCACTGCCATGGGCACTGGCAGGTTGGCAATTCCAGGGTGCCAAGCTGACATTTTTTGTGCATTCACGATCGGGCTGGGGTGTCTGGCATGGGTGTTGGTGTGGGCGGGTTGGACCCTCCCATAGGGCCTTCGGGCTGGGGGGGGGCGGGTAGAGATTGGTGATCATTTTGGGAGCCTCGGAGATCTCTCGCTTCGTCGGGATGTACCGGTGAGCGGAGCTCTCCTGTTTACAAACGGGGCTATGTGCTGCCTTGGCTGCATGATCCCCACTGGGATCCCTTCTACAATGCGAGTTGTATCTCACTTCTTGCCGCTCTCAGCTCCGGGAAACGTCCTCGCTGTGGGACTTTGTTCCCAATTAGTTTAATCGGGCCCTGTGTCTAAACATGGCTTCTGCTGTGCCTTCCCATTGCAGGGTGACCAACTGTCCTGTATTTTGAGGGATTGTCCCCTATTTTGAGTGCTTGGCCCACGTCCATTGAGAGACAAATTCTGCCCTCGATTTCTAAGGCGGCGGGAGGAATTTCAGGATGGCCGGGGGCCTCCATCCTGATGTGTTCGGGTCTGGCTTGGTCTTCCGCTGATGTATTGGGCATGGGGCGGGGGGGGGGGGGGGGGGGGGGGGGGGGGGTAGTGGGAGGGGAGAGGAGGCACGGTGGGAGGCATCGGAAAACCCTGCTGTCGATTCACGCTGGTGCGAAATCAAATTTTTGGGCCTCGTTCCACCCCCCACCACCGCCCCCATCCCCTCCACCTGCGTCCAATTGATCTCTCTGGTTGGGTCATGGGAGCATTTCCGCTCAGCCTAGTGGTGTTCCGCAGGGATCCATGCTGGGACCTTCGTTGACTGTAATATATATAAATGATTTGAAGGAAAATGTAGCTATTCTGATCAGTAAATTTGCGGATGACGCAAAGGTTGGTGGAGTTGCGGATAGTGAAGGGGTTTGTCGAAGGATACAGCAGGATATAGATCGGTTGGACACTTGGGCGGAGAAATGGCAGATTGAGATTAATCCGGACAAATGTGAGGTAATGCATTTTGGAAAGTCTAATACAGGAGAGAAATATACAGTAAATGGCAGAACTCTTCGGAGTATTCACAGACAGAGGGCTCTGGGCACACAGGTCCACAGATCCCTTAAAGTGACAAAGCAGATGGTTAAGGCAGTCAAGAAGGCATATGGCATGCTTCATCCGTCAGGACATTGAGTATAAAAATTGACCAATCACGCTATATCAGAGCCTGAGGCCACATTTGGAATTTTGGCAGACAATTCTGGTCGGCACATTACCAGAAGGATGTGGATGCTCTGGAAAGGGTGCAGAAAAGGTTTACCACGATGTTGCCTGGTCTGGAGGGTATTAGCTATAAGGAGAGGTTGGATGAACTCGGATTGTTTTCACGGAGGTTGAGGGGTGACCTGATAAAAGTTTGCAAAGTTATGAGTGGCATGGACAGAGTGGATAGATAGTGAGACGCTTTTTCCCAGGGTGGAAAAGTCAAATTACGAGGGAACATAGGTCCACGGTGCGAGGAGGAATGTTTGGAGCTGATATGCGAGGCAAAATCTTTACACAGAGGGTTGTGAGTGCCTGGGAAGGTGGTGGAAGCAGATATGACAGCAACGTTCCAGAGGCACCTTCACGAATACTTGAATAGGATAGAAATAGAGGGATGCGGACCCAGAAGTGCAGAAGGCTTTAGTTTAGACAGGAATCATGACTGGCCCAGGCTTGAAAGGCCTGGCTGTAAAGAATGAAAATTAAACTTAAAGCTATATCTTGTTCCTAACACCCACAAATATAAATGCAACTTACTTAAATCTATCTTGAGTTCCTAACGATTGTTTTAACTGATTGTCTTCATTGCGATATTGCAGTCATTTTCATAGGTGCAGCTACCCCCACTGCAGTAACATCACTGTCCGTTTAGCACTTACAGTGGAATGATTTTTGGCAGCAACCCACTTTTGTTGTAATTGCAAATAACTCCAAGGTTTACACACAATGACTAAGACATCAATTAAACCTATTATTAATGGGCAGACTGAACAACATAAGCCAATCATTTTGGGCACTTTAATTTAATACCTTCGTTCAAACAAATGGTTAGCAACAAAAATGCCATATGTACATGTTGGGCATGTAACTGTGGTAATTTATAAAGCTAATAGGCGACATTGTCATGCACGGTGATACAGTCAGAGGGTTCAGGATGAATTTTTAAGCAACGCGTTTGTTTTATTTATCAGCTACAACATGTAGGGCCAAGAGTTGGCAATTCAGCCCCATGAGCCTCTTCCGACATTCATCCTCCGAGCCACAGACCATCCTGACTTGGAGATAAATCGGCCGTTCCGTCACTGTCGCTGGGTCAAAATCCTGGAGCTCACTTCCTGGCAGCGCTGTCGGTGTACCGACACCTCAGGGACTGCAGCGGTTCAAGGGGAGGGCTCACCACCACCTTCTCAAGGGGAAATTAGGGATGGGCAATAAATGTCAATCTCGGCACCGATGGCCATCTTCTGTGAAAGACACATTTTAAAAAATTAGGTCAAGACTGATCTGCCCTTCACCCTCCATTTATCCACCTTTGTTCCACATCTCAACACTGGAAAGGAACGGTACCAAATGTGACACAAATGGATATTGTAGTGCATCCAGTAATTTGTAAATTCATCAAAAGAAAGACGGTGCATTTATAAAGCGCCTGATCTCGGGATGGTCCAAAGTGCTTTCTGGTCAATGAAGTGCTTTTGGAGTCCAGTCACGATTTAGCACTCACAACGGAATGACTTTTGGCAGCAACCAATCATCCCCGCAGATACAATATTCTATAAGTAACCCTTAATCTTTCCTTGCAACATCCATAAGACAAAAGACCCTTTTTAATGCAGAGATCAGGTTTAAATTCTCTACTGAGAGCAGTTATCACTTTAAAATCATCCAAATGATCTGGAGACAGTCTTTGAGAGAACCTTTAAGAGCAGGGCGTTTATCAAATAGCTGTAGTGGATGTACCTTTAAGAAATGGGTCTTTATCGAATAGCTGCAGTGATGTCAGAGAGTGGGTGGAGCTGGGCTGCCTGCCTTTCACTCTCATTTTTGAGCTGGCAGCTACAGGGTGTTTTTAGTTTTGTTTTGAGAGCTGGATAGCTGCAGGAAAAGCAAGAGCTGTATAAGGATCTCTCCGAAAACTAAAGACTGTCTCCAGATCATTTGGATGATTTCAAAGTGATAACTGCTCTCAGTAGAGAATTTAAACCTGATCTCTGCGTTAAAAGGGGTATTTTGTCTTATGGATGTTGCAAGAAAAGATTAAGGGTTACTGATAGAATATTGTATCTGTGGGGATGATTGGTTGATAGTTGTTAAGATGTTTACTGTGGGTTTATAAAGTGTTAACTGGTTTCATAAACATTGTTTTAGTTTAAAAGTACCTTAGCTCCTTGTTGCGTCACACCTGTAAAGTGGGTCCGTGTGCTCCCCATACCACAATCTATTAAAAATTGTGTGTCAGGTAAACTCCATGATACACTTTGGGGTTCTCTAAACCCTGGCCCATAACATGGGGCAAATGCAGCAGACAATTTGCGCACAGTGGTAATAACTGAAGTTTGAGCAGTGGCTTCAACACCAGAGAAAAGAGCCTGGGGTGATGTTTGTGTTGTTTATTTTAGGGTGGTTGGCGCAATGTTCACAAAGGCCACAAAACAACTTTAACTTAAACAAAGGTATGATTTTAGTTACACTTTTTATTTACTAGTACGTGGATTCGACAGGTCCTCCTTCAGAATACACAATTGATCAATAACATTTAACTACACTCATCTACTGCTAATCTCACTACTGGTTTAAACTATGATCTAACCTCACTTGCACTATCTGCTCTTGTGACCTTCACTCGCTAACTCCAGCATATACTCCTCCCCAAAAGGTCTAGCATCACTGCCTTATATAGTTGTAACTGTAGCTCCCTCTTGTGGCTACTCTCGACACTACATTAACTCTTGCAATGCTGATAGTTATGATAATACCACATGGCCAAGCTTTTTTTTTTGTAAAATACTAGTGGCAGCCTGCACATCTCACACAAAAGATAGCAACTGAAAACAGTGCAGCGCTCCCTCAAGCACAGCACTGGAGCGCCAGTCTACGCTTTGCGCTCTAGCCCCGAGATAGCAACGCACAAACTCCTGACATTGTGGCAGCAGTGGTACCAATGGGCCATGGATGGTACTGAGCCTGGCCGATACATCACAGAGAACTGTCACAGCAAATTATGTAGAACATTCCTGAAACGGAAGATGAAAATACAAAGCTCAATCCATGCGATGCTCCTCGGGATTTCTGATTTCTTTTGTTACGGGTCATAAGAAATCAGAGCAGGAGCAGGCCACACAGCCAATTGAACTTGCACGCCATTCGCTAAGATCGTGGGTGATCTAAATCGCCTCAATGCCTGATCCCCATAACCTTTGGTTCCCTTGTCAACCAGAAATCTGTCCAACTCAGCTTTGAATATATCCTTTATACTGATTTTTGTCAACAGGCGAAAAAGCTTTGATGCTACGAGAGAGTAATTTGGGGGTCAGTTTTTATCCTTTGAGCTAGCGATAATCAGACTTGTATTTACTTATACACTGCATGTTCTTTTGAGGTATAAAGCTCTATCAGACCCCATTTGGAGTATTGTGAGCAGTTTTGGGCCCCGCATCTAAGGAAGGAGTCCAGAGGAGGTTCACAAGAATGATCCCTGGAATGAAGAGCTTGTCGTATGAGGAGCGGTTGAGGACTCTGGGTCTGTTCTCGATGGAGTTTAGAAGGATGAGGGAGGGATCTCATTGAAATCTACAGAATACAGAGAGGCTTAGATCGCATGAACATGGAGAGGATGTTTCGACTAGTAGGAGAAACTAGAACCCGAGGGCCCAGCCTCAGGGACGATCCTTCAAAACTGAGATGAGGAAGAATTTCTTCAGCCAGAGGGTGGGTGAATCTGTGGAACTCTTTGCCGCAGAAGGCTGTGGAGGCCAAATCACTGAGTGTTTTTGAGACCTGGAATTAGAAGTTAACCTCAATAATTGTCACCATGACCTGATCATTGATTCTTGTAAAAAACCCTATAGGCCCAAATGTTTCACTGAAGGAAATCTGCCATCCTTACCTGGTCTGGCCTACATGCGACTCCAGACCAATGTGATAGTGCCTCTACTCTACTCAGTTAAAGGGCAGTTAGGGACGGGCATCAAATTTCTGGCCTTGCCACTCATGCCAGTAATGCCGTCAGCAAGAACCTTCTTTTCCTACCTATGCCGGGTTCTGATTGTTACTGTGCAGTTTTAACCAAAGGCTTTGGCTCGGGAGTTACCGTGGAGATGGTGGGAGTAGGAGCCGTGGGTAGAAGATGCCAAGATCGTGAAGATTTTTCCTTTATCCTTGTGGGACTGGAGCATGTTTACTGGATTAATACCTGGAATGGACAGGTTGTCTTATGAGGAAAGTTTGGTCAGGCGAGACTTGCGTCCGCTGGAGTTTACAAGAGCGAGAGACGACTGGATTGAAACGCATAAGAGCCAGAGGGGTCTTGACAGCGCAGACGTGGAGAGGATGTTTCCTCATGTGTGAAAACCTAGAACTAGGGGTCGCTGCTTACAAATAAGGGGTCGTCCATTTAAGACAGAGATAAGGCGAAAGAAAAGTTCTCTCAGAAACTGGGAGACTTTGAAACTCTCTTCCTCAGAATGCGGCTGCGGCAGAATGTTTGAATATTGTTGGAGGCAGAAGTAGATAGACTCTTGAGAAGAAAGGAGGTGAAACGTTATCGGGAGTAGAGAGGATAGTGATCAAATCAGATATGATCTTATTGATTGGCAAAGCAGGCTCGAGGGGCCGAGTGGCCTACTCCTGCTCCTAATTTGTATGTTCATGTGAGGTGGACTATCAATCACTATTATATTATCGGCTCCACCAACAATCAGGTCAAACCAAACAGGTCAAGCGAACAACCTGCGGACACTGCTCTGGTCGGCTTGTGTAACTAATAGATTAGAGTGTTAACCTGTTTGCTTTTCTTTACCAACTTTTTCCATCTTGCCCTTGTCTTCCTACTTCATTTCAGGCAAGGCAATACCACCTTTGTCCCAGGAATGCTGTATGAATTACAACATGGACACATTATTTGGTTAAAAACAAGTGAACATATTTCGAAGGAGATATTTTTTAAACTGCTGGACAAGTGTGGTAGCGTGGTACGCTTTTAAGAGGGGGCGGGCTCCACAGACCATGTGGCCAGCTCGGGACCAATCACACAGGAGCATGTGAACCCCAGGCAATTGGGAGTTTGCGTGGAGCCCTGGGAGCAGGACCCCGGGTCGGGCAGACCAGCGAGCTAAAGAGTAAATACCTGTTGTACAGGGTGCGATGTACCGGACGCGTCCCGCCGGATTCGGGGTGGGGCACGGCTGGTAGATCTCAGAGGAGGCCTCCCCAGGGATTCCCGACGGCCGTTGCGCCTCGCGAAATCTACCCAGATCGCGCGAGACGTCGCGACCTGGGGCCCGCCCATTTTCCCGCGTGGTTGAGTGAGTTTAAGAACCCACTGAACCGCGTCGGGGCCGGATCGATCAAACACCTGGCATCGATCGGCCTGGCTGAGGAGCCCCAGCCGGGCGGCACTCAGTACTGGTCCCCACAAATGGGTGGTCAGCCTCCGGGCCAGACGACACTGCTGGTGCCAGCTGGACAACTTGGCACTGCCAGCCTGGCACCCTCGCGGTGCCGCTACCATGGTGCCAAGCTGGTATTGTGCCCAGTTGCGGATCGGGGAGGGGGGGTGCCCTGTCAGTATGAGGTGGGGTGCGGTGGTCTCGTGTACCTCCAAACTGGTGAGTTAGGGTGTCGGGGGGGGGGGGGGGGGGGGGGAGGGGAGTCGAGAGATCAGAGCCCCACTTTTCTCTTCTTGAGCTGAGGAGGGGGGGGGGGGTGGGTGCTCCCCCCCCCCCCCCCCCCCCCCTCGTCAGCTCACGAAAACAAGGCAGATTGCCGTTAGATAGCGGGGTCGTTCCCGGCGCAACAAGCGGTGGGAACGACCCACTAATCACGCCCAGAATGGACTCTTTTATTTTGGTTAGATCGTACCCATAGTGCTCTGTGCCTGCTATCTGCCTCATCTCATCAATAAACCTCTTTGTTAACCACTGGAAGCCTCCAGTGTCTGTCTCAAGCCACCACAATAAGGCATACTTCTGTTTAATGTTTTTTTTTGGGGTGCAGATGTCGTCCAATAGTTTGCATGGCAGAAGCGGCTGAGTTGGCCCATTCTGCCTGTGTGGAGAATTAGCTTCCCCTATTTGTTCCCCCACAGCCTTGTAAACTTTGCCTTTTCAAGTATACAGGTGTCCGTTGCGGCTCAGCCTTCTGGTCCAAACGGTCGTGGGTTCAGGTCCCACTCGGAAGGCTTGAGTACAGAAACCAAGGCTGCGACTACAGCACAGTACTGAGGGAGTGCTGCGCAGCTGGAGACGCCCTCTTCTTTTTGGCCCAAACATCGAAACAGGTCTTTTCCCGTTCTCTTAGGGTGAACATAAATGATGCCTTCCTGAAGGAGAGCCGAGGGGGTTCTTCCCTAGGGCCTTTGCCATTCTTTATCCCTTGTATGGGCGGCACAGTGGTTAGCACTGTTGCTTCACAGCACCAGGGTCCCAGGTTCGATCCCCGGCTTGGGTCACTGTGCGGAGTCTGCACGTTCTCCCCGTGTCTGCGTGGGTTTCCTCCGGGCGCTCCGGTTTCCTCCCACAAGTCCCGAGAGACGTGCTTGTTAGGTGATTTGGACATTCTGAATTCTCCCTCTGTCGACCCGAACAGGCGCCGGAGTGTGGCGACTAGGGGCTTTTCATCGTAACTTCATTGCAGTCTTATGAAAAAGATGGCCTGGCCACGATAAGATTGCTGTTTGTGGGACCTTGCTGTGCGAAAATTGGCTGCTGTGTTCATCACATTAAAACAGTGAGCGGCATTAAAAAATACTTAATTGGCAGGGACAAGCCCTTTGGGGGAACAAAACAGTCACCACAAGAAAGCAAGCCTCTCTTTTCTCGCTTCCTCGCAGAGAGAGTAGGTTCTGAAGCAGGCCGGCGACGTGATGTCAGAATGAGGTTTTAACAACCGTGGCAGGGTGCTTTAAAGGCTCTCAGTCTCACCACTTTATGCACTGACACGTTTGCCATTAGCCAAGCAGCTGTGCAAGATGCTGCCGCACGCAACATTTACAAATGTCCTCTTTCTCCAGTATCAGCACAAAGCATTGTGTCAACAGGAAATCTAAAATATGGTTATCTGTGTTCACAATGGGAAGAAACTGACTCATTTTGTTCAGTGATCTGTTTGCAAGCCCCCGGGGGCTCCATAAAGCCTGATTTCCCTGAGGGACACTTGAGCTCTCATCTCGTCATTCATGCCAGACTTCAAAGAACTGCTCGTCTCGTGGCTTCAAAGGTGGCTGTGGAACGCATCCTCCCCTGATTAAATGACGATGCAAGTTGAATCTTGGTGCCAGGGACGAATGTTGAACAACTGGTCACGTCGCTACACTATAAGCTTCGTGCTCCTCGGCTTCTGTAAGGCGATGTCACCTTTGATAAATGTTTGCTGGGTCTGCGAGGCGAGGGGACGGGTTTTTAATGAGTGAGGGAATCAAGCTCTTTTGGGGTGAAGCCGGGAAAGTGGAGTTGAGGATTATCACATCAGATCGATCATGATCTCACTGAATGGCGGAGATGGGCCGAATGGCCTACTTCTGCTCCAACATCTTACGGGATGGATGCGACGAAATGGAATATTCTTCAGTCTTATGCCGCAACACGTGAATAATTTAGTGCAGTCATTGTACATCTCCAGGGAAACGAAGAAGTCCCACTACAATACACTCCCACTGGAATATGGGGCGGCACAGTGGTTAACACCGCTGCCTCACGGCGCCGGGGACCCAGGTTCAATCCCGACCTCAGGTGACTGTCTGTGCGGAGTTTGCACTCCCTCCCCCGTGTCTGCGTGGGTTTCCTCCCGGTGCTCCGGTTTTCCCCCCCCACAGTCCAAAGATGAGGTTAGGCGGATTGGCCATGATAAAGTGCCCCCGAGTGTACAAAAGGACAGGTGGGGTTACGTGGATAGGGTGGGGGCGTGGGCCGAGGCAGAGTGCTGCTTCAGAGAGTCGGTGCAGACTCGATGGGTCGAATGGTCTCCTTCTGCACCGTAGGGGATTCAATGTTTCCAAGAGCTGCCTCGTAAACAGACTCCCAGGCACGAATGTAGATACCAAAGGGGGCAGCATGGTAGCATTGTGGATAGCACAATCGCTTCACAGCTCCAGGGTCCCAGGTTCGATTCCGGCTTGGGTCACTGTCTGTGCGGAGTCTGCACATCCTCCCCGTGTGTGTGTGGGTTTCCTCCGGGTGCTCCGGTTTCCTCCCACAGTCCAAAGATGTGCGGGTTAGGTGGATTGGCCATGATAAATTGCCCTTAGTGTCCAAAATTGCCCTTAGTGTTGGGTGGGGGTTACTGAGTTATGGGGATAGGGTGGAGGTGTTGACCTTGGGTAGGGGGTAGGGTGCTCTTTCCAAGAGCCGGTGCAGACTCGATGGGCCGAATGGCCTCCTTCTGCACTGTAAATTCTATGTAAAAAAAAACCAAAAGAAAAATGGCTGTGAGGGGGGTGGGGGGTGCAGATTTATCGCAGTTTGACATTCACCCACGAAACAGCTTCAGGTTAGTGAAGCACAAAATCCAAATCAGTCGGTGTCATTTCGGGTAGGTTTGCAGTTATCAGCAGCTGACATACCGTGATGAGCTGACAGCTTCAATCTGTTTGCATCACACGTATCTCTGATTCAGGCGGTTGGGTTCTCAAACAGCGTGCAATGTTTAGAATGCGTTCACCGCAGTGCGGAAGGCACTCTGAGACTTCAGGATCCCACGGCACAAGCTGAAGATTTGCCGGAGTTCATTTCGGCGTCTTCTCAAGAACTTTGCCCTCAAACGCTATCGCCCCAGCATGCTTTTAACGGGCCGGTTTCTCTGTTGCCATGCCGTACAACCAGCATTCGGAGATGTGCCGACAGAGTTTGAGATCCAGCTGCGAGACTGTTGACTGAGCTGCACATCCGCAAAGAGCTATGCCCTCCCGCGCAGGGTATAATATCACAAACATTCACGCCCAAACAACCAGTCATCATGTTTACTCCGCCTTTCAAGTGTCAGCTGTGGCTCAGTGGTACTGTGTTTGGAAACATGGTAGGTTCAAGACCCCACTCCAGGGCCTTGCTTGGCATGTTATCAAAGTTGACGCTCGGGCGCAGTTATTTCATGCGATATGTTCAATCAAGGTGCTGGCCAGCTCTTTATAAATAGGTGTAAAAGAGCCCCTTGGCACAATTATGAGGAAGGGCAAAAGAGTTCTCCCAGTGTTTCTTCTGTGGAATGTAGGGGGTGACACTAGCTTGCAAGTGTGCAGGAACTTTACAGAAACAGTAGTTTTGTACAGTGCTTTCAAACGTCTGCGCCACGCTTCTAGCTCAGTTTCCGGCAGCTTCTGTGGTGTCTGTTTACTTTGCTCTGAGTCAGCGCCCACACTTAATCAATCAAACATAATTGTGGCGATCTTTGTGAGGGGTTTCCAGGATGGAAGGCGTGGTGATCACAAAGATACACGAGCTGGAAGCGTGGGGCAGACATGTTGAAGCATTGTACAAAAAAAAATTTTTTTTTAATCACTTATTGTCACGAGTAGGCTTCAAATGAAGTTACTGTGAAAAGCCCCTAGTCGCCACATTCCGGCGCCTGTTCGGGGAGGCTGTTACGGGAATCGAACCGTGCTGCTGGCTTGCTTGGTCTGCTTTCAAAGCCAGCGATTTAGCCCTGTGCTAAACAGCCCCTAAACAGTGTTTCTGTAAAGTTCCTGCACTGTTGCAAACTAGTGTCACCTCGACATCCTGCAGAGGAAAAACTGGGAGAACTCCTTTGCCCTTCCTCATAATTGTGCCAAGGGATCTTTTCTTTTGAAGAACTAAACTAATTTTATTAAAACTTTTAAACTTGAGTTCGACCCTTATTTTAAATACCAAACATACATGTAAGAATTAAACACTATTTCTATCTACTAATTATAACGATT
Organism: Scyliorhinus canicula; assembly: GCF_902713615.1. NCBI lineage: Eukaryota > Metazoa > Chordata > Chondrichthyes > Carcharhiniformes > Scyliorhinidae > Scyliorhinus > Scyliorhinus canicula. The sequence goes on along the minus strand of NC_052169.1, from coordinate 13,890,670 downwards.
ATATCTTAACTAATTCCAGTCTAAACTCCTCCCCTTAGCTTAAGAGGCAGTGCAATTTATAGTACTGTCCCCTAGCTCCCTCTAGTGGCTAGGCTGAACATAACATTAACTCTTCACATGCTGTACATTTGTTTAATGTCACAGGGTAGGCAGTAAATGTGAATGCATTCACGCAATCGAATACAGAACAATTGAACGCCACAGGTGCCCTGACCACTATTTATCTGTCAAGCAACATCACTTGAAACAGATTATCAGACCTGAAACATCACACTGGTGTTTGTGGAAGCTTTCTATGTCTAAATTGGCCATATTTGTGTGTCATATTTCCTGCACAAGTGAGCACAATTTGAAAGCGAGTGCACTGATTGGAAAGTACTATGGGATGCCCTTGTTATAATTTGTTTCTCATTCACTCAACAGAAGATATATCAGGGGGCCAGTCTTTCATTGACACAAATTTATTCACAAAACCTAGAGAACACAGGCACAGATTTCCTTTCCCTTGTCCCACAAAAATCAAAATTCCAATTAAGGGACAATTTAGCATGGCCAATCCACCTGCTCGGCACATCTTTGGGTTGTGGGGGGGGGGGGGGGGGGGGGGGGGGGGGGAGGTGTGAAACCCACGCAGACACTTGGAGAATGTGCAAACTCCACATGGACAGTGACCCGGGGCCAGGATCGATCGGGGGTCCTCGACGCTGTGAGGCAGCAGTGTTAGCCACTGTGCCACCTTGCCGCCTGCCACAGTCAGCTCTTGTGTACACTTAAGGACACTGCCCTGACCTTGCCCCCAGTGAGTCGCTGCTATTCTCACAGGGAAAGGGCGCATTTGATTGTGACAGGATTGCAACATTAACAGCCCTGAGGTTGTGAAAGGTGATATGGAAATGCAACTCGGTTCTTTATTCCACGGCGGTTTAGCGGAGTAAGCAACTGGCTTAGTCCGCCTGGTGCTTCATTCAGGTAGAGGCTCGCTCATTGCAGTTGAGGCTGATCTAGGTTAACTGGCTCACAGTGTGACAGAGAATGCCCCCTTACAGAAAAGAACAAAAGAAGCAGCAGGAAATTCCTCCAGAGATGATCAATCACCACATCAGGTGATTGGGTGCTGGTTTCATAGGGGCTGGTTTAGCACAGGGCTAAATAGCTGGCTTTTAAGGCAGGCCAGCAGCGCGGGTTCAATTCCCGTACCAGCCTCCCCGAACAGGCGCCGGGATGTGGCGACTAGGGGCTTTTCACAGTAACTTCATTTGAAGCCTACTCGTGACAATAAGCGATTTTCATTTCAGGTGCAAAGCAAGATTTGCACCCAACCCAATTTCAGCCTCCACTGAACACTACTCTTTTTTTTTATTCGCTCATGGGATGTGGGTGTCGCAGGCTGGGCCTGCATTTATTGCCCATCCCTAATTGCAATTGAGGGGGCAGTTAAGAGTCAAGCACATTGCTGTGGGTCTGGAGTCACATGTAGGCCAGACCAGGTAAGGACGGCAGATTTCCTTCCCTAAAGGACATTAGTGAACCAGTTGGGTTTTTACAACAATCGACAATGGTTTCATCATCACTTTTAATTCCAGGAATTCAAATTTTATCACCGGCGGTGGCACGATTTGAACCTGGGTTGAGCAACAATTTCTGAGCCACCTATTTCAGATAACCAAGTTCAGATTCCATTCACTTAAGACTTGCAGCAGTCTTTAATACCTTCTGTTTTAGCTTGATTCACATTTCATTGCGGAGACTTGTGTTAACGATCTGAACGATCTTATTCCTACGCTCACCTCGGATTCTTATTTTAATCTTTAATTCGTATTTTAGCCAGTTTTGTTTTACCAAGATTTCCAAACTACCGCTGGACCAGGTTCACCATCTAAACTCTCCTCGCCCTGCAAACTCAATGCATCGATTCCAGTGTTAGCGGCCAGAGGTAAACACTGCAGTAGAGAGTTATTTATCATAAACATTATGCTCAAGTCACAAAGGCATCAAATTAATTTGTGTGTATGTATGAGCAGCCTCGGTTTCTCAAGTAACGGTGATTTATTAGCCATAGCGGTTCAAGGGGCTGGTTTAGCACAGGGCTAAATCGCTGTTTTTTAAAGCAGACCAAAGCAGGCCAGCGGTGTGGGTTCAATTCCCGTACCAGCCTCCCCGAACAGGCGCCGGAATGTGGCGACTAGGGGCTTTTCACAGTAACTTCATTTGAAGCCTACTTGTGACAATAAGTCATTTTCATTTCATTTCATGCTTGCTGTGCACCTAAAGGTAAGCCTGACTGACGTATCGTCACCAAGTGCTCAGTGTGCCTGTGATGACTCTTCGAAAGAGCAACCCAATTAGTCCCACTTCTCTGCCCTTTCCGACAAGTCCTTCAAATGTATCCCCTTTAAGTGTATGCCAATTCCCTTCAGGTCACTATCGAATCTGCCCTCTCATTGGGTAAAATTTCTGACCCTTCCTATTGGTGGGATCTTCCAGTTCCTGTGGCGAATAATCCCATCCATTAAAAGTTAAAGAAAAAATTCTCTTCCTCTTCCCTACTGACGTTTTCTCCAAATTATTTTAAATCTGTAGCCTCCCCACGCTAGTGGAACCAGTTTCCCCACAATCATCCTATCGAAACCCCGTCATAATTTTGAACGCCGCGATTAAATCATCCCTGAAATTTCTCTCTACACAGCTGAGTTCATAGAATCACAGAATTTAGTGCAGAAGGAGGCCGTCCGGCCCCTGGAGTCTGCAGCGGCCCTTTGTAAAGAGCCCGCTACTTAAGCCCGCCTAACCTTTTTGGATACTAAGGGGCAATTTATCATGGCCAATCCACCTAACCTGCACGTTTTCAGACGGTGGGAGGAAACCGGAGCACCCGGAGGCAACCCACGCAGACACGGGGGGGGGGGGGAACGTGCAGACTCCGCACAGTGACCCAAGCTGGGAATCGAACCTGGGACCCTGGCGCTGTGAAGCAAGAGTGCTAACCACTGTGCTATCCTTGGTACCGGATCTACTAAATCCCCTCGGGGGAATCGCTAGGAGTTTGACGTCCTCCCTAAAGTGTGGGATTCCTTTCGCTGTGTGGAATGAATTTATCAAACTGCATGTGTGGAGAATGTAGCAACGCTGGAATCACCTTACCAGCTACATTAGTAAGACCGTAATCAGGGGGTGTATAGCAGCCCATCTTATCACACCTCTGGGGGTAATTTTGGTGTTCATAATAGTGTATAACTACTGACGCCAGTTTAACTGCCCATTATCTATCTTTCCTCATTTTCATTTCTACTGGAGTCAGAATTATTCCCTCCAGCACTGTTGTGAATTCTCTTCTGGTGGTCAATGGTCTGGGTCTCATCTTGGGTGAAGACGAGAAGAGGTACCTCCAGGGACACAAGAAATAGAACATAGAACATAGAACAGTACAGCACAGAACAGGCCCTTCGGCCCTCAATGTTGTGCCGAGCCATGATCACCCTACTCAAACCCACGTATCCACCCTATACCCGTAACCCAACAACCCCCCCCTTAACCTTACTTTTATTAGCACACTACGGGCAATTTAGCATGGCCAATCCACCTAACCCGCACATCTTTGGACTGTGGGAGGAAACCGGAGCACCCGGAGGAAACCCACGCACACAGGGGGAGGACGTGCAGACTCCACACAGACAGTGACCCAGCCGGGAATCGAACCTGGGACCCTGGAGCTGTGAAGCATTTATGCTAACCACCATGCTACCCTGCTGCCCCAGGGTAATAGGAGCAGGAGTAGACCATTCTGCCCGTCGAGCCTGCTCCACCATTCAATACAACCATGGCTGATCTTGGGCTTCAGCTCCATTCACCCGCCTGTGGTATTCTCATACCTATCAGCACTTGGAAGGGTTAATGTAGTGTTGAGAGTAGCCACTAGTGGGAGCTACAGTTACAACTATAGTGTTGCTAGGCCTGAGGGGAGTCAGAAAGCAGTAAGAAGATGGCAAGGCATGGGAACAGTTGTGTACTTGAGAGCTGGACGACCTCCAATTCACATACATCCTTGCTTACAGAGTCTAAAGCTGCTCACAATTACTCCAGATCTGGTCTCACCAAAAACCCTGCACAACTGTAGCAAGACTTATTTACTCCTGTACTCCAACCCCACCCCACCCCAGCTGCACAGTGGGTGTACCTACATCACATGCGCTGCAGTGATTCAAGAAGGCAGCTCACCCTCCGCCTTCTCAAAGGCAACTAGGGGTGGGCAATAAATGCTGGCCTAGCCAGTGATACCCACATCGCATGAACGAATAAAAATATTCTTAACGCTGCATCAGCCAATTGTGGGTTCAATATCATTCCAGAGATTTGTGTACAGAATTTAGGCTGACACCACCAATACTGAGAGAACTCTACACCGTCGGAGATGCTGTGTCAAACTGAGGCAATATCTACTCCCAAGTCGACATGAAAGATCCCATGGCACAGAGGAAGGGCAGGGTGGTTATCCTCGGTGTACTGGGCAATATTTATTGTGCAACCGGCCACAAACATCTACTCCCTCCGCCACCGACGCACAGTACCACCCACGAGATGCGAGATGTACTGCAGAAACCCACTGAGGCTCCCTGGATAGCACCTTCTAAGCCCTCAACCGCTACCATACAGTAGGAAAATGGCAGCACTCAGATGGGAACAGCACTACTTGGGGTTTTCCCTACCAGGCAACTCATCATCCAGATATGGAACTATATCGCCGTTCCGTCGCTGTCTCTGAGTCCCTCCCGCGCCGCACAGTGGGGGTACCGATACCAGTGGTTCGAGAAGCCCACCTTCTCAAGGGTAACTAAGGATGGACAATAAATGCTGGCTTAGCCCCGTGAGTGCCCATGACTGAATTTTCTAAAAACCCAGCACCGCCAAAAAATCTGGGCCGGTATTCTCCCCTACCCGGCAGGCGGGGGGTCCCGGCGGGATGGAGTGATGTGAAATACTCCGGCGTCGGGCCGCCCCAAAGGTGCGGATGTCTCTGCAACTTTAGGGGCCAAGCCCTCACCTTGAGGGGTTAGGCCCGCGCCGGAGGGGTTGGCGCTCCGCCGGCTGGCGTGAACGGCCTTTGGCGCCACGCCAGCCGGGGCCGAAGGGACTTCGCCGGACGGTGTGATTCCGTCCATGCGCGGAGCGTCGGTGGCTGTTGACGTCATACCGGCGCATGCGTATGGGAGGGGGTCACTTCCGCCTCCGCCATGGTGAAGACCATGGCAAAGGCGGAAGGAAAAGAGTGCCCCCAGAGCACAGGCCCGCCCGCCGATCGGTGGGCCCCGATCGTGGGCCAGGCCACCGTGGGGGCAGCATGGTAGCATAGTGGTTAGCATCAATGCTTCACAGCTCCAGGGTCCCAGGTTCGATTCCCGGCTGGGTCACTGTCTGTGTGGAGTCTGCATGTCCTCCCCGTGTGTGCGTGGGTTTCCTCCGGGTGCTCCGGTTTCCTCCCACAGTCCAAAGATGTGCGGGTTAGGTGGATTGGCCAAGCTAAATTGCCCTTAGTGTCCTAAAAAGTAAGGGTAGAACAGTAGAACAGTACAGCACAGAACAGGCCCTTCGGCCCTCGATGTTGTGCCGAGCAATGATCACCCTACTTTAAACCCACGTAACCCAACAATCCCCCCATTAACCTTACACTACGGGCAATTTAGCATGGCCAATCCACCTAACCCGCACATCTTTGGACTGTGGGAGGAAACCGGAGCACCCGGAGGAAACCCACGCACACACAGGGAGGACGTGCAGACTCCACACAGACAGTGACCCAGCCGGGAATCGAACCTGGGACCCTGGAGCTGTGAAGCATTGATGCTAACCACCATGCTACCGTGAGGCCCCTTAAGGGGAAGTTGTTGGGTTGCGGGTATAGGGTGGATATGTGAGTTTGAGTAGGGTGATCATTGCTCGGCACAACATCGAGGGCCGAAGGGCCTGTTCTGTGCTGTACTGTTCTAAATTCTAAATCTAAGGTCGCCCCGCGTCACCCCCAGGAACCCGGAGCCCACCCGCGCCGCCTGCTCCCGCCGGTAAGGTAGGTGGTTTGATCCACGCCGGCGGGAGAGGGTTGACAGCGGCGGGACTTCGGGACACGGCGGGGGCAGGGTTGACGTCGGCCCCCAGCGATTCTGCGACCCGGGGGGGGGGGGGGAGAATCCTGTCCCTGATCATTATTGCGTTACTGTCTGTTGGCACTTTCTGTGTGAAAGTTGGTAGTCGCATTTCTTGCGACCGAGGCTACACTTCAAAAAGTACTTCATTACCTGTGGGACACTCTGAGAACATACACAGACAGTGGCCTAAGCCGGGAATCGAACCTGGGACCCTGGCAATGTGAAGCAACAGTGCTAACCATTATGCTACCATGCTGCCCCATAGATCGGCTGTTCCATTACTGTCGCTGGGTCAAAACCCTGGAACTCCCTCCCTAACAGCACTGTGGGTGTACCTACACCACATGGACTGCAGCGGCTCAATAAGGCGGCTCACCCACCGCCTTCTCAAGGGGCAATCAGGGATGGGGAGTAAATGCTGGGCCGGCCAGCGACACCCACATCCTACGAACGAAAAATCTAGCTGAAAAAAAAGTATTGTTAAATCTTGCTGGAAGCTAAGCAAAAAACAAAACCTGACCAAAATAACTATTATCTAACTTTCTATGAATAAGTCGAAACAACATATCACAGAATTGCTAACACCTTCATCGTAATAGGTTGCCCTTTTCGAAAATTAAGAAATCAATAAAGGCTGGTCTGTAATGATTCAAAAATACATCTTGCATGTAACAATGAATTATACAACCCCAAAGAATTAATCCAAGTCTCTCAGCATACTTCGAATGATTTTAGATTGTTTTGAACCTAATGAGTCACACAACGTTTTGACCTCAACTACTTCCTGTGGTAGAGAATTCCACAGATGCACCACTCACTTCTAAGAGGCGCACAATATTGTGTGGCACGGTGGCACAGCAGTCAGCACTGCTACCTCACGGTGCCGAGGACCCAGGTTCGATCCCGGTACCGGGTCACTGTCCGTGTGGAGTTTGCACATTCCCACCCCGCCCCCCCCCGTGTCTGCGTGGCTCTCACCCCCACAACCCAAAGACGTGCAGGCTAGGTGGATTGGCCACGCTAAATTGCCCCTCAATTGGAAAAAAAAAGATTTAATTGGGTACTTTGGGCGGGATTCTCCCAACGGGAGACTAAGGGCGCCATTCTCCGCAAATGCGGCGAGTCGTAAAGGCTGCCGTGAAACTGGCCGTGTTCCACGGCAGCCTCCGCACCCCCTCCCAGGACCCGATTCTCCCCCCCCCCGGGCGGGGCTAGCAGCGCGGCCCCGTGAAGCACGACATCGCGGGCTTAGCGACCGTCGCTAAGTCCGCACGCCAAGCGTCACTGCGGCTGACGCGCACGATGACGTCAGCCGCGCATGCGCGGGTTGGACGGCTCCAACCCGCGCATGCGCGGATGACGTCATCACGCAGATGCGTCAAACCCGAGCATGCACGGGCCGTCATGCCCCTCAGCCGCCCCGAACAAATAGTGCGCGGGTACCGGACCCGCTGCCCGCGATCGGTGCCCACCGATCGCAGGCCCATGCCACCCTTGGCACGGCCGTGCCAATCGGTGCCATGGTTGTCCGGGACGGCACTTGGCGGCCGTTTTCACGAACGGTGAGAGCAGGTGTGATTGCGTTCGTGAAAACGGCCGTAAAGGCCTGGGAACTCGGCCCATCGGCCTGGGGAGAATAGCTGTTCGCCGTAAAAAACGGCGAGCAGCGATTCGTGTCGTGGGGCGGCCGTGGGGAAGGCCCTCCTGCTGTTCTCCTACCCGGCGTGGGGGGGCGGAGAATCGCGCCCTAAGTGCCGACGCCGGAGTGAAAACCGGAGTGTTTCACTCCGGTGTTGGAGGCCGTTCCTCGCCCCCTATTCTCCCACACCAGGGGGGCTAGGAGCGACGCCACGTCATTTACGCACGCCAGGTCTTGGCGCCATGTAAATGACATCACCCGCGCATGCGCAGTTGCCGTCCTCCCCGCGGGCGCCCCGCAAGAAATGGAGGAGTGATCTTGCGGGGCGGCGGAGGAAAGGAGTGCGTCCTTTGGAGAGGCCGGCCCGCCGATCGGTGGGCCCCGATCGCGGGGCAGACCATTTTGAGCCCCCCCCCCCCCCCCCCCGGTGTTCGATTCCCCCCTCCCCCCCGCCACAGGCCACCCCCACAGCGTTCCCGCGCTGTTCACGCCGGCAGCGACCAGGTGTGGTCGGCTCCGACGTGAACCCGTCGTACTGGGCAGGCCGCTCGGCCCATCTGGGCCGGAGAATCGCCGCTCGCCCGTTACAAACGGCGAGCGGTGATTCTCATAGCGGTCAGCCGTAAATCTCGGCGCGCCGGTTTGGGGGGGTGGGAGAATCGCGTGCGGGTGCCGGGGCGGCGTGGCGGGACTCGCTCGGCGCCCCCGTGATTCTCCCACCCGGCGTGGGTTGGGGCGGGGGGGGGGGGGGGGGGGAATTGTGCCCTTTGACTTTACATTGAAAAAAAAGATGCAGAGGAAGCCACGCTTGGGGCCAGCGGCTTCCATCCAGTTTTCCCGCCCGCTGGTAACTGCCAAGTAAGGAAAAAACTCCGCCCTTTGTCCGGCAGCGCAGACCTCAAAATGGGATGTTGGGAGGCACTGCAACCAGGTAGGTGGAGGGAAATCGCAAACAAAAAAAAACGAATGAGCTTCACCCTACAGCAAATCTCATCTGTTAAAAGGGACTGCCTCTCTGGGGCAAGAAGGGGCGTTCCTTTTGCATTTCCTCAGGTTGTACAAACAAACCATGGATCAAATATAATTTATTAGGCTTAAGTAACCGCGAGTTACGACAATCAGTCACACATACAGAAGTAAATAGCAGATTTTATGACACTGTGGCCATTGAATTAAGTTCCTTAAATAAAGTATCAGCTTCAGTTCTCCAGAGTATGCATTTTTGCTGCTATTTTCCATCAATCATGTTTGCACTGCTGATTTACTGGAAGCAATAGATGCCGTCTGAATTCTTAAATACCTGAGCCTCGGTCCCTTCTTATCCACTATAATTAAAGGGATATTCCAGCAGCTTTATCCATCTACTGATATATCGATACATAAAATGTATACATTAGTTCCTACGGGTCAATCTAATTGTTAAAGTTAACAGAATTCCCATACAAAGTCCCATCAAGCATCAAAGGAATATGGTCAAAGGATTTGACATTGAGGTGCTTAAAGAGGTATCACGACACATTAGACGTTTGACAGAAAGCGAGCTGAAGAGGCACAGAAGTTTTTGCTAATTGCGCAAGTGGTTGAAGGCACAGCTGCCCATGGTTACATAGATACTAGGTGCAGGAGGAGGCCATTCGGCCCTTCGAGCCTGCTCTACCATTCATTATGATCATGGTTGATCATCCAACTCAATAGCCTAATCTCACCTCCCCCTTCCTGCATCTATCCTGTTTCGTCCTGGTTAAACCAAGAAATGTTCGGAGGTTGAAGAGGCCAGAATCGGAGCGGTGCAGAGACCTCGGAGTCAGCAGGCAGATATGTCCCTTTCAGAAAATGTTCACTCTGCGGTTCCTTTACTTTTGTTTTGTGCAGATAGACACAAGTGATTTTCTTAGTTATTCTTTCATAGGGTGTGGGCGTCGCTGGCTGGGCCAGCATTTGTTGCCCACCCCTAATTTCCCCTTGAAAAGATGGCGGTGAGCCGCCTTTTTGAACCATCCATGCAGGGTAGGTACACCCACAATGCTGTTAGGGATGGGGTTCCAGGATTTTGACCCAGCGGCAATGAAGGAACAGCGATATCGTTTGAAGTTAGGCTGGTATCTTGGAGGGGGATCTGAGGTGGTGGGGTTCCCAGGTATCTGTTACCCTTGTCCTTCTGGGTAATAGAGGACATTGGTTTTGCAAAGTGCTGTCAAAGGAGCCTTTGTGAGTTGTTGCAGTGCATCCTGTAGGTGGCAGAACTGGTTCAGTGCATCGGTGCTGAGGGGGGTGAATGTTAAAATTGGTGGATGGACGTCAATCAAGAAGACTGTTTTGTCCTGGGTACTGTGAAACTTCTTGAGTGTAGCTACACTCATCGGGAAACCCGAGTATACCCCATCACATTCCTAACTTGTTACCTGTAGATGGTAAACAGGCAGAAACATGAGTTAATCACCTCAGATTTCTTATTCTCTGACCTGTCCTTGGAGCTATGGGGCGAGATTCTCCGCAAATGCGGAGAGTCGTAAAGGCTGCCGTGAAACCGGCCGTGTTTCACGGAAGCCTTCACGCCCGTTCCCGGGACCCGATTCTCCCCCCCCCCCCAATCGGGGCTAGGAGCGGGGCCCCGGGAATCACGGCGTCGCGGCCTTAACGACCGTCGTTAAAGCCGCGCGCCAAGATGATGCGCGACCGACTCCAACCCGCGCATGCGCGGGTGACGTCATCACTCCATTGATGGAACCCGAACATGCGCGTTTCCGCATTTCTCCACCGCCGCCCGACAAGATGCGGCGGCTTGATCTTGTCGGGCGGCGGAGGGGAAATAGCGCGTCCCTTTTGGACGCAGGCCCGACGATCGGTGGGCACCGATCGCGGGCCTGTCCCCTCCCGAGCACAACGGTGGTGCTCCCGCCCCAAACGGGCATCCAGCGCCGGTTTTTACGACGGCAGCGAGCAGGTGTGTTTGGTGCCGTGAAAAAACGGGCGTAAAGGCCCGGCTGCTTGGCCCATCGGCCGCGGAGAATCGCCGCTCGCCGTAAAAAACGGCGAGCGGCGATTCGTGACGTGGGTCGGGCGAGGGGGGGGGGAGAATAGCGGGAGGGCGTGAAAAATGTCGGGAGACCCTCCCACTATTCTCCCAACCGGTGTAGGGGGCGGAGAATCGCGCCCGTGATATTTCCATGACTTGTCCAGTTCAGTTCCCAGTGAAATGTTTATTATGGGGGATTCGCCGATGGTAACGCCATTCGCTGTCATGGGCCGATGGTTAGACTCTCTCTTGTTTGAGATGGTTATTGCCTGGCACTTGTGTGACGTGAACTTGCCACTTCCCAGCCCAAGCCAGGACGTTGTCCAGATCTTGCTGTATTTGGGCACTGACTGCCTCAGTATCAGAGCAGTTTTCAATGGGAATGAAGGCTGCGCAGTCATCAGTCAACATCCCCACTTCTGACCTCATGATGGAGGGCAGATCAGTGATGAAGCAGCTGAAGATGGCTGGGTCGAGGACACGACCCCGAGGAAATCCTGCAGTAAAGTCCTTGGCTGAGATGTTTGGCTTCCAACATCTACAACCTATTTGTGTGGGTATGACTCCAATCAGCGCACTGTTTCCCCCCACCAATTACCACCGATTTCAGTCTTGGAAGGAACTCTTGATGTCAAACACGGTCCAATATGGCCCTGATATCAAAGGCAGTCACTTCCACCTCAGCGCAGGTTACATCTTTTTGTCCATGTTTGGCCCAAAACTGCAAGGATCAAGCTGTCAGGAACTGAGTGACCCTGGCGGAACCCGAACTGAGTGCCAGTGAGCTTAGTAAATGCTGCTTGATCGCACTGTTGATGACCCCTTCCATCACTTTGCTGATAATTAAGAGTAGACTGATTGGGCGATAATTGGCCAGGTTGGATTTGTCCTGCAGGGTAGATGCCATTGTTGTAGCTGTACTGGAAATGCTTGGCGCTAAGTGCAGCTTGTTGCGGAGCACAAGTCTTCAGTGCTATTGCCGGGATATTGTCAGGGACCATAATCTTTGCGGTATCCAGTGCCTTAAGCCATTTCTTGATATCACGTAGAGTGAATCGAATTGGCTGAAGGCTGGCATCTGTGATGCTGGGGACTTCAGGGGCAGGCCGAGATGGATCATCCACTCGGCACTTCTGCAAATCCTTCGGCCTTGTCTTTTGCACTGATGTGCTACGCTTGGTCACCATTAAGAATGGGGATAGCGGTGGAACCTCGTCCTCTAGCGAATTGTTTAATTGTCCACCACCATTCGCAACTGGATGCGGAAGGACTGCAGAGCTTAGATCTGGTCCACTGGTGTGGAATTGCTTCGCTCTGTCTATTACTTGTTGCTTATGATGTTCGGTTGTAGCTTCACCAGGTTGACGCCCCATTGCCTGGTGTTGCTCCTGGCATGCCCTCCCGCACTCTTCATTGAACCAGGTTTGATCCCCTGCTTTGATGATATTGATACAGTGAGGAACGTGCCCTGGGCCATGAAGTTACAGATTGCGGTTGAGTACAATTCTGCTACTGCTGATGGCCCACAGCTCCTCATGGACCGTCAGTTTTGAGGTTTCTAGATCCATACTGAATCTATCCCATTTTGTACAATGGTAGTGCCAGACAACACCATGGAAGGTATGCCAAGGCCTGGGAAATGGTCACTCTTATTTATACTCTGTTAGAACATAGAACATAGAACGATACAGCGCAGTACAGGCCCTTCGGCCCTCGATGTTGCACCGACATGGAAAAAATCTAAAGGCCATCTAACCTACACTATGCCCTTATCATCCATATGCTTATCCAATAAATTTTTAAATGCCCTCAATGTTGGCGTGTTCACTACTGCTGCAGGTAGGGCATTCCACGGCCTCACCACTCTTTGCGTAAAAAACCCACCTCTGACCTCTGTCCTATATCTATTACCCCTCAATTTAAGGCTATGTCCCCTCGTGCTAGCCACCTCCATCCGCGGGAGAAGGCTCTGTTGTACATATATATCTGCAGCAGGTAGATTGGTGAGGAATAGTTCTAATAGGTTCTTGTCCGTGTTGTTGGTTCCCTCACCATCTGCTGCAAGTTCAGTTTGGCAAATATTTCATTCAGGACTAGACAGTTTTGTGCTTTGCTGTTACTGAGGCAAATTGGACTGTCCTGTTACTGAGGCAGTTTGGGCTGCACTGTTACTGAGGTAGTTTAGACTGTTACTGAGGCAGTTTGGGCTGCACTGTTATTGAGGTAGTTTAGACTGTTACTGAGGCAGTTTGGCTGCACTGTTACTGAGGCAGTTTGGGCTGTGCTGATACTGAGGCAATTTGGACTGTGATGTTACTGAGGCAGTAGTTTTGTCTGCGTTGTTAGGCAGTTTGGACCATGCTATGACTGAAATACTCAGGGTGAAGGACTTCAATGTCCACCCTCCGTGTTTTCTCTGAGTCTGTCCAATGTGGTGGAGTCCTGATTCACCAGCTGAGGGAGTGGCAGGAGGTAATCGAGATGGTAATCATTCCCCCTCTTTGACCGGCAGCCATGGGATCCGGAATCAACGGGAGGACTCTCAGGGCAACTCCCTGCCAACGGTCTACTGCTGGTGGGACAGAATGGCGGGGATGGTGGTGTCTGGGACATTGGCTGTTACCCATAATTCCGTGAGTATGACTATGTTAAGCTTTTGCTTGGCTAATCTGTACGATGACTCCCAATTCTGGCACAAATACCCAGATGTTACTCAGGGAAACTTTGCAACGGTGACATGGCTTTGCTTTTTCTGGTGCCTAAGTCGATGCAGAGTAGTCCGTCCAGCATTAATCCCTTTTAATTTCTCTACAGGTGTTCTCTACAAAGTGACTTGCTAAGATTCCTCACCTCACTGTGGATCTGAAGTCACATGGGGGCCGGACCAGGTTTTCTTCCCTCAAGGAAATTAATGATCCAGGTTTTCACAATAGTCAATGGCCGGGATTCTCCCCTACCCGGCGGGGCGGGGGGCCCCGGTGTGTTGGAGTGGCGTGAACCACTCCGGCGTCGGGCCGCCCCAAAGGTGCGGATGTCTCCACACCTTTAGGGGCCAAGCCCTCACATTGCGAGGCTAGGCCCGCGCCAGAGTGGTTCCTGGCCCGCTAGCTGGCGTGGAAGGCCTTTGGCGCCACGCCAGCCGGGGCCGAAGGGGCATTCGCCGGTCGGCGGAAGTCCGCGCATGCACCGGAGCTTCAGCAGCTGCTGATGTCATCCCCGCGCATGCGCAGGGGAGGGGGTCACTTCCGCCTCCGCCATGGTGAAGGCCATGGTGAAGGCGGAAGAAAAAGAGTGCCCCCATGGCACAGGCCCGCCTGCCGATCGGTGGACCACGATCACGGGCCAGGCAACGGTGGGGGCAACGCCGGGGGCCAGGTGGCCCCCGCCCGCACCAGGACCCCGGAGCCGGCCCGCGCCGCCTGCTCCCGCCGGTAAGGTAGGTGGTTTGATCACGCCGGCGGGAGAGGGTTGACAGCGGTGGGACTTCGGCCCATCGTGGGCCGGAGAATCGCCGGGGGGGGGGGGGGTGGGGGGGGGGGGGGTTGGGGGCGCCGACCGGCGCGGCGCGATTCTCGCCCCCGCCGAATCTCTGGATTGACGCCGGCCCCCGGCGACTCTCCGACCCGGCGGGGGGGAGAAACCCGCCCAATGATGGTTTCACAGTCTCCAATACTGGGACAAATATCTAATTTCATTAATCAATATTCTGATCTCCAGGTTTCTACAGTTGTTTTCATTCTGGGAAAGCCTGGTGACCAAGGATCGAATTCCGTCACGGCAGATGGTGAATTTATATTCAATAAAAAGCTGGAATGAAAAGTCTGACGATGGCGAAGAAACCATTGCCAATTGTTGTAAAAACCCATCCGGCTCATAAATTACCTTCAGGGGAGAGAAATCTGCCGTCCTTACCCGGTCTGGCCTACACGTGACTCCACGTGACTCGTGACTCCGTATGACGAGGTCATACGAGGAAAGGTTGAGGGTGCTAGGCCTTTTCTCATTAGAACGGAGAAGGATGAGGGGCGACTTGATAGAGGTTTATAAGATGATTAGGGGAATAGATAGAGTAGACAGTCAGAGACTTTTTCCCCGGGTGGAACACACCATTACAAGGGGACATAAATTTAAGATAAATGGTGGAAGATATAGAGGGGATGTCAGAGGTAGGTTCTTTACCCAGAGAGTAGTGGGGGCATGGAATGCACTGCCTGTGGTAGTAGTTGAGTCGGAAAAGTTAGGGACCTTCAAGCGGCTATTGGATAGGTACATGGATTAGGGTAGAATAATGGAGTGTAGGTTAACTTCTTAAGGGCAGCACGGTAGCATTGTGGATAGCACAATTGCTTCATAGCTCCAGGGTCCCAAGTTCGATTTCGACTTGGGTCACTGTCTGTGTGGAGTCTGCACATCCTCCCCGTGACTGCGTGGGTTTCCTCCGGGTACTCCGGTTTCCTCCCACAGTCCAAAGATGTGCAGGTTGGGTGGATTGGCCATGATAAATTGTCCAAAATTCTATGATTAACCTAGGACAAAAGTTCGGCGCAACATCGTGGGCCGAAGGGCCTGTTCTGTGCTGTATTTCTCTATATAGACCCTCAGCAATATGGCTGACTCTTAACTGCCCCCTGGAATGGTTCAGCAAGTCACTGAGATCAAGGGCATTTTGGGATGGGCAATAAATGCTGGTGATGCCCACATCCCTCGAATGAATAAAAGAAAAAGACTGGATGTAAGTCAAGCAGCGTAACAAATCAAGGGCGATGGAGGAGTCAAGAGAGGTAGTGACACAGAGCTGAATGTCATCAGTGTGTGTGCATCAAGGCACCAGCTCAAGGCTACTGTCTAATCAACATTTGTTGCCGCTTCATCCATTCCTCTGTAATAAGTCACCGTTAGACCACGTCTGATTGCGAGTTTGGCTTTTTCTCTTCACTAACCTGTATTTATCCTTCCCGGAGCGCCAGCCCATCTGCGCAGCAGAGAATCCCAGCCATGGAGCCTGCTATTTCGGAGATAACCTCAAGCATTCGAAACGGTCATGAGGGATCGTGGATTAGGCTGAAGTGCTGTTTGTTTCGTAACCTCTCACTGTGACTCTCTCTCCCTGCTCGTGAGGGAAATCGGCAGTGGAAACAAAATGTTCGCCATCCAAGCCTATTTCAACCGCTGCTCCCTGCAGATTTGTCCATCCTTCAGATTTTGGCTGCCTTCAAGATTCAGGAAAATCAGATTCAAATCCTCCCGCACATTTATGTGCTGCACCTGCAATTGCCAAAAAAAAGAGACAAGATTAGCTACTGTAATCTGTTATATTTTCAATAAAGGTATTATTCTTGCTCCCTACAAATGAGCTTGATACAAATTATTTTAGTTGCTCTACAGCTCATCTGTTCGATGTGGGTTGATATTTGCTGGTGTTTGACCGAACAGCCCCTCAAGCCTTGACCATGTTCAGGGTCCCAAGGTCATTTGCTCAAAGCGAGATCAGCCAGGGCCAATGATAAGAATGCTGCTGTAATAAAATCGCTGTTTATTTGTCCATTCTTTCATCGACAGTAACAGGCACTTTGGCTTAGCCATCTGCTGTTCCGCTCGCTGCGATAAAATGGTGATCTGCAGGGCAGCACGGTGGCCTAGTGGTTAGCACAACCGCCTCACGGCGCTGAGGTCCCAGGTTCGATCCCGGCTCCGGGTCACTGTCCGTGTGGAGTTTGCACATTCTCCCCGTGTCTGCGTGGGTTTCGCCCCCACAACCCAAAAATGTGCAGAGTAGGTGGATTGGCCATGCTAAATTGCCCCTTAATTGGAAAAAATAATTGGGTAATCTAAATTTTAAAAAAGATAAAAATGGTGATCTGCAATTCTTCGGAAAAAAAAGAACAGTCAACAAAATGGGATTTTGGTCGGCACGGGGGGCACAGTGGTTAGCACTGCTGCCAATTCCGGGCCTCGGGTGACCGCCTGTGTGGAGTTTGCACTGTCTCTCCGTGACTGCGTGGGTTTCCTCCGGGTGCTCCGGTTTCCTCCCACAGTCCAAAGATGGCGCAGGTTAGGTGGATTGGCCAGGCTAAAATTGGATCCTTAAGCGTCCAAACGTGGCTGGGGGTGGGGGTGGGGGTGGTGTTACTGGGTTCCGGGTATGGGCATGGGCCCAGGTAGGGTTCCCTTTCCAAGTGCCTGTGCGGACTCAATGGGCAGAATGGCCTCCTTCGGCATTATAGGGATTCTGCGATTCTGGTTGACATCTGATTCTGGATGAGGATGGGGTGTGTGTGTATGTGTGTGTGTGTGTGTGTGGGGGGGGGGGGGGAATGAGTGGAGGGGTGAGATTAATGCGGGACGGTGCTTCAGAAAGAAACAAACACAGCTTCGCGAGCAAGCCAAACCCGCAATGAAATGTGGACTAATGGCTACTCATTATTGAGAATGACTTAAGCGGCAACAAATGAAAATTGGAAGGTTGCGGGAACTGGAGAATTTTACCTTGCCATTGCTTCTGTCTTTTTCCTCCTTTCTTCCCAGAGAGTCCGATGCAGTGCAGATCCACTAGGGAACTCTTTGTGATTGGATCCAGAATGGGTACCCATAGAAGCACAGGAGTATAGGATTCCTACAGTGCAGAAGGAGGCCATTTGGCCCATCGAGTCTGCGCCGACCCACTGGAAGCGCCCTCTACCTTGGCTCACTCCCCTGCCCTATTCCCGTAACCCCATAACCCCACATCTTTCCACTGTGGGAGGAAACGGGAGAACCCAAATGAAACTCACACATTCTCCCAGGGAGAAACTCCACATAGTCACCTGAGGTCGGAATTGAGCCCAGGCCTCTGTCGCTGTGAGGCGCCAGTGCTAAGCACTGTGCCACCGTGCCAGCCAAACTGATCTTCCCGGCATTGAGAAGACTGCCCTGTAAGATATATATGTGCAAGTAAGAATCAGTGGTTGTTGAGAGAGTGCACAAGAGGCAACGGCTAAAGTGATAACATTAAATATTGCGATAATTATTGCGATAATGTTACGACCAGAGTCACAGATATCACTATCATGTGAAGAACATCTCCACCTTGATTGTTGAAGCATTAGGTTGTGGGATTGGTTCTGCGGTCTTATCAAGTATTCCTCAGTTATGTTCACCTTCTGCCCTCATTATCAAGGTAGCAGCCAAATTTCTGCTCTGTTTTGAGATAAAGCATGTAGCTTTATGTAGCATGGTGGTTAGCATCAATGCTTCACAGCTCCAGGGTCCCAGGTTCGATTCCCGGCTGGGTCACTGTCTGTGTGGAGTCTGCACGTCCTCCCCGTGTGTGCGTGGGTTTCCTCCGGGTGCTCCGGTTTCCTCCCACAGTCCAAAGATGTGCGGGTTAGGTGGATTGGCCATGCTAAATTGCCCGTAGTGTAAGGTTAATGGGGGGATTGTTGGGTTACGTGGGATTAAGTAGGGTGATCATTGCGCGGCACAACATTGAGGGCCGAAGGGCCTGTTCTGTGCTGTACTGTTCTATGTTCTATGTTCTATGTTCTAGATTTTCTTCAAACCTGCAGTTCCAAAGCTTTTTTTAAATCAGTGGTTCTCAAACTTCCATCATTGACAGGTTCCTGTTCAAATGGACTTAAAAGGGCCTTCCTCATCTCAATTATAATAATTGGTAGTACAGAGCTTGAATATTGCTGAAAAAAGAGACATGCAGTTACTAGTGGTGTACCACAAGGATCTGTTTTGGGGCCGCTGCTGTTTGTCATTTTTATAAATGACCTGGAGGAGGGCGTAGAAGGATGGGTGAGTAAATTTGCAGATGACACTGAAGTCGGTGGAGTTGTGGACAGTGCAGAAGGATGTTACAAGTTACAGAGGGACATAGATAAGCTGCAGAGCTGGGCTGACAGGTGGCAAATGGAGTTTAATGCAGAAAAGTGTGAGGTGATTCATTTTGGAAGGAATAACAGGAAGACAGAGTACTGGGCTAATGATAAGATTCTTGGTAGTGTGGACGAGCAGAGAGATCTCGGTGTCCATGTCCATAGATCCCTGAAAGTTGCCACCCAGGTTGAGAGGGTTGTTAAGAAGGCGTACGGTGTGTTAGCTTTTATTGGTAGAGGAATTGAGTTTCGGAGCCATGAGGTCATGTTGCAGTTGTACAAAACTCTGGTGCGGCCGCATTTGGAGTATTGCGTGCAGTTCTAGTTGCCGCATTATAGGAAGGATGTGGAAGCATTGGAAAGGGTACAAAGGAGATTTACAAGGATGGTGCCTGGTATGGAGGGAAGATTTTACGAGGAAAGGCTGAAGGACTTGAGGCTGTTTTCGTTAGAGAGAAGAAGGTTAAGAGGTGACTTAATTGAGGCATACAAGACGATCAGAGGATTAGATAGGGTGGACATTGAGAGCCTTTTTCCTCGGATGGTGATGTCCAGCACGAGGGGACATAGCTTTAAATTAAGGGGAGATAGATATAGGACAGATGTCAGAGGTAGATTCTTTACTCAGAGAGTAGTAAGGGCGTGGAATGCCCTGCCTGCAACAGTAGTGGACTCGCCAACACTAAACGCATTCAAATGGTCATTGGATAGACATATGGATGATAAGGGAATAGTGCAGAGGGACTTTAGAGGGGTTTCACAGGTCGGCGCAACATCGAGGGCCGAAGGGCCTGTACTGCGCTGTAATGTTCTATGTTCTATGCACACATCAGGACCGACACAAGAATGCCAAATTTCAAAGGGAACAACAATTAATGCTTCATGAGAAAAGGGTGCCAAATTGTTGGCAAGTTCCTTTTTCTCACAGAGTTACATGTCCAGGCCTTGCATTATTTCTGAATTAAACAAAGGTGGTGGGGGGGGGGGGGGGGGGGGGGGGGGACAATAGTTCCCTGGTGCATTCCCCATGGTAACCAATCAAAGTTGATCTGCCAACCAATCAGCATCCTTAAGAATCTCTCGTATGGTAGGCAGTGATGTGAGTTTTATAATTATGTTAAAAATCAAAGGGAAAAATGTCTGTTCTGCAGTGCAAAGTTTAAGTTGCCTCAGACAATAGTGTTTAGTCATCGAGCTTTTGGTCTGTTTGTGACAGTAAAAGTCTTAAAAATGACTAGTTATGGCATCACTTCAGCTCGCAAACTGGAAGCTGGATTTATTTTATAAGTTATTGGTTTCTACGGAGATCATAACAGGTTGTATCGTGTACAAGGAAGCTGAAACACATGCAAGTTTTTTCCCTGCACAGTTTTGCTCTTTCCTTGTATTACAATGCTGACTGTGGGCTGGATTTTCCGTACCCTTTGGCGATGGACTGGAATGGTGGAGGATGGCTTTGGGATGGGAGACTTATATCTTGTTGCCACAATGGCGCATTGCCAGCAATGGAAATGTTAGCAGGTCACCCCCCCCCCCCCCCCCCCCCCCCGCTGGTCAGCACATTTAACCATTTAAAGCAGCCAATTAAGAGCCATTTCCTGCCTCCAGAAACATTTTGCCCGCATCATTTTAGTCTACAAAATTATGAGGGGCATAGACAGAGTGGATAGTCAGAGGCTTTTCCCCAGGGGAGAGGGGTCAATTACTAGGGGGCATAGGTTTAAGGTGCGAGGGGCAAGGTTTAGAGGAGATATACGAGGAAAGGTTTTTACGCAGAGGGTAGTGGGTGCCTGGAACTCGCTGCCAGTGGAGGTGGTGGAAGCAGGGATGATTGTGACATTTAAGGGGCATCTTGACAAATACAGGAATAGGATGGGAATAGAGGGATACGGACCCAGGAATTGTAGAAGATTTTAGTTTAGACGGGCAGCATGGTCGGCACAGGCTGGGAGGGCCGAAGGGCCTGTTCCTGTGCAGTACTTTTCTTGTTTCTTTGTTCAGGAGAGAAAGACTGCTGGGTAAATGCATGTTCAAGAGAACCCTCCTATATGGGCGTGTTGGAGCCCCCTGCTCCATGGTCAATACCTCACCAAAGCTCCCAATCACCAATGCCTGCCTGGCCGTGGTGTCCACTCAAACTACCTCGCCCATCTTTGAGGGTGCTCTGCCATTGGGCTATCCTTGCCAATGTGTCATAGCCTCAGTAATGGCCACTGCTAATGACAGTGCTGCTACGGTGACAGCACAAGATGCATTCCCTATCAATCAACAACTCTTGGGCGTCAACGAGCATCTCTAATTGGATGGTAGCCACCACAGGAGACTTTTAATTGGCCACTGGTCGCAATATGCCACCCCGTGTTCCACACTGGCCACGACAGGTGTAAGATGCGGACTGTCCAACGTAATCATTAAGAACCTGCTGTTTTTCGAACTGCTTAGTGGGCCAGGAGCAGGAGCTCCTCAAGGGGTCACTGGGCCTTGTTCCGAGAACCCCCTGATCCACAATCTCATGATCTTCCTTGACTGGTTGCTCAGACCGTCCCGACACACTCCTGGCTGCCACTGAACACTTAGCACCACCCACTGGCCTTGCAGTTAGTCCAGGCAGGACCAGTAGGCCGTCCGCAACCGTAGCCCTGCCAGGTTTCTCGGCCATTATCAGGCCACTCACCACACAGCCCCCCCCCCCCCCCCCATCACCACCATCCCCTCCCCACTCTCCTGTTGAGACAAAGACAAAAAGAAAGACTTTGCATTTATACAGCGATTTTCATGACCACTGGAAGTGTCAAAGCCCTTTAATGTCAATGCGATGCTTTGGAACGTGTAGTCACTGTTGTAATGGAGGAAACTCAGCAGCCAATCTGTGCATAGCAAGATCTCACAAACAGCAATTTGATAATAACCATTTGGTCTGTTTTTTTTGGGATGTTGACTGAGGGTCAATTATTGGCCGGGACACTGGGGATAAACCCTCTGCCCTTCTTCGAAATAGTCCCATGGGGTCAGCAGGCAGAAGGGACCTGGGCTAAACGACTCATCACAAAGACAGCACCTCCAACAACGCAGCACTCCCTCAGTAATCCACTCTGGCCCCAACCTTGATCTTGGCGCTCAATCTTTCGAGGGGGAGCTTGAACTTGGAACAGGCTCTATCACAGTCAAGGGTACAACCAATAGCTGACACTGAGTATAGTTGAACCAACTCAAAACCCAAGCACTTACAGCAGAGTTAAAGTCAGGCTCTATGACTGCAGCGTGTTGGACTAACTTACAAAGCTCACTGCGTTCACCTGAACGTCTCTCACTGTTTAGTGGAGGTTTTAAGTTGTTCAAAATGAATAGTTTAGGGTCTCGGTTGAGAGAGTGGGAGGGAAATGGACCAAGGTGTTCAGAGTCGACGTGCTAATCTAGCACCAGTAGTTTCAGAATCTCCGATCCTAAATTTTGAGGAATTAATTTTGAGTAATATTCCCTTACTCTGGCAGGGAGGCTGACATGAACAATGCTGAGGTGCACAGGAAAGAACCTTGAGGTAGCAACACAATGAGAAAAGGAGTGGTTTGTCGCAATGATTGTCGCAATAGGGCGGCACGGTAGCACAGTGGTTAGCACTGTTGCTTCACAACTCCAGGACCCGTGATCGATTCCCGGACTTGGGTCACTGTCTGTGCGGAGTCGGCACGTTCTCCCCCGTGCCTGCGTGGGTTTCCTCCGGGTGCTCCGGTTTCTTACACAAGACCTAAAAGACGTGCGAGTTGGGTGAATTGGACATTCTGCATTCTCCCTCAGTGTACCTGAACATGCGCCGTCGTATGGTGACTAGGGGCTTTTCAGAGTAACTTCATTACAGTGTTAATGTAAGCCTACTTGTGACACTAAGAAAGATTATTATTATAATTCCAAGTATGTCGGGAATAATACTTCAGTCACAGGCTTACCCTGGCAGTGGCAGTATTTGAGTTCTGGCATATTTGCCACCCCTCACGCACATCAGCCAGACTTGCAGTTTCATTAACTTCCAGATGACCCGACATCTGGAAAGCTGTCTAACAGGAGGCTGAATATAATGCCCCTTTAGTGGTATGAATTTCTAACCTGTGTTACTGGCTGTCTAAATGGGTAACAGGCCAGTTAACCAGAACTGATCTCTGGAAGGGTAAAACTGTGCAAAAACATTTTCATGCCTCCATCAGTTTCTAATGAAAATCGCTTATTGTCACGAGTAGGCTTCAAATGAAGTTACTGTGAAAAGCCCCTAGTCACCACATTCCGGCACCTGTTCGGGGAGGCTGTTACAGGAATCGAACCATGCTGCTGGCATGCTTGATCTGCTTCCAAAGCCAGCGATTTAGCCCTGTGCTAAACAGCCCCTAAGTAGCCAATCTGCCAAGGATTCAACTTGATTAATAATATATTTGATCGCCAAATCATTTCTTGTTATCATTCGACCACAGAAAATTCCATCAAAGTACTATTTTAATTTCCAGACTGATAACAGTTCATTTAGTAATCCCTCAACCTAAATGACTAAAGGTTCATATTATGACAGGTCAGCGATCCCTTTCGAGGAGCAGAACTGTTTAAAATTCTTTTAATATGCAGCCTTGTGTAGTGAGTAATGAAACCAGAATTTAACAAGAACCTGCGTACGAAACAGGAGCAGAAGGAGGGCGGCAGGGTAGCACAGTGGTTAGCACTGTTGCTTCACAGCGCCAGGGTCCCAGGTTTGATTCCCGGCTTGGGTCACCGTCTGTGCGGAGTCTGTACGTTCTTCCCGTGTCTGCGAGGTTCCCTCCGGGTGCTCCGGTTTCCACCCACAAATCCCGAAAGACGTGCTGTTGGGTGAATTGGACATTCTGAATTCTCCCTCCGTGTACCCGAACAGGCCCTGGGAGTGTGGCGACTTGGGGATTTTCACAGTAACATCTTTGCAGTGTTAATGTAAGCCTACTTGTGACAATAATAAAGACTTATTATTAATTAGCCCCTCGACCTGCTCTGCCATTCAATAAGATCATGGCGGGTTAGTGTGTGTCCGAATTCCACGTTCACACCTATCCCCGATAATTTTGATTCCCTTCCCTCGCAAGAACCCTTCCTTAAAAATATTTATTGACCTGCCGCCTGAGGCAGCGGATTCCAAAGTCGCACATCCCTCTGAGAGCAAACAAATTCTCCATCTCTCTGTCCCAAAAAGAGGATTCCTAATTTCAAATTAGTGGCCCTGAGAAAGAATGACAGGTTTACAGTTTCATAGATTTCATAGAATTTACAGTGCAGAAGGAGGCCATTCGGCCCATTGAGTCTGCACCGGCTCTTGGAAAGAACAGCCTACCCAACCCCACATCTCCACCCTATCCCCATTACCCAGTAACCCCACCCAACACTAAGGGCAATTTTGGACACTCAGGGCAATTTAGCACGGCCAATCCACCCAACCTGCAAATCTTTGAACTGCGGGAGGAAACCGGAGCACCCGGCGGAAACCCATGCAGATATGGGGAGAAAGTGCAAACTCCACACAGACAATCCCGTACCAGCCTCCCCGAACAGGCGCCGGAATGTGGCGACTAGGGGCTTTTCACAGTAACTTCATTGAAGCCTACTCATGACAATAAGTGATTTTCATTTCATTTCATTTCATTTCAATGACCCAAGCCGGGAATTGAACCTGGGACCCTGGAGCTGTGAAGCAATCGTGCTAACCACTATGCTACCGTGCTGCCCCACGTATTGTAAGTTGTCTTACAATATGTCCCATTATCCTGGCATTATTAACAATTGATAAAAAAAATTAACATCTTGCAAGGGACTATTGTGATATCTCGTGGCTGAATAATCAAATCATCTGCAGCTGTGTAAATCAAAGAAAGCAGTTAATTCCTCATCTGAACCATAGCATCTGATTTATAAGGTTGTGGAGTCGCATCCTGTTCTAGCCTAACACTCTCCAGAGCAGTAAGTGAGGGAGTCCTGCACTGTCAGAGTTTCTGCCGCTTCGATGAGGCGTTACTCCTTCCAACCTCTCAGGTGAACAGAAAAATGTTACCATGCAATCATGAAAAGAAGAGTTGGGGAGTTCCCCCTGGTGGCGATGCTGTATTGTTGCAGGACGAGTGACCAAGGGACCCCGAGTAATGCTCTGGGCACTTGAACAAAGAACAATACAGCACAGGAACAGGCCCTTCGGCCCTCCAAGCCTGTACCGGTCATGATACCACCCTTGGCCAAAACCCTCAGCGCTTCCTTGTGCCGTATCCCTCTCTACCCATCCTATCCATTTATTGGTCAAGATTGCCTTTTGAACACCTTTAATATATCTGCTTCCACAACCTCCCCTGGCAGCGTGTTCCAGGCACTCACCACCCTCTGCATAAAAAACCTGCCTCACACATCTCCTCTAAACTTTGTCCCATGGACCTTAAACCTATGCCCCCTGGTGACTGACCCCTCCACCCTGGGAAAGAATGCCTGCCCTCCACTCTATCCACACCCTTCATAATCTTGTAGACCTCTATCAGCTCACCCCTCAACCTCTGTCGCTCTAATGAAAACAGTCCTAGTCTATTCAGTCTCTCCGCATAGCTAACACCCTCCAGACCAGGCAACATCTTGATAAACCTCTTCTGCACCCTCTCCAAAGCCTCCACATCTTTCTGGTGGTGTGGCGACCAGAATTGTGTGCAATATTCCAAGTGCGGTCTTACCAAGGTTCTATACAACTCAGCATGACTTGCCAGTTTTTATCAATGCCCCGTCCAATGAAGGCAGGCATTGAGCCTAAAATATCTGAATTTTTCTCAGTGTTACTTCAGTGAGGGTGTTACAACACCAATAGATTAGCTCCTCGACTAAAGTAATTGGGAAGATTTCAGACAAATATGTCACGTGTGCAGTTGTAATTTCGATCCCCAAATCTTAACGACCCTGCTTTGGAGCTAAGCCTGTGTGAGGGATTAAGGCACCATGATGGACAACCTCCTTTTGTGTCACATTTATCACGTACCCCCTACGCACATGATCATGTCCACTGGCGGCGTCATGAACTGGGTTTCAGCCAAGCCCCTTTGCTAATGGTTAATATACCAGATATATTCAACAGGACAGCACACAATCATGGAGACATTATCAAGTGTGATGTTGCTTTCCAAGTGTCTCAAACAAGAGCTAGGGCAGCACGGTAACGCAGTGGTTAGCACTGCTGCCTCACGGCGCCAAGGTCCCAGGTTCGATCCCGGCTCTGGGTCCATGCCCGTGTGGAGTTTGCACGTTCTCCCCATGTCTGCATGGGTTTCCTCCGGGTGCTCCGGTTTCTTCCCACTGTCCAAAAATGTGCAGGTTAGGTGGATTGGCCACGTTAAATTGCCCCTTAGTGTTCAAAAAGGGTTGGGTCGGGTTGCGGGATAGGGTGGAGCCGTGGGCTTGGGTGGGGTGCTCTTTCTAGGGGCTGGTGCGGACCCAATGGGACGAATGGCCTCCTTCTGCACTGTAAATTCTATGATTCTATGGCAACCAGTGGGGCCGGAGTGGCTTCCACATTCTAGCAAAATAAGAGACAGAATAAATTATACTCACCCAAATCTCGCTAGGATGAGGCATCTTGTGGAATATTCTTCCCTCACCTTTCAGCCTGAAAACATTTTTCTCCGTAACTTGCAGGGAGACTGTGCTGCTAATGGTACAGAAGGACAACAGGGCACCTGGCACCTTGGGTGACTGGCAGGATCCAACATTCTACCACTGTACTGCCAATGAGATTGAAGGACTGAGAAAGGAGGAGGGATGCAGAAGACGGAGGCCAAACCACAGTCAACTCAAGAGAGGCTGGAGAAACGAAGAGAGGGCAAGAAAGATTGGATTAAGGGAAGAAACAAAAATCAGAAAGGGAAAGTAACGAAGCAATTAAAAATTTTGCATATTTAAAACCGCAAAGACTAATCTATTGCATGCAAGCATGAGGTTCAAATTGGGGACCCGAGATTGATTTGCGATGCAGCGACAATTATCACTTTGTTAAAAGGGTACTTAAACTGTTCAGTATGAGGACCCAACTTTCTGCAGAAAGTTTAACGGCCAATTAACGCATCAATCCAGCAACGTCCTAAAAATAATGGGCAAGATGTCAGTTTCAAGAGACATACTGCAGAGTGACATAATCGAGGAGGAGGTGCTGGAGAGTTACAGCTCACAATGTAACCCCTGATCTTATAATATAATATCTTTACAATATCAATGTCACAAATGGATTACATTAACACCGCAATTAAGTTACTGTGAAAAGCCACATTCCGGCGCC
Organism: Scyliorhinus canicula; assembly: GCF_902713615.1. Taxonomy (NCBI): domain Eukaryota; kingdom Metazoa; phylum Chordata; class Chondrichthyes; order Carcharhiniformes; family Scyliorhinidae; genus Scyliorhinus; species Scyliorhinus canicula. Next base: position 13,863,717 of record NC_052169.1, on the reverse strand, counting down.
TGTTCGGGTACACGGAGGGAGAATTCAGAATGTGCAAATTACCTAACAGCACGTCTTTCGGGACTTGTGGGATGAAACAGGAGTAGCTGGAGGAAACCCACGCGGACACGGGGAGAACGTGCAGACACCGCACAGACAGTGACCCAGGCCGGGAATCAAACCTGGGACCCTGGCGCTGTGAAGCAACAGTGCTAACCTCTGTGCTACCGTGCCGCGGAACAACCTGCACATTAAATACAGTGTGTATGATTCATGCACCATTATGTTTCAAGAAAGCTTTGGGTCAGCGGATGTTGCGTGAGGACAGATAATGGGTCCTCTGGATTAATAGATTTTCACTGTAACTGTGACCCCCACACTCCCTCCCCTTGCAATATAGCTTACATGTCCATTATCCCATGCTGCATGCTAAACACAGTGATTGATGAAGATCGCTTACAAAGCCACAACCAAGAAAGACACAAACTCCATTCCCAAGACATGGAATGGCAAAAAAATATGCACACAGGACTGGAAGTATTATTTTAAAAGCTACGTACCTCTGACCGAACCAGGCAGGCAGGTTGTTCTCCAATGCAGAAACAATGATGCAAAATCTTTTAGATCCAGGCGCTGATTTCACATCAGTTATGAAAATGAATCATTCGAATTATTAGTCATTAAATAGCATTGATGCACTGGTGGAAGCCATCATGAATCATCGTTAGTTAAGGAGTTCCGTCTTGGGACCACTGATCATAGAATTTACAGTGCAGAAGGAGGCCATTCAGCCCATCAAGTCTGCACCGGCTCTTGGAAAGAGCTCCTTACCCAAGCCCGCACCTCCACCCTATCCCCGCAACCCAGTAACCCCACCTAGCCATTTTTTTGGACACTAAGGGTAATTTATCATGGCCAATTTATCATCCACCTGCACATCTTTGGACTGTTGGAGGAAACCCACGCACACACGGGGAGAACGTGCAGACTCCGCACAGACAGAGACCCAAGCCGGGAATTGAACCTGGGACCCTGGAGCTGTGAAGCAACCGTGCTAACCACTGTGCTACCGTGCTACCTTTAATGCACAGTCATAATAATAATAGCTTATTGTCACAAGTAGGCTTCCAATGAAGTTACTGTGAAAAGCCCCTAGTCGCCACATTCCGGCGCCTGTTCGGGGAGGCTGGTGCGGGAATTGAACCGTGCTGCTGGCCTGCCTTGGTCTGCTTTCAAAGTCAGCAATTTAGCCCTGTGCTAAACCCATCCTGGACGTGAGGGGAAGAGGGCACGGTCATACAATTTGCCGATGATAACAGTGAGGAAGATGGTAATAGGCTTTAAGGATCGGCTGACCGAATAGGCCGACACGTGGAAGATCAAACCTCAGAAAGGTTTGAGTTGATACTTTTTTTTCCCCCAGGAATTACAACTATGTGGATAGATTGGAGAAGCTGTCCCTCATGCGGACAAGCTGAGAGGAGATCTGATAGCGGTGTTCAAAATGACGAAGAGTTTAGATAAGAGTAAATAAAGGGGAAACTGGTTCCAATGGCCATAACCAGAGGGCGCAGATTTAACGTGAACTGCAAAGGAACCAGAGGTGACAGGAGGAAACTATTTCTTACTCAACAAACGGCTAGGATTTGGAATGCACACCCTGCCGGGATGGTGGACACCGGTTCCATAATAACCTTCTGGAGGTAATTTTTCTAAATGTGTGATGGAGAATCAAATGCAGGAACATGGGGAAAGATTGAGGGAGTGGGACAAACTGGTTTGCGGTTTGAAATAGCAGGAGCAGGCTTGATTGTCAGAATGGCCACAATCCAAGATGTACTATGCTCTGATCTGTAGGTTCTGCTAAAGCACCCCCCACCCCCCCCTTTCTTCATACCAAGCCGCCATTCTACCACTGGTAACATTACCATCTTACTGATATCATGTATACGGTAACAGCCTCGTGACTTCATTAGTTCAGGTTTCCTTATTGTAAAATGGATCCTGCGATACAGTTACAAAACTATAAGCTATTAGCAGGCAGATCGATCATGGTTCCAGAGCCAATCGCCCTATGGTTAGACTAACAGAGTGCGTAAGGTGCGTACAATTGTGCGAAACATCACATCTGTTAAACGGGACATATATCAGTTGCAACCACCACATAATCCTTTAATGTCTACGTACTTGCTGGTGTCTCTCAGTCTTCTTCTCCCGCCGCTTTATGCTTCATGACAGCTGGGCATAGCAAGCCCGGAGCAGAAATTTTATATAGAAACCCCATTTCGGTGACGTCAAAATGACATAAACTGGGCCAGCTGCCACTGTGCTTCACGCCAGGTCATATTACCGCAGAGTAGAATTGATTCCTGTAAATTCTCCACCAAATATTTCCTCCCCCCCCCCCCCCTCCCCCCCCATCAGCAGTTGTGAAATCATATAACATGGAGCAAGCTAGCACTGACAGGTAGCAGTAAGTGTACAGATGTCATGCAAATGCAGATTGGAATGACAAGTCAAAATGGATACATTTCATCTTTAAGAATGACTTGGCATCTTTTTTTGTTGTTGCAGATCCTGACATGATAGCACAACCGACATTTGAAATACTCGCGGGTCTCAACAACCTTCATTCAGAACACGGTCTTTGATCTATGATATTTGGTTCAACCTTTTAAAAAAGAATTTTAGAGCACCCAATTCATTTTTTCCAATGAAGGGGCAATTTAGCGTGGCCAATCCACCGACCCTGCACATCTTTGGGTTGTGGGGGTGAGACCCACGCAAAGACGGGGAGGGGGAGAACGTGCAAACTCCCCAGAGCCGGAATCGAACCTGGGACCTCGGCGCCGTGAGGCAGCAGTGCTACCCACTGCGCCACCGTGCTGCCCGATTTGGCTCAACTTAATCATACCACGCCATCAAACAAATTTCATATCAGGTTCTAACGCTGGCCTGCACCCATCGAGACCAGGGAAAACCTTACGCAGGAAGAAAATTTGCTAACTTTATACATAATGATGAAAAACCCCATTAGTGAACTTGAGATTCTGATCTAATTGTGGACACCAGCAGATTTTAATAAGGAGCAAATCCCTCCACTGCTGTTCTGATTAATTTACAGTCAGCCATCATTTTCTATAATTAACTTCCGAGTGGTTCATAACTGGCATCAGCATTCCTCTGTGTGTTGTTATTGCTGAAAAGGAGAGACATGTTATTGAAGCTTTCTGCCTGGGACTCATCAGGGCAAATGCAAGAATGCCAAATTTCAAACGCTCACAATTTATACTACCGGACAAAAGGTCGCCGATTGGTTGGCAAGTCGACTTAGATCGGCTGAGGTGTTCCCATGGAGAAAGCAAAAGTTTCCCCAGTTTCCCAGGTCATTCATAAAAAGGGTGCATATTCCTTTTGTTTGCACCTAACAGCTCCCTGCATTTAATGTATGCACTTCCTGTAAGTGAGCCAATTTATGAGCTCAACTGATTTATCTTAAATCGGTTATTGAAATGAAAAATGAAAATCGCTTATTGTCACGAGTAGGCTTCAATGAAGTTACTGTGAAAAGCCCCTGGTCGCCACATTCCGGCGCCTGTTCGAGGAGGCTGCTACGGGAATTGAACCGTGCTGCTGGCCTGGTGGTCTGCTTTCAAAGCCAGTGATTTAGCCCTGTGCTAAACAGCCCCTGTATACCATTAGCTCATTCAGGGTTATTCAGCAAGTGCTGTCCAAACACGGGATCACATCTAACAGCAGATTTTTAGTTTTCATTTGCTTGTTTTTTTGGGGGGGGGGGGGGGGGGGCGAACAAAAAGGCAGAGGGGCTCATTTACATTGGGGATGTGTTGTAAACCTCCTCCATAACGAAACACGCAGTAGGCCAGTTCCCTTGAGAAAAAGCGCCAAGAGAGTGAGCCACATGACGACACCACACAAGTCCAAACGGGAGTGTGTCAAACCCATGGCGCATAAACACTGGTTCTGATGATTCGCATGCGGGAGATGCTATTCCACTTATCGTAGGCTCAATGCTCTTCACCAATCTTGAAGGTCATTTTGGAAACACAACCTTACGCATTCCACCATGGCTAGGAATTTCGATTGACTCGCACATGTAATTATGGTCCTCTAAATACAAAAATTAACAAAACATCTTTGAAAAATATAAAACATTGGTATTGTACCCTTAAAGTATACCTGTCACATGCCACAATTCTTTCTACCGCACTTTTAGAACAAAAAGATTTCTTCCTGACTGCAAAAAAAATATGTATATATAAACAATTGCTTTGATCAGATATTATGACCTTAAAGACACAGATCAATTGAAACACAGTTCCTCTCTCAGTACCAGGGTGATATAGGTTACAAAGTACATGATTCTGTCTATATACAACAGTATATTGCCAACTCATTCCAAGAGCCCAATGGGAAGTTCTTTACTGTAAATGCATGTTACTGGCATCCATATTTCAAATGTTGGGAGACTATCATTTTCAGCCAGCTTATCCTTCTTACAAATGTAAGATATTAATTTTGGTAGGTCTAACATAGAGGGGAAATATATCATAAATGGCAAAACTCTAAGGAATATAGAAAGTCAGAGAGATCTGGGTGTGCAGGCTCACAGATCTTTGAAAGTGGCAACACAAGTGGACAAGGTAGTCAAGAAAGCATACGGAATGCTCGCCTTCATTGGACGGGGCATCAAGTATAAATACTGACAAGTCATGCTACAGTTGCATAGAACCTTGGGAAGGCCGCATTTGGAATATTGCGCACAATTTCATAGAATTTACAGTGCAGAAGGAGGCCATTCGGCTCATCGAGTCTGCACCGGCTCTTGGAAAGAGCACCCTACCCACGGTCAACACCTCCACCCTATCCCCATCCCCATAACCCAGTAACCCCACCCAACACTAAGGGCAATTTTGGACACTAAGGGCAATTTATCATGGCCAATCCATCTAACCTGCACATCTTTGGACTGTGGGAGGAAACCAGAGCACCTAGAGGAAACCCACACTCACACGGGGAGGATGTGCAGACTCCGCACAGACAGTGACCCAAGCCGGAATCGAACCTGGGACCCTGGAGCTGTGAAGCAATTGTGCTATCCACAATGCTACCGTGCTGCCCTAATATATCACTGCTGTCCAATTCTGGTCGCCACAATACCAGAAGGACGTGGAGGCTTTGGAGAGGGTGCAGAGGAGGTTTACCAGGATGTTGCCTGGTCTGGAGGGTGTTAGCTATGCAGAGAGACTGAATGGACCCGGACTGTTTTCATTAGAACGACGGAGGTTGAGGGGTGACCTGATATGATCCACAAGATTATGAGGGGCATGGATAGAGTGGGTGGGCAGGCACTCTTTCCCAGGGTGAAGGGGGTCAGTCACGAGGGGGCATAGGTTTAAGATCGGTGTGGCAAAGTTTAGAGCAGATGTCCGAGGTAGGTTTTTTACACAGAGGGAGCTGAGTGCCTGGAACGCGCTGGCAGGGGAGGTTGTGGAAGTAGATACATGAACAGTATTCAAAAGGCATCTTGACAAATACATGGATAGGATGGGGATAGAGGGATATGGAAGTGCTGAGGGTTTTGGCCAAGGGTGGTATCATGACCGGTTCAGGCTTGGAGGGTTGAAGGGCCTGCTGTATTGTTCTTTGTTGTTCTTGCCTTAATATTGATCTTCATTTGCTGTATGACAATTATTGCACTGTTGGCTGAGTTACATGTTATATATCGACCCAATGTATGTTTTTTTTATCTTTAAATTAACCTTGAAACTCGTGATATATTAGATAAAGTAGACACTAATTTATTGCATCAAATGAGTCAATGGTTTGCATTAAACAATACAATATGACCTATAAATCAAACATGTAAACTTTTTTTTCCAAGCAGACTGCTTCACAGTGTCTCTCCAAAAAAATCCAAAATACTTCTGACTTGATTCAAACCACTGCTCTGTCCTTTATCTGATATGTCAAAAGGATAACATTACAGACTGTTGCTTTTGTACCGGTTGGGGCAATTTCCAAATGTACTTCAATCTAGAGTTAGGCAGCACTCAATGGGTTAAATCTCCCGCTGAATATTATGGAAGCATTTTATGCATCATTGTAAGTGAAATTCCTAAGGTTAAAAATTTTCTCAGCCCATTCAAATATTCATTGGTGCATCAGTTTGTTTTTTTTTTAATTCCTCTCTCTTCACTGTAGCTCTACCTTATGCTATCCACATGGATGCTACATCATCGGAAGTGGGTTAATGCTTGATCAAAGTGCCAAGATACTCTGGATTGAAAGCATTTGGTACAGAAGACTGCAGCTGGAAATCCTTTCTCCGATTAAAAAAAAAAAGAACCAATTGAACTGGGGCGGATTTAATTGTTTTGGAAATTTAAAAGGAAAAACGTAATGAAAGTCATTATCAACTGTAGGGCATTGCCACATGAAGCAGGGCACAGAGACAGAAAGGCTTGTCTGGAAGCACGCTCTATTTACAGGCACAGTACTCAGGCAAGATTAGATACTGCGACTTCAGACAAAAATAAAAAGCCTCCTACAATCTTGAAGGTACCAGGTAAAATAAAGCTAAAAAAAAAAGTAGATCCTTAAAGTGCTTTTCTTATGCAATTAGTCAATGGGTGCAAAATTTTGGAATCTACCTTTTTCTGTAAAACATTTCTTGAAATATATTTTATTGAAAATCCCTGAGCGTCATGATGCCAATAGGTAGTCAAGCAGCTTCCCATCTGGGGCAGAAGGAAGTTGGGGAATTTGGGGAGGGGGGGGAGCTACTTTGCCTCCTCGTTCTTTGAGTTCTGTTGTGTCTTGGAGGAGCAATAAGACAGGACCGTCTGAGTGCTTTTGTGGGACACTGTCTGTGTGCTGTTATTCCTCATGGTCTTTTTCCTGGTGGAGGGGTTGCCTTTGGCTGTCACTGCCGGCTGCTGGCAGTGGTGACGTGGTCTGGAGACGGATGATGAGGATGATGCTTTGGGTGTTGCACCGCTCGCCCTCTCGTGACCGTCATTTGTGGTGGTGGCAGCGCTCGATGTGGCTGCGCTCGTTTGCTCCTCTTGCTCGCCGCCACCATCGTCATCGTCGTCGTCATCGTCGCAGCACAGCGCATGATAGAGGACTTTGTCACTGAAACGCACCCTCTCCCTGGTGCCCGAGGTCCTCGGGAGCGTCTTGTGGCTGGGGGCGCTGCTAATTGTCTCCTCGCTGGACGAGTCGGGGGCGCAGACCTTGGGTCCATTTGGGATTAACCCTCCGTTCATCATCCTGTAGTCCGGCTCCGATGGGGTGTGGCGAGCCTCCTTGTCATCCCCTCCCACCTCCACCTTGCTCGACTCCGCCGGCAGCTCCAGGAAGGAGCAGAACTCCCAGCTATCCGAGAGGATGTCCGGAGTCAGGAATCCCAGCTGCCCGTAGTCAGACAAGAGGTCATACTTGTGATTTCTCGCGGTGTCGCTGCTGGAGGTGCTACTAATTGTGGCAATTGTCCAGTCGTCGGGCTCCATCTCGAAATCAAAATCAGATGTCAGTCTGTCAATCTGCTTCACTACCTACAATGGGAAGACAAGGGGCTTTGAAAATATTCACGAAGCCAAACCCTAGCTGTACTAATTGAGAAAAACATAACTAGAAACGCAAGTAGATTGAGGGAGCAGTCATCCCATAAGTTAAGCATTAAAGATTTGTAACTGTGCAGACATTTTCGCCTGAATGCCCTCTGTAACTAATAGGTAACAGCAGTCGGAACTTGGAAACACAGATTTAAATCAGTCACCATTCATTCAAAGACAAGGGCCATTTAATTGACCAGTACACACAAACATGGTTCGAAGTGGTGACGAGAATCTTGAGTAGTAGAAATCTTGGGAAACCATCCCGCCTGCTACCAGTCCCAGGATTTATTTAGTCAACGTGTATGTGTGTGACCGTGAGCCATCCGCAAAGCAGCCAATGAATTAAAAGAAAGTAGCCAGCTTCAACAACAAACAAAGCCAACCTTGGAGAGGCTGCAGGAGGAGGGGAGCCTTAACGTTTAACAGTTCTGAAGGAGATGGGTTGATGTTCAATTCACTATTACAAGGGGGAGCAAGTGAGATCGAACCAGTTATCATGAGATAGGTGTATTTCTGCTTGATGGAAGGGGGGGGGGTTTGCTGTCTGGGTCAAGATTGCACGGCAGTGTTTGTCAGCGGGGGTGGAAGCAATCATAAGATTTTTTTTTAAATAAATTTAGAGTACCCAATTATTTTTTCCAATTAAGGGGCAATTTAGAATGGCCAATCCACCTACTCTGCACATCTTTTGGGTTGTGGGGGTGAAACCCACGCAGACACGGGGAGAATGTGCAAACTCCACACGGACAGTGACCCAGGGCCGGGATTCGAACCCGGGTCCTCAGCGCCGTAGGCAGCAATGCTAACCACTGTGCCACCGTGCTGCCCAGCAATCATAAGATTGACCAAAAAAAAAAGAATGTTTGATCCTTGCCTCTGCTGTTTTGACCAGAGTTTACTCCAGCAAGATGTGGGCACTAATTCACACCAGACATCTGTACGTACACAGCCTGCAGTCTAAAGGGGACTGGGGATGTTCTGCAACTTGGACCGTCTCCCCACCCTGAAGGAGGAGGTGGGGCAACAGCATGTTAAATGGACAAAGTTTTGCAGTCACCCCCCCCCCCTTCTCTCCCTCTCTGCTTCCTAACCAATTTCACCCCCACACTCCATTCAAATCAATATGCTGTGCTTCTGATGGGAAACTTCAATACTGTGGGTCTATGTTTGAATCAGAGAACTTACAGTGCAGAAGGAGGCCATTCGGCCCATCGAGTCTGCACCAGCCCTTGGAAAGAGCACCCTACTTAAGCCGCACGCCTCCACCCTAGCCCCGTAACCTACCTAACCTTTTTTGGACAGTAAAGGGGCAATTTAGCGTGGCCAATCCACCTAACCTGCACACCTTTGGGCAGCGGGAGGAAACCGGAGCACCCGGAGGAAACCCACGCTCGACACGGGGAGAAGGTGCAGACTCCGCACAGACAGTGACCCAAGCTGGGAATCGAACCTGGGACCCTTGGGACCCTGGAGCTGTCAAGCAACTGTGCTAGCCATGCTGCCCTAATTTGCTATGTGAAAACCGCACAGCAAGGGGGAGGGAGTCCTTTTGATTTAGATGCATGGGGAAGATGAAGAAGGTTAATTTAGGAATGGTGACAGTCTGGGCCAGTTGCAGAGAGGGGAAACAAATAAATAAATAGGAAAGAAATGTGATTTACCTCCTTCAGCTCCTTCGCCACTTCCTTCAGCTCCTGCAGGATAGATTCCAGCTGGTCGATGACCATTTTCATGCGGTTGCGGATCACCTCCTTCACCGGGGTCTGCGCTGAGGGTTCACGCCGTTGCTTGGGAGAGCTCTCCCTCGCTGACATTATTCAGAGGGCTGGGATACGGCGGGCCACGCCGCCCATGCTGTTCGTCGCTGATTCTCCCTGCAGTTGGCCGTGGCTGACACAGAGGAGGACTCACCATCTTCACCCCAGAAAGCCAGGAGCAACCTTGCCCGGGGATCTCTCTCTCTCTCTCTCTCTTCTCTCTCTCCTTCCCTCTATCCTCTCTCTTCTCTCTTCCCCCTCTCTCACATGGCAGTATTTGGATGTCTGTGTGTGTGTGTGTGTGCAAGGGGAGGGGGGGAAGTCTCTCTGAATCAAAGGTTAATACAGATTACACAGAATGCTATTCTCCTCCCTCTCTCTCGGTCTCTGCTACATGGCTGGAGGTTGGTGTGTGTGTCTGTGTGTGTCTGTGTGGGTGGGTAGAGGGGGTAAGTCTCCTCTCTCAATCACAGGTTAACACAGATCACACTCTGTGCTATTCTCCACCCTCTCTCTCCTACATGTCTGGAGGTTGGTGGGTGGGGGTGTGTGTGTGGGGGGGGGGGGGGGAGAGGGCGCAATTCTCTCTCAATCACAGGTTAACACAGATCACACTCTGTGCTATTCTCCACCCTCCCTCTCTCTCCTACATGTCTGGAGGTTGGTGGGTGGGTGTGTGTGTGGGGGGAGAGAGGGCGCAATTCTCTCTCAATCACAGGTTAACACAGATCACTATTTAATTTTCCCCTCTCTCTTACATGGCTGGGTGTTGGGGTATGTGTGTGTGTGTGTGTGTCAGGTGGGTAGTGGAAAAGTCTCCTCTCTGAATCACAGGTTTGCACTATGCTAGATCACTATGCTAGTCTCCCTCTCTCTCTTTCCCTCTTTCCTACATGGCTGGAGATTGGTGTGTGTGTCTGTGTGTGTGTGTGGAGAGGAGGGGTGGTCTTTGAATCACAGGTTTGCACAGATTAATCTATGTTATCCTCTCTCCCTCTCTCTCTCTTTCTCTCTCTCTCTCTCTGTGCCTAAAATGGAGATGAGAAATGTGTCTCAGCTTTCCACCCCCCACCCCCACCCCCACCCCCCCCTCTCCCTCGGTCGTTGCTGAATTGAGAAGGGTGCCTGTTCTGGGAGCCCACGTCCGGCTCAGGATGTGTCTGGACAACTTTGTGGCTCCGTGGAATTGGCGATCAGCAAGAACAACGCAGGCAGGCAAGGCAGGAGCGACCCTGGCATCGTCGGCGTCTTCATCGCCCCCACACACACATCCTCTCCCCCCACTCTGCTCGCTGTTAACCCTGCAGGAACAAGAGCCAAATCTGTAAAGAGCAGGACCATTAACCCCCCCCCCCCCCTTTTCCTGGGGCACCCCCCGGGAGGAGGGGGGGGGGGAGAGGAGAGGGGGGGGGGGGTGGAGAGAGAGAGAAGGAATCACATAAAACAAAATACAAAGGCACACTCACCGAGCAACGTTTAAAATAAATCCCTTCCAACTTCAGATGGCTGGTTGCAGAAAGGGGAGAGAGGAGGGAGGGAAGGGAGGGGTTTGAGGGGAGGAGGGAGGGGAGAGGAGGGGGGGTTCCACTTTTAATACCAGTTAACAGACAGGATGCAGAGCAAACCATGGGCTCAGTTTTCTGAAGCCAAACCTCCCCCCTTCACCCTCTCCACCGTCTAATAATGATTCCTCAGTGTATCCATCCACATTCTCTTACTGGGGGTGGAATTAACAAGAAACATCATTGAAATCGACGCGAGCATGCGTACTGCCAGCAAAATGTAACAGAAAAGAGACACACGTTTCAGACTCCCAGCATTAATGTTTGAGAGCTTCAATGTATCATTATTTTCAGCATGTTTACCTCTTCTTTTATTGCTACCCCCCCCCCCCCCCCCCCCCCCCCCCACCACACACACACACACACAGAGTGGGAGTCCCCATCCGAGGGGGTGGTGTGGAGGGAGTAAGTGGTCATTGCGGATGAGCTTTGCAGCGATCAGCATCCGCACCCCCCCCCCCCCCCTCCCCATCCCCATCTCGCTGCGTCAGAGCCCTTCCCCACAGCAGCCGGAGCGCTGGATGTCTGTCCCCTTCCATCCGCTCACGGAGCACACACACACTGGGACAGAGAGAGTGGGGCTGGGGGAGAGAGAGTGAGGAGAGGGGAGAGAGAGAGCAGGGAGAAAGAGAGCAGGGGGAGAGAGGAGGGGGAGCAAGAGGAGGGGGAGAGGGGGGGTGGAGGGAGGGGAGAGAGAGCAGAGGTGGAGGAGATGGGGAGGGGAGAGGGGGGGAGAGAGGAGGAGAGGAGAGAGGGGGAGGAGAGGGGGGGAAGAGAGGAGGGGGAGGGGGAGAAGAGGGGGGAGAGGAGTGGGACAAAGCAGGGGGAGAGAGGGGAGGGGAGAGAGCATGGAGAGAGGAGAGGAGAGGAGGGAGAGAGCGCAGGGGAGAGGGAGCGGAGGTGGAGGAGATGGGGAGGGAAGAGAGGAGGGGGAGATACGGGAGAAAGAGGGGGATTGGGGAGAGAGGAGGGGGTGAGAGAGATGAGGGAGAGGGGACGGGAGGGGTAGAGAGGAGGGGGAGAGCAGGGGTGGAGGAAATGGGGCGAGGAGGGGGAGATAGGGGAGAAAGAGGGGGATTGGAGAGAGAGGAGGAGAGAGAGGGGACGGGAGGGGTAGAGAGGAGGGGGGAAAGCAGGGAGGGGAGAGAGAGGAAAGAAAAATGAGGTAGGGGAAGGGAGAGAGGGGAGGGAGAGAGAGGAAGGGAAGGGGAGGGTGAGAAGTTAGGAGGGTAGCAGAGAGGAGGAGGAAGGAGATAAGAGAGGAGGAGAGCGAGCAGGGGGAGGGAGAGAAGGAGGGGGAAAGAGAGGAGGGGAGAAAAGGGGAGAGAGAAGAGGGGGAAGGGGAGAGAGGAGGTGGGGAGGGAGCCACAGGCTGGGGAGAGGGGAGGGAGGGGGAGATGAGGAGGGAGAAAGCGAGTGGAGGAGAGGGGGAAGGGGAGAGGAGAAGAAGGAGAAAGTGGAGGTGAGGAAGAGGGAGAGAAAGAGGGGAGCAAGAGAGGGTTGAGAAAGGGAGAAAGAAAGAGAGCGAAAGGGGAGGAGGAGAAAGTGAGGTGGAGAGAACGAAAAAGAGAGAGGGGAAGAGAGAGAGAGAGACGATTCTCTCTGACACAGAATGCTGGACATACCCAGCTGTGGAGAGAGAAACAAGAGGTAACATTCCGGGTCGAAATGATCTCTGGCTCCACTGACAAATCACGTTTGCAAAACAAAATAAAAAAACAATGCCCCCTCTCATTTAATTATTTGCTGCCACATCGCAAGGCTGATTGGATGCCCCCCTCTCCCTCTATAAAGCTGTACAGTGTGAAGGACCATTGCCCCCAAATTTTAAAACAACTGCCTCAATGTTGCATTTCAACACTGGAGAAATCTCGATCAAATTCAGCAAACAAACACACACTGCACACAGATAGCAAACTCCCTCTCTCGGCAGTTCAACAGAAGCAGTTTAGATTGATAACTGCACTCCCTGCATTTCCAACAGCCACTCGATGGGGAATGCAAAAGTTTCCAAAATAGCTGTGGTAGCATGGTAGCATGGTGGTTAGCATAAATGCTTCACAGCTCCAGGGTCCCAGGTTCGGTTCCCGGCTGGGTCACTGTCTGTGCGGAATCTGCACGTCCTCCCCGTGTGTGCGTGGGTTTCCTCCGGGTGCTCTGGTTTCCTCCCACAGTCCAAAGATGTGTGGGTTAGGTGGATTGGCCATGCTAAATTGCCTGTAGTGTCCTAAAAAGTAAGGTTAAAGGGGGGGGGGGGTTGTTGGGTTACGGGTATAGGGTGGATACGTGGGTTTGAGTAGGGTGATCATTGCTTGGCACAACATCGAGGGCCGAAGGGCCTGTACTGTTCTATCTAGCTCCTCTTCCCCGCCAAGTAAGGAAATGCTGATGTCACAGCCATCAGATGCCAGCTTTGGGCACGGCGGGACATGCTGGGTGTTTTATTGGAGCCTCGAGTAGTGTTTTGCTGCAATCCGGGTTGTCGGTAGCACCCAGGACTCCCATCAGAAAATCTGCTTTGTTCCCCCCCCCCCCCCCCCCCCCCCCCCCCCCCCCACTACTCCATCCCCTCTCCAAGGGTGAGCAGCCAACGTCGAGACAAATTCGCTCTCAGCCACTAGAAGGACTCACTGGAGCCTCCCTGACTTTGCTGAATAGCAGAAAGGGTTAACAGTGCAGAGGAAGAAGGCCATTCGGCCCGTCCTCTCTGCACCCCTGGCCTGCCAAATGGGTAACCCCCTCGCCCAGTTCTCGTTCCCCTCCCTGGCTTCTTGCCCCCACCACCCAACAAAAATAAAGAGGGGGGGTTGCTACTTAGGATTACCTCACCCGGACCCTTCGTTGTGAGTCCTCCCGGCTGCCCCGGGACCGAGAGAAACCCGCTGCCGCGATCAGGTGGAGAATCCCCCCGTAGTCAGATCCCCCTGCCCCCCCCCCCCCCCCCCCCCCCCAAAACCAGGACGTCCAACCGAGCATTGCTGTCTCACGGCGCCAGGGAACCGGGTTCGATTCTGGCCTTGGGTGACTGTGTGGAGTTTGCACATTCTCCCCGTGTCTGCGTGGGTTTCCTGCGGGAGCTCCGGTTTCCTGGAATGGCCATGATCAGTGGGGGTGGAGGAGGTTACAGGGAAAGACTGGGGAGTGGGCCTTCCGGAGGGTCGGTGCAGAATCAGATGGGCTGAATGGCCTCCTTCTGCACTGTGGGGGATTCTCTGGATGAGGAGAGACGTCTTCAGTCAGAGGGTTGTTAGCCTTTGGAATTCTCTGCCCCAGAGGGCAGTGGAAGTTCAGTCTTTGAGTATGTTTAAAGCAGAGATTGATAGATTTCTGATTGACAATTACGTAAAGGGTTATGAGGATAATGGATGTAAAAGGCATTGAAGTGTCCATTCAACCATGACCATATTGAATGATGGAGTAAGCGCGATGGGCTGAATGGCCTGCTCCTGTCCTATGTTCTTATTTACCCTGCACATCCTTCCTTTCAAGATAACAATTTACTTAATAATATAAACAACAATAATAATCTTTATTAGTGTCACAAGTAGGCTTAATTAACACTGCAATGAAGTTAACCCTTGTATCCACACTCGGAGCCTGTTCGGGTTCACTGAGGGAGAATTCAGAATGTCCAATTCACCGAACCAGCACGTCTTTCGGGAGGAAACCTGAGCACCCGGAGAAAACCCACGCAGACACGGGGAGAACGTGCAGACTCTGCACAGACAGTCACCCAAGCTGGGAATTGAACCTGGGACCCTGACGCTTTGAAGCAACAGTGCTAACCACTGTGCCACCATGCACCCACCCTCCCCCCAGCTGAATATTTCAATTGAACCTACCCCCAACCAGTGCATACCCCCAGCACATTCTCAACCAGTGCATTTCAAACCTAACCACTGGCCGGGTGACATTCCTTTTCCTCATATCACGTTTTCTTCATTTCCCGATTGCTTTAACTCTCTGACGGCTCGTTCTCGATCTTTTCAGGAACGGGAACAGTTTCACCCTCTCCACTGTCCCCATCCTGACCTTTGAATAGCTCGATCAAATCTCCTCCCTCAACCTTCTTCTCTCCAAGGGAAACAGCCCTAAACTGTCCGGTCGGGATTCTCCGATATCGCGGGCAAGTGTTGACGCTGGTGCCAAAACAGGCGCGAGCAACGTCGGTGACAACGGGCCTCCAGGCCCAGTAATTCTCCTGTTCTTCGGAGGCTAGAACGGCGCTGGAGTGCTGTGCGCTGCTCTGATGACGAAAGCCGGCCCTGCACAGCCGGCGAGGGTCGGCGCATGCGCGCAACGGCCGGCACGGTCATGCGCGTTCCGGCCATCACCGCGCCGGCGCGTGTGCGTGGTTCCCGTCTCTGCGCCAGCGCGGAGCAACAAGTCGGCGACTGAACAGCGGGCTCGTGCGGAAGGAGGTAAGCCCAAGATCGCGGGCTTGGACCCTGTGGAGGATCTCCCCCGGAGTCAGGCCCCCCTGCCCCACCCACCAGGACTTCCACGGGTCCAGGGGTATCAGCGGGTCCAGGCTCCCGCCGGGTGGTACCAGGTTTGAACCATGCCAGCGGGACTTGGCGGGAGTTCGGCCCGTCGCCCGCGGAGAATTGCCGCAGAGGCCTATTTCAGCGACCCCAGACCGTTGCCGCGGTGACTGCACAGGCACGATTGGTGCCGATCAGAGAATCGGCGGCCCGGCGTCGAAGTGGAGTGGTGGATTCTCGTGTCCCCCCCCCGCCTCCGGCAACACTCCGACCCGGCACGGACTCGGAGAATCCCGGCCTCCAAATCTGACTTCACAACTGCAGCTCTTCAACTCTGGAACCATTCTCGTGAATCTTTTCTGCATCCTCTCTAATACCTTCTCAAATGTCTGCGTGTTTCTGATCCAGTTCTGATCGGCGCGCTCCGGTTGAAGGGAGGTTGTCAAACAGGGCAGGTTTCAACCTATTGGCTCTGGCATGGGTGAAGGCCTCCCTTTGCTACAATCCAGGCTCCTTCTCCCAGCCGGACCCCGCTCAGAAAGATCCAATTAAATTGAAGATATTAGCAGGTGCTCTCAATGCAGAGGCATGCGGATATTATTGAGAATGCTCCTGCTTTCTCATAGAGTGTTGAGATCGCCCTCACCTGGGAGAGCAGCTTGGAGTTTAACATCTCACCTGGAAGAGGGCATTTCTGACAGTGCAGCCCCTTCTCGGTACTGCGCTGGAGTGCCAGCCTAGATGTGCTAGAGCGGGGAATCTAACCACATCTCTGTTCAACTTGTCCTTGCACATTTAGGTTATGAATGTATGTGTATGGCAAGTTGTTGCGAGGAGTATCAGATTAGATTATATACTCCAATCGAGGCCTGACACAAATGCAAGTGTGTGACCAAGTCAAGCATACCTGGGGCTGGTTTTGCTCAGTTGGCTGCACAGCTGGTCTGCGAGGTCAGCAACGTGGGTTCAATTCCCGTACCAGCTGAGGTTATTCATGGTCTTCCCAATCTTGCCCCTCGCCTGAAGTGTGGTGATCCTCAGGTTAAATTACCACCAGTCAGCTCTCCTCCCTCAAAGAGGATGGAAGTTTATGGTTTCCCTGGGTCTTTGGCAGCTTTGCCTGGGTGAGAAGAATAGAACTACAATGTTCAGAGTAGTAATAAGCTGATACCTTAATATAAGATATTCATGCTGGATTGGTCCTTGGTGTCCAAAGATGTGCAGGGAGTGGGGTAGGTGGGCCCTGGTAGGGTGCTTTTGGTAGGGCCGGTGCAGATCGATGGGCCGAATGGCCTCCTTCTGCACTGTATGGATTCTATGGATAATAATATCCTTTGAGTATGTATTTATCTACATATTATAAATCTTGAATAGAGTCCGTAGAATCCCTACCGTGCAGAAGGAAGCCATTCAGCCCATCGAATTTGCACCATCCCTCCGAAAGAGCACTCTACCGAGGCCCACTCCTCCGCCCGTTACCCGTGACCCCCACCCATGCATTGATCATGGCCAATCCACATAATCTACACATCATTTGGACTCTAAGGGGCAATATATCATGGTCAATCCACCTGAGCTGCACATCCTTGGCACTTTCTTTCGATATCATGCTTCATTTAATACTTCCCACATTCACATTTTCCCTTTCACATTTTGTTGATAATCCTCCTATTCTTATCAAATCACATAAGCACAGAATCCCTCTGAGCAATGCTGTGGGAGGTCGATCAGGAATATTTTAAAATCTTTTTGGATATGCACAAGCTCTCTGTCCAGCATACACACTGTCCAGTGCAAAATTCTGTGTCTCATTGAAGTAATAGTAATGATGCAGGAACATAAATTACTGGAGCCAGAATATCTGCAGCCTCTTAACTGACTCGACCCAAATCTTAATCGCCATTAACGTTAGCAACATTTCAACACAACAATATTTCACATTCTATAATGCCTATATAAGGCAATGCACCTTGATCTTGAATTTCTCAGGTCACAGTGCAAATAAAAGCTATATAAGACCAGCCACCCATTCTACACGGTAGCCGACGTTTCATTCCATTAACTACAAGCAAACTGAATATTAGAAGCTGAGAACAAGCTGAGATGATGCAGCCCTGTCCCGCGCCGTCACCCAGATGAACTTTCAACCCCATGAGATCTGAAAGTCCAAAAGCATCAGCGAAAAGGTCATCTAGTAGTCACCAGTATGGAGTATTGAATTCTACCGATGCGAGAGATGGACTCTGAAGGAGGATAATAGATGGGTAAATGCTTTTGAAATGTAGGTATAGACGAACATGCTCAAAATAAACTGGATGGAGAGGGACAAATGAGCAGTTTAAATTGACAGGGAGATGGTGACATTTTGGTATTAATACTGAATGTATAATCCAGAGATCCGGGTCAAGGCACAGAGGGTCATGGGTAAAAGTTCCACAATGGCAGATGGAATTTAAACTCAATTGATCTATTTGGAATAAAAAACCAGCCGCAGTAATGGTGACCATGAAACTATCGTCGATTATCATTGAACCATAGAATCTTTTTTTAAATACAAATTTAGAATACCCAATTCATTTTTTCCAATTAAGGGGCAATTTAGCACGGCCAATCCACCTACATTGCTCATTTTTGGGTTGTGGGGGTGAAACCCACACAAACACGGGGAGAATGTGCAAAATCCACACGGACAGTGACTCAGAGCCGGGATCGAACCTGGGACCTCAACGCCGTGAGGCAGCAGTGCTAACCACTGCGCCACCGTGCTGCCCTGAACCATAGAAGCTTTAAGGCGCAGAAGGTGGTCATTCCTGCACCGACCCTCTGAAAGAGGGCCCCACCTAGGTCCACTCCCCCACCCTGAGGGCTATCATGGAGGAGTTTAGATTTAGATTTAGAACAGTACAGCACAGAACAGGCCCTTCGGCCCTCGATGTTGTGCCGAGCAATGATCACCCCACTCAAACTCACGTATCCACCCTATACCCGTAACCCAACAACTCCCCCTTAACCTTACTTTTTAGGACACTACGGGCAATTTAGCATGGCCAATCCACCTAACCCGCACATCTTTGGACTGTGGGAGGAAACCGGAGCACCCGGAGGAAACCCTTGTTTTTTAAAAATAAATTTAGAGTACCCAATTCATTTTTTCCAATTAAGGGGCAATTTAGTGTGTTCAATCCACCTACTTGCACATCTTTGGGTTGTGGGGGCGAACCCCACGCAAACACGGGGAGAATGTGCAAACTCCACACAGACAGTGACCCAGAGCCGGGATCAAACCTGGGACCTCGGCGCCGTGAGACTGCAGTGATAACCACTGCGCCACCGTGCTGCCCGAGATGTTGTTGTTTACCCTTACTGATTGTGGTCTGTGGGTCAGGAAGTCGAGGATCCAGTTGCAGAGGGAGGAGCCAAGTCCTAGGTTTTGGAGTTTTGATATTACCTTGGCTGGGATTATGGTACTGAAGGTGGAGCTGTAGTCGGTGAATAGGAGTCTGAAGTAGGAGCCCTTGTTGTCGAGTACAGTTAGAGAGAGAACATTAGCCAATAACCGACATTGAAATGTGGACCCGTCAGTCTTTTCCCGGCAACGATTGAAGGAGAAATTGAGGGGGAAAATAGAAGAGGAGGAAGAAAATTCGGATGGGCGGATTATTTTTTTAGATGTGGGTCGAGGTTTGAAGAAAGCTAGAGAAAAAAACAAGGCGATGCCATTGAGCCCACTAAGGCCATAATGACAATGAAGAGACAAATGACATTTATAAAACACTGCCTCCTCCAGTTTACTGTGAACAGGGCCACAGAGTTCTGCAAGTAATAATCTAAACTTGTAGCGTTGGGATGTAGCAAGCTAATCTCATAAAGTTCTCCAGATTTAATCAGCGCCGTACGAATATGGCTCAACATCACATACCTCCCAGGAATGTGAATAAAGAGAGTGAATCAGAAATATTTGATGCCTCTAATTAAATAAATGGAGACTGATAATAAATATATTCGGGAAGATACATATGTGCGGTGCTCTGTCCCGCAGCGATGGTGAGAAACAGTTGCAAATATCACAGTCTGTGGCCAATTTAAACTGCTCGTAAGGCTGAAGTTTCACACCCTTGAGAGTTAGGTTCAAGAAAAGCCACAACTCATAAAATAAATGCTCAGAGTGGAAAGTGCAACTCCTTAAAACTTGAGTTGCAGGGAGCCGTTTCCTTTGTGTCGGAGCTCCGGGGGGGACCCAGCTGTACAAGATTTTAGTGACAACTGTCAGAACCTCAATAGTCATCCCTAGTTTTTTGCTCCGGAAACCAATAGGACCCGCTGCTGAACTAATAATAAAGGCATTCGTTCAAAATGTCCTTTTTTTTTAGAGTATTGATCCAGTGCATTGTATTAGTCTGGGTAAAATGCCCTCACTTATAACATTAATTTCTCAAAGCTTGAGGTTTGGAAGCTTTCAGATGTAGCTGTCATGATGTGCAATATTTTCCACCCTGACATGGAGTTGTGGCACCTTGCATATAAATGTATTTCTTTTAGAGAATTTTATGCTCTTTGGTCTTGAGGGACATGACTATTGGGGTCTCTCCGCATCTCAATCCAGCAATGATCCTTCCAATAATAGGCTTAACGTAGTTAGGATTTGCCACTTTCCAGCCCTCAGTGCGACCTGCATTGTGGTGGGAAAGCCCCTGTTATATCAGACTCACACATTTACTAACCTTATGGAGATAGGTGCCGGGATTTTCCGGCCATTCGGATTCTTCGGTCCCGCCGGGAACGCACCTCCTCCCACCGGTTTCCCGGTGGCATGGGGTGGCTTCAATGGGAATCCCATTGTCGAGCGATGGGAGTAGACAATCCCGCCACTAGCGAATGGCGTGCCACCGAGTAACACGCTGCTGAAAGACTGTCCAATCCCGCCACATCAATTTGATTTGCTCTTTATGAGCAACGCATTCATAAACATGAGGGCAGCACGGTAGCATGGTGGTTAGCATAAATGCTTCACAGCTCCAAGGTCCCAGGTTCGATTCTGGCTTGGGTCACTGTCTGTGCGGAGTCTGTACGTCTTCCCCGTGTGTGCGTGGGTTTCCTCCGGGTGCTCCGGTTTCCTCCCACAGTCCAAAGATGTGCGGGTTAGGTGGATTGGCCATGCTAAATTGCCCGTAGTGTCCTAAAAAAGTAAGGTTAAGGGGGGGTTGTTGGGTTACGGGTATAGGGTGGATATGTGGGTTTGAGTAGGGTGATCATTGCTCGGCACAACATTGAGGGCCGAAGGGCCTGTTCTGTGCTGTACTGTTCTATGTTCTATGTTTTTGGAGTCTACTTCTACTGTGCTAAAATCCTAATTTTGTTCCTTTAGGATTATATATTTGTTTCTCGAAATAGAGCGGGATTTTCTGGCCATTCGCGCTGGTGACATCTTACTGTCCGGCCAGTGTCACGAGTGGTGCGATCGACGGGAAACCCCGTTGACAACAGTGAGGCCAAAAGATCTCGCTGTCACCCTCTGCCGCTATAGAATAAAAGAGGAAGACGAAAATCCCGCCCACTGTTTCACTATATTTACTAAACAGGGAACACCTTCATGAGCACTGTTGCGCCAAGCATAATATTATCAGCTCATATTAGAGTCAGGCCTTCTCTCTGGTGGAATCCCCTAGGAGGAATTATTTCCAGTGATATTTGGATTCAAGCTCCTCGCGGATGCTATGAGGGAGAGGAGATTCCGCCCTGTGGTCGAATATCTATCCGAATTTTTTTCTTTGTCTTGTCTGTCGAACCTAATCTAGCTAGTTTCTGTTTTTGTTGTTAAGGCCAACACTCCTTGGTACCATGTTGTGTTACCTGCGTGGTTGATAACACGTGTTATTCAATCCTTGGTTGATGATGAGGTCCTCTGAATCTTGTTGAAGACTTGCACTCGTCCAGTAACAACAAAGATTTATTGAGTAACTATAACTATACCATTGTGGATAGCACAACTGCTTCACAGCTCCAGGGTCCCAGGTTCGATTCCGGCTTGGGTCACTGTCTGTGTGGAGTCTGCACATCCTCCCCGTGTGTGCGTGGGTTTCCTCCAGGTGCTCCGGTTTCCTCCCACAGTCCAAAGATGTGCAGGTTAGGTGGATTGGCCATGCTAAATTGCCCTTAGAGTCCAAAATTGCCCTTAGTGTTGGACTGGGTTACTGGGTTTTGGGGATAGGGTGGTGGTGTTGACTGTGGGTAGGGTGCTCTTTCCAAGAGCCAGTGCAGACTCGATGGGCTGAATGGCCTCCTTCTGCACTGTAAATTCTATGAATAAAATGGAAACTAGGAATTGGTTAACAAGATTTAACAATAATAACTAGACGTAACTCCAGGGGGCAGCACGGTAGCATGGTGATTAGCATAAATGCTTCACAGCTCCAGGGTCCCAGGTTCGATTCCCGGCTGGGTCACTGTCTGTGCGGAGTCTGCACATCCTCCCCATGTGTGCGTGGGTTTCCTCCGGGTGCTCCGGTTTCCTCCCACAGTCCAAAGATGTGCGGGTTAGGTGGATTGGCCATGCTAAATTGCCCGTAGTGTAAGGTTAATGGGGGGATTGTTGGGTTACGGGTATAGGGTGGATACGTGGGTTTGAGTAGGGTGATCATTGCTCGGCACAACATCGAGGGCCGAAGGGCCTGTTCTGTGCTGTACTGTTCTATGTTCTATGTTCCACTAACTATCTATGTGATTCTGATGTTACCCTGTTCACAGTGCACCCACGAGAGAGAGAGCCAGAGACCCCATGTGGCTGCTTGGTGCTGCTATTTACCCTTTAACCCCGTGTGTGCATGCACCTACAGAGATCACTACACGCCCGGCTGTCAGGGTTGGTTCTAAGCCAAGGTCCAGCTTATGAAGGACAGAACCAGCATTGAGAGAGCATCCTTCCCCACCTCAGGACATCCCAAAATGCCTCACTGCCAACCATGTGATTGTAGTGACTGTTGTAATGCAGGAGACGGTGGCAAAGTGGTATTGTCACCAGGCTAGTAATCCAGAGACCCAGGGCGACACCTGGGTTCGTAATCCCACCACGGCAGATCGCAAACTTTGAACTTAAAGAAAAGTCTGGAATTAAAAGTCCGCGGATGACCGTGAAGGAATTGTCATGAAAACCCATCTGCTTTAGGGAAGGAAATCTGCCATCCTCCTCTGGCCTGGCTCGGGATTCAGATCCAATGTAGCTGATCCTTCGATGCCCTCTGAAATGGCCCAGCAGCCACAAAGAGCAATTAGGGATGGACAACAAATGTTGCCCGGCAACGACGGCCATATACCACGAAAGAATAAAAAGAAAAATGGCAGCCCAATTTCAGGCTGCAGGAACCCATAAACAGCAAAATAATAATGGCCACATCACTTGTTTTATCCATGTTGATTAAGGGATAAATATTAGACCAGTACCCTAAAGGGATAAAATACGGAATGCGTGCAGATCGCGCAGATCATGAACACAGAAATGTGAACAACAATGATGACATAATGGAGGGGTTTCCTCTACTATTTATAAAGGTGGCATAAAATTTGCTGAAGTTATTTTTTTTACCTGTACTGAGTTATTTAAACTTTAAGGGGACATAGCTTGTGTTTAAAGGTGCAAAGGAGATTTACCAGGATGTTGCCTGGAATGGAGAGTAGGTCATACGAGGAAAGGTTGAGGGTGCTAGGCCTTTTCTCATTAGAACGGAGAAGGATGAGGGGTGACTTGATAGAGGTTTATAAGATGATTAGGGGAATAGATAGAGTAGACAGTCAGAGACTTTTTCCCCAGGTGGAACAAACCATTACAAGGGGACATAAATTTAAGGTGAATGGTGGAAGATACAGAGGGGATGTCAGAAGTAGGTTCTTTATCCAGAGAGTAGTGGGGGCATGGAATGCACTGTCTGTGGAAGTAGTTGAGTCGGAAACGTTAGGGACCTTCAAGCGGCTATTGGATAGGTACATGGATTAGGGTAGAATAATGGAGTGTAGGTTAACTTCTTAAGGGCAGCACGGTAGCATTGTGGATAGCACAATTGCTTCACAGCTCCAGGGTCCCAAGTTCGATTTCGACTTGGGTCACTGTCTGTGTGGAGTCTGCACATCCTCCCCGTGACTGCGTGGGTTTCCTCCGGGTACTCCGGTTTCCTCCCACAGTCCAAAGGTGTGCAGGTTGGGTGGATTGGCCATGAAAAATTACCCAAAATTCTATGATTAACCTAGGACAAAAGTTTGGCGCAATATCGTGGGCCGAGGGGCCTGTTCTGTGCTATATTTCTCTATCTATCTCTATCTATGCTGGTGGAGACAAAGAAGTTTGACCTATGACTTTTGAGAATTTAGGTACACAATGATAGTTGTGACAAAGAGATTATATAAACAAATAAAATATGTTAAAGTCTTGGATCATATGGGATGTTTGATTTCTGCAAGAAAGGAATAAATATTGTGTTGGAATAGTAGTTGGGTTCAGGTCTGAATACAGAGGTGAGGCAAAGCTTTGAGAGATCTCTGATTTCCAATGGGGACTGGGTAAGCGTAGGAGGCCCCATCAATGTTACCATCTTTGCCGAAAGCCCAAATTCTGGCCAGAATAGGTACCAATCATGGATTTATCCCAGAAAACAGGGCAGCACGGTAGCACAAGTGGATAGCACTGTGGCTTCCCAGGTTCAATTCCCTGCTGGGTCACTGTCTGTGTGTATTCTGCACGTTCTCCCTGTGTCTGCGTGGGTTTCCTCCGAGTGCTCCGATTTCCTCCCACAGTCCAAAGATGTGCAGGTTAGGTGAGTTGACCATACTAAATTGCCCTTAGTGACCAAAAAGGTTAGGAGGGGTTATTGGGTTACAGGGATAGGGTGGAAGTGAAGGCTTAAGTGGGTCGGTGCAGACTCGATGGGCTGAATGGCCTCCTGCTGCACTGTCTGTCCTATTTTCTAATAGCTTTGAACAAAAAATGATTCATGTAATGTAAAATAGGAAGAGAAACAGTCAAATGTTTAATTTAGCTGGTGATACGTGTTAATAAATCCCAGTGTGCATTATTACACAATCTGGAACCACAAGGTGAAGCTTACAAAACAGCATTGCTCTGTTCCCATCTATGTGAATTGGAAGTAGCATTGCATTAATGCATTAAAGCATAGTATTTCACAGATCATAAAGTTTCAGCACCAAGGAAATCTTCCCAGATCAGAACCACAGGAGTTTATGTGGTCCCTTGATCTTTCTCGATCATTCAACAAGATCATAGCTAAACCTCAACTTCTTTCACTATCCCATATCCCTGAATGTCCAATTGTCCTTCACCCTCACTCTTGAACTGTATCAGTGAGTTCAGATCTTTGGGGTGCATTGTACCAAAGATTCACAGCCCTCTGACTGAAGAAATCTCTCCTCACCTCAGTCCAAAATGGCGGACCCCTTGTCCTGAGGTAATGACGTTTAGTTCTCGACTCTTCCCCCAGGGAAATCAATCTTTCAGCACCTGCCTTGTCAAGCCTTAAATATTTCAATGAGACCATCTCTCATTCTTATAAATGCCAACAAATATCGATCAATTGTACTCAATCTCTCCTTACATGACAACTCCATCACCCTTTGATACACCCGCTCTGAGACAAATATATCCTTCCTTGGGGTATGGTGACCAAATTATGCTTAGTAACCCAAACTATGCTTCGTACTCGAATATAGTACTCCAAATCCATTGCAATAAAGGTTAACGTATCATTTGTCTTCCGAACTGTTTACAGTCCCTGCATGTTAACAATCGGTGTTTTTTGTGTCGGTGTTAGTTTTGAGCAGCAGCTGCTGCCATTCCCTGTGCCCTCCTCCACTTTTCTACACAGCTAATTGCCCAATTTTGTTTTAAAGCAATGCCTCTGCTTCAATTGCTCTCTCAGGGGAAAGCATTCAACATTTCAACATTCCAATTCTCTTTGCGTCATCTATTTCCAGAGTTAGCAATTCTCAGAACAGGCCGCTAGTCTGTCGCCAAGGGGCCCATGGCTTGTTTTGGGGGGGCGTCATTCCACATCATGATAATGAACCTGTTTGGCCGCATTATGAACATAACGTCCTTGCCCATCAAGGCCTAGAATGGGACTCAAGCCTGGAGCTTCTGGCTCGGAGGCACGGACGCTACCCACTGAACCACAAGGCCTATCCGGCATTTAAATGGAATTATATACGGAGTGCACTGTGCAGAAAGAGGCCATTCGGCCCAACCAGTGTTTCTGCTCCGCACAAATCTTGCCTGCTCACAATAGCTCTCTGTGCGAAGAGGACACCATTATGGGCGACACGGCAGCACACTGGTTAGCACTGCTGCTTCACAGCACCAGGATCCCAGGTTCGAATCCCGGCTTGGGTCACCGTCTGTGCGGAGTCCGCACGTTCGCCCCGTGTCCGCGTGGGTTTCCTCCGGGTGCTCCGGTTTCCTCCAGCAAGTCCCGGAAGACATGCTGTCAGGTGAATTGGACATTCTGAATTCTCCCCCAGTGTATCCAAACAGGTGCGGGAGTGTGGCGACTAGGGGCTTTTCACAGCAACTTCTCTGCAGTGTTAATGTAAGCCTACTCGTGACACTAATAAAGATTCTATTACTAGGAGCTTCCCCATTTTATTATTCTAGTGAGCTGGAGGACGTGTGTTGTTGCACTGGTGGGTGGGACGGATGGGGATTGGGGGAGGGGAGAGGTCAGAGTGCACTGGTCAGTCTTCCCTTTGTCTGCCTTCGTGGCAGTTGGGCTAAATATAGTCTACTTACTCTGCCTCGTTACTCCATCAAATGGTTTAGAGAAGCAGAGGAAAGGCCAGGAGTTTGCCCCAGAGAGAGTTACCAGGACAGAAGTCCGTGAGCTTCTGGCAGGATTGATGCACACAGGAACGGGAGTAGGCAAGGTGACCCCTCCAGTCAGTTATTTACCTTGGCCCAGTAACCATTATTAACCTTGCTTCACAAAACTCCCAGTTCTGAAAGGCTCACTTGACCCCTGCCACCCAAAGCCTGAACAACGTTTTGGGGACAGCGAGTTCCAGATTTCCACCCTGTCGCATGTGAAGAAGTGCCTTCTGACATCACCCCTGAATAGCCTAGTTCTGAATTTGAGGTTGTAACCCCCCCGTTTTCTCATCTCCCACCAGAGGAATGATAGGTGGTAAGGGAATGGAGAATACTGAAAAATGGGCAACAGTTCAATGTGTAACCCCATTTTGAGTCGCGGTTACCCCCACCCCAAGGCCAAGTACTATCACCCACAGAGAGGAGAGGCAGTGCATCTATTTCCAGAGCTTTATCAATTGGGGACGTCAAGGGAAAATGCTCAACTAAAAATTATTGTCATTTTCGAATGTTATTATAATCAGTTACCACCCAACCCTCAATGCTGATGTTTATTTTGCTGAGCAATGTGCTACGAGAGGCTATTAAGCAACAACGACTTGTTATTTCTATAGTGGCTTTGATGAAGTAAAACATCACAAACCTTTAAATGTCACAAAGCATAGAGGGTTAACAAAGGGCATTTGACTATGAACCAATGGGAGATATTAGGTCGAGGTGACCAAATGTTTCGGGCCCCACTGCCTCCGTACCCATGGCGTATTTTCTATTTTTTTTAAAATTTAGAGTACCCAATTATTTTTTCCAATTAAGGGGCAATTTAGCGTGGCCCATCCACCTACCCTGCACATCTTTTGGGTTGTGGGGGTGAAACCAACGCAGACACGGGGAGAATGTGCAAACTCCGCACGGACAGTGACCCAGGGCCGGGATTCGAACCCGGGTCCTCAGCGCCGTAGGCAGCAATGCTAACCACTGTGCCACCGTGCTGCCCCTCATGGCATATTTTCTAGTGGTGGAGTTGGCACGCCATTGGCTGTTGGTGGGTTCCTCCGCTCCTGCTGATGTCTGTGGCGTTTGGCATGGCTCGCTGGTTCTGTCACCGTGGGAACCCACCACAGGAGGTCGCCTTAGGTGGAACCGGAAGACCCCTCGACAGGAAGGGTGGTAAAGTGTGGCCTTTAGCTGAAGGAGCATCTTAGAGGATGAGAGGCAGCGAGTTAAGAAGCAGGACACGCCCGGTGTTTTCCTCAGGATGTGGGTCCACACTATTGTTATGGGCCAGGATTTAGAGAACCCCAAAGTGTATCATGGAGTTCACCTGACCCACAACTTTTAATAGATTGTGGTATGGGGAGCACACGGCCCACTCTACAGGTGTGGTACAGCAGAAATGGAAAAGTATTTTTTAAAGCAAAACAATATTTATTCTATGAACTCAAGTTAACCTTTTTAAAACATACAGTGAACATCTTAGCAACCATCAATTCAAATACAATCCCCAAAGAATACAACACTAAGTAACACTTTAATCTTTCCTTTTAACATCCATACGACTTAAAAACAAAACCTTTAACAGAAGCACATCAGGTTAAAGTCACTATTGAAAACATTTATAATTTTGAATTCACCAAATGATCAAGAGATAGTCTTTTGAAGGCAGAGAGAACAGCAGTACACCTGCTCTGTCTGGCTTCAGCTCCAACACTGAAAACGAAACTAAAACACACCCTGCAGCGGACAGACTAAAACAAAAGTAAAAAGCTGACAGACAGCCCAGCTCCACCCACTCTCTGACATCACTGCAGTGGTAAACACCCATTTCTTAAAGGTACTCTCACTGCTGATATTTATATACACACCCATTTATAAACACCCATTTCTTAAAAGGTACGCTCACATGACACGGGCCAGCATGGTAGCATTGTGGTTAGCACAATTGTTTCACAGCTCCAGGATCCCAGGTTCAATTCCCGGCTTGGGTCACTGTCTGTGTGGAGTCTGCACGTTCTCCCCGTGTGCGCGTGGGTTTCCTCCAGGTGCTCTGGTTTTCTCCCACAGTCCAAAGATGTGCAGGTTAGGTGGATTGGCCACGCTCAATTGCCCTGAGTGTCCAAAATTGCCCTTAGTGTTGGGTGGGGTTACTGGGTTATGGGGGATAGGGTGGAGGTGTGGGCTTGGGTAGGGTGCTCTTTCGAAGAGCCGGTGCAGACTCGATGGGCCGAATGGCCTCCTTCTGCACTGTAAATTCTATGATTCTATTACACTACATTTACCCAGGAAATGAGTACAACAAGCAGGAAAAATCCAATCCAGTTCTCACACGTGCTTCTTTCAGCCTCTTATAGCTGGTGAATGAATGGTGCCCGTGGCTATTGCCCCAGGATGGGGCACGTCTCGTGGGTCCACTCTTGTCCTTTCTCTGTGCCGAGTTTATTCCAGGATCTTTCGCTGGCCCCGAGTAGACACACCTATGTCGACATTTCTAATTGCTTGTGCAATTAATATCAGGGAGAAGTTAGACCCAGATTTCCAATGAAAAACGTGGCAATGCCACTTATCCAATTGAATACCCAGTCTAAGCTCGTCTGCTGTGTGGAACTACCAGCGTCATGGGAGGAATCCCATACCCAGAATCATAGAATGTTCAATGAATATGAAAGAGTTGCAATACTCTTACCAACGATGCCAGCATCACGTCCCTACAATTTTCAATGGCTATCATGATAATTGAACGCTTTGAAGCATTGCAATGATACTTCCTCCTGCATGCTACCGCATTCATACACACAAAAGCCCCTGCATCCCACTCATCCACATCTCTCAGCCCTTTCTATTCCGCAAGCCTGGTAAATGCTGACATTTCAATGGACTCGATTGTGCTTTTTAATTATATTTCCATTCAGAAATGTAACGACAGCATTTTATTTCCCCTGAAATGGAATTTTAAAAAAAATAAAAGCTGTGTTAACACAGCTTTTCAAGGGCCCGCTAGACATTAACGAATCCCAATGTGTCCTCCTGAATCTCAGCCTTATTTCTCTTTTTTTCAATAAATTTAGTGTATCCAATTCTTTTTTTTCTCTAATTAAGGGGCAATTTAGCACGGCCAGTTCACCTATCCAGCACACCTTTGGGTTGGGGGGGGGCGGGGTGAGACCCACGCAGACACGGGGAGAATGTGCAAACTCCACACGGACAGCGACCCGGGGCTGGGGATCGAACCCGGGTCCTCAATGCCATGAGGCAGCAGTGCTAACCACTGTGCCACGTGCCGCCCCTTGCCTTATTTTGCGACTTACAGACAGTGTCATAGAATCATACAGCACGGGGAAAGGCTTTTCAGCCCATCGCATCTGTGCTGGGCAAAAGCAACCACCGAACCATTCTAATCCAATTTTCCAGAAGTTAGTCCAGCCTTCTATGCCCTGGGATCGCAGGTGCACATCTAAATACTTCTTTAATGTTATGAGGGTCTCTGCCTCCACCACCCTTTCAGGCAGCGAGTTCCAGACTCCCACCACCCTCTGGGTAAAAAGGGACTTCCTCAGATCCCTCTAACCCTCCTGCGTATTACCATAAATCAATGCCCCTGGTCATTGACCCCTCCATCAAGGGGAAATGTTTCTTCCCATCTACTCTATCTATACCCCTCATTAGTTTATTGTGATGATATGATCTGCATACTTGTCTGCCATTGGGCCAGAACGTCGGCTTACCATTGGCCCTGGTCGGTCATGTGCCTCTCGACCGATTGGCCGAGAGGCTGAGTTAACCACGCCTCTATTAACGAGGTATAAATGCTCAAACGCCTGACGATCGTCCCTTTCCACTGTAGACGATCGCAGAGCTGTGTTCTAGTTAATTAAAGCCAGACTTTGGTAAATCACTCGCCTCGCGTGCAATCGATGGTACATCATTTATACATCTCAATCATGTCCCTCCTCTGTCTCCGCTGCTCCAAGGAAAACAACCCCAGTCTATCCAATCTCTCTTCAGAACTCATTCTCTGCAGCCCAGGCAACATCCTGGTAAATCTCCTCCGCACCCTCTCCAGTCCTATCACATCCCTCCTGCAATGTGGATTCTCCAGAACTGCACGCATAACCTTTCTGCTCTTAAACTCTCAGCCTCGGCTATGAAAGGCAAGTGTACCATATGGCTTTTTAACCACTGTGTTCACCTGCTCTGCTACCTTAAGGGATGGGTGTACATGCACACCAAGGTCCCTCTGATCCTTGGTGCTTCCCAGGGCCCTGCTGTTTATCATATATTCCATTGCCTTGTTTGTCCTGCCCGAGTGCATCACCCCACACTTATCCCGATTGAATTCCATTTGCCACCAATCAGCCTATCTGACCAGCTCGTCTACATCCTCTCTCAATTGAAGGCTATCCTCCTCACTATTTCCCACCCCACCAATTTTTGTAACATCCGCAAAATTATTGATCAACCTTCCTACATTCATATCTAAATGATTAATATAAACCACAAACAGCAAGGGCCCCAACACTGAACCCTGTGGGACCCCAGGGGACACAGGCTTCCAGTCAGAAAAACACCCCTCGACCATCACCCTCTGCTTCCTGCCACTCAGCCAATTCTGGATCCAATTTGCCAAATTTCCTGGACTCTTCATTCGTTATCTTCCCCCCATGTGGGACCTTATCGGAAGCCTTGCTGAAGCCCAAGTAGACTATGTCAAGTGCATTTCCATCATCTACACACCTGGTCACCTCTTTGAAAAACTTAATCAAGTTGGTCAGACATGGCCTCCCCTAAATAAACCCACGCTGACTGTTTTCGATTACTCCCGCTCTCTCCAAATGCAGATTAATTTCTGTCTCTCAGAATTGCTTCCAACAGTTTCCCCGCCACGGAGGTTAGACTGACTAACCTGTGGTTTTGTGGTTTATCCCTCGCTCCCTTCCTGAATAATGGTACCACGTTGACTACCCTCCAGCACCCCTCCTGTGGCCAGAGAGGAATTGAAAATTATTGCCAGCGCCCATGCCATTTTGTCCCTTGCCTCACTCAACAGCCTGGGATACATTTCATCTGGCCCTGGAGACTTGTCTACCTTTAAGCCTGCCAGAGAACTCAGAACCTCTTCTCTGTCTATGTTAATCTCTTCCATCCCTTCTCCCTGATTTCAATCCCCATACCGTCCCCCTCACAGGTGAACACTGATACAAAGTATTCATTTAGAATAGTGTGTATGAGTATCGCTGTTTCGTATGTGTTTATGTATGTGTGTGTATTATCTTTGAGTTCATCTGTGTACATGTATGTTATTTGTGTGTGTTTGTCCGTGTGTTTGTATGTGAGCTCCCTTCATGTATCAGGGCACTGTCAACATTTAAGTGTGCATGTTGCCTTTGAGTGTATGTGTAGATATTTGTGTGCTGTGTGTTATAGCTGGCCAAGTGCATTTAGAACGTAGAACAAAGAATCCCTACAGTGCAGAAGGAGGCCATTCAGCCCATTGACTCTGCATGGACTGTGTGAAAGAGCACCCTACCCCCGCTCTATCTCCGTAACTTTGCGCATTGATCATGGCCAATCCACCTAACCTGTGCATCGTTGGACACTAAGTGCTGAAGGGCCTCTTTCTATGCTGTAAAGCTCTATGACTCGATTACTGTGGCCGGTTGTGGAAACATGGAACATGTACCTACTGGCCCTCTTCACTAGAGGCTGGCACTGCTGGTCCTCCCCCTGTAACTTCTACAAGTTTGCTGACGATACGACCATAGTGGGCCGGATCTCGAATAACGACAAGTCAGAATACGGGAGGGAGATAGAGAACCTGGTGGAGTGGTGTAACGACAACAATCTCTCCCTTAATGCCAACAAAACTAAAGAGCTGGTCATTGACTTCAGGAAGCAAAGCACTGTACACACCCCTGTCAGCATTAACGGGGCCGAGGTGGAGATGGTTAGCAGTTTCAAATTCCTAGGGGTGCACATCACCAAAAATCTGTCCTGGTCCACTCACGTCGACGCTATCACCGAGAAAGCACAACAGCGCCTATACTTCCTCAGGAAACGAAGGAAATTCGGCATGTCCATATTAACCCATACCAACTTTTACAGATGCGCCATAGAAAGCATCCTATCGGGCTGCATCACAGCCTGGTATGTCAACTGCTCGGCCCAGGACCGCAAGGAACGTCAGAGAGTCGTGAATACCGCCCAGTCCATCACACGAACCTGCCTCCCATCCATCGACTCCATCTACACCTCCCGCTGCCTGGGGAAAGCGGGCAGCATAATCAAGGATCCCTCCCACCCGGCTTACTCACTTTTCCAACTTCTTCCATCGGGCAGGAGATACAGAAGTCTGAGAACACGCACGAACAGACTCAAAAACAGCTTCTTCCCCACTGTCACCAGACTCCTAAATGACCCTCTTATTGACTGACCTCATTAACACTACACCCTGTCTGCTTCAACCGATGCCAATGCCTATGTAGTTACATTGTATACCTTGTGTTGCCCTATTATGTACTTTCTTGTATTTTCTTGAATTTTGTTTAATTCCCTTTTCTCCCCATGTACTGAATGATCTGTTGAGCTGCTCGCAGAAAAATACTTTTCACTGTACCTCGGTACACGTGACAATAAACAAATCCAATCCAATCCAATCCAATCCAACTTCACCATTGCCTGACATTCAGTTGGTCCAGTTTTCTGATATTGTGAAGCCTGAAGCAGTGGCTCACGTGCTCCCGAGAGTGCCCAGGCAGACAACTGCTTTGCAGATTCTACCATGTGGCGGGGTGGAGGGGGGCAGGCAGAAGCCAATTTTCAAATTGTAAAATCACCCAACCCAAACAGTCTACAGCACATTAATGTTTAGTGCGTACTATGCCAGGCAGCAACTTTTTGGTTGCCGCTAGTGGCTTTACTACGAGACCGGGCACAATACCAAATGGCTGGTTGTTTGGCCAATTCTCTGAGCACAGATAGAGGATTTTTGCCCTTTGAACTGGTGCGCCCTCTCTTTCTCAAGGCAGACATTGGTCCCATCATCAGCCTTTGAGGTTCCTGCTCCAAAAGGGAGCCCGCCCTTCCGCCTCATGGAGGTTGGCTGCACTAACTAGACCCATTAAGGTACCAACATTTGAAGATTGCTTCGTGTGGGTGGGACCTATAAATTGCTCTAGGGGACAGTTTCCCATCTCCGACTTGAAAATCAAGTCCCACAGATCTGTTGTCCCCTCGCCCTCCTGTCGTCCCTCTTCCTCCCTCCTCCAGCTGCTGGTGCTTCTCTACCCAGCCTCACCTCCTGCTCTGCCCATTCCTTCCCTCTAGCCCATGACCAGCCATTTCCTTCACATTGATGGTTCCTCTAAATTGTCCAATAACTTACATTAGCACAGCACTCAATCTCTTTAATCATACAATCCCGACAGTGCAGAAGAAGGCCATTCAGCCCATCGAGTCTACACCGACCCTCTGAATGAGCACCCTACCTAGGCCCACTCCCCTGCCCTATCCCTGTAACCTCGTAACTACACCCAGCTTTTGGATACTGAGACAATTTTAGCACGGCCAATCCACCTAACCTGACATCTTTGGACTATGGGAGGACACCGGAGCACCGGGAGGGGGGAGTGCGGGGTGGGGGGGGGGGGGGGAGGGGGGGGGGGACCACGCAGACAAGAGGGTGAATGTGCAAACTTCACACAGTCATCCAAGGCCGGAATCGAACCTGGGTCCCTGAGGCTGTGGGGCAGCAGTGTGCCACCTTGCCAGCCTTAATGAAGGCCTCAGGGAATTTCCAGAGTAAACATTGATAGGATGTGGTGAAGTATTGACAGAGGTGTCCCCTGAAAGTCTCCCGACGTGTATCAAACATGCTCTATACAGGCAGCGTTGTCAATCCCCAATAGCAACCTCCCACCAAGGCTGAGCTTTCTCCTGTTCAGCTGGTCGCTGTATCGGGACGTCATTAATTGCCGCTCCAGGCAGTAAACCGAGTGCCAACTGTTTAATGAGGGTTCAGAGCTAATTTAATTGGGTATCGGAGTCAATCATCCTCGGGAACGACTATTGCTCGCGTCCACTTCAATTCCTGTACCAAATGTACCTCCAAGTCTTCACCACCCTGACTTGGAAATCTATCGCCATTCCTTCACTGTCGCCGGGGCAACATCCTGGAACTTCATCCCTAACAGCGCTGTGGGTGTATCTACACCTCAAGGGCTGCAGCGGTTCAAGAAGACAACTCACACCACCTTCTGAAGGGTAATGAGGGATGGGCAATAAATGCTGACCTAACCAGCAACGCACACATTCTGTGAATTAATTTTTAAAACTGTTACCCTAAAGATGGGTCAACTAGTCTTGTCACATAAATCTCCATTTCAGCAAGTCAAAAATTGCAGCTCGATTGGCAGAAGAAAGCAGCCTTTCGATTGGCATGTCAGCCATCACCTTAAACATTCACTCCCTCCAGCACTGATGCACAGTGCCAACAGTGTGTGCCATCCACAAGACGCACTGCAGCAACTCACCGAGATTCCTTCAACGGGGCCTTCCTAACCCATGACCTCTAACACAGAGAAGGTCAAAGGCAGCAGGCCACATGGGAGCAGCACCACCTGCAGGTTCCTCTCCCGGTTATCACCCTTCCTTCACTGTCGCTGGCTCAAAGTCTAGTGCCTCCCTCCCTAACAGCACTGTTGGTGGACCTAAACTAGATGGGCTGCAGCGGTTCAAGACATCAGCTCGCCACTGCTTTCTCAAGGACAACCATTGATGTTCAATAAACTCTAACCTTACCAGCCGTGCCCGCATCGCATGAACAAATGTCGAAATAAATGAAGTATGTGAGGAAAATATCTCTGCTTGAGTATGATGGGAACAAATGTTTTTACATAAAACCAATAGATCTCCTGAGGCTTTGCTGGCAGATATTCTGTTTGCATAACAACAGGGGTTTGTCAAAAGTTGATAGGGAATGTGTTGCAGGAAGAAAGCGTGGTGCTTAAAGGAATTGTGCTCTACAAGCAAGACTTATTGTCAGTCGTCCTGGGAAGGATTCCCCGGCCCCCCAGCCACGTGTTCCCAGGCGGCGCGGTGTTCACTGACGTCGGGATTCTCTGCTCCCACCACTGCGTACAAAAAGGAGGCTTTAACAAGGAAATATGATGGGATGAATGTTACAGGATGTTGCTCAGGAAATGTGTATTGGATACAAGACAATAACAGGAAGAAAGCCAGAACTTGAATCTATATTGTTCCATTCATGGTCTCAGGGTATCTTGAAGTATTTTACATTCAAGCCATACCTTTGAGGTGTAGTCAGTGTGATGATGTAGACGAGTCCTTGTTGACAATAGGCAGAGTGCAGACCATACTCAACCAGCCCGCAATTGCAAAGCCCAAAACAAGACGCCTACTGTTAGATGCGATTCCACCATTGGGCAGCACTTGCTGAATAAGCCTGAGAGCACTAATAGCCGCACTAACAACCAATTTAAGATAAATATAGATAGTTCTTTGAAGAATAAAGCAATAAAGGGTTATGGTGTTCAGGCGGGAAAGTGGAGCCGAGTCCACAAAGGATCAGCCAAGATCTCATTGAATGGCAGAGCAGGCCCGAAGGGCCAGGTGGCCGACTCCTGCTCCTAGTTCTTATCCTCCATTGAGATCGTAACGCGGCTCATTTATACCTGCTCAAAGCGACATCCATTCAGAAGCAGGGGCCCGTTCTCTGCAAACAAAAGGAATATGTTCAAGTCTTGTACTTTTAAAAATAATTTCCTGGCTGCTTGGGGAGCTTATAGTTCCCCTTTCCTTTCTCTATGGCAACTCACCAGCCAATCAGCGTCGTCTTGCTAACCGATTAGCACTCCTTTTGCTCCTGTAGTATAAACTGCTGTTATCGTTTGAAATTTGGTGTTCTTGCACTTGTCCTCTTAAGTGCAAGATGAGAAGCTTTGGCAACATGTGTTTCTTTCCAGCAATAATGTTGAAATTGTTGTAATTGTTGATGTATTATACACGGGGCGGGGGGTGGGGAGGGGGGAGGGGGGGAGGGAGGGGGGAGGTAATAATCTTTACTACATACGATGATGTAGATACTGCACTGAACTATAGCACAAGGCAGCTGACACCATTGGCATCACAAAATAGGCTCAGCAAAGACCTTCAATAGAAAGGTCTAGCATGGCACAGCGTCATGCATCAACAGCGAGCTGTCAGACCATGAGAATTATTGCACTTCAATCTTGGAGCACATCACTATCATTGTTTAATGCTTATAAGTCAGGAGGCACCGAATCTACATTCTGTTGGGCTTCCATTGCTGTGTATCCTTGTTATCCAGTTTGCAGTTTTCTAAGGTTGATGTGTATTTATACATATTTAATAAATGAACATTGACTTCTGCATTCTGGCCGTAAACTAATGTATTCCAGGCTTGGGGGTCAAAGTGACTTGGTGTGTGTAAATAATGCCTTCTCTATTAGCATTAAATGCCAGTATACATTGACAGTCACTTCTTCTTCATTCTTGGAATGTAGACATCACTGATAAGGCCACTGTTTACTGGTCATCTTTCTGTTGTTGCAAAAGTATACTTCATTCGTACAATATCTAAAAGATCTTTACAAACATTTCAAAATGTCCGTCGCACAAAGTGCAATAATATTCAGGTTCTCCACAGACGTCATGTTATAATAATAATCATCTTTATTATTGTCACAAGTAGGCTTACATTAACACTGCAATGACGTTACTGTGAAAAGCCCCTAGTCGCCACACTCCGGCCCCTGTTCGGGTGCACAGAGAGAGAATTCAGAATGCCCAATTCACCTGACAGCACATCTTTCGTGACTTGTGGGAGGAAACCGGAGCACCCGGAGCAAACCCACGCAGACACGGGGAGAAAGTGCAGACTCCGCACAGACAGTGGCCCAAGCCGGGAATCGAACCTGGGACCCTGGCGCTGGGAAGCAACAGTGCTAACCACTGTGCGAATGTGCCGCCCATCTTGTGCCTTGTCGATGGTGGACAGTCAAAGGTAACATTACAGGCATTTCAACATGGTCATTGCAAAATGTGCAATGGTGTTTAAGTTGTCCACATAGATTGGGCTACACATTGCAGTGCTTTCATACAATTGCGACATATTTAATATTCACTGTATGCATTCGAAGCAAGTCGTACAGCCCGAGTGGGTTCGATACAATCCCTCCCTCCCCTCAGTTCACTGTGGCTGGAAGTTCTAATAAAGCAACCATGTCAGTTTGTGAATTTGAATTAGTTTGTAAAAAATCTGGGAATAAAAATTCAATATCAGTTGAACTAACCATGTCAGATTGTTGTGCTTCCCCTATACCTTTCACAGGGAACCAGCTTGGTCTGAAAGATCTTAGGCAGTGAATTACCCCCATTGCACCTCTGTGGCGGCTGCTTCAAGCTTTACTGCATCCCTCAGCACAGAATCCTGGGATTTGGAATGTGCCAGCCTGCAACACTCAATCGGGGACAACTTCTTGCACTGGAAGGCCAATAGGTTTCGGGCAGGCCAAAGAGCATCATTCACCGAGATGATGATCCTCCAGAAACAGTTGACGTTTGTCTCGGTGTGCGTCCGTGGGAACAGCAAGTAGAGCTCAAAGCCCTGCATCACGGAGCTGCCCAGGATAAACCTCGACAAAAAACACCTCGGACTGGATTCTCTGCCGCCCCGCGCCAAAATCGTGTTGGGCGCAGGGGCGGAGAATCCACTTTCACGCCGAAATCGGGCCCGCAGTCGATCCGGCGATTCTTCGGGACCCGAGAATGGGCTTGATCACGGAGTACGCCGGAGGGGGCCCATTGACAAAGGCCAGCCCAGCGATCCTCCGCTCCTGACCGGCGCAGTTCCCGACGGCGTAGAATAAGCCATCTATCAGCGGTCGGGGTGCTGGCGTGGCGGCTCAGATTCAGTCCGCGGCCACCCTGGTTGAGGGAGGGGGGGGGGGGGATCGGTACCAATGGGGGGACCTTATAGGCGGCCGGGGGTTAGATCCGTGTGGTTAGAAGCTCGGGGCGTGGCCGATTGGGGGGGGGAGGTTCTAATTTTTGTCTTTGGCTCTGCGGTCCGAGTCTGCCAGGGAGCTCGGCGCGGTCACTGGAAGCCGCCGCCATGCGCGTGCGCGGACTCCGAACCGGAAGTGCGGGGGCCCATATCCGCAGCTAAAGCCGGGTCCTTGTTAGCCCTCCGCAGGGCATTGAATTAGCTGATCCTTTTTCCAGGAAACTCTGGAGTAAAACTCCAGTGTTTTTACGCCGGCGTAATCTCTCGCCAGACCATCTTTGCAAAGGCACATTCATTCCACAAGGAGGTGAACAACAGTCTCTTCCCCACCGCAGTCACCGTGCCTGCAATGTGCTGCTGGGTGAGATTCTGGGCGTGTAGGAAGGATCTGATGGGGATGCCCTTTCTCACCACCTGTCAAACTAGGTCCAGGTTAGGGCAGCACGGTGGCGCAGTGGGTTAGCCCTGCAGCCTCACGGCGCTGAGCTCCCAGGTTTGATCCTGGCTCTGGGTCACTGTCTGTGCGGAGTCTGCACGTCCTCCCCGTGTGTGCGTGGGTTTCCTCCGGGTGCTCCGGTTTCCTCCCACAGTCCAAAGATGTGCCGGTTAGGTGGATTGGCCATGATAAATTACCCTTAGTGTCCAAAATTGCCCTTAGTGTTGGGTGGGCTTACTGGGTTATGGGGATAGGGTGGATGTGTTAACCTTGGGTAGGGTGCTCTTTCCAGGAGCCGGTGCAGACACGATGGGCCGAATGGCCTCCTTCTGCACTGTAAATTCTATGTAATCTATGTGCAGGCTAGGTGGATTGGCCATGCTAAATTGCCCCTTAATTAAAAAAATAAATTGGCTGCTCTAAATTTAAAAAAGCTAGGTCCAGGTTTTTGTTTGTAGGTTTTGGTGATGAGGCATTCTGCCAAATGGCCTTGACAAGTCTGCTCAGGGAACCATCCGACAGGGTCTACCATCTCCTGCATCACTAGTTGCTCCCGCAAAGGTGTTTGATACAACTGGCAAGCTTGCAATGGCAGTTCACAAGGCATTTAAGAGTTAACCACATTAATGTGGTCCACTTTAGGGCCCCAGGTTCGATTCCCGGCTTGGTCCACTGTCTGTGCAGAGTCTGCACGTTCTCCCCGTGACTGCATGAGTTCCCATGGGTGATCTGGTTTCCTCCCACAAGTCCCGAAAGACGTGGGGCGGGACTCTCCGACCCCCCGCCGGGCCGGAGAATCGCCGGGGGGGGGGGGGGAGGCCCCGCCGCTAGCTGCCAGATTCTCCGGCGCTGGTCTTTTGGCGGGGGCGGGAATCACCTCGCGTCGGTCGGGGGCCATGGGGGGGCCCCGGCGAATCTCTGCTCCGCGATGGGCCGAGTGCCCACCCATTTTCGGCCACTCCCGCCGATGTAAATCAATCCAGGACCTTACCGGCGGGACCTGGCTCTGCGGGCGGCCTGTGGAGTCCTCGGGGGGAGGGGGGGGGGTGCGCGGGGGGATCTGGCCCCAGGGTGGGAGGGCCCCCACGGTGGCCTGGCCCGCGATCTGGGCCCACCGTACTGTGGGCGGGCCTGTGCCGTGGGGGCATTCTTTCCCTCCGCGCCGGCCACTGTAACGGTCCGCCGTGCCCGGCGCGGGGAAGAACCCCCCCCGCCGGAGTGGTTCACGCCACTCCTCGGCGCCGGTACGGCCCCCCTCGCCGGATAGCGGGGAATTCCGGCCGTGATGTTCGGTAATTTGCACATTGTGAACTCTCCCTCTGTGCACCCGAACAGGCACCCGAGCGTGGCGAGTAGGAAATTTTCACAGTAACTTCATTGCAGTGTTAATGCAAGCCTACTTGTGACACTAATAAAGATTATTATTAGATTATTATAGTAGGACTGTAGTCACAAATGTTAATTGTATACCAATTCTACTTCATAACATTTCAACTGAGCATCGATAAAGAACCCATTATTGAAACGGATGTGTAGTTGGGTTCAGAGGTGCATGCTTGTAATGTTCCGCTCCGTAAATAAATTGAAGACGGAGTGTGGATTGGCTCCAATAATTATCCTGTACCCTATAGCTATCCAGAACCAGACAACATATCTGGCCAGGTTAGGACAATGGATTATCTGTAAAGGGCATCAGGGAAGTGGTTGGATTTTTCAACAATCTCTACTGATATTGACTTTTTTCCCCTGTATTCTGAATAAATTAAGTCAAATCCACAAAGTGTGGTGCTGGGATTGGAATTTAGCTTTCCCAGATTACTAAATACTAAATTATCTAGCCTTTTGTTCTTCACTTGCTGTCAACAATTGCACAGACAATACCGAACAGCAAGTTAAATATTTCACATCCGCAGTTCTATTT
Organism: Scyliorhinus canicula; assembly: GCF_902713615.1. Taxonomy (NCBI): domain Eukaryota; kingdom Metazoa; phylum Chordata; class Chondrichthyes; order Carcharhiniformes; family Scyliorhinidae; genus Scyliorhinus; species Scyliorhinus canicula. The sequence continues at coordinate 13,823,037 of NC_052169.1, read as the reverse complement.
CTTTACTGAAAAGCTAGACATTTATTCATATGAAACCGTGATGTGAGAAATATTTCATTCTGTGCAGCTTGAGGTGCAGTTAAATGCATCCAGACTACTCTCCACTCGTTCACCTATCCACTTGCACAGCACTGTGAAGGAGAAACCAGTGACATTCATGCAATGTCAAGTTATCACTGATGCTTTAACCCTGACCAGCTCTCTGCTCAGTCCTCTGCAGAGATGTGTCGCAATGGGAAACATTTTAAAAATGCATTGGCCCAGCCTTTGCCGGCAAAGTAATGATGGGTTTAATTATACCTGTCGTTACTAATGAACTAGGATAACATAGCAACAGGCCATTCAACCTGACCAACCCATGCCAGCCAGTCAATGCCAACCAGCCCATGCCAACCAGCCCATGCCAACCAATGCATGACAATCAGTCCATACCAACCAATCCATGTGAACCAGCCCATGCCAACCAGTTAATTCCCAACCAGTCTATTGCCAACTAGCCCATGCCAACCAGTCCATGACAATCAGCCCATGCCAACAAGTCCATGCCAACCAGTCCATGCCAACTAGTCCATACCAACCAGTCCATGACAATCAACCCATGACAACCATCCATGATGACCAGCCCATGCCAACCAGCGCATTGCCAACAAGTCCATACCAACCAGTCCATTGCCAACAAGTCCATACCAACCAGTCCATTGCCAACAAGTCCATACCAACCAGTCCATGCCTGTGTTTATGCTCCACATGAGTCCTCTTCCATCTTTCCACATCTAAATGCCTCACGATAGTCCTTTATTCCTTTTACCCTCATATTCTTGTCCAGCTTCCCCTTAAATGCATCCATATTATTCGTTTCAACCACTGCCTGTGGGAGCGGGTTCTCAACGTTCTTTGAGTCAACAAGTTTCTTCTGAATTCCCTGCTGGATTTCTTCGTCTCTATCTTCGGTTGACGGACTTTAGTTCTGCTCTTCCCCACAAGAGGAAACATTCTCTTTGTATCCGCACCGTCAAAACCTTTCAGAATTTAAATTTTTCTGGCAGGTCTTTCCTCAGCCTCCGGAGCGAAGAGGCCCAGTCTGTCAATCCTCTCCTGATATGTATACCCATGCGTTCCTGATATCATCCTGGCAAATCTTCTCTGCGCTCTCTCCAATGCCTCTATATCCTTTTCACATTATGACAGCCAGAACAAAAAAAAGCATGCAGTCCCCAGCAACACATGGCAATGAAGAACACAAGAGGTCGGACAACTTTGGTCTTCATTCACCTCTCGAAAACTAGAGTTCTCGCTCATACTCCCTGTGTGTTAATCACCAATTAAACCTGCCTCAAATAGTTAGTTGTGTAACAGTGTAAGCACCTTTTCAATGAGATCAATATTCCTGCCCTGCCAATTAATCTCTCAAGCCCAGAAATGGAACAATTAATATTTTTCCTGCTCCTTCCTGCCCGTGGCAATCAGATGTTAGAGGTTTTAAAAATGTTCTCTTTCTTTTCTTATTTTTCTTTCCTCTCTCTTAATTTTGTTATGAAAATGAAAATCGCTTATTGTCACAAGTAGGCTTCAATGAAGTTACTGCGAAAAGCCCCTAGTCTCACATTCCTGCGCCTGTTCGGGGAGGCTGGTGCTGGAATCGAACCGTACTGCTGGCCTGCTTGGTCTGCTTTCAAAGCCAGCGATTTAGCCCAGTGTGCTAAACCAGCCCCTGACACAGTTATGACACCCTGGGCTAGCGCGCGGTCAATTGCAGCCCCACTTGAGCCAGAGTCGGAACACAAATAAATTAACAAATAATTCTCAGAAAACTACTAAAAGTCTTTGGCTGCTCGATGATTACAATCACCAGCTGTGTAAGTTTAAACACAACCATTTTTTATTTATGACAAGAACAATCATGAAATATGCAGCCATTACAACTGGTTGACTGTTATCTAATTCCTAATCCCCCACTTCAACTTGCCTATCTTCTAAACACACAAACAAGACAGAGAAACACAGAGGGGAGCAGAGGGGTGAAAAAAATGAGAAAAAGAAAAAGAGTCTTTGTCGCAGATGATTGCTTTAAGCAGACTTTCCTACATGGGCTGGTTTAGCTCACTGGGCTAAATCACTGGCTTTTAAAGCAGACCAAGCAGGCCAGCAGCACGGTTCAATTCCCCTACCAGCCTCCCTGGACAGGCGCCGGAATGTGGCGACTAGGGGCTTTTCACAGTAACTTCACTGAAACCTACTCGTGACAATAAGTGATTTTCATTTCATTTCAAAGTAAGCTTTCAGATCCAGGTCACTTTTTGCACCCAGAAATGGTTTCACTGTAGATTCATTCATTCAGGATCCGTAATTCAGCCAATCACAGTCTTTCTGGAGAGAGAGAGAGAAAGTCCTTTCCCCTGAGTTTCCAGGATCCAAACTGAGCTCCTTGGGTCTCTGAAAACCATTCTACCTGAGTAGGACCCAACTGTTACCGGGCGGAATACGGCCTTTTGGCCAATTCATTGTCCACCAACCAACCAATCAAACCAAGCCCCACCCCACCTCTTAGGTGCCATAAAGTCTGAGTCTTACTGTCCAAAGCTAGCAGCACCATATACTAAGCTGAAACTTTTAGAATTCCTCTTTCTCTCTGCTTCACTTAAAGACAAATGCCCATGGAGCATCCATGGATCAAAATGATAACAGCAAATATAAAGAAAGGGGAAATAAGGGAAATATATTCTCTCTTTTCTTCTCATTATTTCTCTTTCTGTATCTGATTTGAAATTAATTCACATGAGGTCCATTCAAAATAGGAACAGGAGGAGGCCAGTCCCCCCCCCCCCCCCCCCCCCCCCCCCCCCGAGCCTCCTCCGTCATTTAATAAGATCATGGCTGATCTAACACTCACTACGTCCATGTTCCCGCCTTCTCTCCATAACTTTTAATTCCCATCCTGATTGAAAACCTATCAATCTTAGCCTTGAAAATGGTCAAGGACTCGGCCTCCACAACTTCCTGGGGTAAAGAATTCCAATGATTCCCCACTCTTTGAGAGAAGAAATTCTTCCTCAAATCTGTCTTAAATGAGCACCCCCTTTAATCTGCGATTATGTCCTCTAGTCCCTCACTCTCCAATGAGTGGAAACTTCCTCCCAACACTGACCCTGCTAACCTCCTAAAAATCACGGACTGGGTCCTCCACTTCACCAGCAGCATACTCACACACACGGATTTCCCGTAAGCATGGGGGGCCCCAATGGGAAACCCCATTGGCCGGCTGGCGGGTTGGAGAATCCCGCCCATTATATGTTTCAATCGTTCTTCTCAACTCCAAGGAGTACAGACCCATGCCTGGGTTACAGGAACAGCTTAAGTGGGTCGGTGCAGACTCGATGGGCCGAGTGGCCTCCTTCTACACTGTATGTTCTATGTTCTATGTTCATACTGTTTAATCCTTCCTCATATGGCAGTCCCTCCATACCCGGGATCATCCCAGTAAACCTCCTTTGTACTGTTTCCAATGACAATATACCTTTCATTGAGTGAGGAGTCCAAACCTTCACACAGCATTCATCGTAATATCGCCATAGTGGAGAAGGAGGCCATTTGGCCCAGTGAGTCTTCACCATCCCTCTGAAAGAGCACCCCACCTAGGTCCCCTGATCTATTCCCCCTAACCCCACCTCACCTTTGGGCACTGAGGGGCAATTTAGCATGGCCAATCCACCCATCCTGCACATCTTTTGGACCGAGGAAGGAAACCCGAGCACCCGGAGGAAACCCACGCAGACACGGGGAGAACGTGCAGACTCCACACAGACATTGACCCAAGGCCGGAATCGAACCCGGGTCCCTGGCGTTGTGAGGTAGCAGTGCTAACCAGTGTGCCGTCCTCACTAGTACCTTTTTACAGTTGCAGCAACACCTCTACTTTTGACTCAAATAATTCTCGCTATTTCCATTTCCTCCAATCCTCTGTATCTTTTTCAAGCCTTAGTTGGTGGTGGCGCAGTAGCAATATCACTGGACAAGTAATCTAGAGATGCAGGTTAATGCAGGTTCGAATCCCACCATGGCAGGTGGCAAAATTACAATGCAATAAATATATGGAATTAAAAGTCTACCAATGAGCATGAAGCCATTGTGGTACGAAGGTTCACTACTGTTTAAGGGAAGGAAATATGCCACCGTCTGGCCTCCACGTGACACTGGCCGATAAAATTGTGTTTGACAATTAAATGGCCAAGCAAGTCACCCGGTTCAAGGGCAATTAGGGATGGGCAACAAATGCTGGCCCAGCCAACGACGCCCACATCGCGTGAACAATGATCTTCTAAAAAAAAAGGAATTGGTTCAGTAGTTAGGAGGTTTGGTCGAATTGGGGACAACAGCACTGGATTTGATCCCTGTTCTGGATTTGGTACTTGTATCCTTGCTGTACCTGTGGCGCAGGTCAAGGTGCATTTCTGACCTGCCTTCAGACCGAGAACTGAAGAAGAAAATATATTTGGGGCGCGTTGCCCACCAAGATCCCAAATATCCTGTTGCCTGCCCCATCTGCGTGGGTTTCCTCCGGGTGCTCCGGTTTCCTTCCTCAGTCCAAAAGATGTGCAGGTTGGGTGGATTGGCCATGAATTTTTTATTCATTTAATTATTATAGTAATCTATATTATTGTCACAAGTAGGCTTACATTAACACTGCAATGAAATTACTGTGAAAAGCCCCTAGTCGCTACACTCCGGCACCTGTTCGGGTACGCCGAGGGAGAATTCAGAATGTCCAATTCACCTAACAAGCACGTCTTTCGGGACTTGTGGGAGGAAACCGGAGCTCCCGGAAGAAACCCACACAGTCACGGAGAGATTGCGCCAAATCCGCACAGACAGTGACCCAAGCCGGGAATCGAATCCAGGTCCCTGGTGCTGCGAAGCAACAGTGCTAGCCATTGTGCTACCGTGCTGTCTAACGAGACGTGGGCACCGCTGGTTAGTTGCCTATCCCTAGTTGCCCTTCAGGAGGTGGTGGCGGGCTGCCTTCTTGAACCGCTGCAGTCCCTGAGATGTAGGTACACCCACAGTGCTGTTAGGGAGGGAGTTCCAGGATGTTGCCCCAGCGACAGTGAAGGAATGGCGATATATTATTTCCAAGTCAAGGTGGTGAGTGACTTGGAGGGGAACCTCCAGGTGGTCGTGTTCCCAGGTGTCTGCTGTTTAACAGCGTGAATTTTCAGCACCTTGAAGGAAAAAAGCTTCGGGTAGCACGGTAGCATACTGGTTAGCACAATTGCTTCACAGCTCCAGGGTCCTAGGTTCGATTCCCGGCTTGGGTCACTGTCTGTGCGGAGTCTGCACATCCTCCCCGTGTGTGCGTGGGTTTCCTCCGGGTGCTCCTGTTTCCTCCCACAGTCCAAAGATGTGCAAGTTAGCTGGATTGGCCATGATAAATTGCCCTTAGTGTCCAAAATTGCCCTTCGTGTTGGGTGGGGTTATGGGGATAGGGTGGAGGTGTTGACCTTGGGTAGGGTGCTCTTTCCAAGAGCCGGTGCAGACTCGATGGGCCGAATGGCCTCCTTCTGCACTGTAAATTCTATGATAAAAAAAAGCAGGAGAAAAAGTCTCGCTCACAGAGGAGGCTGGAGGAATCCCTGCTCTTGTAAACTCTAGCCCATTAATAATAATTGCTTATAAACAAGCTTGACTTTCTTTATATCTGGAAGGCAGTGGTTTCGGCATTAATGTTGCATTTTACAAACTAATTTTAACCAGGACTTCAGTGTGCTCAATTGTGACACTGTCAGAAATAACTTTTAGTGCCCTGTGCACTGCCCAAGGGAATAAGTCTTTTGATACATCTTACTTGTGCTTCCATTGAGACAGTATTTATAGATTCTACAATCAAACTATGATGGAGCAGACAGTAAGCCACAGTGCGCCATTTAGTGCAGGGTGTTTCAATGGATCTTTATCCCATCATCATTGGAGTTCTTTCCCACACGTTAAATAATGACAAGGAATTAATTTGCGCCAAATTAGCACGTCCGTCTAAGAATAACATGGCGACCCTACACCATCATCAAATGTTAATTTGAACGTTTCAGTTCTACCATCCCACCAGCTTGAAGTCCAATGTTGATCATAGAATCATAAAGTCGTACAGCATAAGAGGAGGTCATTCGGCCCATCGAGTTTGTGCTTGAAGGTCCATCTAGTTAGTCCCAATGTCGGCTCCTTCCTTTCATGTTTTTTTTCCTTCAAGTATTTATCCAGTTCTCTGTTGGATGTTACAAACATTTGGAAGAGGAGCAGAAGTAGTCCATTCGGCCCCTCGAACCTTCTTCACCATTCAATAAGATCATGGGTGATCAGTTTGCGTTTCATGTTCTACATTAGGGGAGGTGGTGGCGTAGTGGTATCGTCACTGGACTGGTAATCCAGAGACCCAGGACAATGCTCTAGGAATGGGTTCAAATCCCGCCATGGTAGATGGTGAAATTTGAACTTGAGAAAAATCTGGAATTAAAAGTCCAATAACGATGTCCATGAACCCATTGTCGGTTGTCATAAAAACCCAACTGGTTCACTAATACCTTTTCGGAGAGGGAAATCTGCCATCCTTACCTGGTCTGGCCTACATGTGACTCCAGACCCACAGCAATGTGGTTGACTCTTAAGTGGTCAAGCAAGGTCACTCAGTCCAAGGGTAATTAGGGAAGGGCAATAAATGCTGGCCCAGCCAGCGACGAATAAAAAGAGATTCCCATCTACCCTCAATAACCTTTGAACCCTTTGCCGAACTGTCGACCTAAGGCTTGAAATGTTCGGTGACCCTGCTTCACCACCTTCTGAGGCAGAGAACTCCAAAGTTCTCCGTTCCTGAAAGGTTAGGTGGGGTTACTGGGTTATGGGGATAGGGTGGAGGTGTGGGCTTCAGTATGGGTGCTCTTTCCAAATGCCGGTGCAGACTCAATGGGCCGAATTGGCTCAGTCTGCACTGTAAATTCTATGAATTGTGTTGCGACTCTGGGTCAAGTGGGCTGGAATTGACTAGTCCAGGGTGTTGTAACAAGGGAGAGCAGCGGTTGGAGGTATGGTTGCCCGGATTCATGAGGTACCCAATCAGGAGGTGGCTGATGATGCCAGTGCGGAGGACACAAACTGGTATGGAGACTCTCTATAATGAGGCTCATGGTCCAACACGCGGCCTGGTTGAGCAGGTGAAAGGCCTGTTGAAGATGTGGTTCTGGTGCCTGGGCCGATTGGGGGGGTGCCCTCCAGCACAGCCCCAGAGGGTGTCCTGCATAATTGTGGTCTGCCGCGCTCTCCAAAGCTTGGCGCTGCAGAGGGGATTCTGGCCTTGGGTCACTGTCTGTGCGGAGTCTGCACGTTCTCCCCGTGTCTGCATGGGTTTCTCCAGGTGCTCCAGTTTCCTCCCACAGTCCAAAGATGTGCAGGTTAGGTACATTGGCCATGATAAATTACCCCAGAGTGTCTAGGGATGTGCAGGTTAGTTGGGGTTATGGTGTTTAAGGGGATAGGACCGGGGAGTGGGGTAGGGTTCTCTTCCAGAGGGCCAGCGCATACTCGATGGGCCAAATGGCCTCCTTCTGCACGGTATGAATTCTATGGATCGATGGGCACTGTTGCCAAATAACAATTGAAGTAGTCAATCTCGATATCACCAGTTGCACATCAGGGACGGGATTCTCCGACCCCCCACCAGGCCGGAGAATCGCCGGGAGTGGTGTGAATCCCGCCTCCTGCCGGCTGCTGAATTCTCCGGCGCCAGGGTTTTGGCGGGGACGGGAATCGCGCTGCACCGGTCGGCGGCCGCTGACAGCCCCCCCCCCCCCACGCACCCCCCCCCCCCGGCGATTCTCCGGCCCGCGATGGGCCGAGCAGCTACCCGTTGTAGGCCGGTCCCGCCAGCGTAAATTAGACCTGGTGCTTACCGGTGGGACCTGGCTCTGCGGGTGGCCTCCGGGGTCCTTGGAGGGGGGCGCGGGGCGATCTGGTCCCGGGGGGGCGCCCCCACGGTGGCCTAGCCCGCGATCGGGGGCCCGCCGATCCGCTGGCGCGCCTGTGCCGCGGGAGCACTCTTTCCCTCCGCACCGGCTGCTGTGGACCTCCGCCATGGCCGGTGCGGAGATGAACTCCCCTGTGCATGCACTGGGATGACGCCAGCACAAGCTGGCTCTCCAGCGCATGCGCCAACTCGCTCCAGCCGGCGGAAGCCCTTGGCGCCAGTTGGCGCAGCGCCAAGCCCCTTCTGCGCCGGTTGGCGCGGCACTAACCCCACCGGCACTGGGCTGGCGCCTGAAGATGCAAAAGATTCCGCACCTTCCGGGCGGCCCGACGCCGGAGTGGTTCACGCCACTCCTCGGAGCCGGGACTGTCCGCCCCGCCGGGTGTGGGAGAATCTCGCCCCAGATACACTTAAGTGGGAACGTCTCAGAATTAAGGCAGTGAAAATGGGTCCATATCAAGGGAGAAAGTCTTAAAAAAAAAAGAAGAAGAAAAAAAAAAAAAAAAAGGAGTCTGCACGTCCTCCCCCTGTGTGCGTGGGTTTCCTCCGGGTGCTCCGGTTTCCTCCCACAGTCCAAAGATGTGCGGGTTAGGTGGATTGGCCATGCTAAATTGCCCGTAGTGACCTAATAAAAGTAAGGTTAAAGGGGGGGGGGGTTGTTGGGTTACGGGTATGGGGTGGATACGTGGGTTTGAGTAGGGTGATCATGGCTCGGCACAACATCGAGGGCCGAAGGGCCTGTTCTGTGCTGTACTGTTCTAAAAAAAAAGAACATAGAACATAGAACAGTACAGCACAGAACAGGCCCTTCGGCCCTCAATGTTGTGCCGAGCCATGATCACCCTACTCAAACCCACGTATCCACCCTATACCCGTAACCCAACAACACCCCCCCCCCCCCCCAACCTTACTTATATTAGGACACTAAGGGCAATTTATCATGGCCAATCCACCTAACCCGCACATCTTTGGACTGTGGGAGGAAACCGGAGCACCCGGAGGAAACCCACTTAAATGGGAATGGCTTTGTAGGGACCAATGGTGCCTAAAGTGGAGGAGGCGAGGGAGGAAAGCCTGTAGGAATACTGTGATGATCGGAATACCTTGCCCCTTTAAGAGGCTTGTGATGATCGGAATAACTTGCCCCTTTAAGAGGCTTGGAACCCTGGGGGACTCCGCCTCTGGCTACGCCCCCTGGGAAACAGTACTTAAGATGAGACTCCATTTTGCAAGCACGCTTCTCATGGAGGCTGCCATTGTTCACTGCTTATTAAAGCCTTTGATTACTGACCTAACGTTTGTGTGGTAATTGAGAGTGCCTCAAATACCATTGCAAATGGAGCTGCTCGGCTTAAATGTGCAGCTGGAAGTGACTCATGGTTACTTTATTTCCTGGAGAGAAGGAAATGGAATGAGACAAAACAACAATGATGTGGGTGGTAAAATAGAACAGAAAGAAATGGTTGGAGGTGACCTCCTCTGTGGTTGAGTCAATGGGAGCAGAAGGGTTATGTGATATGGTAATGGCGAGAGGGTGAGTGGCCGTGAATGAGTAAGGGAGGTCATGTGGAGGGATTGACTCACGTAGGACAGATAGGACGATGAGTTCAGACGAGAGGGGGAAATGGGAGGTGAGATGGAGATTAAAATGGGACAAAGATGCGTTTCTCATGTGCAGGGTCTGAGTGAGGCAAAGAGGGAGAATACAGGATTAGTGCTTGAAGGAGTGGGAGACGAAGAGTTTAAAACAGGAACGCAAGCGAGGCAGAACTTACAAATGCCACGGAGGTAAACAGATTGCTGGAAATGGGAAGTGTTCTGTCGCAGGATTCAGAAACTCAGAGCATTAAAATAGAGTTTCAGAGGATCTCGTAAATGAGATGGTGTATTAAAGAATGCAGAGGTGTTACGGCACAGAAGGAGGCCATTTGGCCCATCATGTCTGTACCAGGCTCTCTGAATGAGCATTATGACCGAGGGCCATTCCCCTGCTTGCCCCTTGTACCCTTGCACATTGGTTCCATTCAAATAATCGCCCCGTGCCCTCGTGAATGCTTCTTTTTGGACTCAGTACCTGGAATTTACAGCCTTTCCCACCGGCGGGATCTTCCCGTTCCAGCTGAAGGTGACCGACTCACCCTTCCTGCCAACCCTGCCCCCCCCCTCCCCCCGCAACGGGTTCCCCCGTGGCACGGCCTGTGAGAAACGCAAATGACCTTTGACCTCGGCAGGAAGATCTGGAAGATCTCACCCCGACGGTGCTGGAAAATCCCGGCCACTTACTTTTCCACATTGTAAATAATCCTCACCTTTTCCCGCCCCACTATTTTATTTCTCTTATTTGGGGCTACTGATGGTTTCCCCTCCCGGGTTGTGTTTTTTTTTCCATGTCTTCGTCACCAAGGCCCACCTGGGTCGCAATATCTGACCTACAGCAGCACTCCTGGTCATGCGAAGAATTACAATTGAGCTTGCCACTGCAGTCCCTCTCTTGACCAGCGGCGTCACCGTCGAGCACACAAGCTGCAAAAAAAACTAAGCCTCAAACCAAATTGGTCAAAGTTGCTCCGATTTCCCCGGCCTGCTCTTTTCATGGCTACGAAATATCCACGAGCCGGATATTTTTCCAGTCTCTTTGGAGTCTCTTGTTTTCATGACTTCATGGTCATGGTACCCAAGCGTAGCCCTGAGATTTTGGGCACTTGACCATTTTTAAAAAAAAATCCTCGCTCCTCGCTGGGCCACATCTGGCTTGACACCCCAGTGCAGAGCTGTGGGGGCGCTGCACTGTCAGAGATGCCGTCTTTCAAATGAGGCATCAAACCGAGAGCCCCACCTGCTCTCTCATAAAACCTTGCTCTCTCATAAGGCAGCACGGTAGCACAGTGGTTAGCACAGTCGCTTCACCGCTCCAGGGTCCCAGGTTCGATTCCCGGCTTGGGTCACTGTCTGTGCGGAGTCTGCACGTTCTCCCCGTGCCTGCGTGGGTTTCCCCCGGGCGCTCCGGTTTCCTCCCACACTCCAAAGATGTGCGGGTTAGGTGGATTGGCCATGTTAAATTGCCCTTAGCGTCCAAAAGGGTTAGGTGGGGTTACTGGGTTAAGGCGATAGGGTGGAGGTAGGGTGTGTCATGATATGCAGACACACACCCTGGGGCAGCAGGGTAGCATGGTGGTTAGCATAACTGCTTCACAGCTCCAGGGTCCCAGGTTCGATTCCCGGCTGGGTCACTGTCTGTGTGGAGTCTGCACGTCCTCCCCCTGTGTGCGTGGGTTTCCTCCGGGTGCTCCGGTTTCCTCCCACAGTCCAAAGATGTGCGGGTTAGGTGGATTGGCCATGCTAAATTGCCCGTAGTGTCCTAATAAAAGTAAGGTTAAGGGGGGGGTTGTTGGGTTACGGGTATAGGGTGGATACGTGGGTTTGAGTAGGGTGATCATGGCTCGGCACAACATTGAGGGCTGAAGGGCCTGTTCTGTGCTGTACTGTTCTATGTTCTATGTTCTACACGTAATTATATACAGGCAAGTGCAGACAAGCAGCTATTGGACAGAGAACAGAACATGACCATTAAGCAGTCAGGAGACGCAGGAGTGGGATCTGACTATAAAAGACTCACACTCCACCTCTTTCCACTGATGAACATCTAGAGCATATATGTCAAACTCAAGGCCCGCGGGCCAAATCCGGCCCGCGGTGGAATTATCTTTGGCCCGCGAGATAATATCTAATTACTTTTTTTTTTAATTTTAATTTTTTTTTTAAATTTAGATTAGCCAATTATTTTTTCCAATTAAGGGGCAATTTAGCGTGGCCAATCCACCTACTCTGCACATTTTTGGGTTGTGGGGGCGAAACCCACGCAGACACGGGGAGAACCTGCAAACTCCACACGGCCAGTGACCCAGAGCCGGGATCGAACCTGGGACCTCAGCGCCGTGAGGCGGTTGTGCTAACCACTAGGCCACCGTGCTGCCCTAATAATATCTAATTACTATTAAAGCTGGCCCCAGCAATTGAAGTGCCTATGGCGTATGATATGGCTGATGCCGAGTTTATTCAGGTGTAGTGTGAATCACAAAGTGTTGGCCTGTGGAAAAATGTTTTCATTAGAAATTACTCTGGAAAAGCTCCAGATAAAGCAATAAGAAATAAATGCAACTAATTTTTTTATTTATTTAATATTTAATGTTTTTATAGGCAATAACCTAAGCTTTATTAGTTCCAGGTTCAATAAGTTTATTTCAATAAGTTTTGCAAAAAAACATTGAACCAGTCCGGCCCTCGACTTGTCCCGATTTTTAAATTTTGGCCCACGGTGTATTTGAGTTTGACACCCCTGATCTAGAGAGTCAGTCAAGGGTGTTGTTACAATCTCACACCTCCAGCACGTGGCTAAGAGCTAATCTGGTTCAGTCAGACAGAGTAACCACACTTAAGTTAGCAGAGAGTCGAACTCACAGAGAACTGAGCCAACTGTGTTATTAGTTCAATAAACCTGATTGAATTAACTTCAAGGTCTGGAGTATCTTTTTGATCTAAGCTGCATCCAGTTGCAGCCAGTGTTAGACCAGTGTACCTAACACGACAGGGTGCTCTTTCCAAGGGCCGGTGCAGACTTGATGGGCTGAATGGCCTCCTTCTGCACTGTGGATTCTATGATTCTATGATACCATAAAACGTAGAGCAGAATTAGGCCATTCGGCCCATCGTATCTGCCCCGCTATTCAACCATGGCTGATGTGTTTCTCATCTCCATTCTCCTGCCTTCTCCCCATGACCCCTGATCACCTTATTAATCAAGGACCTATCTACCTGTCTTAAAGACACTTTGTGATTTGGCCTCCTCAGCCTTCTGCAGCAAAGGGTTCCACAGGTTCACCATCCTCAGCTGGATATGAATCACACCATCCGGTGGGCGCTCCTGAGTGTCCCGATCAATGTTAAATCCCTCGGCCAGCATCGGGAAGAAAAACCGTTAGCCCGGTCATTATCGCATTGCCATTGGTGGCATCTTGCTGTGCACAAATCGGCCTCCGTGTCTCTTACGTTACAACAGTGACTACAGTTCAGAATGGCACCTTGGGGTATTCAAGGTTTTGAAAGGTGCTTAAATAAATACAATGCCTCAGTTCATTTATACTTCCTCATGGATCAAATAACCAGTGTTAAATATAGACCTTCCACAGTGTACTGCCAATTGATCTATCCTGTATGACCAACATGTTGATTGATAGGCAGCAGGCTGTCTGTTCCGACATGCAGCCTTTTCAATTTTCGTGCAATTCCTGGACATTTATCACAAAAAAGCCACCATTCCATTTATCACAACACCATGGTGAGGCAAGGACATACAGGTGCCGTCAGTCAAGGGAATCAGGAGCAATGCGTTTTGTTTCAGAAAGTGTGTTGATTTATTGTGTCTACCTCTCAATGATTCAATCATCTACTAAAATGTGTCCCCTGCCCAGGCCGACACTAGCAAAGGGTAGCTGCTGACCCGACAGTGAGCATTATGTGTTCTCAGGGAACATACCTGTGTAAACATTAGATTGTGGCTGATGTTTTTTGTATTGAGTCAAGCGACAACGTACAAGATGGAATCGCTTTATATCAGCAAAGTGAAACAGGCAATGGATGAACTTCGCTCTCTGTGAGATGGGATTGAAGATCTTGGACGTTAAAATGTCAGAAATTATAAGGCAACTTTCGCAACTTCCGGAAGTCGCAAAGTACTTTACGGCCAATGAAATGAAATGAAAATCGCTTATTGTCATGATAAGGCTTCAATGAAGTTACTGTGAAAAGCCCCTAGTCGCCACATTCCGGGAAATAGAAAAGGCATGTCAGAAAGGCAAGGTCACGGTGATCATGGGGGACTTCAATATGCAGGTGGATTGGGTAAATAACGTAGCCAGTGGATCCAAAGAAAAGGAATTCATGGAATGCTTACAAGATGGCTTTTTGGAACAGCTTGTCATGGAGCCCACAAGGGAGCAGGCTATTCTGGACCTAGTGCTATGTAATGAACCAGACTTTATAAAAGATCTTAAAGTAAGGGAACACTTAGGAAGCAGCGATCATAATATGGTTGAGTTCAGTCTGCAGTTTGAAAGAGAGAAGGCAAAATCGGATGTAATGGTGTTACAGTTAAATAAAGGTAATTACGAGGCCATGAGAGAGGAACTGGCGAAAATCGACTGGAAGCAGACCCTAGTGGGGAAGACAGCAGAGCAAAAATGGCAGGAGTTTGTATGCATAATTGAGGACATTGTACAGAGGTTCATCCCCAAGAAAAGAAAGATTATCCGGGGAGGGATTAGACAGCCATGGCTGACAAAGGAGGTCAGGAAATGTATCAAAGAAAAAGAGAGATCCTATAAAGTGGCCAAAAGCACTGGGAAATCAGAAGATTGGGAAGGCTACAAAAACAAACAGAGGTTAACAAAGAGACAAATAAGGAAGGAGAGGATCAAATATGAAGGCAGGCTAGCCAGTAATATAAGAAATGATAGTAAAAGTTTCTTTCAATACATAAGAAACAAACGACAGGCCAAAGTAGACATTGGGCCAATTCAAACTGATTCCGGAAGGCTAGTGATGGGAGACGAGGAAATGGCTGGAGAACTTAATAAGTACTTTGCGTCTGTCTTCACAGTGGAAGACATGAGTAATATCCCCAAAATTATAGAGGGTCAGGGGGCTGAGTTGAGTATGGTTGCCATTACAAAAGAGATGGTGCTAAAAAAGCTAAAAGGTCTTAAAATTGACAAATCTCCTGGCCCCGATGGGCTACACCCTAGAGTTCTGAGAGAGGTGGCTGAAGAAATAGCGGAAGCGTTGGTTGAGATCTTTCAAAAATCACTGGAGTCAGGGAAAGTCCCGGACGATTGGAAGATCGCTGTTGTAACCCCCTTGTTCAAGAAAGGATCAAGACAAAAGATGGAAAATTATAGGCCAATTAGCCTAACCTCGGTTGTTGGTAAAATTCTAGAATCGATCGTCAAGGATGAGATTTCTAAATTCTTGGAAGAGCAGGGTCGGATTAGAACAAGTCAACATGGATTTATTAAGGGGAGGTCGTGCCTGACGAACCTGTTAGAATTCTTTGAGGAGGTGACAAGTAGGTTAGACCAGGGAAACCCAGTGGATGTGGTCTATCTGGATTTCCAAAAGGCCTTTGATAAGGTGCCACACAGGAGGCTGCTGAGTAAGGTGAGGGCCCATGGTGTTCGAGGTGAGCTACTGGCATGGGTTGAGGATTGGCTGTCTGACAGAAGGCAGAGAGTTGGGATAAAAGGTTCTTTTTCGGAATGGCAGCTGGTGACCAGCGGTGTCCCACAGGGTTCAGTGTTGGGGCCACAGCTGTTCACCATATATATTAATGATCTGGATGAAGGGACTCTAGCGAATTCTAGCGAATGGGGGCATTCTAGCGAAGTTTGCCGATGATACGAAGTTAGGTGGTCAGGCAGGTAGTGCTGAGGAAGTGGGGAGGCTGCAGAAGGATCTAGACAGTTTGGGAGAGTGGTGCAGGAAATGGCTGATGCAATTCAACGTGAGAAAATGTGAGGTCTTGCACTTTGGAAAAAAGAATCCAAGCATAGACTACTTTCTAAACGGTGAGAAAATTCATAATGCCAAAGTACAAAGGGATCTGGGAGTGCTAGTCGAGGATTCCCTAAAGGTAAACATGCAGGTTGAATCTATGATTAAGAAAGCGAATGCAATGTTGTCATTTATCTCAAGAGGGTTGGAATATAAAAGCAGCGATGTGCTATTGAGCCTTTATAAGGCTCTGGTTAGGCCCCATTTGGTGTACTGTGTCCAGTTTTGGGCCCCACATCTCAGGAAGGACATACTGGCACTGGAGCGTGTCCAGCGGAGATTCACACGGATGATCCCTGGAATGGCGGGTCTAACATATGATGAACGGCTGAGGATCCTGGGATTGTATTCATTGGAGTTTAGAAGGTTAAGGGGAGATCTAATAGAAACTTACAAGATAATACATGGCTTAGAAAGGGTGGACGCAAAGAAACTGTTTCCGTTAGGCGAGGAGACGAGGACCCGTGGACACAGCCTTAGAATTAGAGGGGGTAAATTCAGAACAGAAATGCGGAGACATTTCTTCAGCCAGAGAGTGGTGGGCCTGTGGAATTCATTGCCACGGAGTGCAGTGGAGGCCGGGACGCTAAATGGCTTCAAGGCAGAGATAGATAAATTCTTGATGTCGCGAGGAATTAAGGGCTACGGGGAGAATGCTGGTAGGTGGAGTTGAAATGCCCATCAGCCATGATTGAATGGCGGAATGGACTCGATGGGCCGAATGGCCTTACTTCCACTCCTATGTCTTATGGTCTTATGGTCTTATTCCGGCGCCTGTCCGGGAAGGCTGGTACGGGAATCAAACCGTGCTGCTGGCCTGCTTTCAAAGCCAGCGATTTAGCCCAGTGAGCTAAACCAGCCCCATGGAGATTAGCCACTGTTATGATATCGGAAACGTGGCAGCCAATTTGTGGATAGCGATCACCCACAACCATGCAATGGGTTAATGACCAAAAAGCATCGTGGGACTCTCCATTCCTGAGACTAAGTGTTGACGCCGGGGCAGGATTTGTGGACTTTCACGACAGCAAAACTGGCACCTGGATCGATTCAGCGACTGTGGAGGGGCTAGCACTGGCGCCGTGTGGAACACAATCGATTCCAATGGGAAACGGTGCCGGATACATCGGATTTGTGCTTGACACTCAGGAGGCCGACAAGCTGTACCCATATATACACACTTCACTCCCCACACACACCACCCCAGCCAACAAGGTGGCACTGGTTGTGTTGGAGTACGCCCATATGACTAATGTGTCGGCTGGGGCCGGAGGGCATTGAGGGAGGTGGGGGCCTGGTGTACACCTTTACGGCCCATGCCCCTAAGTTCAAAGTGGGCCGTCAGTGGTGTGCACAGCTGCATGGCTGCCTTGCCGGCTGCGGCAATGGTGCTCCGTGTCCATCCACCCCGATGCCACAGCTCACCTCCTGGCCAACCCCCGCTACTCCCCCCCCCCCCCCCGACCCTGGCAGAAGCCCCCCCCAGCCAGAGGCACAACTATCAGCAAACCATGGCGATGTTGGACACTTTCTGTACCCCCTCTCTCTCTCCCTCAGCAGCCACGCTGCCTGTTTCAATTCTTAAAAGCACAAGGGAACCGCGTCATCGGAAATTCGACCCATTGGAGACAGTGAATCGAGGAGGCTCTGGAGAATACCTGGTCAGGCCCGCTACTGATAGGCCAAGGATGTTTACTGTACATGCGTTCTGGAACGCATTAATGCCGCTGTCAAGGCAACGGAAAATTGTGACTTGGCGTGAAATTGGCGCCTGCCGTGATTTTGACGTCGGAACTGATTCTCCGCCCAATGCATTTCCCGATTCCGGCGTCCGCCGACGGAGATTCCCGCCCCATGTTTTTGTGACGTTTATTGGACGTTTATTGCACAGAGCATCAAGGATAACTCCCCTGCTGTTCCTTCAAGTAGTACCACAGACAAATGGGGCCTCAATTTAAGGTCTCATCTGACAGATATCTCCTCCGACAGTGAGTGTTTCCTCAGTACTGCACTCAAGTATCAGCCTTGATTTTTGTGCTCAAGTACTGCAGTCGGGCTTGAACCTATATCCTTCTGACTGACTGCCCAGACTGAGCTAGAGCTTACAAATGTCACAGCTGACCGCCCAGAAGTTTGCCATCAATGTCCTTCACCTCAGTGTTGGCAATAAAATCCATTCCAGACCTCCGCTTACAATCCTAGATCAGAACCCCAACAGTTGCTAGGATACCAGCCAAAACCCCTGACCTTTTATTTAATTTTGTAAGATTGTGAGGAAAGGATATTTTGCTTCAGGACTGATTCCAGGGCACAAATAGGGCTATGGTATATTAAACCAAACTTTATTACCAACACAGGATTGCTAACTTTAACATCATACAGGAAAATAGCTCCCAATTACCCGTTAATCAAAACTTAACAGTGAAATGAAACACTCCTCACTGTTACCTTTTATCTCCACTCAACCAAAGCCCATCTTAGGTCAGAATCCATTTTTAAATACAGTCAGCAGAGCCAGGGTTACCGGCTGTACACTTGACAAAAATTCTCCCTTTCAAATCTGGTCAGGAAACAGCCCACAGCTTCTTGCCTGGGTCAGACCACTGCTTAACCTGCCAGCATTTGAGAGACTGCCCCTGTCCTGTTCGCCGACAGATCAAAACTTACTAGGGTTAAGCCTTAATGTGACACTAATAAAGATTATTATTAAAAAACACCTCCTCATCGCAGATCCCACAGCCCACCCACTCGGCTTAAACCTGTCGTGCCACCATTTGGCACTCCACCCATTTCCACACACGCCAATACCTTTGAGCAGCAAATTGGCACAAGTGAGGCCTCTAAGGGACTCTCAACTGCCGCTGTGGTGCCCTCCAATCAATGAATCTTACCCCCGACAAAATGCAGCGGAGGATTCAGAGAGCTTCATTTAGCCACAGCAGTCTAAGAAAACACCATTAACACTAAGCATAGGGAGGTGTAGTGATCTTGAAGCTTAAGCGTTTGAAGACATGTCAACAATTATAATTGGGAATACACAGAAAGCTGGAATTAAGAATTAACCAATATCTGGGGAGATGGAGGACTGGATCACACTTGAGTGATTTGAATGCACTTGGAGCTTGGAATGCACTTACCTCTCTTTGATGTGGTCAATGATTGTAAATATTGGGGTTTCGCCACTTCGGCCACTGAACCATGAAGGGAGCTGAATGAACCAAGGCTTACATTAACACTGTAACATTACTGTGAAAATCCCCTAGTTGCCACACTCCGGCGCCTGTTCGGGTACACTGAGGGAGAATTCAGAATGTCCAATTCACCTCACAAGCAGGTCTTTTTGCCGGTTCCATTCCTCCTGCTATGGGGTCTCTGCTATCATCCCTTGACGTGGTGGTCTTAGCCAGACGGTTGGCGTGATGGGGGGAAGAGCATTTGAGCTTAACTTTGAACTTAAAGGCAAGGTTTCAGAGGTGCGTTCTATTTAGTATCTGCAAAAATGGCTGTAGCAACATTTTGTGGAAGTTGAATGACTTGCAAATGTAGCTGCCTACATAATGTATCGACACGACTGAATTGACCTTATTAGTGACATGGGTAATGCGTTATGATATTTAGGCAGTTTACCCCCTGGTGATAGCTAGATTGAAAATGTACTTTCTGTTTAAAAGCAGCGATGGGAATCCCACATAATTTTGTAGAAATTTAATGAATGTATCGCATAAAACTGTAAAGTTCGGCCTAAATATTGCCTATATATTATTGTACTAATCAGCTACTGGCTAGTGGAGATATCAGGCAGGATTCACCGATTTCCCCCAACCACGTGTTTCTCGGTGGAACGATCGGTGGCAATCGTTCATTGCAGATGGGAATCTCTATTCCCGCCGCTTGTCAATGGGATTTCCCATTGAAGCCACCCCACGCCGCCGGGAACCCCACGGGCTGGGGTGCATTGCCGGCGGTAACAGAGAACCTTAGCAGCCGGAGGATTACGGCCACTATCACTGCGCCACATCAAGTGAGTGAAAACATCCCTTTTGCGCAACTGACTACGATCTTCAGGAGCACAGGGGCTGGCTTGGAACACTGGGCTAAATCGCTGGCGTTTAAAGCAGACCAAGCAGGCCAGCAGCATGGTTCAATTCCCGTACCAGCCTCCCCGGACAGGCGCCGGAATGTGGTGACTAGGGGCTTTTTCACAGTAACTTAATTGAAGCCTACTCGTGACAATAAGTGATTTTCATTTTATTTCACTTTGCTTTGCCAATAATTTGCAGATCAGAAGACTTTGAAGGGTTCGGTCAAGCATATCCTTCACAATAATCAGAATTCTCCAAAGAATCTTCATTAGTTGGCCCCTTATAAACGAATAGGATTGTGTACCTGTCAACCTTACTCGGTAGAAAACACAATAGAATTTCATCAGCAAAAACACAGTGGAGTTTTAAAGCCTTATTACTGTCACTTTCATGGGGATAAGATGGGACTATCAATGTCGTCTGTCACGGTGCAAAAAACACATATTTCCAATTTAATACAAGACGATAAAATGAAATGAAAATCGCTTATTGTCACGAGTAGGCTTCAAATGAAGTTACTGTGAAAAGCCCCTAGTCGCCACATGCCGGCACCTGTTCGGGGAGGCTGTTACGGGAATCGAACCGTGCTACTGGTCTGCTTTTAAAGCCAGCGATTTAGCCCTGTGCTAAACAGTCATAGGCTAGCTGCAATACAGAAGGAGGCCATTTGGCCTGTCCTGCCTCTGCTGGCTCTCTGCAGGAACAATGCACCACAGGAAATGGAAGATTTATTTGTCCCCCCACTAATGCAAGGCTCCTTGCCATGTTATTGGGGATGACAGAAATCCATTATTGCTCCTCTTCAGCTGCTCCATGTATAGGTGCGTCTGAGATGTCTTGAGTGAACTGCAACTGAATTTGGATCTCCAACATCAGCCTGGAGAAGAAGGTTGGCTGGGCTTTGCGTTCTGGAAGCTGAATTGATCTGGGAAAGGAGTTACACGCATGACGATGGAGAAACAGGAGATGCTTTACTCCATTCCAATATCAACCACTGAATACAGTGAGCATACTTTTCTCCTTTTTCGGCACTCCCTCAGGATGGAGCATTTTTTAGACATAGCGTTTACAGTGCAGAAAGAGGCCATTCGGCCCAGCGAGCCAGCACCGGCCCATGGAAAGATCACCCTCCCTAAGCCTACACCTGCACCCTATCCCCGAAACCCCATCTAACCTTTTTGGACACTAAGGGCAATTTATCATGGCCAATCCACCTAACCTGCACATCTTTAGACTGTGGGAGGAAACCGGAGCACCCGGAGGAAACCCACGCAGACACGGGGAGAATGTACAGACTCCGCACAGACAGTGACCCGGCCGGGAATCGAACCTGGGACCCTGGAGCTGTGAAGCAACAGTGCCATCCACTGTGCTACCGTGCCGGGATGACCTTATCCCACTCCGGAGTGGGTCCTGATGCGACTAAGAAATCCGATGCTGGATCCATACACTCTATCACAGGTAGGGCAGTCAGCGCCTGATGAGGCAGGTGGGTAGGGCGTTCGGAATCTGGTCCACTCATTCCGCTGTTTGTGCTTGGCCTCCGCCTGGGCCTGTCGGAGAGGTTCAAAATGGCTGCCGCCTTGGCGGATGCTTATTCTCCAGTTTCGGGCGGTCTCGAGCAAGAGATTCTCACAGGTGGGTGGCGATATCGTCTTTTCTCAGGGAGGCTTTTAGGTACGCCCCTGAAATGTTTGCTGTGCCCACCCAGCAACCGCTTGTTGTGACAGAACTCAGAGTGGAGACCTTGTTTTGCGAGTCTTGCATCAGGCATGCGGACGATGTGTCCCCCCCAAAGTAGCTGATGAACAATGGCCAGTGCCTCAATGCTGGGGATGTCGGCCTGAAGAGAGGACACTGATGTGAGGTGATTCACAAAGGCCCCGCCTTCTCAACCTTGCCCCTCGCCTGAGATGTGGTGATCCTCAGATTAAATCATCGCCAGTCAGAGCTCAACTCCTCCAAGGGGAAAGCAGCCGATGGTCATCTGGGACTACAGCGACTTCACCTTGACCTTTTAATTGGTGCGCCTTTCCCGTCAGGGAATTAGCAATAATAATAATCTTTATTGTCACAAGTAGGCTTACATTAACACTGCAATGAAGTTACTGTGAAAAGCCCCATGTCGCCACACTCCGGCACCTCTTCGGATACACTGAGGGAGAATTCAGAATCATAGAATTTACAGTGCAGAAGGAGGCCATTTGGCCCATCGAGTCCGCACCGGCTCTTGGAAAGAGCACCCTTCCCAAGGTCCACACCTCCACCCTATCCCCCATAACCCAGTAACCCCACCCAACACTCAGGGCAATTTTGAACACTAAGGGGCAATTTAGCGTGGCCAATCCACCTAACCTGGGGCAGCACGGTAGCATGGTGGTTAGCATAAATGCTTCACAGCTCTCGGGTCCCAGGTTCGATTCCCGGCTGGGTCACTGTCTGTGCGGAGTCTGCACGTCCTCCCCGTGTGTGCGTGGGTTTCCTCCGGGTGCTCCGGTTTCCTCCCACAGTCCAAAGATGTGCGGGTTAGGTGGATTGGCCATGCTAAATTGCCCGGTGTCCTAAAAAGTAAGATTAAGGGGTGGGGGGTGTTGTTAGGTTACGGGTATAGGGTGGGTACGTGGGTTTGAGTAGGGTGATCATGGCTCGGCACAACATCGAGGGCCGAAGGGCCTGTTCTGTGCTGTACTGTTCTATGTTCTAACCTGCACATCTTTGGACTGTGGGAGGAAACCGGAGCACCCGGAGGAAATCCCCGCACACACGGGGAGAATGTGCAGGCTCCGCACAGAGAGACAGCGACCCAAGCCGGGAATCGAACCTGGGACCCTGGCGTTGTGAAGCAACAGTGCTAACCACTGTGCTCCCGTGCCACCCTTTTTTTTAAGGACGTGGGACATCTCCAGTGATTTAAGACATCTACTATATATTGCCCATGTCTCTAATACGTGCAGGTGGGCGGGCCGCAGACCATGAGCTGCGAGCTGTGTTTGAGATCTTTGTCATTGCCCAGTCTTTTCCTCAGAAGGCGCATTACGATTGTGCAGAAGCATCAAGCCATTGTGTTGACAAAGGTGAATCTCGTAAGAGGCATAAATGTTTAGGCCCAGTACAATCAAGATAATGTACTGCAGGATAACGATCAGGTATCAGGTTAAACGTGACACAGAAGCCTGCTGCATCTAACACTCTCAAATTCTCGCCTTCCAACCAGCACCACTAAAAAGCTGATTAATGAAGCACGGGAAGAGGTTTGTGTTGTGCTGTGACCACTGGGGATGAGGGAAACTAAAAACTCATTAAAATAGTCCATAATAGCCATCACCAAGAGGACACATTTAGTACGTCTGTCCCCGAGATTTAAATCATGAGATGGAGAAACAAATAGACTATGCGCCTTTATCAGCATTGCTTGAACAAGTCTTTTCATCACTAACGCTCTTGGAACACTGATAAGGCTGCGTTCAACAACCATCTCCAACTACCAGAGATTTGTTTTTTTCAACTGACAGCCATACTTAGGACAAAAGTCGTTGCTAGGGGTGGAAAACAATAATTCCTGAAGGGAATTTTTACAAGAGATTGGGGATTTTAGCAACATCCCAGGAGTCGGAGGAACGGGCGCCGGAATGTGGCGACTAGGGGCTTTTCACAGTAACTTCATTTGAAGCCTACTCGTGACAATAAGCGATTTTCATTTCATTTCATTTCGTGCTGTTTTCTCCACCGACAGAAATGTACCAGCTGCAATAAAGGGTTTTGATTTCCCAACACGAGGACCGTTCTTTAATGTTTCTCTCACAGGGCAGGTTTGGAGGCAGCAGGACATGTTTGGTCAGGCGGGTGGGTGGGGGCCCTGACAGTTTCCCGCCTCCACGCCCGTCAAGGGAAGGCCCCTGGATGGGCCTTCCCACCCTGCTGCCAGTTGAGGCCTTTAAGTGGGCACTTAATTTCCAATTAGGACCCCCCTCCACACCCCTCACACCATTGGTATCCTTCAAACAGGCGGGGATATTGTGGGCTGGTTTAGCTCACTCGGCTAAATCGCTGGCTTTTAAAGCAGACCAAGCAGACCAGCAGCACGGTTCAATTCCCGTACCAGCCTCCCCGGACAGGCGCCGGAATGTGGCGACTAGGGGCTTTTCACAGTAACTTCATTGAAGCCTACTCGTGACAATAAGCAATTTTCATTTTTTTTTTCATTTTCATATGTGGTGAACGACCTTTGAATGCAGTGAGTGGTCATGACCCAGAGCTCACTGCTTTTACATATGCAGAAGCAGATGTGATCAACAACTTCAACGGGAAACTGGGTGCCACTTGTAGGTCTACAAGAATAGAGTTGGGGAGTGGAACTGATTGCTTTACCCGGGCCTTCTTTTGAGACTCTTTGATCACATTGCACCGTCCTCCCATTGCACTGGGTCCGGATCTAATTGCACTGGACCCAGAGAGCGTCGAAGGGTAGAACTCTCCATGAGGCAATGAGCAAAGATGAATGAAGGGAAAGCCAGATAACCACAGGGTTCGATTCCCGGCGTGGGTCACTGTCTGTGTGGAGCCTGCACGTTCTCCCCGTGTCTGCTTGGATTTCCTCCGGGTGCTCCGGTTTTCTCCACCAAGTCCCAAAAGATGTGCTTGTTGGGTGAATTGGACATTCTAAATTCTTCCTCAATGTACCCGAACAGGCGCCAGAGTGTGGCGACTCGGGGATTTTCACAGTAACTACATTGCAATGTTAATCTAAGCCTACTTGTGACACTAACAAAGATTGTTATTATTACATGACGAAGAAAGGGGCTGAGAACGGTAACGCTGATGGGGTTAGATGAAATTGTTTTTTAGTGAACATCAACCTGTTTAATTGAATGGATGGCCTCTTTCTGTGCTGCACATTCATGTGATTCTATGAATACTCTTTCTCAACAGGTCCGTTCAGATGATCCAAGACAATCAGCTTTAGATTTTACCTCACACACTAGCTCATCAAAAGACCTAATTTTGCCTGACGGCTAATGTCAAACTAAGGTCGCAATCTCGCTGTGTGTGTGTGTGGGAAAGATCAGGCTGCATTGTGAGATACCCTGCTGGCAAAGGTCTTGCCAACCTTCACCATCGAAAGTCACAGGTGAGCAACAGGGATTCGGGTTGGGTACTGGGGGACGGCCAACAGCAAGGAGTCGAGTGCTTGAGGGATCGGGCTGCCGAATGGTAAGAAAAATGATCATGTGTTGTGAATTCAAAGCTTTCCTCTCTCTTTCCTTCGCTGACAGTAACTCTTAAAAATAAACAAGTTGTGTCTGAAGTAGGACTGAGAATTGTTCGCTTTGAAACTTTGTTTTCGGATTGATTTGGGACAAGTTGTCGGCAGTTTCTCTCCCTCTCCTGTCGGTGCTTCACACAGCCCACCAGCTTTCTATAGAATCCCTACAGTGCAGATGGAGGCCGTTTGGCCCATCGAGTCTGCACCGACCCTCTGAAAGAGAACTCTACCCAGGCCCACTCCCCGACCCTATCGCCGTAACCCCATAACCCAACCAAACCTATGTAACTTTGGACACTAAAGGGCAATTAACGTGGCCAATCCATATAACCTGCACACCTTTGGACTGTGGGAGGAAACCGGAACACCCGGAGGAAACCCACGCACACACGGGGAGAAGGTGCAAATTCCACACAGACAGTCACACAAGGCCGGATTTGAACCCGATTCTCAGGCGCTGTGAGTCAGCAGTGCTAACCACTGTGCCGCGGTACCTCCCATCACCAGGGCGAGAACGTTTTGGTGCAGAATGGGAGGGACCCCCATCCCGGGTCGGCATGTCTCCCGGCAGCGAGGGAAGCTGCCATTTTTACACCAATAATAACTCTGAAAGAGTTAGACAAAACAAAACCACTGCTCACTTTCAGCGGGATTATTTTTAACCACGCAGAACAGGCAGCACAAGGGACAATCCCTCCCTCCCCCCCCCCCCCCCCCCCCCCCCCCCCCCCCAACACACACACACACACTTGCAAAACCACAGGCGACACACCTACCACTCTCTCCCCCCCATGTGCAAACTAAGGACACCTCCAGGCACAGCATTCCCCCACCTGAAAGGGATTCCACCCCCCACCCATCGGCCTGACCCGAGGATTCCTTCGCTGCAGGTCCCAAGCTGCTCCAGCCACTGGGGGTTTCAACAACAATTCCCAGAGCGGGCGATTTCACATTAAAGTTTTCTAATTCCAGCGGGCCATGCCTTTCCGACACTGAGTGGGTGTTATTGCGCGTTGTTACCATCTGGGGGTGATACATGGGTCACTTCTGGGTTGTCTTTTGCTTACTGACTTCCATAAATAATCTGGAGCAAAGAGTCATAACTCCAGTGGCTAAATCTGCTGATGATACGAAGCTATTAAAGATGGCAACCCCCACAGCCAAAGAGGACTTGGAGATATTTGGAAGTTGGGTAGACTGGGCAGTGGATGGACATTAAGGCACAGAAAAGAGGTTCTGGAGCCAGAATATCCCCAGGGTGGCACGATGGCACAGTGGCTAGCATTGCGGGCTCACGGCGCCAGGGATCCGGGTTCGATTCCAGCCCGGATGACTGTCTGTCTGAAATGAGTACGTTCTCCCCGTGTGTGCGTGGGTTTCCTCAGGGTGCTCTGGTTTCCTCCCACAGTCCAAAGATGTGCAGGTTAGGTGGATTGGCCGTGCTAAATTGCTCCCCTGGTGTCCAAAAGGTTAGATGGGGTTATGGGGACAGGTTGGGAGATTGGGCCTGAGTAGGATGCAGACTCAATGGGCCGAATGGCCTCCTTCTGCACTGTAGGGATTCTATGATTCTATGAAGAATCATCACTTAAATGCAAACATACTGCGTGGAGCATAGATAGAGCTGAAGGTTTTGATTGACAGTGAACTGAAACTGTTGCAACAATGCTGTAAAGGGATCAGATTAGAAGTTGAGATGTATGAAAAGGGCTGTGTGGATCCAAATAGTGGGGCAATTATTCCAATTTATAAATCATTGCTTTGATGGCATTAAGAATATTGCAGGACCGAAAGGATATTACAGATATTGAAAGAATAGAGAAGAGAGAAACCAGATGACTGAAGGGATTGCATTCAGAGGAGCTGTTTTAGAAATGAGGCAGGTGAAAATATGAAGGGTGAGAGGTCACTGCTTTCAACACCAGATAATTTAGGCCATGTCAAATGCCCCACTGAAACTTGTCCAGAACAGGAGAGCCAAAGGGCATGGTCAGCACTAGGAGCAGGACAACCTCCAGCGCAGCACAGTAGCACTGTATGTTCTATGTTCACAGCTCGATTCCCGGCTTGGGTCACTGTCTGTGTGGAGTTTGCACCTTCTCCCTGTTTCAGTGTGGGTTTCATCCGGGCGCTCCGGTTTCCTCCCACAAGCCCCAAAAGACGTGCTGTTAGGTGAATTAGGCATTCTGAATTCTCCCTCTGTGTACCCGAACAGGCGCCGGAATGTGGCGACTAGGGGCTTCCCACAGTAACTTCATTGCAGTGTTAATGCAAGCCTACTCGCGACAATAAAGATTATTATTATTTAACCTGCTGTTCCATGAACACTCAAGAAACTTGGACACCATCTCGGACAAAGCAGCTCGTTGATTGGCGGCCCACCCACCACCTCCAGCATCCTCTCCCTCCATCACCAAAGCGTTGTGGCAGCAGAGCATGGGCTCTCCGGGCCACACTGCAGCAACTCACCAAGGGCTCCTCGATAGCATCTTCCTAACCCACAATGGCTTCCGCCTAGGAGGTGACAACAGGGGTCTTGCTGCCAGGGCCGAAGAAGAACCAAGCGGCAGTGGGAATTGTAGACAGAGTCGATGGATGGGAGGCTGGCTTGCGTGATGGACTGGGCTACATTCACGACCTTTTGCAGTTTCCTGCGGTCTTGGGCAGAGCAGGATCCATACCAAGCTGTGATACAACCAGAAAGAATGCTTTCTATGGTGCGTCTGTAACAGTTGGTGGGAGTCGTAGCTGAAATGCCAAGTTTCCTTAGTCTTCTGAGAAAATAGAGTCGTTGGTGGGCTTTCTTAACTATAGTGTCAGCATGGGGGGGACCAGGACAGGTTGTTGGTGATCTGGACACCTAAAAACATGAAGCTCTCGACCCTTTCTACTTCGTTCCCATTGATACACTCAGGGGCATGTACTCCACTACGCTTCCTGAGGGCGATAACAGTTTAGGGCAGCACGGTAGCATAGTGGTTAGCACACATGCTTCACAGCTCCAGGGTCCCAGGTTCGAATCCGGCTTGGGTCACTGTCTGTGTGGAGTCTGCACGTTCTCCCCGTGTGTGCGTGGGTTTCCTCCGGGTGCTCCGGTTTCCTCCCGCAGTCCAAAGATGTGCAGGTTGGGTGAATTGGCCAGGCTAAATTGCCCTCAGGGTCCAAATTGCCCTTAGTGTTAGATGGGGTTACGGGGTTATGGGGATAGGGTGGAGGTATGGGCTTGGGTAGGGTGCTCTTTCCAAGAGCCGGTGCAGACTCGATGGGCCGAATGGCCTCCTTCTGCACTGTAAATTCTATGTAAATCTCCTTCATTTTGTTGACCTTGAGGGAGAGATTATTGTCGTTGCACCAGTTCACCAGATTCTCTATCTCATTCCTGTACTGTGTCTCGTCATTGTTTGAAATCCGACCCATTACGGTGGTGTCATCAGCAGATTTGAAAATCGAGTTGGAGGGGAATTTGGCCACACAGTTATAGGTGTACAAAGAGTAGGGGCTGGTTTAGCTCACTCAGCTAAATCGCTGGCTTTTAAAGTAGACCAAGCAGGCCAGCAGCACGGTTCGATTCCCGTACCAGCCTCCCCAGACAGGCGCCGGAATGTGGCGACTAGGGGCTTTTCACAGTAACTTCATTGAAGCCTATTCGTGACAATAAGCGATTTTCATTTCATTTCAGTATAGTAGGGGGCTGAGGATACAGCCTTTGTGGGGCACTGGTGTTGAGGATGACACCAGGAGGTGTTGTTGCCTATCCTTACTGATTGTGGCCTGTGGGTTAGGAAGTTCAGGATCCAGTCACAGAGGAAGGAGCCGAGGCCAAGGCCACGGAGTTTGGAGATGAGTTTCGCAGGAATAATGGTGCTGAAGGCTGAGCTGTAGTCAATAAATAGGAGTCTGACATAGGTGTCTTTGATATCTAGGTGTTCCAGTGTTGAGTGCAGGGCAAGGTTGTGGACCTGTTGCAGCGGTAGGCGAGCTGTAGTGGATCAAGGCAATCCGGGAGGATGGAGTTGATTTGTGCCATGACTAACCCTTCGAAGCACTTCATAATGATAGTTGTCAGAAAAAGCTCATCTCTCTCGAGGAGCGACATCTTTGGGGTGGTGGGGATAGGACATGCCTAGTGCAGAACATCTGACTGAAGTTTCCAAGTTCAATGTGGAACACGCAATACATAAATTGCTCAAATGCCAAGGAATTCCTAACCCACCGGCCAGAATTTTACAGCCCTTCCTGGCCGGTGGGATATTAGGGTCATTGGAAATACAGTTGATTAAATGGACCGCGCATTTGATGGGGGGGAATACGCTGTGGCGAGGCCATACAATCCTGGCCGTAGTTTTTATTTTCACTATGGCAAGGTCCATCATACCTGGTAAGGACAAACTCCATCAAATCCCCTCTTGACCTGCTCCGCTGTGGATGAAACAGCCCCCTTTTCAATCAGGGTCGGCGACTGAAAATTGTGCCATGGTACCTTTGGCAGAAGGAGGGGTGGGCGGGGTGGGGGTGTAGTTGGGGGGCATTTAGCCCTTGGTTTGACATCCTATCCAAAATATAATGGGCGGAATTCTTCGTCGGCGGTATCCTCCGCTCCGCCGACAGCGCACCCACGCCTGCGGGTTTCCCGAAGGGGGTGAGTGGGTGTGGCCACAATGGGAAACCTCATTGATCTGCTGCCAGTACGGAGGATCCCGCTGCCGGCGAGGGCACACCGCGCCGGAAAACACGGCTGGCGGACCGGAGAATCCAGCTCTGCCCAATAGCTCTGACAGCGGGGTCAGAATGTCCGCCCAGACAGTAGGTGTTATCACCTCGGGACTCGAGCAGCGATATAGAAAAAGCAGAACAAGTAAATTTGATCTTAAAAACAGTTACAAATCATGAGGCAAAATAGTCAGTCCATCGCCAAACTGATCAAATTCTTCTCATAAATAACAATGCGACTGTGTAAAAGCCGCACAAGGCACTAAAATGCCCTCTGATTTAGCACACACTCCGATTGAAAGATGACAAGACGATGGGTCCAATTTAATATTGCCTTGCTCTTAAACTATTCTTTCCATTGATATCACCTGTAATGATGTTTGTGCAGTCCTGTCACTTTGCTCCGTTTGAATTTATGCCTACAGTGGACTTTTAGCATATAAAATTTGGGATTGAAATTGATTATTCCATGAACAGCAAAGGTGAGTAAGTCCTGGAAGTATTTATTTTGGGGATCAAAGGAGCAAAGTCATGAAGGGACTTCGGATTGAGGCGGCGCCTTGATTTTACACTTGTCATTGCAAGTTTCCAGGTCCCCTCCCTTCCCTGGCTTTGTGATCCCCTCCAGCCCTACAATCTCCCAAGATTCCATCAATTACTTCCCTGTTTTGGCATCCCTATTTTAAACATTCCATTAGTGGCTGTTCTTTCATTTGCCGTGACCGACACTACGTCCTGGAATTTCAATTTCTCTTTTTTTTTTTTAATTTAGAGCACCCGATTATTTATTTATTTTTTTCCATTCAAGGGGCAATTTAGCATGGCCAATCCAGCTAACATGGACATCTTTGGGTTGTGGGGGTGCAAACCACCCAGAAACGGGGAGAATGTGCAAACTCCACCCGGACAGTGCGGAATTTCCATTCCTGTACTTTTCTGTCCCTCTAACTTTCTTTCTACTCCCTGAAGTCACTCCAGAAAACCTACCATTTTGGCCAAGGTCTTGGGCAGCTGCCCTGATATCTTCACATGCGATTCGGTTTAAAATGTTCCTTGATAGCTGAAATGACCCTTATGAGGCCCACGGGGGGGCACCTCAGTTGAGCTCCCCATGGTACTCGCGGAATACCAGCCCCTCCGCGAGTGGGCAGAGGCCCACGAGCTGGGGCTCTTAAAACCGCCTTGTAGAAGACGGCCCAGACTGGGTTTGGTGCCTTTGGGAGGCCCGTCGAGACCATTGGACTGGAAGCTGCTTTGCGGCCTTTGCTTCTGTTGTTGAATTAAACTTTGTTTGAACTCACCTTCTTGGGCCTCCTGAGCTTTTTATACTGGCGACGAGGAGAAAAAAAAACAGCCGCCATTTTGGACGCGCAGACCGCACCAGAATTCCCCAGCACGAGAATGAGGTGAGCGAGACTTTAAAAAAATGCGGCTTTTCAGATGGCTAGAGGCCTTTGACGTGGGCGTAGAAGGCTGGGCCCAATATGCCGGACTGATGCGATATTTCCTCCAGGCAAATGGTGTTACTGGAGACCACCGACAAACGGTAATACCTCTGACCGCCTGTAGGGCACTGACGTTCAGTGTAATCAAGAGCCTCATCTCGCCGACAGACTCGAGAACATTTGACGAGCTTGTGGAACTTGTCGTGAATCATTATGACCCAAAGCCATCGGTAATAATGCAAAGATACCGATTGAGTATGACCGGGGAGTCGGTTACGGAATTTCTGATGCACCATCGCAAGTTAGCTGAATGTTGTGATTTCGGCCCATCCCTCCCGAGTTGTAGAGGGATCAGTTGGCGTGCGGCATTCACAATTGGACGACTCAAAGGAATTTTTTAGTGGAACCGGCCTTGGATCTGAAAAGGACCAGGGAGCTGCCACTCCCCTGCGAGAATGTAAAAAACAAAGTGTGTCCAGGAGCTCCTGTGTTCCATGAATTACGATGTGCACAGCATTGGCCGGCCCACATTCTGACGATGATGCCCCCCAAGGATAGCGCCTATCACAGTCACCACCAAAACAACATCGTGGTCAGACCCGATGGCCAAGGGCCACCGCGGCCTAACAGGGCATCTCTCCAGAGGACAATCAGGAATACTCACAGCTGTCCTGCACTTGTGGTTGGAGGGACCGTGGAGGTCAACAGCGAACGCATCGGCCAGGCCAGGTGACACAAGCGTCCCGAGCCAGAGCTTTGCACATTGCCCCACCTGAGGAAGATGACTTAATGCAGTTAAACTGCATCACGGCTCCCAGAGTAGCCCCAATAAGAAACGGGTAGCACGGTAGCATTGTGGTTAGCACAATTACTTCACAGCTCCAGGGTCCCAGGTTCGATTCCGGCTTGAGTCACTGTCTGTGCGGAGTCTGCACATCCTCCCCGTGTGTGCGTGGGTTTCCTCCGGGTGCTCCGGTTCCCTCCCACAGTCCAAAGATGTGTGGGTTAGGTGGATTGGCCACGATAAATTGCCCTTAGTGTCCAAAATTGCCCTTAGTGTTGGGTGGGGTTACTGGGTTATGGGGATAGGGTGGAGGTGTTGACCTTGGGTAGGGTGCTCTTTCCAAGAGCCGGTGCAGACTCGATGGGCCGAATGGCCTCCTTCTGCACTGTAAATTCTATGATTCTAAAATTCTATGAATAGTTACCCAAGTTTACGGTCATCTCATGTACATGTAAATCAGTGCAGGTTCTGGTGTGTCTGTTATCGGACAAGAAACGTTCAATCGGTTCCATTTGGGAATCCACCACCTGGGCTTGAAGGATACCAAGGCCCAGCTGGCAACATACACTGGGGAACCATTGACCATCAACGGGACCACGGTGATCCCGATAACCCATGGACAACAGGCTACCACTGGTTCAAGGACCCGGACCCAACCTCCTAGGCCGTGATTGGTTACAAAGACTCTGACTGGACTGGCAACAGATCTTCCGGATGAGAACTGATGGACTGTACGAAGCCCCCATAAAGTATCCAGAGATATCCCAGAAGGCCAGGGAAAAATAAAAGGGGCCAAAGCAAAAATTTACATTGACCCAGAAGCCCAACCCAAATATTTTAGGGCCCGACTGGCCACATACACCCTGCTTACGAAACTGGACGACGAACTGAGCCAGCTGGAGAACTTGGACATTATATGCCCGGCCCAGTTGGCAGAATGGGCAGCGCCAGTGATGCCGGTGCTGAAACCAGATGGGTCTGTCCGCCTGTGTGGCGATTTCAAGATGACAATAAACTGAGCCTCCCTCTTGGCCAGGTACCCCAAGCGTAGAAGACCTATACGCAAAGTTGGCCAGGGGTTACTCATTCACGAAGCTGGACATGAGACTCACGTACCTGTTGCTGGCGTTAGACATGGCCTCTCGAAAATATGTCATCGTCAACACCCACAAGGGGTTGTATGAGTACCACCGGCTTCAATTTGGGGTGTGCGATTTTCCGACCACGCTGTCGGGTTGTCTACTCAAAATAGTGGCCCTATAGCGGGGGTTGCTACGGAATCCCTTGCCATGCCCACCATGCTAAATTTGGATGGCAGTGGATCCCCTCTTGTTGCCGTTTCCATGAGTGCAAATCAGAGGCGATTCATCTCTGACGGGAGAACATAGGGCTGCATTCTCCCAAAATGGAGCTACGTCCCCACGAGGCGTAAAAACGCTGGCGTTTCACTCCGAAGATTCCTGAAGAAGGTTTGAGCCAATTCTATGTCCTGCAGGGGGCTAGCAGGGACCCGGAGTAATTCATGCTGCCTTAGCTGCGGGTAAAGTCCCCCGCACTTCTGGTTTCGAGTCCGCGCATGCGCATGGTGGCGGCCTCCAGCGCCATGGCGGACTCAGACCGCGGAGGCAGCTGCAAGATGTAGGCCCCCCCATCCAATCGGCCGCATGCCTGAAGATCCGTCCAGCCCGATTTGTTCCCTGGCCGCCCGTAAGGGTCCCCACATGTCCGATCTCCCCGCCCCCACCAGTGCGGCTACGGACTGAGTCCCCAACCACCACGCCAGCATCCTGACCGGCGATAGGTGGTTAGTTCCACGCCGCCGGGAACTCGGCCGGTCGGGAGCGGAGGATCGCTGGACTGGCCTCTGTCAATGGGCCCTAAGCCGTGCAGCGTACTCCGCGATTCTTGGGTCCTGGAGAATCTCTGGACAGGCACCGGGTCCGATTTCGGCGCGAAAGGTGATTCTCCGTCCTCGCGTCAAACGCGATTTCGGTGTGGGGCTGCGGAGTATCCAGCCCATAGTCTCCCAAATAGAGAACCCAGCCCCTGGTATTCCTCAGCATATAACAATATAATTCCGGCAGTGCAGAAGGAGGCCATTCAGCCCATTGAGTCTGCACCAACCCTCTGGAAGAGCACCCGAGGCCCAATCACCCCCCAACCCATCCCATCCCCATCACCCGAATTGCCCATCAAGGGGCAATTCAGCACGGTCAATCCACCTAACCTGCACATCTTTGGGCTGTGGGAGGAAACTAGAGCACCCGGAGGAAACCCACACAGACATGGGGAGAACGTGCAGACTCCGCACAGACAGTACCCAAGATCGGAATTGAACCCGGGTCCCTGGTGCTGTGAGGCAGCAGTGCTAACCACCATGCCAACATTGCAGCACGGTAGTATGGTGGTTAGCATAAATGCTTCACAGCTCCAGGGTCCCAGGTTCGATTCCCGGCTGGGTCACTGTCTGTGCGGAGTCTGCACGTCCTCCCCGTGTGTGCGTGGGTTTCCTCCGGGTGCTCCGGTTTCCTCCCACAGTCCAAAGATGTGCGGGTTAGGTGGATTGGCCATGCTAAATTGCCCGTAGTGTCCTAAAAAAGTAAGGTTAAGGGGGGGGGGGTTTGTTGGGTTACGGGTATAGGGTGGATACGTGGGTTTGAGTAGGGTGATCATTGCTCGGCATAACATTGAGGGCCGAAGGGCCTGTTCTGTGCTGTACTGTTCTATGTTCTATGGCGACCCGATAGGGTTTTTTGCCTTGAGAAGGCAGATGGGGGCCTCCATTTAATGCTTCACCTCTGACAGTGCAGCATTCCCTCATTGGAGTGTAAACTTTGGACTTTGTGTTGACTTTGTGGATTGATTTGAACCCATGACATTCTGACTCAGTGTACAATCAGCTTGCTGCCTCCTTGTTGGAGTCCATTAACCTTCAGAAAGTCACATAAAGGGGTAGGTTACACACAGCGTGACTGACACCTAAATTCATGCTCCTGGGAGCAAAAGTAGATAAACTAAAAATGGTTTCAATAACTTGATGCTGTTCGGTTAAGCTTTAACTTCCTGGCCACATTGCAATGAGAAGTTCTTGAGTTCGTTCAAAGATGCACAAACTATCTGCATTGTTGTACAAGCAGTAACGCAAGTAAAACTATGTTCACCAACATTAATGCCAGAAAAACATACACCTCAGTTGGATAATTGCAGTCCCTCTCCTCTGCTGGGTAACCAGATTTTTCAACTGAGTGCCCAGGGTTCAAACCCTTAACTGGGTGGTCGGTGAATTCAGTTGGCTGGACAACTTGTTTGAGATTTTGAGTGACGGCAATAGCGTGGGTTCAATTCCCGTACCAGCTAAGGTTACCCACGGAAGCCCTGCCTTCTCAACCTTGCCACTCACCTGAGGTGTGGGAGTCCTCAGATTAAATCACCACCAGTCAGCTCTCTCTCAAAAAGGGGGGAGCAGCCTTAGGTCCTTGGGGACCATGGTGATTTTCATTTCTTCCCTCTCCAGGATGTGTTGACCTCTTCGGTTGACTGCAACAGGAGCCCTGGATGCCTCTATTGCTCAGGTAACCATGATACACCTAGATTGAGACTGTCAACCCCATCCTGGCCTGTTTGGATACACCCACCTCTTCCCTTCCCACACACCCACACACACACAAACCTCCTTTGAGGCTTCCAGTGGAATTCAGGAAGAAGTCTTACAACACCAGGTTAAAGTCCAACAGGTTTTTTTCCAGTCACTAGCTTTCGGAGCACTGCTCCTTCCTCAGGTGAATGATGCACATGAGGAAGGAGCTGTGCTCCGAAAGCTAGCGATTGGAAACAAACCTGTTGGACTTCAACCTGGTGTTGTAAGACTTCTCACAGTGCTTGCCCCAGTTCAACGCCGGCATCTCCACATCCAGTGGAATTGATTGACTGTTATCTGGAGAGGAGGAACAGGCCATTGTCCTCAGTGCCACATTGAATCATTTTGTTTAATGATAGTGCCCATGTCCCCTCTCCCTTGCCCCAATGAAGATCAGCTGCCCCGATACAGACTGAGATCCTCCATCACGATCCAGATAGTTTAACTGCTCAATATCTTCAAACAGGCAGAGGGGATGGAACCAGACCTGGTAGTTTGATGGATATTTTCAGATGTTGTCACACTTTACTGAAGAGGTGCTGGCGTACTGGCTTTGTCACTGAATTAGTAATCCAGTTGACCCAGGGTAATCCTCTGGGGAGCTCGTTTCAAATCCCACCGCGACACATGGTGAAATTTAAATTTTTAAAAATCTGGAATTAGCAACTGAACGATGACCGTGAATCCATTGTCCATTAAAAAAGAAACAATCGGGGCAGCACGGTGGCTCAGTGGGTTAGCACTGCAGTCTCACGGCGCTGAGGTCCCAGGTTCAATCCCGGCTCTGGGTCACTGTCCGTGTGGAGTTTGCACATTCTCCCCGTGTTTGCGTGGGTTTCGCCCCCACAACCCAAAGATGTGCAAGGTAGGTGGATTGAACACGCTAAATTGCCCCTTAATTGGAAAAAATTAATTGGGTACTCTAAATTTAAAAAAAAAAAAGAAACAATCTGGTTTTTAACGCCCTTCGGGGAAGGAAATCTGCCGTTCTTACCTGGTCTGGCCTACATGTGACTCCATATCCATGGCAATATGGTTGACTCTTAACTGCCCTCTGAAGTAGCACCAACCTGTTCTCGAGGGCAATTAGGGATGGGCAATAAATGCTGACCGAGCCAGTGAGGCTCACATCAGGTGAACAAATTTAAGTCCAGACCAACCAGTCAATTCGCCCACCAAAATAACAAAAATATCAACCAGATACATTGCGTAAGAGGCCATTGGGCCCTTCATGTCCATGCTAGCTCTCTGCAAGAAGAACTCAGTTGGCCTCACTCGCCTACCCTTCCCATTGTGGTCCTGCAATTTGTTTTTCTGTCCTCCCATAAAGGAAAAATAGTTCTGACCAGTTTTCTTGTTCCCTCCCCCTTTACTGGTGTCCTATTTTAAAGTATGCAAGACCAGTTCAGACCAGTATTTGTATTTGCCCATTTGACTGTCTCTTTCCGTTCTGGGAGCTGCCACCTATCTGATTCCTTTTTGAAAGCCGTACCTCGACCTACTCCACCACCCCCTCGGGCAGCGCATCTCAGTCCCTAACCGCTCACTCTTCACTGTGAGCGCCGAGAATTGTTGAAAGCCCTTCATTTGTGAACACGGAGTTGGTAACATTTTAATTACCCTGTGAGGACAGAAAATAAGTATCATTCTATTCAAAACGCCACAGATGCTGGTCTATCTTTAGCACAGTACGATGCGTACGTTGTTTTAACAAATCGTCAGAAAGAGATTTCATCTCAACTTTGGTCCGTGTACATCCTTGTATTGAATATGCATCAACACATAATTACAGAGAACTTACAGCGGGTAATCAGGTCATTCAGCCCAGCTGGGCCATGCCAGTACTGTGCGCCAGATGAAATGAAATGAAATGAAAATCACTTATTGTCACGAGTAGGCTTCAATGAAGTTACTGTGAAAAGCCCCTAGTCGCCACATTCCGGCGCCTGTCCGGGGAGGCTGGTACGGGAATCGAACCTGCTTGGTCTGCTTAAAAAGCCAGCGATTTAGATGAGTGAGCTAAACCAGCCCCTCGTCCCAGTGCCAGAATAAGAAAGCAGTAAGAAACTGGGAGATAGAGTGTTGGTTCAAATTGGTGTTCCCACTTTCAGGTGTAAAAGATCAGTTCAGACCGGACTCTTATTTCCCAGCTTTTATTGTTTTTCCAATTGGACAAGTCATCTTCAACAAAATCGATCAGCAAATCCTGTTCCTCATTTCTCCCTTATGGTTCCATCGCGTTTCCTGTTTATTGCACCAGCCTCAATTACTCATTGTACTAGTGAATTCCCATTCCAGTTCTCTTCCCATACCTTGTGGCGCACCCAGGCAGTCATAGTTCCATAGTTAGTTCTTCCCGAAACAGGTCGCTACTCTGTCACCAGAGGCTCACAGCTTGAGGGGTCGCCACTCCACATTAAGAGTGGCTGATCGGGAGTCTCTCCCACTCTTACAGCCAGCCATTGCCATGTTTGGAAGGATTTCCTGGTTGACATTCAACCGCGTTCCTTGGCTATCAAGTCCTGGGGTGGGACTCGAATCCGGAACCTCTGGCTCAGAGGTAAACATGGAACATAGAACAATACAGCGCAGAACAGGCCCTTCGGCCCTCGATGTTGTGCTGAGCTTTGTCCGAAACCAAGATGAAGCTATCCCACTCCCTGTCATTCTGGTGTGCTCCATGTGCCTATCCAATAATCGCTTGAAAGTTCCTAAAGTGTCCGGCTCCACTATCACAGCAGGCAGTCCATTCCACACCCTAACCACTCTCTGAGTAAAGAACCTACCTTGGATAGCCCTCCTCTATATCCCACCCCGAACCTTATAGTTATGCCCCCTTATAACTGTCATAATATCCACTTATGTATATAATGAGGTGCAGACAGGCAGTGATTGACACACAGGATGACCAGTAAGCACACAGCACAGTGCAGCCAATCACCAGACAGGACACTCCCACTCTAAAGCCAGTGGGCAATAGGTTTCCCGCTCTCTCGGGACCCAGCCACTGAGACAGTCAGAGTCCACGAGCTAGGCAGTGCGAACACCATGCGGTAGCTAGTAAGTCTGGTCAGGCTAGTACTAGGTCTCCAGTTAGTTCAGTATAGTGTCGACCCACATCTGAATATGTTTATCAGTTCTATCGTTCAATAAACCAGTGTTGGATCTTCTCCAGTGTTAGACGTCTGTTTCTAGCTTCCCTGCATCGAGTGCAGTCCACATCAAACCAACCTGCCTAACACATCAGTAACAGCTACATCCACCCAAGGAAGTAGTCTCTGAACGTCCACTCTATCTATCCCCCTCATCATCTTATAAACCTCTATTAAGTCGCCTTTCATCCTCCTTCGCGCCAATGAGAAAAGCCCTAGCTCCCTCAACCTTTCCTCATAAGACGAACCCTCCAATCCAGGCAGCATCCTGGTAAATCTCCTTTGCACCCTTTCCAATGCTTCCACATCCTATAATGAGGTGACCAGAACTACACACAATACTCCAAATGTGGTCTCACCAGGGTCCTGTACAGAAAGACACTACCCACTGCATCACAAGACCTCCAGGTAGAAAGGTTGCCCCCTCATTATTTATTACATTTATTGTTGGCTAACCCATGCTTCTGGCCTTGCCCATCCGGTATTTTGATCATAGCCTATTGATTAACATTATTAGCTTTTGAGCATGGAGATGTTCTGCATAAGGAATGCCAGTAGCGGGGCTGAAATATGCGGCGGGCTTCTCCGTCGACTGACACCGGAATCGGGAATCGCAATTGGGCGGAGGATTGATTCCGACGCCGAAATCGTGGCGGGCGGCAGTTTCATGCCAATTCGCAATTCTCTACTCCACACGTACAGTAAACGCCATTGGCATATCATTAACGGTTCTGACCCGGATTCTCCGGGGCCTACCTGATTCTCCGCCTCCACTGGGGGGAATACTCAGTGACGTGGTTCACTTGTGCTTTTGAAAATTGTGAAGTGGGCGCCGTGGCTGCTGAGGGAGAGAGACGGACGGAAAGTGTCCAACATCGCCATAGTGTGCTGACAGTTATGCCGCTGGCCAGGGTCTTCTACCAGGGCCGGGGGAGAGCAGAGGGTGGCTAATAAGTGGGCTTTGTGAGGTCAGGGTGGACGGGCATGGAACACTATTGCCGCAGCCGACAAGGCAACCATGAACTGTGCACACCGCTGACAGCCCGCTATGAACCTCAGGCCACGGGACGGATGGGTCCCCCCCCCAGGTCTTCTGGCCCCAACCGACCCATTAGTGGGAAGGACATGTTGCAGCACAACCAGTGCCACCTTCTTGGCTGGGATGAGTGTGTGTGGGGAGTGAGGTGTGTCTATGTGGCTGCAGCTTGCCAGCCTCCTGAGTGTCAATCACGAATCCGGCGAATTTCGCACCGTTTCTCATTGATTGTGTTCCGTGCCGCCCACATTTTTAAAGAAAGCTTTGATTGGGCCCAGAGGAAGAGGGGCGGCACAGTGGTTAGCCCTGCTGCCTCTCAGCGCCAGGAACCCTGGCTCAATTCTGGCCTGGGGTGTCTGTGTGGAGTTTGAACAGTCTTCCATGTCTGCGTGGGTTTCCTCCGGGTGCTCCGGTTTCCTGCCACAGTCCAAAGATGTGCAGGTTAGGTGGATTGGCCGTGTTAGATTGCCCCGTAGTGCCCAAAAGCTTAGAGGGGGTTATGGGGATAGGTTGGGGGGGGGTGTGGGCCGAGGTAGGGTGCTCTTTCGGAGGGCTGGTGCAGACTCGACAAGCCGAATGGCCTCGTTCTGCGTTGTAGGGAATCTGTGATTCGATGAAGACGGGTGGACAATTTATTACAGGATTATTCGGTCCAGTCTGCAGCTAGACTCATTGTGGGCATGACTGGAAAATCGCGCCCATAGCTTCTTGACCTTGGCTAATCTGCAACCGATTCCCAAACGCCCGCCTTTGCCCCACGACCCTTCATATTTTTGTCAATAAAAACCTATCCATCCCTGATTTAAAATTAGTTTAACATTGATCGAACAGCACTAACGCAACAAAGTTCCAAAGTCCTACCAGCCTTCATGTGTTTCCTGTTTTCACTCCGGAAAGGTAATTTTGAGAATTTGACGGCGATATAAGGAACGACGGATGAACTGGAAAAATAACCAGTTCAGACCAGTACTCCAGTTATATCACCAGTATTACCGGCATTTCTAACCCGCTTGCCAGCATTACTGACTCCACCATCCCACTAACTGGTATCATCAGTGTTGCTGATAATTGCTACTGGAACATCAGCCTCTGGACTTTCCGTATCTCACCATTCAGAGATTATTCAGAAACACAGAGTTGGGAAGATGTGGGGGGTGGAGGGCGGATGGGTTGGGGGGGTTGGGGGGTGGAATCCTGCCCATAGTTTCTGCCTATCCACTTTCCCAGCTCTTCAAAATCTTCGTTGAAATCTTCAACCAGCTCACTGGAAACAAACTCACGCGAATTAAGGTGGAGGCGGTCCGCAATTCATAAAACTGCTTCTGGGTCATCGACTTTCAAGCCTTTAAACAAGGTAGCAGTGTTTATTTAGGCTGCTGCAGAGTCATAGAATCCCTACAGTGCACAAGGAGGCCGTTCGGCCCATTCGGCCCTACACCGAACCTTCGAAAGACCACCCTTCCTAGTCCCAATCCCCCAGCCCTGTTCCTGCAACCCCACCCGAAGGGATAATTTAGCACGGCCAATCCACCTGACTTGCACACCTTTGGACTGTGGGAGGAAACCGGAGAACCGGGAGGAGACCCACACAGACACAGTCACCCGAGGTCAGAATCGAACCCGGGTCCCTGCCGCTGTGAGGCAGCAGTATTAACCTCTGCTGCAGATCTCTGGGATCTCAAATTCATTAAAATATCATGCATTAGACAAATTGAGACAGCTGCACCTGGGATAACTATAGCACTATTTCAGCTTGACCCAACAATCCAGTGCATTTTACTGCGAAGTCTATCTGTGACTAAACTAGTTTGACATTTCAATTTGATACAAAAATACCTGATTTGGTGGCCATTAATCATACCCAGAATTGACATGGAAACTAGCTTTTATATTGAACAAAGCTAAAGATTTATTTACACTACTTATTTGGATTCAACAATAAACATTATATAATAAACAATTGCTAATAGACGTCAAAATCTACACTAATCTACTACTAATCTCCACACTAATACAATAACTATGATCTGCTCTCACTCATACTATCTTTACTACAGTCTTTCTTCTCGCCTTCTCCTTGACCTCTCACCCAGAAGGCTGAGCATTGATGCCTTTTATAGTTCTGCATCTAGCTCCCTCTGGTGATTGATTTGGACGTATCATTAACCCTTACGGTTCTGTACATTTATCATAATGTCACAGGTGTGGCCTCACCAAGGCCCTGTATAATTGAAACAACACATCCCTGCTCTTGCACTTGAAACCTCTCGTAAGGTCACTGTCAGAGGACTTCCAGTTTGAGAGGAGCAGCAGGCTGTGATGGCAGGTAAATAATAGACAGAATGCTTCAAGGTGGATACCCATCCTCATCCATCTTTTAAAACTTTAATTAAAAAATGTACATGCAAGCCCATAACTGTGGGATTGTGGAGGGGAGATCCCTCAGCCTATGTCTGATCTCACACAAAGGCACAGAACAAAGAACAAAGAAAAGTACAGCACAGGAACAGGCCCTTCGGCCCTCCAAGCCTGCGCCGACCATGCTGCCCGTCTAAACTAAAATCGTCTATTCGTATCCCTCTATTCCCACCCTATTCATGTATTTGTTAAATGTCACTATCGTCCCTGCTTCCACCATCTCCTCTGGCAGCGTGTTCCAGGCAACCACTACCCTCTGTGTAAAAATCGTACCTTGTACATCTCCTCTAAACCTTGCCCCTCGCACCTTAAACCTATGCCCCCTAGTAATTGACCCCTCTACCCTGGGAAAAAGACTATCCACTCTGTCTATGCCTCTCATAATTCTATAGACCTCTATCAGGTCGCCCCTCAACCTCCATCGTTCCAGTGAGAACAAACCAAGTTTATTCAACCTCTCCTCATAGCTAATGCCCTCCATACCAGGCAACATAGAACATAGAACATAGAACATAGAACAGTACAGCACAGAACAGGCCCTTCGGCCCTCAATGTTGTGCCGAGCCATGATCACCCTACTCAAACCTACATATCCACCCTATACCCGTAACCCAACAACCCCCCCCTTAACCTTAATTAGGACACTACGGGCAATTTAGCATGACCAATCCACCTAACCCGCACATCTTTGGACTGTGGGAGGAAACCGGAGCACCCGGAGGAAACCCACGCACACAGGGGGAGGACGTGCAGACTCCACACAGACAGTGACCCAGCCGGGAATCGAACCTGGGACCCTGGAGCTGTGAAGCATTTATGCTAACCACCATGCTACCCTGCTGCCCTGATAAATCCTGATAAATCTCTTCTGCAGCCTCTCTAAAGCCTCCACATCCTTCTGCTAGTGTGGTAACCAGAATTGAGCACTATACTCCAAGTGTGGCCTAACTAAGATTCTATACAGCTGCAACATGACTTGCCAATTTTTATACTCAATGCCCCGGCCAATGAAGGCAAGCATGCCGTATGCCTTCTTCACTACCTTCTCCACCTGTGTTTCCCCTTTCAGTGACCTGTGGATCTGTACACCAAGATCTCTCTGACTGCCAATACTCTTGAGGGTTCTACCATTCACTGTATATTCCCTACTTTCCAAAATGCATTACCTCATATTTGTCCGGATTAAA
Organism: Scyliorhinus canicula; assembly: GCF_902713615.1. NCBI lineage: Eukaryota > Metazoa > Chordata > Chondrichthyes > Carcharhiniformes > Scyliorhinidae > Scyliorhinus > Scyliorhinus canicula. Next base: position 13,779,713 of record NC_052169.1, on the reverse strand, counting down.
CTCCATCTGCCATCTCTCCGCCCAAGTCTCCAAACGATCTAAATCCTGCTGTATCCTCTGACAGTCCTCATCGCTATCCGCAATTCCACCAACCTTTGTGTCGTCTGCAAACTTACTAATCAGACCAGTTACATTTTCCTCCAAATCATTTATATATACTATGAACAGCAAAAGTACCAGCACTGGTCCCTGCGGAACACCACTAGTCACAGCCCTCCAATCAGAAAAGCAGCCTTCCATTGCTACTCTCTGCCTTCTGCAACCTAGCCAGTTCTGTATCCATATTGCCAGTTCATCTCTGATCCTGTGTGACTTCACCTTTTGTACCAGTCTGCCATGAGGGACCTTGTCAAAGGCCTTACTGAAGACAACATCCACTGACTTACCTGCATCAATCACCTTTGTGACCTCCTTGAAAAACTCGATCAAGTTTGTGAGACAAGAGACAAAAGGCCTCAAGGTCTGCCTCTATCACTGGCTCCCTGGACCAGGGCCCTAAATTAGCTCCCTTTGTGCTGGGAACTGGCAGCAGACTAGAACATTCCAGTAGGCCTCTTTTACGGATTAATTGAGGTCAATCAGAGAGCCTGACCATCCTTCCACCTTCTGGTGTCAGATAGTCCCGCCAATCCTGAAGATGCTTCATTCAAGGGATGTGGGTGTCATTGAGTAGGCCAGTATTTATTTCCCGCCCCTACTTGCCCTTCAGAAGCTGGTGGTCAGCTGCCTTCTTCAACCGCTGCAGTCCATGTGGTGTAGGCACACCCACTGTGTGTGGGTTAGGGAGGAAGTTCCAGCATTTTATCCCAGCGATAGTGAAGGATATTTCGAAGTCAGGATGGTGAGTGACTTGGAGGGGAGGTTGCAAGTGGTGGTATATCTGCTGCTCTTGTCCTATATAGTTGTTGTCTGGGATTTGGAAGCTGCTGCTTAAGGAATCTTGGTGCGTTCCTGCAGTGCACCTTGTAGGTATACACGGCTGCTACTGTTCATCAGTGGAGGAGGGATCAGTGATGGACAACCTGGGCTAGTGAGTGACCGCATGAGTGGCCCTCCTTCGCCTCAGTGGGCCGCAAGCTTGGAATTAGGCATTTGCATTAACCACGACACCATGAATGAGATTAAATACATTTAGTACGTGCCAAATACTTCATGACCAATTACAGACAATGCTTAAATCATCATTCACACATTAATAGAACTGTCATCAACTTCAAATGTCACAAATGCAATTTCATAGAATTCCTACAGTGCACATTGAGGCCATTCGGCCCATCGAGTCTGTACCTTCCCTCTGAAAGAGCACCCTACCGAGGGCTAATCCACCACCCAATCCCCATTACCCCACCTAAGGGCAATTTACCACGACCAATCCACCACAACCTGCACATCTTTGGACTGTGGGAGGAAACCGGAGCACCCGGAGGAAACCCACGCAGACACGGGGAGAACTTGCAACCCCAACACGGTCACTCAAGGCCGGAATTGAACCCGGGTACCTGGTGCTGTGAGGCAGTGGTGCTGACCACTGTGCCTGTGTGGCCCCTCGAAATATTTCCGCTTACCTTACCAACATTAATGTGACTTCAGGATGGATCTGCCCTCTCTATTTTCATGGCTTCCATCCGATTTGAAAGCTGTCGAGAATGTTGGGCGGAATCTACCGGAATGTTTGCCATGTGAGGGTGCTCTTTCAGAGGGAAGGCACAGGCTCGATGGGCCGAATGGCCTCGATGTACACTGTAGGAATTCTATGAAATTGCATTTGTGACATTTGAAGTTGATGACAGTTGTATTAATATGTGAATGATGATTTAAGCGTTGTCTGTAATTGGTCATGAAGTATTTGGCATGTACTAAATGTATTTAATCTCATTCATGGTGTCGTGGTTAATGCAAATGCCTAATTCCAAGCTTGCGGCCCACTGAGGTGAAGGAGGGCCACTCATGCGGTCACTCACTAGCCCAGGTTGTCCATCACTGATCCCTCCTCCTCTGACGAACAGTAGCAGCTGTGTTTCATAATGCCTCCGAACAATGTCATTTTTCGGAACTGCCGTCGCCTTTTTGCAAATTAAGCACAATGGCCTCCGTTTCTGCTCAGTAACAAAATTGTGCAACTCCTGACGTCCTTTTAGCATGAGGCCCTCATCACCCATTTTTCCCATTTTTCGCCTTTCTCTTTTTGACTTAGCACCCGATTCTCCTTCTTCACCGCACCAGCTCACCACAAAGCCATCCATTAGGCGGGGACAGATTAAATAACAGCCAAGAGAGCAATATCAAAAAGCGCAACCACCCATGTGTGCTCTGGAGTCGGGAATAGTACAGTCTCCCCGCACTCGAGTACCCAGAATGCACTGGGCATGCTGCTTGAACCTCGTCAACTGTAGCGGCGCAATGCCTGTGCGTGGGCAATCGTCAACGGGCTGCACTCAGAGCCATGATAGGCCCGCACGTTGCCGACCCACTTTTGCAGATGATAGTGTTCGCGGGTTTGGAAGTTGCTGCCTGAGGAGACTCGGTGAGTTGCTGCACAAAACTGGACAGCGCTGGGAACAGTGTTGGGAAACGTCAGCCAGCGCCGCCGTTTTCAGGCCCTATCCACGAGGCCGGAAGATTCAGCCCCTGGTCTCAGCTGAAAGTTCCTGACCTCTGTTGCGATACTCACCTTGGCCAGCACCTCCCAAGCCCAGAGGGGCAAGGGCAGCAAGCCCAAGTGCACTCCACCTTCCTGAATTGGACACGTATCGCTGTTCGCTCATCGCCACTGACTCAAAACCTTGAAGTACCCTTCCAAACAGATCTGAGGGACTGCCTTCACCAGCAACCGCCTCAAGGGCAGCAAAGGATCGACAATAAACGGCGGCCTTCCCACCGAGGCCCCCAAATCCCTGGAACATTTTTTTTGCTAAATGGCGGGCTGGAGGACAGAATTTCTGTGAATATACCCCAGGATATTCACTGCCCTGTTGGGGATGCTGTCAAAATATCTCACCTGGAACAGCACCGAGAATGGAAGGCTGCTGCCAAGTTTGCCAGTTTTTGGTTGCCTGGCCCACCTCCAGCCAGATACATGGTGGCGTGAGAAACATCAGCCGGTGAAGAGAATTCACGAGGAATTGTCACAAACGCACAGTGTGCTGCAGCATTTGATGGCCAGTGAGCTGCTGTCAGCTTTGTGATGCAAGAAACACTGCAGCCAATTTGCATTCCGTAATCTCGCACCATCGGCAACGTGGCACCTACGGGATGATTTGGTTTTTGGCGTTGGTTGAGGGATAAACATTGCTCAGGCCACCAGGGGAAACTCTTTCTCAACTGACGCCATGGAATCTTTCATCCTCGCTTGAACATTTTACCCAGAAGACATCACCTCAACTAGCACAATGATGACAATAATAATCTTTATTATTGTCACAAGTAGGCATACATTAACACTGCAATGAAGTTACTGTGAAAAGCCCCTAGTCGCCACATTCCGGCGCCTGTTCGGGTACACGAAGGGAGAATTTAGAATGTCCAATTCACCTAACAAGCACGTCTTCCGTGACTTGTGGGAGGAAACTGGAGCGACCGGAGGAAACCCCCGCAGACACACGGAGAACGTGCAGACTCCGCAGAGACAGTCACCCAAACCGGGAATCGAACCCGGGACCCTGGAGCTGTGAAGCAACCGTGACAACCACTGTGCTACCGTGCCACCCACAGCACCCCGTGGGAATATCCGCCTGGATTATTGGCTCATGCAGGAATTGTGGGGTGGGATTTTCCATCCGTTCCCGCTGGTGGTGGAGAATGCGAACAACGGGAAACCCCCATTGACAACAACGGGATTGGAAAATCCCAATGTTGACCAATGGTGGGCCACTGCCTCAAAACACATGGGGGTTGAGATGGGGAGGGTGTGGGGGGGAGGGGGGGGGGATGCGAGGGTGGAAAATCCCACCCGTGGTCTTCTTGAAACACATTGCAGTGGGGGAAAATTATTTAACAATCAGATTAGAATCTTGGCCATCCATTTAAAGGTTCATAGAACATAGATCCAACCGCTGTGGCCTTTGCTTTTATTTGTTCTTCGAATGCGAGCGTTGGTGGCAAGGGTTACTGCCGTGACAGCTGCCATTGGAACAGGTGTCTTTCTGAAAGACTGCAGGTCAGGGAGTCACCCACGGTGCTTGCTGTCGCAGTCCGACACAATGGGATGGCTTGCGCGGCCATTCCAACTGAATCAGCCAAACATGAGCCGAGATGTGGGGCCAGACCAGGTAAGGGCAGCAGATACCTTCCCCGGGAAGGCCTTCCGTGAACCAGGTGAGTTTTCACGGCAATCCGGTGGCTTTGCAAGCATTGTTAGCCATTTTAGTGCCAGATTTATCCATTCAGAGAGTTTGAATACTCTCAGCTAGGGACAGGATTTGAACTCGTGCTCCGGTCTCGATGCGCTCTGGAAGCATGAGTCCAGGTCTTTGGTCCAGCTGCTTTTACCGCTCTGCTATCCTCGTGATGCTGTGGGAAACTTGTCCCAATCGTTTGAAATCCTGATCCTCTCTGGTTTTTTTTTTGAAGTTGTTAACTTTTTAAAGAAACATGCAGCAAAGCTTTTACTTTCAAAACCCTCTGATCTTTTGATAGAAAGGCCAACTTTAATCCGTGTCTTTGTGCAATGCTCCTTTACAAAGAAAAACAACATTGATTTGCCTCACAGTCTTTCATCAATGGTGCTGTTAAAATAAATGGAATAACTAATCCGAACAAAAAGATTAGAGCTGCAAATCCGTTTCACAGCTGCTGACACTTCTGTGTTTGCACAGCAGATGGTTTAAAAATAACCAAGCTCTCAATACTCACCCTATGAGGCAGTCTCTTGTGGAACTGCTGCGGCCTGGGTTCGGGAAGGCGAAGGGAAAGTTCTGTCTGTTCCCTTAAAGGCACCAATTCGTTCCGAGTGCGGGCTTTTAAAAACATTTTCGGGATGTGGGCGTCGCTGGTGAGGTCAGCATTTATCGCCCGTCCCTAGTCGTCCTTCAGAAGGTGGTCGTGAGCTGCCTTCTTAAACCACTGCATTCCCTGAGGTGTAGGTACACCCACTGTCCTGTTAGGGAGGGAGTTCCAGGATTTTGCCCCTAAGCGACAGTGAAGGAACGGCCGATATATTTGGATTGGATTGGATTTGTTTATTGCAGGGGTGGGCAAACTTTTCCGTGCAAGGGCCACATTCAGAAATTCACAATTCACAAAGGGCCGCATAGTATATTAAGTAAAATAATTACTTCACCCGGTTATGATTCTGGGCGCCTCATATAGAACATAGAACAGTACAGCACAGAACAGGCCCTTCGGCCCTCGACGTTGTGCCGAGCAATGATCACCCTACTCAAGTCAACGTATCCACCCTATACCAGTAAGTAACCCAACAGCCCCCCCCCCCCATTAACCTTAAAAAAAAATTAAAAAAAAAAAAAAGTTTAAAAAAAAATTTTTTTTTTTTTTTTAATGACTTGGTGGGCCGCAGAAATACCTTTGGCGGGCCGCATGCGGCCCGCGGGCCGTAGTTTGCCCACCCCTGGTTTATTGTCACGTGTACCGAGGTACAGAGAAAAGTATTTTTCTGCGAGCAGCTCAACAGATCATTATCTACACGGGGAGAAAAGGGAATAAAAGAAAATACATAATAGGGCAACAGAAGATATACAATGTAACTACATAAGCACCGGCATCGGATGAAGCATACAGGGTGTAGTGTTAATGAGGTCAGTGCATAAGAGGGTCATTTAGGAGTCTGGTAACATAGGGGAAGAAGCTGTTTTTGAGTCTGTCCGTGCGTGTTCTCAGACTTCTGTATCTCCTGCCCGATGGAAGAAGTTGGAAGAGAAGTTGTAAGCCGGGTGGGAGGGGGTCTTTGATTATGCTGCCTGTTTTCCCCAGGCATCGGGAGGTGTAGATGGAATCAATGGATGGGAGGCAGGTTCGTGTAATGGACTGGTGGTGTTCACGACTCTCTGAAGTTTCTTGCGGTCCTGGTTAGGGTTAATGTGGACATGCCGAATTTCCTTAGTTTCCTAAGGAAGTATAGGCGCTGTTGTACTTTCTTGGTGATAGCGTCGACGTGGGTGGACCAGGACAGATTTTTGGAGATGTGCACCCCATAGGAATTTGAAACTGCTAACCATCTCCACCTCGGCCCCGTTGACGCTGACAGGGGTGTGTACAGTACTTTGCTTCCTGAAGTCAATGAATAGCTCTTTGGTTTTGCTGGCATTGAGGGAGAGATTGTTGTCATTACACCACTCCACTAGGTTCTCTATCTCCCTCCTGTATTCGGACTCGTCGTTATTCGAGATCCGGCCTCTATGGTCGTATCGTCAGCAAACTTGGAGTTGGAACCAAGTTTTGCCACGCAGTCATGTGTGTAAAGGGAGTAGAGTAGGGGGCTAAGTACGCAGCCTTGCGGGGCCCCAATATTGAGGACTATTGTGGAGGAGGTGTTGGTGTTCATTCTTACTGATTGTGGTCTGTTGGTCAGAAAATCGAGGATCCAGTTACAGAGTGGAGAGCCAAGTCCTAGGTTTTGGAGCTTTGATATGAGCTTGGCTGGGATTATGGTGTTGAAGGCGGAGCTGTAGTCAATAAATAGGAGTCTGATGTAGGAGTCCTTGTTGTCGAGATGCTCTAGGGATGAGTGTAGGGCCAGGGAAATGGTGTCTGTTGTGGACCGGTTGCGACGGTATGCGAATTGAAGTGGGTCAAGGCGTTCCGGGAGTATGGCGGTGTTTGCTTCATGATCAACCTCTCGAAGCACTTCATTACGACTGAAGTCAGGGCCACCGGATGGTAGTCATGGAGGCACATTGCCTGGTTCTTCTTTGGTACCGGTATGATGGTGATCTTCTTGAAGCAGGTGGGGACCTCGGAGTGGAGTAGGGATAGCTTAAAGATGTCTGTGAATACCTCTGCCAGCTGGTCCGCGCAGGCTCTAAGTGCACGACCAGGGATCCCGTCCGGGCCCATCGCCTTCCGTGGGTTCACTTTCAGGAAGGCCGATCTGACTTCGTAAACTATGATGGTGGGTATGGGTGAATTATGGGCTGCTGGGGCACTCGACAGCGGATTGTTGGTTACCTGCTCAAACCGAGCATAGAATGCATTAAGTTCATCGGGAAGAGGTGCGCTGCTGCCAGAGATACTGCTCGGCTTCGCTTTGTGGCCCGCTATGTTGTTTAGTCCTTGCCACAACTGCCGAGAATCTGTCTGTGACTCTAGCGTGGTTTGCTATTCTTTCTTGGCATCTCGGATGGCTTTGCGGAGGTCGTACCTGGATTTCTTGTATAGGACAGGGTCGTCTGACTTGAACGCCTCAGATCTGTCCTTCAGTAGGGAGTCAATCTTGCGATTGAGCCATGGTTTCCGGTTGGGGAACGTACGTACCGCTTTCTTTGGCACGCAGTCGTCCACACATTTGCAGATGAAGTCTGTGACGGTGGCGGCATACTCATTTAAGTTGGTCACTGAGTTCTTAAATATGGACCAATCCACTGTCTCTAAACAGTCAAGTAAGAGCTCTTCTGTCTCCTCGGACCAGCACTGCACGACCTTCTTAGCTGGATTCTCCCACTTGAGTTTCTGCTTGTATGCCGGGAGAAGGAGCACAGTCTTATGGTCTGATTTCCCAAAGTGCGGACTTTTGAGTAGCAGTGGTCAAGAGTGTTGTCGCCCCTGATGGGACAGGAGATGTGCTGGTGGAATTTTGGCAGTACACTCTTGAGGTTCGCCTTGTTGAAGTCTCCGGCCACGATGAACAAGGCCTCCGGGTGTTCTGTTTTGTAGTTGTTTATGACTGTGTACAGTTCGTCCAGCGCCTTCCTCACTTCTGCCTGGGGTGGGATTTAGACCGTTGTGATAATGGCTGAAGTGAACTCACGTGGAAGATATTATGGGTGGCACGTCACGGTCAGATATTCTGTGTCCGAGGAGCAGTAGGTCGTCAGGGTCACCACATCCAAGCAGCAGGAGGAGGTGATGAGGAGGCAAACCCCTCCACCCTTCGCTTTGCCTGAAGATGCCGTGCGGTCCGTCCGGTGAATTGAGAAGCCTTCAGGTTGTATGGCACAGTCGAGTGAGGCGGGGGTGAGCCATGTCTCTGTGAAACAGCAGTCTCTTACTTCCGTCTGAGAGGTACGTCTGCCGTTAAGTTCATCCAGCTTGTTTTTGATCGCTTGGACGTTTGCCAGGAGTATGCTGGGGAGAGGGGTCTTGAAACCGCGTTGCTTCAGTCTAACCTGCAGACTGCCGCATTTCCCTCGCTTCCTCAGTCGGCGGCTGTGGCTGGATGATCCTGGGATCCAATGGGAGAAGTCTGTCCTTGTGGAAGGTAGGTCGTTGCGTCTGATGGGGTCCAGGGTGTGGCGAAGGTGCTGGTTTCATTTCTGGGGTCGTGTCTGGCAGGGTCCTGGGCGTTGGTTGAGGTAGAGGGTTTGCTGGGGGGGTATGTTTGTGATCCGGATGGGTCCCGGTGTTCTGCGGGCACAGGAATACCTTGCAGTGCGTTCGGGTCCTCGCGTGGGGTCTCCGCCATTTCCAGGGTCCTGGGTCGTGAGCAGGGGCTCCATGAGGCAGGTTGGGCTGGGTCCCGTGGTTTGTTCCCTCCCTGGGTGCTCCTGGGGTCGGGTCTTGAAGTAGGCCCGGTCGGGCCTCCACGTGGCGTTTTCTTTCTTCCATCTCCAGGTAGGTCGGGTCTCTCGGGGTCGAGTTGGGCCGGGTCTCGTCGTCGGGGGTTGGGAGCTCCGGGGACTGGGCCAGGTGATCTGGGGGCTTGCGTTGGTTGTTAGGCTGGGTTGAGAGCTCCGAGATCCGGGTCGGCTCCAAATCGAGGTCGGGGCTTCACTTCCAGTTTGGGCCCGATCCACTTCCAGGTCGAGGAGGTCAGGTCGGGTCGGGTCAAAAGGTCTCCATGGGCCTCGGAGGATGTTCAAGCCTGCAAGAAAGGATAAAAGAGAGAGGTTAGTAATAATGTTCGTCTTAGAATTAAATTTTAAAAGATTAAAACAATTATAAGTTAAGTAAAAAGTGGATCTGTTGGGGAGAGCTCGCAGAGAGTTGCCTCGCTGCGGTGCCACCTTCTGTTGGCGAATCGGGGTGGTGAGTGACTTGGAGGGGAGCCTTCAGGTGGTGCGTTTCCCAGGTATCTGCTGCTCTTGACCTTCCAGGTGGCAGGGTTCGTGGGTTTGGAAGGTGTTGTCTGAGGAACTTTGGTGAGTTACTGCAGTGCATCTTGCAGATGATACACACGGCTGCCACTGTTGGGCGGTGGTGGAGGGTTTGAATGTTTGTGGGAGGGAGGCAGCAGTGCTAACCACTGGGCCACTGTGCAAACCCCCTCCAAGTCCTTCCTCCCACAAGCCAATGCCAAATTGTTCTTTTACGTGGCGATTTCTTTCTCCCTCCTATGATCTCTCTCTCTCTCCATCTCTTTCTCTCTTTGCCTGTAGGCTCCTCTCTTCCATCTTGGTTGCGGCCTCCTATCATGAGCTTCCCTGGTGCTCAATCTGTCAATTTGTTTGGTTTCAAGTGGGAAATGAAGAAGAAAGATAGAAAGCCTTGAGTTCATAGAGAGCTGGACTCTCTGTTCGGGAGACCCTCTCCTTTTCCATGCTAATTTATGCATGGATGAGAGCTCCGCCAGATTCTGTCAGACCCGCGGTACTGGTACACCATTTTGAGCCCATGGTTGGCCCCCTCCCCCTCCCCCACAATGTAAATCCTGACCCCCATCCCCCATCAACAGGTAGGGGCATCCTTCCCTCTCCCACATGAATAATGGTCACCCCCTCCCACTACATGCATGCTTGAAGGAGACACAACCCCACCCCTCACACCAACCCATCCCTTTCTGTTGTGAAAAAGAGAACATGAAAGCACTTAGCAGCTTTTGCTGTGGCGAGGAACTATCAAGCAGAGCAAGAGTGCTTCATAACTCTCTCATCAGTAGCATCAGCCATGGCTCAGTTGGTACCATGGAGTCGAATGGTTGTGGGTCAAAACCCCACTCCAGAGATCTGAGCACAAAATGCTTACCTGACACTCCAGTACAATTCTGAGAGGGTGCGGCACTGTCAGAGGTGCTATCGTTGGGAGTGCGACATTCCTTCAGAGGGATGTGAAAAGATATCTGTTGCAGTATTGCAAAGAAAAAGAGAGTTACGCTCAATGCTTTGGCCAATATTTATTCCTCAATCAATACCACCAAGACAACATATATAGTCACTATCACATTGATGTATGTGGAACCTAAATTGTGTGCACATTGGCTGCTGAGTTTCCTACCTTACAATAGTCAACACTTCTTGACGCAAAAGCACATTAAAACATAGAACATTGAACAGTACAGCACAGAACAGGCCCTTCGGCCCTCGATGTTGTGCCGAGCCATGATCACCCTACTCAAACCCACGTATCCACCCTATACCTGTAACCCAACAACCCCCCCCCCCCTAACCTTACTTTTTAGGACACTACGGGCAATTTAGCATGGCCAATCCACCTAACCCGCACATCTTTGGACTGTGGGAGGAAACCGGAGCACCCGGAGGAAACCCACGCACACACGGGGAGGACGTGCAGACTCCGCACAGACAGTGACCCAGCCGGGAATCGAACCTGGGACCCTGGAGCTGTGAAGCATTTATGCTAACCACCATGCTACCCTGCTGCCCTGAAAAGTAATGTGGAAAAGTTACGGCTACAAAACAAAACCCAATCGAGCTGCTGAAAGAAGAACATACTTAGACCTTTCGACCAAACTCCTCCAGCATGAGGCATTTGGACCGCAATATTATGAATGTGCCGCATTATCAGGAACTCATTTGCAAATTATAGCCGCGGAACTGTAATGAGCAGCACTTGAAATGTTATTGTGATAATTTTCGGTGCTAATGTTGGAACGGAGAATTGGAAATTGATCACAACAGGAGACGCAGCCAAGCACGTTAATTTCAGCCCAAAATTCGAACATTGAAATATTTATTACTACTGCCCAAAGCAGATTGTGGTCATTATGAAAATAATAGCTTTGACCATGCATTACCAGCAGTCATCCCAATAAACTGGAGCTGGTCTTCGTTAAGCAATCCACTGAATCAGTGTGTACACTTGAACGTTCAGTAACAAGTGTGTTACCATCACAGACCAGAACCCTGTGGCGAGGAGACTGCATAGAAATATTTTATATTCTGCACTGTAACTTCTATGATTCTATATTCATTTTGCAAGACTGTGTGGAAGCGACACTCACTCCAGGTGTGATTGCGGGAAGACGTAGAGATTGGGGCAGCAGGGTAGCATGGTGGTTAGCATAAATGCTTCACAGCTCCAGGGTCCCAGGTTCGATTCCCGGCTGGGTCACTGTCTGTGCGGAGTCTGCACGTCCTCCCCCTGTGTGCGTGGGTTTCCTCCGGGTGCTCCGGTTTCCTCCCACAGTCCAAAGATGTGCGGGTTAGGTGGATTGGCCATGCTAAATTGCCCGTAGTGTCCTAATAAAAGTAAGGTTAAGGGGGGGGTTGTTGGGTTACGGGTATAGGGTGGATACGTGGGTTTGAGTAGGGTGATCATGGCTCGGCACAACATTGAGGGCCGAAGGGCCTGTTCTGTGCTGTACTGTTCTATGTTCTATGTGGGGCTGGTATCTCTGATTCTGAGGCTGTGTCCAGAGAATGTGTCTAGTTCTACAATATATAAGTCGGCGTGTCCCAAGCACCAATCCTCCAACCAGTGAGGGGCTAGAAGCCTGGCCTCGTAAAACACACGGCCTTTACCACATAAACGGCCGGAGATTTCCCCGGTCCATGGCCGCGCATGCGTACAGCGATCTGCAGTGGTCACGCCATACAACATGGCGCCACGCACAGTCCCAACCTGCCCGATCGTGCCCCTTGGACACCCACTTGCCACTCCCGGACCACCCCCCACCAGTCCCCCCACGGCCAGCGGCATGGCTCCCGCCTGAATGCGGCGGCGCTGGACACAGTCCGCAGCCACCATGCCGAGTTCACGATCGCTGAGACCGCACGTGGCCCGCGCCGTCGGGAACTCGGCCCATCGGGGGCGGAGCATCGGGGGGAGGGCCTTCAGGTAACGTCCTGAGGCCGTCCCAACGGCGTGCGGCGTACTCCCCGATGACAGCGTTCTGGAGGGGGCGGAGCATCCACAAACAGGCGCCACCCCCGATTCAGTCGTAAACAGGGATTCTCCGCCCAATCGCCGATTACAAAATCGGTTTAGAGGAACAGAGAATACCACCCATGTTATGTTAAAACAAAGTTTTTTGCTAACACAGTATTAAAATATCTTTTACATCACACAAGAAAATAGTGTACAATTTCCCCTTAAGAACATAAGAACTAGGAGCAGGAGTAGGCCATCTGGCCCCTCGAGCCTGCTCCGCCATTCAATGAGATCATGTCTGATCTTTTGTGGACTCAGCTCCACTTTCCCGCCCGAACACCATAACCTATTTAATTCTACAAAAAACTATGTATCTTTATCTTGAAAACATTTAACGAAGGAGCCTCAACTGCTTCACCGGGCAGGGAATTCCAAGAATGGAAAGATTAGGTTGGGGAAGTTGAATTTGTTCTTCTTGGGGCAAAGGAGATTCGAGAGGGATGTGTGGTAGAGATGTATGAGATTATGATAGGTTTAGATAAGTTAGCCAAGAAAAGGCTCCCCATTGGTTAACTGCACAAGGACTAAGGGACACAGATATAAATTTTTCGAGAAAAGATGTGTGGGAGGGGGATGTAGAGGTGGGGTGGGGAGAGGGGACTGTGGGAAAGAACCTTTTCACACAGCAAGAGGTAAAAACCCGGATACCCACAATCTACAGGAGCGGTGGAAGCGGAAGCGATGGGGCGGGGGGGGGAGATGGGGATGAGTTTCCGCCCCCGTTACTGGGAGGGGGGCAGGAATAGCAGAGGGGGGAGAGAATCAAGCAGGAGTCACAAAACGGCTTCGGGTTCCGATGGAATTTCCCCAGTTGGTTGTCCCCCTCCCCCAGTCTGTGACATAATGTAAAGTCGGGATCCCTATTTGCATCCATTTAAATATCATTAACAGGACTTTAGAACTGATTTCCGCCCCCACTGACTTGTCCACTTACTTATAAACCTACAGGGATGGAAAGGGGGCAACGGGGCTGGTTGGATTGTTCAACAGTGGGCCTTCATTGGATGCGTAGACCAAACCATCTGCTTCTGTGGGCGGCACGGCAATGATTTGCTGGTTTAGCACAGGGCTAAATTGCTGTCTTTGAAGGCAGGCCAGCAGCACGGTTCAATTCCTGTACCAGCCTCCCCGAACAGGCGCCGGAATGTGGCGACTAGGGGCTTTTCACGGTAACTTCATTTGAAGCCTACTTGTGACAATAAGCGATTTTCATTTCATTTCATTTTGTGTCTGCGTGGGTTTCCTCCGGGCGCTCCGGTTTCCTCCCGCAAGTCGCAAAAGACGTGCTTGTTAGGTGAATTGGACATTCTGAATTCTCCCTCAGTGTACCCGAACAGGCGCCGGAGTGTGGTGACGAGGGGATTTTCACAATAAATTCATTGCAGTGTTAATGTAAGGCTACTTGTGACAATAATAAAGGTTATCATAGTGATTCTAAACAATAAATTGTTAAATATAATCATATCAGGTCCCCTACTATGTGCAACTGAGAGTCATACCTGGGTGGGGGGGAGGTTACTGCATTTGATGAGTGTTCCATTGGGGGGGGGGGGGGTTCACGTTCGGGGGGGAGGGAAGTTCCATGGCATTAGGGGAGAGGGGGGTTCCCATTTATATTTCTAAAAATCGGGGAGTCTTTTTAGCCAAAGTTGATGGCGGGGTGAACTCTATCGTGGGACCCACCTACTCTAAATACTAAATTATTAAATATTATCCCCATGGCGACATTAATAAAGAGAGCTAGGATTAGAACAATGAGTCAAACAATCTGAATATGTGTGCTCTGGTGATAGAGACGACTTTACATTCCAATACCATCGCTGCACCGTGCTGACTGGATAGGGAGAAATGTCTGTGAGACTGCTTTACAAGCAGCTGAATTTTTATCCCTTTTCCTTGATGGTGATTCAAAAACAAGAAAAGACAATTAAGAATAGTCAAATTCCACTCCCCCTCCCCCCCCCCCCCAAACCTTTAAGGTGAATTTATACCACCATAAACTGAGCGTTATGGATAAAACCTTTTCTCAAAAGGAAGACAAATGTCGTGAATGGAACTTGGCTGTCAAAATTGACAATGATCTATAAAGCTTTTATGGAGTAATTCTGTTTTGGTACTCTTAGTACGAGTAGACAGATGCCATAAAATATCAAGAGGCAATCAACACCTTCAGTAAGTTTTTGGATCCTCCACACAATTGATATTGTTACAACCCAGCAGGTTTTACCGCTATTTGCTCGACATTCAAAACATTGCTTTCCGTGATGGATAATGGCCGCAACTCTGCCCTCACGGAGGTGTGACTAATGAGCGACTTCAAAGAACGTTTGGTTCCGCACCAGAAGAAGAAAGTTAAATTCAGTAAGCAGTATGGCTGAAATGCTGTTCGTGCTGTTCTTTATCCTCCCCCCCCCTCCCCACTCCCACACCCCCCACCCCCGCCACCGTCGACAATTCCCTCAAACCTACTGCTGGCTTAAAGCCTCAGCTAAAATTGATTTTTAAGCATTACAGGAACATCGTCTTCGATTGATTCCTCAAGTACAAGACCTCTCTCACAAAATGTGCTCAGGATGGGACATGCATTGATGCATTTCTCAGCAGATCAACTTCTTTAAAGGTTTTACCAATATCAGCCATTAGAAACCTTGGGCGGGTTTCTCCGTCCCGCCGTGCCAGGTTTATGCTGCGGCGCGCTGTCAGAATCCTCCGTTACGCCGGCCGGTCAATGGGGTTTCCCATTGGGGGGGGCAGCCCCACGCCGTCAGGAAACCTCCGGGCTCCCGGCAGAACGGAGAATCCCGACGATGGAGAATTCAGCCCCTGACCTCCAGAGTAAAACTTCCATGTGGATTCTTAAAATAATAAATAATAATAATAATCTTTATTTTTGTCACAAGTGGGCTTACATTACCACTGCAGTGAAGTTACTGTGAAAATCCCCTAGTCGCCTCACGATATACCAGACTACACATTCTATATAGTGTTACAAGTTGGGAAAATTAAGATTAAATTACAAAGTAAAACAGGGAGGGCGATTACACCCGCTCTATGTATTGGGTCCAGTCATCGGTACTCTTGCCGAATTGGTCGAGTTTCCTGACGTACGTCATCTCACTGTTCGGAGTGGAGACCTCCTTGAGCCTGAACGAAGCGGGTTGGCGATATAACGCACAGCAGCTGCGGCAGCTCCACTTCACCCTCGTCGCCAGTGTCGAACCCGAACGGGAGAGACGACAGGAGCACATGGTGTGGGATAAATGAATGACTGGTTTATTACGGTGTACACAAAATAACGACACAATTCTACCTGTCTGGCCCCCCCTCCCTGACCTGCCCCCAGGTCAGGGTTTTTATTCAGGGTCGTTTCACCTCGTTAAGGGGGAAACATTGCCCCCAATTACTGGGGGAGTCCATACTCAGCTGTGTGAGGGGAAAATAGAATGGAGCACAGTTCTTGGCCCCCAAGAGGGACATAACAGATTAGAGGCAGGAGCCTGGAGAAATGATGAGATACAGATTCGCCTATCAGTGAAAAACAAGTGTTAGAGAAAGCAGTGGGGCTATAGAGGTGGTAATTTCAAAGTGTAGACATAAGGAAATGAACATGTACCTGCCAAAAGCCAACACCACATGGTGAATAACATCGAAGGGAAAATATAACTGTAGCACCCTAACTAAGGAAAGAGAGGGGGAGAGAGAGAGAGTGTGAGTGACTGAGTGAGTGAGACAGCTAACATCAGAACTGCATCAAGTTGTATATATATGGGCCGAATTCTCCGATGTCCCAGCCACCTTGAGGTAGGAGACAGCACACTATTCGTTGGTAGGGGGGGGGGGGGGGGGGGGGGTTCTCTGCTTCCTCTGCTGTCAATGGAAATTCCCACTGAAGGCAGCCTACGCTGCCAGGAAACCCGTGGGAGCTGGTGTGCTGCCGGTGAGGCAGGAGAATTCCATCACCAGAGAATCCCCGCACTGGGTGGGAGAATCGCGGGAGGGCCGGGCGACTCATTTCACGCCCCCCTGGCGCCCCCCCCGCGATTCTCCCACCCCCCGCTCGGAAAAATCGCCGTTCGCCGTTTTTCACGGCGACCGGCGATTCTCCGGCCCGGATGGGCCGAGCGGCCTGCTGTTCGCGACCGGTTCACAACGGCGGCAACCACACCTGGTCACTGCCGTCGTGAACATGGGCGCCAAAGGCCCATTTGAAGCTTGTGGGGGGCGGAGAGGGGAGTGAGTACCGCGGCCGTGCTCGGGAGGTGACTGGCCCGTGATCGGTGCCCATCGATCGTCGGGCCGGCGTCTCAAAGCGACGCACTCTTTCCTCTCCACCGCCCCACAAGATCAAGCCGCCACGTCTAGCGGGGCAGCGGAGGGGAAGATGGCAACCGCGCGTGCGCGGATTTGAGCCGTCAGCCGTCGTGACGTCAGCCGCGCATGCGTGGGTTGGAGCCGGCCAACCTGCGCATGCGCGGCTGACGTCACATACGTGCCGCCGTCGCGTCATTCTTGGCGCGTCACCTTGACGCAAGCGTCAAGGCCCGGTGGCCGAGATTTATGGAGCGCCGCTCCTAGCCCCCGGGTGGGGGGCGAATTAGGTGCGAGGAGCGGCCTCCGAGGCCGTCGTGAAACTCGGCCAAGTTCACGACAGCCTTCCCGATTTATCGCGGGAGCGGAGAATTCCGCCCCTAGTCTCCCAAAAGAAACATTCATTCTCCACCTTCACGGAGCCTGAAGACTATTTCCCAGGCCTGGTCACCTTAGTCTGCTGGTGGTAATTCTTTGTGGCATTTAGCTAAGAGGGTTGTTGTTTGGGTAACGGGGTGTCTCAGAGTTTAGGTAGCATAGGTTTAGGGACCAAGGGATAGTTTCATGAAATGAAATGAAAATCGCTTATTGTCACAAGTAGGCTTCAAATGAAGTTACCGTGAAAAGCCCCTAGTCGCCACATTCCGGCGCCTGTTCGGGGAGGCTGTTACGGGAATTGAACCGTGCTGCTGGCCTGCCTTGGTCTGCTTTCAAAGCCAGCGATTTAGCCCAGTGTGCTAAACCAGCCCCTGTACATGTAAAATTATGTGTGTATAGTCGTCAATCTACTGAAGTGTCAGAGTGTTTTCCCGACCCTGGGTCACTGTCCGTATGGAGTTTGCACATTCTCCCCGTGTCTGTGTGGATCTCGCCCACACAACCAAAAGATGTGCAGGGTAGGTGGATTGGCCACCTTAAATTGCCCCTTAATTGGAAAAAAAATAATTGGATACTCTAAATTTTTTTTAAAAAGTGTTATAGTGTATTATAGCCCTTACCGTCATGCAGATTTTTGTTTTATGTTAATAACTGTTCGTTATTCATTGTTCACACATCGACTGGATTGCCCCTCAATGGATTGCACACCATTCCTCATGCAATACCAGAAAAAACACAGACACCACTACGAACCAGTGATCCAAGTTACTCTGCTGGGTTTTGGGATATCCTCGCGTTTAACATCAGATTTCTTAACAATAAGCTTTTTACTTCATGGAGTTCCATTACAGGTTCCAGCCGATACATGGAAGCTAAAGCTATGCATAACATGTCAATAATGTAGTCTGAACACATGAAATTTCTAAATCCATCTTATCAGCAAACCTTGTTGGATACTCAAACAAATAGTAATAAATCTATACTCACAAATCCAATGTAGTTATATTTGATTTTGAAATATCTCTGTTTCTACTGGGGGATGGCTGACCGAAATCTTACAGCTAATGGTGCGTGCTTTTAGGCAGTCTCTGCAGTGACGAAATGGACTTTCATTGTCCGGCTTATTATTTAGTCTTATCAATTCGAGAATTTGGTGAAGACCGAGGGCGGGATTTACTGCGCAACCCACCCACGTGTTTTGCGGCAGTGGGAGACGGCCCACCATTGGCGCCATTTCTGGGGGTCGGTTTAGCTCAGTTGGCTAGGCGCCTGTTTCACGATGCGGAGCGGCGGCGGCAGTGTGGGTTCGATTCCCGTGTCCGCTGAGTGTGTCCATGCAGGGGTCCCGTCTTCTCAACCTTGACCCTCGCCCGAGGTGTGGTGACCCTCATCATCAGGCATCTCTCAAAGGAGAGAGCAGCCTATGGTCCTCTGGGACTGCGGTGACGTCTGCATTTTACATGCAGACTCGATGCGCCGAATGGACTCCTTTTGCACTGTAAAGATTCAGTGATTCTGGGGGGGGCTCATTAGGGCCGGAGGCAGGTAATGAAGCACAGGCGGCAAATGTGGTGATGGATCGATCGTAGGGACTAAAGCTTATCTCAACGAGGCACCAAAGTGCCCGAGCTCTGCCTGAGCAACTGCTGAGCAGCCAGGGAGTAATTAATTGTACAGGAGTCACGGTATGTGCCGAGGGCCAAAAGCAAGGGTTTCAGACATTGCCAAGGGCGACATTTAACGGAAAACCTCTCGGTGTCATTTTGGGCACCCATGCACCATCGAAGAGGCCACTTTGGGGGAGAGCTCTGAGGAAACCACCACTGAGGAAGCACAGATACCATCCCCACCTTCCACCAGCCTGGAGACACACATCTCGGTGGACAACATCAGTGAATAGCTTCCTGGGGCACAAGTTGGTGAGCACCACGCTGTTGCTGATGCACATCCGGTGGAGGCAGGAATATCCGAGGGAGTCAGCCGGTCTGCTGGATCCCGGGACTCTGCCAAGTCCCACTCAGATGCTGGGCCTCTGGGCAAGGTTATCCCAGAGCTGATGCGGGTCTAGGACGTGGCCATGAGATGTAGCAGCGACATTCGGGCAAATGTATAGCCGATTTGAGGAGTTCCAAGGCTATGGGCCGAGGAGATGATGCCAACTATTCGTGGCACCGAGGCCAAGACTCCTCGGGTGGCGGCTGCAGTGGAAAGCCTGCAGCACGAGGTCAGCGCCTTGAGAGGTGGTGTCCAAGGTGTGGCTCAGTCTGTGACGGCCATGGCTGAGGGCCTCGACATCATGTTCCAGTCAATGAGGGACGTCTCACAGATGCAGATGCTCATTGCTAAGGCACTCCAGAGCATGTCCCAGTCACTGAGGAACACCGCTGAGGGCGTCGCCGCTATGGTGCAGACAATGGGGAGGCGCTGGGACCGGGGGAGCCAGGTGACGCAGAGGCCTCTGGAGCTCACTTCAGCTGTCCCTCTGCCCCTGCGGGCCCCGTCAGGGAGGAGGAAGTGTTGGGCTGCCACCAAGAAGACGATGGCGGTCTCCAGTTCTTCTTCATGTTAATCATAGAATTTACAGTGCAGAAGGAGACCATTCGGCCCATCGAGTCTGCACCGGCTCTTGGAAAGAGCACCCTACCCAAGGTCAACACCTCCACCCTATCCCCATAACCCAGTAACCCCACCCAACACTAAGGTAAATTTTGGACATTAAGGGGCAATTTATCATGGCCAATCCACCTAACCTGCACATCTTTGGACTGTGGGAGGAAACCGGAGCACCCAGAGGAAACCCACGCACACACGGGGAGGATGTGCAGACTCAGCACAGACAGTGACCCAAGCCGGAAATCGAACCTGGGACCCTGGAGCTGTGAAGCGATTGTGCTATCCACAATGCTACCGTGCTGCCCTTTGAATCCACATCTTCAAACACTGGCGCACCTCACAACTAACAAGGCCAACTCCTCATTAGCAATAACCTTCAACTGTGAAGCTAGAGGCTGCTCACAGTCCAAGGGAGTTAAAGTGACCTTCAGCATGTAACCAAGAACAGGGTTCTGCCCTGGGAGCTTTTGGTAGGGCAGGCAGACAGCAGCTGTAGTTGCTCCTGTGATGGGTAGCCACAATATTTAAAGATGGCTTGAAGGTCTGACAGACAAAAAGCACCTAAACACCCCCCCCCCCTCCTGGCACAGGGGCGACCCCTGATCTGGAACGCTTCAGACCCCGACCAAGCCCAACTCCCTGAGGTGGTCACCCACCCCACCCCCGTGCACCAGGGCGGCAGCTCCAGTGCCCTTTGAGCTGCCTGCCAGGAAATGGAAATGGCTGCTCACCTCCGTGGGTCCCCTCAGCGGCCCTTGCGCCAGCTTCACGTTTTAAAACAAGGAGCACAGAACGACGCCCGCGTGATTTCTCGGCGGGGAGCCGGTTAACGCCCAGGAGGCCGTTGCATTCGGCTTCGATCTCGCTAATGAGATGGTAATCGATGCAAATGATATGCTCGCCATACTTGGGCGTGATCTCGCCATCGAGAGCTGGCCACTTAGGTAGAAAACTGATTCACACCCGGTGTGAATCTCCATTTCGGCCTTTCGCTCTTAAACTGGCGCGCGGTGGCTATATCGCGCCCTGATTGTCAATGACAGACACGGAGTCGGGTCTCGTGTCAAGAATGGTGGATGTGGGGGGGTGGGTGGAGGGGGCGTGGGGGGGTGGGGGGGGGGGGGGGGTTGTACAGCAGGCTATCCTCAGCATTCGTGTGGAAGCTATCTGCACGTCTGCTCATTTCCCCAGCGAGAATGACATGCAGATGAGGGGCAGGCAGGGGCGCGAGAATCATAGCCAAGAGGCTGTCAATGCGCCACAATCTAATCATTACCGCTCTCTATTGAGAAAGTGGAGGCACGCTGACAGGGGCCACTGTCGAGTCATTTCAGCTGGTGTTTTCATTTGAAGATAGATTTAAAAAGCAGGACTTAATTTTGAAAATTTCATGGCGTGCTTTCTCCCCCTCAGTTGATACACAATCATATTGAAGACATCTAATTTGAATATCAATGACAAAACCCGAAAGTATTATTCTTCCCGATAGCTAGGTTGTCAATCATCCTGTTGTATGAATACAGGAAACAATGGTGATAATTTATATTCTGAAGTGACAAGACAGAAAGTGGGCGAGTAATATATCTGCACGGCTATTGTGTTGAGGAGAAAAGCTCACATTAGTTCCACATATTGTCCTCAATTGTAGGTTTAGCTGATATTGTATATTTGTTTTAATTGCTTCACTCCTACTTCCTGTCTTTGCAATGAACTAAACTGTATATGTTCCAGTAGCATCTGTCCAACATAATGAATGCAAACTTCTTCGGTCGATATTTAAAGGAGTATCATCACGTTGGCAGCAAGGTTTCGGTCAAGGTTCAATTGGCAAGCAGTCTCCTCTGGAAATTTGAACACCAAGTTGTCCTGGTCCATCCACACCGACGCTACAATCAAGAAAGCACACTAGCGCCTATACTTCCTCAGGAAACTTCGGCATGTCCACATTGTCTCTTATCAATTTATATAGCTGCATCACAGAGAGCATCCTATCTCACTGCATCACAGCCTGGTATGGAAACTGCTCAGCCCATGACCGTCAGAGACTACAGAGGGTCATGAACACCGCCCAGTCCATCACGCGAACCCGCCTCCCATCCATTGACTCCATCTACACCTCCTGCTGCCTGGGGAAATTGAACAACATAATCAAAGACCCCTCCTGCTTGGGTTATCCTCTCTTCCAACCTCTTCCATCGGGCAGGAGATCCAAAATGTCTGAGAACACACACTAACAGATTCAAAAACAGCTTCTTCTCCGCTGTTACCAGACTCCTGAATGACCCTCTTTTGGACTCAGCTGGTCTCTTCACACATTGTCTCTACTGAGTAGTACTACACTCCGCATGCTTCACCTGATGTCGGTGTATGTATATTGTGTATCTATCATATGCCCTATGTTTCTCATGTAGGGAACATCTGTCTGGACTGTACGCAGAACGATACTTTTCGCTGTACCTTGGCACACGTGACAATACCCAAATCCAATCCAAATCCATCAAGGAGCTGGTTTAGCTCACTCAGCTAAATCGCTGGATTTTAAAACCAGACCAAGGCAGGCCAGCAGCACGGTTCGATTCCCGTACCAGCCTCCCCAAACAGTTGCCGGAATGTGGCGACTAGGGGCTTTTCACAGTAACTTCATTGAAGCCTACTCGTGACAATAAGCGATTTTCATTTCAAGCAATTGAAAGGCAGCGATTGCACACGTAAAGCAAGACCAGGTTGTTTAATAAAGCCTTTCAGCCTTAACAGAGTTCAACACATTTCAATCAGGTATCAATGCTCTGCGTCAATTCTTCAACCTCAAGGAATGAGGAATGGATCGCTCTTTCTGACCGGGAAGTAACCATGAAGCCTTTGGGTTTGGTGACTCCTGTCACATTCTCCTCAATGTGGCAAAGCATCAAGGCTCTCCCTCAAAAGCACGACCAGCCGCATTGAATGTGTGTAATGGCCTTGCAGAAAATTCTGCATCAAATTTCCTGAGGAATCGAATGACTACAATTGCATCCTTCAGACTTGATGCTCTCTCTCGATGTATGAAGGTATGATCGAGAATCAGGAGTGGTAGGCCCCTTGATTCCTCGATCATACTCTGCATTCAATAAGATAATGGCTGATCTGATTTTAAGGTCAAAACTCACATTTATGCCCAGCCCCTGCTAACCTTCCACCCCCTTGCTCATGAAAAATCGGTCTCTGCGCATTCAGGACCCTGACCTTCCCGTTGCTAGCCATTTTAACACACGACCCTGCTCCCGTGCCCGCATGTCTGTCCTTGGTCTGCTGCAGTGAAGCTCAATGCAAACTGGAGGAACAACATCTCATCTTCCGGTTAGGCACACTTCTAGTCTCAACATCGAATTCAATAACTTCAGATTATCAGCTCTACCCCACCTCAATCCATTTGTTTTCATCCCATTCACTTTAACTGTCTTTTACCATTACTTTCTCTCTTGTCTTTATGTATATATATTTAACCCCCCCCCCCCCCATCTTATCCACCTTTCTATACAAAATCTCCCCTTTGCTTCCCCCTTCCCCTCCCTCCACATCTATATCTGTCACAGTTTATCCTTTGATGTTAGTTTCTCTGCTGTTTGGCCTTTCACACCTTTTGTTCTCTCTGGGATCTGCCATTAGCCCTCTTTCCCCATGGTTTCTGTTTCTATTAACACCCCGTTTCCCTGGTTTCTGTGGCTATGACTCATTCTCACTCCACGGTATAGATATTTCCCACTTTCTCTGTCTCATAGCTTTGACAAAGGGTCATCTGGACTCGAAACGTTAGCTCTTTTCTCTCCCTACAGATGCTGCCAGACCTGCTGAGATTTTCCAGCATTTTCACTTTGGTTTCAGATTCCACCATCCGCAGTAATTTGCTTTTTACCAATAGTCTATCCAGCTCTGCCTTGAAGACATTCAAAGACTGCCTCAAACATCTTTTGAGGAAGAGAGTTCCGAAGTCTCCCAACCCTCTGAGAGACGCTATTTGTCCTCTACTCTGTTAAATGGGCGACCCCTTGTTTTTAACCAGTAGCCCCTGGTTCTGGATTCTACCACATCTCTGCTCTCCTTTGTTTATTGAGATGCCATTTCCCTGTCGCACGTCTATCCCTCCAATTTTGCTCTTTTGCATTTCTTTCTGATTTACTATTTGTCCCCGTTGGCTATCTTTCTCTTCTTTACCAAATCTTTATTACATTTCAGTTGCAGAGAGATTGTTTCAAGGTTTCGTTCACCGATACTGTAATGTCAGAAATCTCACCCACAACTCGGCAAATTAGATAAATGCATATGCAATTAGACCTCAAGGGCCTGTCAGGTCACAAGCGCCTCACTGGCAGGAGCACAGAACCGTTGCTAACCTAAAATCCCTGCAATAAATTGACCCTGTCGCTCCCAGCAAATTTAGAACTATTGTATGATGGCTAGTCTAGGTTCAGAATGATTACTCAGTCATTAGTAAGCCCAAACAATAACTGGTGTATTAAATAAAACTGAACTGTATACAGCTACCTATGACCAGGTGTTAGAATGCTGATGCTTTGAACATTCTCCCCCCCGCACTGCTTATTATGTGTTCCCTTATATCAGCTTTACGGGCAGCGTTATTTACACAGTCCCACACATGAATCCTTACAAACCCTAATAATACAAAGAACAATTTAATGAATCCATAGAATCCCCTACAATACACAGAAGGGCGTTCGCCTATCAACTCCGCATCGACCCAAGGGCAGCATGGTGGCCTAGTGGTTAGCACAGCTGCCTCACGGCGCTGAGGTCCCAGGTTCGATCCCGGCTCTGGGTCACTGTCCGTGTGGAGTTTGCACATTCTCCCCGTGTCTGCGTGGGTTTCGCCCCCACAACCCAAAAATGTGCAGAGTAGGTGGATTGGCCACGCTAAATTGCCCCTTAATTGGAAAAAATAATTGGGTACTCTAAATTTAAAAAACAAAAAACTCCGCATCGACCCTCTGAAAGAGCACTACGCTTTGGCCCCCTCCCCCGCCCTATCCCCGTAACCCCACCTGATCTGCACGGTTTAGCACAGTGGGCCAAACAGCTGGCTTGTAATGCAGAACAAGGCCAGCAGCGCGCGTTCAATTCCCGTACCGGCCTCCCCGAACAGGCACCAGAATGTGGCGACTAGGGGCCTTTCACAGTAACTTCATTGAAGCCTACTTGTGACAATAAGCGATTATTATTATTATTATCTTTGGACACGAAGGGGCAATTTTAGCCTGGCCAATCCACTTAACCAGCACAACTTTGAACTATGAGTCATTTTCAGGCACAGGTAGAACGTGTAAATTCCACATAGTCAACCAAGGCTGGAATTGAACCCGGGACCCTGGTGCTGTGAGACAGCAGTGCTAACCACTGTGCCACCGTGTCGCCCATTAACTAACTCCTAATCGTGGCGAAACAAAAACTTGGTGAAGGAAGAATTGCATTTATTTTTTTTAATTATAAATTTACAGTACCCAATTATTTCTTTTCCAATGAAGGGGCATTTTAGCACGGCCAATCCACCTAACTTGCACATCTTTGGATTGTGGGGGTGAAACCCACCCAGACAACGGGGGAAGAAGGTGCAAACTGCACACGGACAGTGACCCAGGGCCGGGATTCGAACCCGGGTCCTCAGTGCCGCAGTCCCAGTGCTAACCACTGCGCCACATGCCGCCCTAAGAATTGCATTTATGTACCACCTTGCACAAGCTGAGGATTTCCTAAAGCAGCTTACAGCCAATGATGTACTTTCAGAGGGTTGTCACTATTGTAACGTAGGAAACGTGGCAGCTAACGTGTGCACAGCAAGATCCCACAAACAACCCTGTGATGATGGCTAGATGATCTGCTTTGGTGATGTCGGTTGAGGGATAAACATTCGCCATGATACCAGTGAGAGTTACCTTGTTTTTCTTTGAAATGGCGCCTTCGGGTCGCTTAAGAGGGAAGGTGGGGCCACAACATGACATCTCGTCTGAGTGACGTCTCCTCCAACAGTGCAGCACTCCCTCAGTACTGCACTGGAATTCCAGTGCAGATTTGTACACAGGTTTATGAAGTGAGACTCTAACCCAGAACCTTCCCTTCGCACTCTTGCCTCTGAATCAATGAAGCCTTACGAATATTGCGCGGCCACGGTGTACTCAGAGATATTGGGCAGGCTTTTCTGGCTGTTCCCACTTGCGGGATGGTCTGGTCCAGCCAATGGCATCTGCCCTGCCACAGAATTCCCGGGGGTTGTCAGGGGGCGGAATTCCGCAGTCTTTTTGAATGGAACACCATGGGCTGCATCATCCGTTATTGGGGCTATGTCCTCATGCCATCCTGAAAACTGTGGCGTCGAAAGGCCACAGATTCACAGCATTTCCGGGTCAGAGGTCGGGGCATGTGCACGGCGGACTCAGACCGCGGACCTGGACTGCGGAAAGATGACCCCGATCGGCCGCTCGCCCAACCCGGATCGCCCGCACAAAAAAACACCAGTCCCGAATAAGCCCCCCTGCTCCCCGGACTGAGTCCACAGCGGCCACGCGGGTATCACGGACGGTGGGACCATGAGTGGTCCACGCTGTTGGGAATTTGGCTGGGCGGGGACGGAGAATAGCGGGGTGGGCCTCAGGCAATGGCCAGAGGCGGTGGATAATCGGCGCGGCATATTCGCCGCGTACGCCGCTTTTCGGGGGGGGGGGCGGAGAATTGCGGAACCGGCGCCAGTCCCGTGCGGGGAACTGGATTCTCCGCCCCCCCCCCCCCCCCCCCCCCCGAACGTGATTGTGGCGTCGGGATGCAGAGAATCCAGCCCCCTTACCAAAGTCCCATCTTCCTGGTGCCGGCGAGGCTTAAAGATTCCGAGGTATTGAACACAGAGAGCTCTCCTCGTCTCCTTGGCAATCGTTTCAAACTCCATCGCCAAAAGCAAAGCAGCTGGTAAATTCATCCCATTGCCACTTGTGGGATCTTGCTGAGCTTAACTTGGCTGACATTTTCAACTCCGCCCAGGGGCTGCACTCCAAGAAATGTGTGAAGCAGCTTGAGATGATCGAGGGTTCTGACAGGCATCATGCAAAAGAAAATAATTCTCCTTTGAAAAGAAGAATAATAACACTGGCTGAAAACAGACAAGGGAGTGGGGGTCAAATGTAAATAAGAACATCCCGACACAATTCCTTGAATTTGATTTCTGGCAACAACAGAAAAGCAGGTAATGTTTGCAGCAGGTACACGGTGGTTTGGTTTGAAACAGGCGAGCAATGCAGAATTTTAAGTCCAAATGAATTTGAACTAAAGTGAGCTGGATGGATGTGAAGTCATGATGTATGTCAAATAGCTCTCGACGATTGAGCAGAATGGGAAGCAGACAGTGCAGGAAACTAATTAGAAACCGTTTGATTGAGAGTCGTTGGCAGTCAGAAAAAAGGTGGTTACTGTACATGAGTTCTTTCCAATTAAGAGTCTTTTCCCATCCAGCCTCAATTTTTAGGCTCATGCGAGGAGTCAATTACTTGGGGGCATAGGTTTAAGGTGTGAGGGGCAAGGTTTAAAAGAGATGTACGAGGCACGTTCTTTACACAGAGGGTAGTGGGAGCCTGGAACTCGCTGCCGGAGGAGGTGGTGGAAGCAGGGACGATAGAGACATTTAAGGGGCATCTTGAAAAATACATGAATAGAATGGGAATAGAGGGATATGGGCGGGATTCTCCCCTACCGAGCGGGGTGGGGGGGGTCCCGGCAGGACGGAGTGGCGTGAACCACTCCAGCGTCGGGCCGCCCCAAAGGTACGGAATCCTCTGCACCTTCAGGGGCTAAGCCTGCCCTGGAGTGGTTGGCGCCCCGCAGGCTGGCGGGATAGGGGCTTGGCGCCACGCCAACCAGCGCCGATGGGCCTCTGCCGGCCGGCGCGAGTCGCTTCCGCGCATGCGCAGAGGGATTCGCTTCCGCACTGGGAATGGCGGAGGGCTACGGCCTTCGGTGCGGAACAATAGAGCGCCTCCATGGCACAGGCCCGACCACGGATCGGTGGGCCCCGACCGCAGGCCAGGCCACCATGGGGGCATCTCCCGGGGGCCAGATCCCCCCGCGACCCCCCCCCCCCCCCCCCCCCCCCCCAGGAACCCCGGAGCCTGCCCGTGCCACCAGGTCCCGCCGGTAAGGGACTTACTCTAATTTACGCCGGTGGGACCGGCAAAGAATGGGCGGGACTTCGGCCCATCGCGGGCCGGAGAATTTCGGGGCCCATTGAGTCGCTCCGGACCCCACAATTCTCCTAGGCGGGCGGCGCGACTCACGCCAGGGCAATTTCGGGGGGGGGGGGGGGGGGTGGAAGGATTAGGAGAACGGCGGGGGCGGGATTCATGCCGACCCCTGGCAATTTTCCCACCCGGCTGGGGGGGGGGGGGTCAGAAAATCCTGCCCATATGGTCCTGGGAAGGGGAGGGCGTTTTCGTACAGATGGGCAGCACGGTCGGTGCAGGTTTGGAGGGCCAAAGGGCCTGTTCCTGTGCTGTAATTTGCTCTGTTCTTTGGAACTCGGGGTGGGGAAATCACCCCAGGGGGAGGGGTTCACTTTGGCAGAAGGCAATCCAGAACGTTCCTGCTCCTGTAGATCCTTGTAAATAAACCCTTTGCTGTTCACTAATCAAGACTCTGAACATAGATCAATGCATTGCCTTTACAAATTAAATCCTCTCCAACTAACCACTCAAACTCGAGCAGGATAAATATCTGGAGTTAAAAGTCTAAAGACGGCCATGAGATGTCATAGAACTTACAGCGTTGAAGGAGGCCATTCGACCCATCGAGTCTGCACCAGCCTTTGGAAAGAGCGGGACTCGTTCTTGCGAACCTACAGGATGGCCAAAAGAGAAACCGGCTCACTCTACAAGCAGTAAAAATATATATTTGGTGCAGAAAGTGCTGAAAATGCTCCACAGTTTCTGGCAGCCTTTGTGAAGGGAGAGAAACAGAGTTAACCTACCTAAGCCCACACCTCCAACATATCCCCACATCTCCACCCGATCCCGGTCACCGTTTCTGGACAATTTATCACAGCCAATCCACCTTACCTGCACATCTTTAGGCCGTGGGAGGAAACCAGAGCACACGGAGGAAACCCACGCAGACACGGGGAGAACGTGCAGACTCCGCACAGACAGTGTGCCAAGCCAGGAATGGAACCTGGGACCCTGGAGCTGTGAAGCAACAGTGCTAACTGTTCTTCTTTAATTGTTGTAAATACCCATCTGGTAAAAGTAGAGAGGTGTTGTTGCAATTGTACAGGGTGTTGGTGAGACCACATCCGGAGTATTGTGTCCAGTTTTGGTCTCCTTATTTGAGGACGGATGTGGTGGCATTGAAGGCAGTTCAGATGAGCTTCACCAGATTGATTCTGGGGATGAAAGGGTTAACGTATGAGAAGAGATTAAATAGTTTGGGTTTTTACTCGCTGGAGTTTAGAAGGATGAGAGGGCATCTGATTGAGGTATATAAAATACTAAATGGGATGGATAAAGTGAACATAGACCAAAAGATCCCCCGTGTGGGGCAACCTAGAATGAGACATCACAGATGTAGGTTGAGAGGAGGTAGATTGGGAACTGAGATGAGGAGGAACTACTTCTCGCAGAGGGTGGTGGATTTGTGGAATTCGTTCCCCATAGTGCGGTGGAATCGGAGTCATTAAAGGGTTTCAAGAAGGAGATAGATATATTTCTAATTTTAAAAATGTGTTAAAGGGATATGGTCACCAGGTGGGGAGGTGGATTTGAGACCAGGAAGAGATCAGCCATGATCTGATTGAATGGCCGAGCAGGCTCGAAGGGCTGAATTGCCCACTTCTGCTCCTAATTCCTATGTTCCTATGGTTCACTAATCACTTTATGGAAGGAAATTTGCCATCCTTATGAATCCAGGTCCACAGCAATGCGGTTGACTCTGCAATGGCCCAATACGCTTTTCAGTTCAAGGGCAATTAGGTCTGGGCAACAAATACTGGTTCAGCCAGCGAGGCCCACATCCCATGAATAAATAATAATTAAAAAAAATTAAATTTAGAGTACCCAATTATTTTTTTCCAATTAAGGGGCAATTTAGCCGGGGCAAAGACGCATCTTTGAGTTGTGTTCCAGGAGCACATCGTTGCTTCTAGAAATGCTTCCCTCATCATTTGCAGCAGAAATGAATTGGCGAATTTTGAGCTGCAGTGTTTCTCTGGAAAAGTGACAGGGCTCATTGTCATTTACTGGGCTGTTAGATTGGTGTCAGTGACACCAGGCCATTTCAGCTCACTCTCCCACCTGGAAACTCTGATGACAGCAGGACAGTAAATTAAACCAAACAATGACCAATATTCCCGTAAGAAGCAATAAAATACTCTTTAAATTAAGTGCAACGTTCTGATGCATTTACTTGATGGCACTTATAACGTTCAAATCCATACAGCTCTGAGGCAAACATATTCCTTAAGGTGTCATGACTCATCTGCTTCTCAGTGAACTGCGAAACAAGAGAGAGATTAAAATGAGAAAGCGTCTGACAAGTACACAACATAGCCCTGTTGATTTGCCATCAATTGCACGAGAGACGAGTTGCTTTACAAAAGTTAGGCTTTAATAAACTAGAACTTAGCCCTGCGGTTGTCTACAATAAAATGGACGACCGCCGGGCGTTTGACTATTTATGCCTCGGCAAGGAGGCGTGGTTAACTCAGCCTCTCGACCAATCGGTCGAGAGGCACATGACCGACCAGGGCCAATGGTAAGCCGGTGTTCTGCCCCAATGGCAGACAGGTATGCAAATCATATCACCACACCTGTGCACCAATATCAATGGTCAGAAACCACTGGAATGGAAATGCCCCCACTTGTAAATCCTTGAGACACAATCCCGGTGGCTGTGTCCTCCAGTACTTATCCTACTAGAGTTTGTGCAGTTCACTCTGTTTCTCTCCCTTCACAAAGGCTGCCAGAAACTGTGGAGCATTTCCAGCACTTTCTGCACCAAATATATATTTTTACTGCTTGTTGAGTGTGCCGGTTTCTCTCTTGGTCAGCCTGTAGGTTAGCAAGAACGAGTCCCGCTCAAGCAGCTCAGGGGCAGCAATGTCATAACTCTGTCTCAGATCCTCACTTTACGTGGAACTATCCTGTTATTTTACTTTGTGTAATATATGTTACGCATTTGCTTCTTACCAAGATGATCTTTTACTCGATGTTGATTAACACTCGTAGCCTTCCAATTAAAGCGAATAATTTATTGAGTAACGTTAACAAATAAACTGTAGGGGCAGCACGGTGGCGCAAGTGGGCAGCACGGTTGCCTCACGGCGCCGAGGTCCCAGGTTCAATCCCGGCTCTGGGTCACTGTCCGTGCACATTCTCGCCGTGTTTGCATGGGTTTCACCCCCCCACAACCCAAAACAATGTGTCTCAAGGGCAGCACGGTAGCATTGTGGATAGCACAATTGCTTCACAGCTCCAGGGTCCCAGGTTCCATTCCCGGCATGGGTCACTGTGCGGAGTCTGCACATCCTCCCCGGGTGTGCGTGGGTTTCCTCCGGGTGCTCCAGTGTCCTCCCACAGTCCAAAGATGTGCTGGTTAGCTGGATTGGCCTTGATAAATTGCCCTTAGTGTCCAAAATTGCCCTTAGTGTTGGGTGGGGTTACTGGGTTATGGGAATTGGGTGGAGGTGTTGACCTTGGGTAGGGTGCTCTTTCCAAGAGCCGGTGCAGACTCGATGGGCCGAATGGCCTCCTTCCGCACTGTAAATTCTGTGATAATCTATGTGCAGGGTAGGTGGATTGGCCACACTATATTGCCCCTTAACTGGAAAAAATTAATTGGATACTCTAAATTTATATTAAAAAACAAATAAACAGTGAGTTCGGTCTCTCTCGAACACTTATACTAGATATTAAATAAGTAAGATTGAATAAGAATTAACTATGATTAACTAGGCAGCATGGTGGGTCAGTGGTTAACACTGGGACTACGGCGCTGAGGAGCCGGATTCGAATCCCGGCCCTCGGTCACTGTGTGTGGAGTTTACACATTCTCCCCGTGTCTGCGTGGGTTTCACCCCCACAACCCAAAAGCTGTGCAGGTTAGGTGGATTGGCCATGATAAATTGCCCCTTAATTGGAAAAAATATAATTGGGTAGTCTAAATTTAAAATAGAAAAAAAAAAACTATGATTAACTACACCTGCACATTGAGCTATCTCGCTCTATCTCTGGTCACTAGTCACGGCATGCACAAAGAGGCGGGCACTCGGCCTGAGTCTGTCTTTTATACCCATCTCTAGTGCTACCATCGAGTGATTATTCAGCTGTTATATCTTTACATTAACCCCTTGTATACATGCAGATATGCAGATCACTACATGTCCCTCTTAACTCATTTCCAGCTTCCCTCCATTAACCCGAAGTGGTTCGAAACCTGTGTCCAGATCCCCACCAGGTTGCCTTTTCCCAATGACATTCTATTTGCTGACTTACTTCCTAAGCTGCGGAATTCCCTCTCTATATCTCTCTACCTTACTTTCCTTATTTAGGACACTCCTCAAAAATCTACCTTTTGGACCAAGTTTTTACTCATCTTCCCTAAAACCTCTTGATTTGCCA
Source organism: Scyliorhinus canicula (assembly GCF_902713615.1). Classification (NCBI taxonomy): domain Eukaryota; kingdom Metazoa; phylum Chordata; class Chondrichthyes; order Carcharhiniformes; family Scyliorhinidae; genus Scyliorhinus; species Scyliorhinus canicula. Next base: position 13,747,557 of record NC_052169.1, on the reverse strand, counting down.
CAGCGTCAAACTTTGAGATTCCTAAGAAGAGTCTTGCAACGTTTTATTTTGTTAAAGGCGGCACGGTGGCACAGTGGGTTGGCACTGCTGCCTCGCAGCTCCAAGGTTCCAGGTTCAATTCCCGGCCCGGGTGGCTGTGTGGAGTTTGCCCGTTCTCCCCGTGTCTGCGTGGGTTTCCTCCGGGTGCTCAGGCTTCCTCCAAAGATGTGCAGGTTAGGTGGATTGGCTGTGCTAGATTGTCCCTTAGTATCAGAAGATGCGCAGGTTAGGTGGGGTTACGAGGTTATGGGGAAAGGGTGGGGGAGTAGGCCTGGGTTAGGGTGTGTTTTCGGAGGGTCGTTCCCGACTCGCTGGGCTCAATGGCGTTCTTCTGCACTGTTGGAATTCTATGGATTCTACATAAACCCAAGTTGTTGTTATGAGCCACAGAATACATCCTAAATCTCCAAAATATAAATCTGCGAACATCATTGTTTCCAGCTTAATATTTTATATTCTAAATTTAGAGTGCCCAATTCTGTTTTTTCCAATCAAGGGGCAATTTAGCGTGGCCAATCCACCTACCCTGCACATCTTTTTTGTGTTGTGGGGGTGAGACCCACGCAGACACGGGGAGAATGTGCAAACTCCACACGGACAGTGACCCAGAGCCGGGATTGAACCCAGGTGCTCGGCAATATTTATTTGCTGTAATTATTTGGAAATAACATATTTCGCCCAAATCAACTATTTTGGGGAAGGAAGTTCCCACCCTTTGATTACATTTCAAGGGCTACATATCCATCTCATTATCAATATCAATTTCAGCATACTGTTCAAAATCCTAGCTGAGGTAGAAAAGGTGAGGAAGAGGGTTGTCCTCAGGAGTTTGATGCCACTTTAAGCCAGCCACACTAAAATACGTTCCTTAGAGCTCATTCAGTCCAGCACAATGCTCATCTCTGAACCAAGTTAATGATTATTCCTTAAGCTTGTCTGAACAGACCAACGTGTCTCACTCGAGACTGGCCCCGGAGGCTGTTGTTACAGACAACGTTCACAGTCATGTCATTCCTTCAAAGGAACTGTCTCGCACCCCCCCCCCCCCCCCCCCCCCGACTGCATTTAATAGGATTCCGCACATTCCTTCTCCACTGATCTGATACTTTATTCAGCTGGAGAGAGCTTCAAAATTAGGCCAAGCGGTTGCATTATTCTGAAATAGATGAGGACAAACTAATGGATTAGCTCAGCGTTGAGCGTGTTAATCCTTCTTAGTGCGGTAGTTGGTCTTATTCAAGGAAGTGGCATTGCCGTCACTGATTTGCCAGAATTTGTGTTTAGATTTTCGCCCTGACTCACTTGGTTGTACTCAGCGCCAGAAGGCTGTGGATTGGACATACATTTACGAAACTTTGAGCTCAAATACGAGGCAGACACTCTGGGTTAGGAGTGCAGTGCTGTTGGAGAATTATGTCTCTCCGATGAGACATTTAAGCCCAATCAGCCTTCAGCTACATAAGATCATAGAATAGGAGCATGAGTAGGCCATCTGGCCCCTTGAGCCTGCTCCGCCATTCAATAAGATCGTGGCTGATCTTTTTGTGGACTCGGCTCCACTTACCCGCCCGCTCACCTTAATTCCTTTACTGGTCAAAAATCTATCAATCTTTGCCTTAAAATCATTCAATGAGGTAGCCTCAGCTGCTTCACGAGACAGGGAATGCCACAGATTCCCAACCCTTTCGATGGAGACGTTCCTCCTCAACTCAGTCCTAAATCTGCTCCCACTTATTTTGAGGCTATGCCACTTAGTTCTCGTCTCACCCGCCAGTGGCAACAACCTCCCTGCTTCTATAGGGTAGATATAAAAGTACGCAAAACTTCAAAAGTGAGAACTGGTGGGGGGTGGCGGGTGGGTGGCGAGGGAGGTTACGGGGGGGGGGCAGCTTTTGGCAGGCGGGGTCTGAGTGCGGCCGGCACCATGTTGTACGGCGCGGCCGCTGCAGGTCGTCGCTGTGCGCATGCGCGGCCATGGACCCGGCAATTCTTTGACCATTTCTGTCGGGAACGCCCAAGGTTTTACGTGGCGGGACTGCTAGCCCTTCACCGGTCGGCGCATCAGTGCAGGTGCTCCGCCGACTTTTTCATCGCAAGACTAGACACATTCTCCGGACATAGCCTCAAAATTGGAGAATCCAGCCCTATATTAATTTAATGAACCTTCCCTTAAGGGCATCCAACACATTCACACCCTTCCTTCAGTAAGGGGACCAATAGAACATAGAACAGTACAGCACAGAACAGGCCCTTCGGCCCTCGATGTTGTGCCGAGCCATGATCACTCTACTCAAACCCACGTATCCACCCTATACCCGTAACCCAACAACCCCCCCCCCTTAACCTTACTTTTTAAGGACACTACGGGCAATTTAGCATGGCCAATCCACCTAACCCGCACATCTTTGGACTGTGGGAGGAAACCGGAGCACCCGGAGGAAACCCACGCACACACGGGGTGGACGTGCAGACTCCGCACAGACAGTGACCCAGCCGGGAATCGAACCTGGGACCCTGGAGCTGTGAAGCATTTATGCTAACCACCATGCTACCGTGCTGCCCTAACTGTACACGTGATGCACAAAAAGACACACGTGTATCCACACACATACACATGTTTGCCCATGCAATCTACGATCCCATTGACTACAATCCTGCCTCAGTAACAATTCTTTAACCAAGATTTATTTGTCACCAGCTGGACAATGCACTTGCTGATTGTGATGATCGGTATTTACCTTTAATACCTTGCCCCTTTAAGAGGCTTGGAACCCTGGGGGACTCCGCCTCTGGCTATGCCTCCTGGAAACAGGATATAAGATGAGACTCCATTTTGCGAGCACACTTCTCTCGGATGCAGTCCTGTTCTCTGTATATTAAAGCCTTTGATTACTGACCTCGCTCTCGCGTCGTAATTGTGAGTGCCTCAATGTTTCCCGTTCACTATTTGGCTGATGATTGTCCAATCTCCAGATGTGACCTCATGTTGTTTTATTTGGCAATACTTTCAACATCCTGTGAAAAGCTGAACTAAACCATCCACAAGCTGTGCATTACCTGACTCCTGCAATTTATTTTCAAGAACATCTGCCTACATTCACTAATCTGCCTTTTATTGCGAGAGCGCTTTATGAGCTATTGGGCCAATAAAGTTTTGAAGTCAACTAAGAACTGATTAATTTGATGTAATTAAAATGTTGTATTAACTGGGAGACGTATCGAATTTAGTTCCAGTTTTGTTAGCATTCTGATAAGGGTTGTCAGTCCGAAATAGTGCGTGTTATACCAACTGTTCAAATAATGACCATTCCCTTCTACATCAGGTTCGATTCAATATTGGTGAAAGAAGCATTCACCTTTAGTGGAAAGACTTATCTCGAACCTACATATGATCAAGGAGCGGGAGTAGGCCACTCGGCCCCTCGAGCCAGCCCCGACATTAGATCGTGGCTCATCTGACCGTAATCTTAAATCTGCACTCCGCCCACACCATTCCCTATCACCCACTTTGCTTACCCAGAATCTACCCACCTCTGTTTTAAACATATTCAGAGACTCTGCTTCCCCGCCTTTTCAAGAAAAGAGTTCAAGGTGAGGGGGGATAGGTTTAGTGGAGATGTGCGAGGGGTAGTTTTTTTTTAAATTTAGAGTACCCAAGTTATTTTTTCCAATTAGGGGGCAATTTAGCATGGCCAATCCACCTAGACTGCACATCTTTGAGTTTGTGGGGGTGAAACCCACGCAAACACGGGGAGAATGTGCAAACTCCACATGGACAATGACCCAGAGCCGGGATCGAACCTGGGACCTCGGTGTCATGAGGCGGCAGGGCTAACCCACTGCGCCACCTGTGCTGCCCAAGGGATGTTTTTTACACAGAGGGTGGTGGTGGCCTGGAAGGCACTGCCAAGTGAGGTGGTTGAGGCAGATACGTTAGCGACAGTTAAGACTTATCTGGATAAGCACATGAACAGACGGGGTATAGAAGGATACATGTGGTTGGTCTAGATAGGACACGTGATCGATGCAGGCTTGGAGGGCTGAAGGGCCTGTTCCTGTGCTGTTCTTTGTTCTTTTGACTCACGACACTCTGAGGGAAAAAAAATTCACCTTGTCTCCGTTTTAAATAGGCGACACCTTATTATTAAACAATGACCCCTGGTTCCAGATTCTCCCACAAGAGGAAACATCGTCTCCACCCTGTCTAGATCCCTCAGGATGTTATATGTTTCAATCAAGTTGCCCCTTGCTCTTCCAAACTCCACCGGATACAATCGCAGTTGGCCCAGCCTTTCCTCATAAGACAACCCGCTCATTTCAGGCATAGTTTGATAAACCTTCTCTCACATGCTTCTGAAGCATTTGCCCCCTTCTTTAAATAAGGTAGCTAATACTGTCCACAGATCTCCAAATGGTGTCTCACTAGTGCCCTGTTCAACTGAAGCATAACCTCCCGACTTTTATATTCAATTCCCCTCAAAATAAGTGATAGCTCCCACGGGCGACTTTTGCCTTTATCATTTCTCATTTCCAACCAAACCTCTTCCACATCTTGGTTTCCTAAGCTTAGGTCATCCTTCTCGATTGTGCTAATGCCATTGTTGTCTAACGGAGCCACCCAGCCATCTTTTCTTCTATTCCTGTGTCCTTCAATATTCATGACCCAATCCATGTCATGGATCCGTAATAGCTATCAAATCCTACTTATTCATTTCTATGTCCGCTCTGAGTTCCTCTGCCGCGTACTGAATGTTACGTGCATTCCGATACAAAGTTTTTGCTTTGTCCTTTTAATCTTTTTGTCACCTCTCCTCTCATCTATTGATTATATTTGTCCTCTCAATCCCTTCCTGTCATGGTCTATTTTTCATTTCCCGTAATAACACATTTGTCTTTTGCCTTGTCTCTGCTCTTTGATTTACCGTATCTTGCCAGATCTGATCCCTTGCCCCCACTAATTAGTTTAAAACCCTCTCTGATTCCCTCGTTAAGCGACCAGAACACCGGTCTGGCTCTGGATCAGTGTCCCAGCGGTACTGATCCTACTTTTCCCCCCAGTAGGGGGCTGGGGCCCCACTTTCTCAGACCAGTCTTTCAGCCACGCATTCGCCTCTCTCTAATCTGGGGCAAAATTCTCCCCTACCCGGCGGGGCGGGTGGTCCCGGTGTACCGGAGTGGTGCCAACCACTCCGGCGTTGGGCCTCCCCAAAGGTGTGGAATTCTCCGCACCTTTAGGGGCAAGGTCCGCGCCGGAGTGGCTCCCGCTCCGTCGACTGGCGCCAACGGCCTTTGGCGCCACACCGGCTGACATCTGGGCTGGCCGAAAGGCCTTCGCCAGTCGGCGTGAGTCCGCGCATGCGCCGGAGCGTCAGCGGCCGCTGACGTCACCACCGGCGCATGCGCGGTGGAGGGGTTCTCTTCCGCTTTGCCATGGTGGAGGCCGCGGCGGCGGATTAAAAAGAGTGCCCCCACAGTACAGGTCCGCCCGCCGAGCGATGGCCAGGCCACCGTGGGGGCACCCCCCCGGGTCTGATCGCCCTGCGCCCCCCCCCCTCCCCAGGACCCCGGGGCCCGCTCCCGCCGCCTGCTCCCGCCGGCACAGAGGTGGTTTAAACCACGTCGGCGGGAGAGGCCTGACAACGGCGGGACTTCAGCCCATCGCGGGCCGGAGAATCCCCGCGGGGGGCCCGCCGTTCGGCAGGGCATGATTCCCGCCCCCGCCGATTCCCGGGTGGCGAAGAATTCCGTAACCCAATAACCCCTCCTAACCTTTTTGGACACGAAAGGACAATTTAAAATGGCCAATCCACCTAACCTGCACATCTTTGGACTGTGGGAGGAAAGCGGAGCGCTCGGAGGAAACCCACGCAGACACGGGGAGAACGTGCAGCCTCCGCAAAGACAGTCACTCAAGCCGGGAATCGAACCCGGGTCCCTGGCGCTGTGAAACAACAGTGCTAACCACTGTGCTGCCGTGCGGCCCATGCTGCAATGGCCAGATTGGAAGTGAAATCTTTGCTTCCACTGCTTTGTGTCGACCAGGCACAATCTCCCACGCAGCATACATTTTGTCGCTATTGAAACAAATCTAGGCAAGCTTGGTTCTGATGTCTGGGGTTGGTCTGGAGTGGTCTGGAATCTGGAGTGGGATGCTCGATATGATTTCAAAGGGAAAGAACTGCACCTCAGGTCAAATGCTTTGTTTCTAAAGGCATTTTTGTCTTTGAAAATATAGATTTTGATTGCACTTGGCGGCATTTCTCAATGGGAAGAAAGAAGAGGCCGGATTGTGCCGGTGATGGAACTGAGGTTGGGGGTCAGGAAAATCTCTTCAACTGGACTTTTAGCCATTTGCCTTCGCATCAGTGTCAAACTTTATTAGGTGCCACTCCTGCGAAGTGCCTTGGGTGCTTTTATATTGTTGGAGGCGCTATATCATGCAAATTATTCTTGTTGGATAATCTACTCTTCTTCACCTTCTTTCCTCCAGCCAAGAGGGCAAATGGGGCCTCGCAGACAAAAGGCAGCACTTTGTGGTAGTGCGGCACTCCCGTTATTGCTGCGTTGGAGCGTTAGCCTGAATACCCTGTCCTGACACTGGGAATGGACACTCTTCTGTCCAATCGTAGAATCATGGAATCCTTACTGTGCAGAAGGAGGCCATTCGGTCCATCGAGTCTGCTCTGGCCCCTGTTCCAATCGAGCACCACGATCTAGGCCCAATCCCCCAGCCACCCAACCTTTGGACACAAAGGGGAAATTTTAGCACAGCCAACCCACCTAACCTCCACATCGTTCGACTGTGGGAGGAACCCGGAGCAGACACGGGGAGAACGTGCAAACTCCAGACAGACAGTCACCCGAGGTCGGAATCGAACCCGGGTCACTGGAGCTGTGAGGCAAATTTATTTTTGCCAGATTTGCTTGTGCATTTTGGTCAACAATCGGTCATTTAGCACAGATTAATTTGTCTAATGTGAACAGCCCTTTCATTGTCTAAAAGTTGCTTCATGCAACTGCGCTGGTTACTTTGATTTTCTCTGGGCTATTTTGGAGTTGAGAGACAAGTACGGCTTCCCATGAGGCAAGCACAGACTCATTCATTTTAAATAGGTTAATGACTGAGCTAATATGATATAGTGAATGAATTGTACTGCAAATGTTTTATATGCTTGGCAATTCTTCTTGAGGAGTGTGTGTGATGCTTGACGGGAAACTCTGCGGCCATTAGAGTGCGTAAACCATGCAGCACTCCACTGCGATGTTCCCATCTAATTACTCCTTAAGATGTATATGTACACAAATCTAATTGAATCTTAGTGTGGCTGACAGGACACATCCATTAAGAGAGTTGTGTAGCTGATGCATTCATAGGGAGGCTGATCATATTTTGCAGCACGTAATATTGGAGAGAAACCCAGATTCCAAGTCACGGTGATTGCATTTTCATCTCATAACTGTGGCGATGCCGGTGTTGGACTGGGGTGAGCACAGTAAGAAGTCTTGCAACACCACGTTAAAGTCCAACAGGTTTGTTTCAAATCGCTGCTCCTTCATCAGGTAAGTGAAAAGGTGGGTTCCATAAACACATATATAGACAAAGTCAATGATGCAAGATGATACTTTGAATGCGGGTCTTTGCAGGTAATTAAGTCTTTACAGGTCCAGACAGTGTGGCTGGAGAGAGGGATAATCACAGGTTAAAGAGGTGTGAATTGTCTCAAGCCAGGACAGTTGGTAGGATTTTGCAAGCCCAGGCCAGATGGTGGGCAGTGAATGTAATGCGAGATGAATCCAAGATTCTGATTGAGGCCATAATCATGTGTGCGGAACTTGCCTATCAGTTTCTGCTCAGCGGTTCTGCATTGTCGCACATCCTGAAGGCCACCTTGGAGAACACTTACCCGAAGATCAAAGGCTGAATGCCCTTGACTGCTGAAGTGTTCCCCGACCGGAAGAGAACATTCCTGCCTGGTGAGTGTCCCTCTCTCCAGTCACACTGTCTGGACCTGGATGTCATACAAGCACCAAGACGTGGCTTGGCCAGGGGTGAGAGTGGGCACTCTCTGTCACATCCTTCATGTATGCTCAAAGTCTTTACGTCATTGCATGATGCCCTCCAGGAGGCTGCAGTGGGCAAGAACCCTCCTTTTGGAATATGCCTTTGCTTGGAAAGCGAGTCGATGTTTTGTGTTGTGAATCATCCCAGGCAAATCCATGACATACGCTCTAGAGGCTGTTCCCATGGAGACTAACGGAAAGCATATATCAGCCACTGCTGGAGGGGTCATCAATTCAATGGAAGGTGCTCTTTGGTCGTGTCCAAAATCTGTTGGCCTTCCAGCAGAGAGAGCTGTCCATAACCAAGAGTTGTCGACTGGCACATTCCAAGGTCAAGGTCCAGGAATAAGCACTGAGGAACGCATTAAAGCTTGGGGCAGCTCCACAGTGGGGCAATGGGGAAAGGCCGCTGACGATGACCTTTCAACCATGGTACACTAAGGAGTTGGTTTGAATGTATATAGTAAATATGGACAGGATTTTCCATTGCGAAGTTGCTCTTTGAAAGAGCCAGCACTGAGCCGATCGACTGAATGGACTCCTCCTGCATTATTAGTTTCTGCGGCTCAATACTATCAAGGTATTTAGCAAACATTCGTCCACCAACTTTGCTCCAAGATGTCATGCAGCATTGGAACTGTTTGAAGATTTATTTTCGGATTGTCCGCACTTGTGTTCTGCAGGTAGTGTGATGTTCATAGAATCACAGAATCCCGACTATGCAGAAGGAGGCCATTCAGCCCATCAGGTCAGCATAGACCCTCCGAAAAAACACACTACCTGGGCCATGCCCCCACCCTATCCCCATAACCCAGTAACCCCACCTATATCATTTTTCATCTTTTCATTTTCATCTTTTCGACACAAAGGGGCAATTTAGCATGACCAATCCACATAACCTGCACATCTTTGGACTGTGGGAGGAACCCGGAGCACTCGGAGGAAACCCACGCACACACGGGGACAACGTGCAAACTCCACGCAGGTAGTCACCCGAGGCCGGAATTGAACTCAGGCCCCTGGCCCTGTGAGGCAGCAGTGCTAACCACTGTGCCATCGTGACGCCCATTCTTACTTAACCTCTTCGGATGTTTTGCAGCATGTGCTATCATCAATAAAAGAGGGTGAGCATTGAAAGTTTAAGGAACATTTGTTCAGCTCTCTCCATCTTTGGTTGCCTGGTACAGTAGCATAGAACAAACCCATTGTCCAATTTATGCATAGTTCGATAAATTGTTCAGGAAATGTCTCCAAACTACACATAAAACGAGGGCATTTATTGTAATTAGGCACTACAGTTGCATAAAGTACTCAGATGCTATCAATCGGGCATTATTTGTATGACGCAAGTTGGAAATGTTCCTTTTTGTTAATTAGTAGCGTTGTTAAGACTTCATAAAAGCCAGCTTTTCAATGAAGAATTGGGTCTTTGGTTGTCATGCCTGTGAATGCAAAAGACCAGTTTAATTATCGCCTGTTTGCTGATAGCAATGTGGTTGTTAGGGAATCCTTTCCGATGTCGCACACCATCTTCTGTTAAATGTGGTTAAAAACCCCAACTGCGTCATTACAGATGACCATTCTGATGGGAGCATCTTCCTAACCTTGCCAAGGATAACATGCACACGCTCAATTATTTTAGGAGAGGTATTACTTTGAATAGCACGTTTGGTGGTGCGGAGCTTGAGTGTTCCTGAAAAGGAAAGACGTGGCGTTGAAGATTTTTTTTCCTTTGTTACGGCATCCTGGGCACCGCTGGTCCCGGAGTCACAACACAAGTGAATCGATAAATGATTCTTGTAAAAATAGCCAAAGTCTTGGGCTACCTAATAATTACAGTCACCAGGTTTGTAACTTTAAACACAATTCTCGTTTTATTTATATGAAGAACTAACGTGAAATGTGCAGTCAATAAGACTGGGTCGCAACAAACTAGTACCTACTTCCCGCTTTAACTGACCCACCCTCTACCCACACACACCAGACAGACAAACACAGAGGGGGCAAGGGGGAAAATAATAAAGATGGTGGTTCTTTCGCACACTTCCTTCACAGCAGAGATTAAAGTCTCTGGTTTACATCTGCTGATGCTTTTTTCTGCAGATTCATTCATTCAGGGTCACCGTAGGTTAGTAAATGCAGTACTCACTGGCAGCAGGCGTTCTGGAGGGACACTGGGCGGGATTCTCCATCGGCGGTCCCCTCCGCTTCGGCAGCAGCGCACTCACGCCCACGGATGAGAAACCCATTGGCTGACAGCCGGGTCAGAGAATCCCGCTGCCGGCAGGGGTGCACGGCCAACGGTTCTGGCGGGACGGAGAATCCCGCCCACTTTCCTTGTCATCAAATGGGGCCTTGAGTTTGAGGTCGGCATTCAGGCCTTTAACCTTCTCTAGATCTTCACTAAACGTTACTTTCAGCTCGTGGTTTGACTTCAGACCTCGACAGTCTAAAGCACCCAGACTTGCTGGAGAGAGAGACAGCCCTCACAATGGCCACCTGGAGAGAATCGGTTGGATCTTCTTTGGAGAGAGTTAGTTCGATCCCTCCGTCAGGCTGTCAGAAATGGATCCTCGGGTCTCTGAAAAGTTTCCCAGTGGAATAATGTCCAATCACCGCCTTTTAGGGGGCAGAGCACAGCCTTTTGGGCCAATTCATTGGTCAGCAGCCAAATCAATCAAACCGTGTCCCAGCCAAACTTTGTCTTTGGTGCCAGTCAGTCCACAGCTCCGGTTTGAATCGGCATAGACCAGCACAGTGATTTACATTAGATTTGTTGTCACATGTACCGAGGTACAGTGAAAAGTATTGTTCTGCATACAGTCCAGGCAGATCGCTCCGTACATGACCAACATAGAACATATGATAAAAACATGAGGATTCATAATGAAAATACATTAATATAGACAGCAGGTGAAGTATACGATATATAGCGCGACAACTGTAGGGAAGATGCATAGAAAGATCAGTTCAGTCCATCAAATCAGGTCAGAACCTAAGAGTCTGGTAACAATGGGGAAGAAGCTGTTTTTGAATCAGTACGTGCGTGTTCCCAGACATTTCTGTCTTGTGCCCGATGGAAGTGGTGGAAGAGAGACTAGCCCGGGTGGGAGGGGTCTTTGATTATGCTGCTCGCTTCCCCAAGGCAGCGGAAGGTGTAGACAGAGTCAATGGATGGGCGAAGGGCTCGCATAATGGACTCTCTGTAGTCTCTTACGGTCTTGGGCCAAGGAGTTGTCATAGTTGTGATGCAGCCAGATAGGATGCTTTCTATCGTGCATCGATATAAATTAGTCAGAGTTGTTGTGGACATGCCAAGTTTCCTTAGTTTCCTGAGGAAGCAAAGGCGCTGTTGTGCTTTCTGAGTTGTAGCATCAACATGGGTGGATCAGGACCGATTGTGCGAGCTTTCAAGGGAGAATGCATTTTAAGAGCATTATCTGTGCCCTTCCTACCATGACGCTGGTACTGTATGTCCTTCATGGTGGCATAGTATCCTCCAGGCCCCAGATAGGGCTACTCATGCTCTGCTCCCTTCTGGGCCGCTTTTTATTCTGGAGTCCATTATTCCACTTATCGGCCCACACCCTCAGCGGGGAACCCCATATTCCACAATGTTCTTGGGGAAAGAATTATCATAGATCATAGAATTTACAGTGGAAGGAGGCCATTTGGCCCATCGAGTCTTAGAAATATTTAATCTATTTAATCCCACGACTCCACCCGATCCCCGGAACCCAATCCAGGTTATCCTGGCCAATCCACCTAACATACACATCTTTGGACTGTGGGAGGAAACCGGAGCACCCGGAGGAAACCTACGCAGACACGGGGAGAACGTGCAGACTCCGCACAGACAGTGACCCAAGCCGGGAATCGAACCTGGAGCTGTGAAGCAACTGTGCTGATCACTGTGCTACAGTGCTGCCCATCCCCGTAGGTCACGTGCGGGGTATAGCATTCTCACTGTTCTTCTATTGAGTCAACGTCCGGGAGCTCCCTTCCTCGGAGTACTCTGGGTGTGTCCGCACCACTTGGGAGTGCAGCGGCTCAAGAAGCCAACATGGCATCGCCTTCTCAAGACCCGTTAGAGTTCGGCGACGCTCAAATCCATGAACTAAGGAGAACCAATGCAGCCCCATGACAGGAAGAAAGGGAAAAATCTGTCTGGGGGAAAAAAATAAAGAGCAGCTGGAGAAACATCTGTTCAGGAGTTGGATTGAAAGCTGTGAAGGTATGAAAAGACACGGATGATCAAAGACAATTGATCCATGTGCTGCTGGAACATGGGAGGACTGATCCCCAGAAAGCAATTTGCTGAGCGGTAAGTATGGGTTATAAGGTTACATTGAGAGGTACATGTTTCGACTTGTTTACCCGAGTGAGCTGGAGCTTGGCACTTCTTGAAGCTTCGACTGTGATTGACGACTTCCCCCCCCCCCCCCCCCCCCCCAACCACCACCCCCCCCCCCCCCCCCCCCCCCCCCCCCGGATTCAGCATGTTGAGTGGAAATAGTGTGAGGCTAAAGACTGCAACTCATGGAGAAGGTCAGAGGGTGGGATATTCCCAATCCTCCCATTTGGATTTCTTGCTGGTGGCAAAACATCACAGAATATATCCTGTATGATCTGGCAAGTAGTGGATTTCATGGATTGACAGGCATTTTGTGTTTTCGAGTAACTGTCATGAAAATATCATGTCGCGTTTTTACATTGGTCTTGTACTCAACTTATTTTACCCCACTGTGACAGCGGATGAACGGACATCGTGTGACAATCGCCAGGCAGGAATGTTCCCTTCCAGTCGGGGAGCACTTCAGCAGTCGAGGGCATTCAGCCTCTGATCTTCGGGTAAGCGTTCTGTGAGGCGGCCTTCAGAATCGCGCGAGCAGAAACTGATAGCCAAGATCCGCCCGCATGAGTGCGGCCTCAACCGGGTCCTGGGATTCATGTCTCATTACACTCGCCCCTCACCATCTGGCCTGGGCTTGCGAAATCCTACCAACTGTCCTGGCTTGAGACAATTCACACCTCTTTGATCTGTGATTATCCCTCTCCCCAGTCACACCGTCTGGACCTGTAAAGACTTAATTACCTGCAAAGACTCACATGTGAATAATCATCTTGCATGATTGAAATTGTCAATATATGTGTTTGTGGAACCCACCACTTCATTCACCTGAGGAAGGAGCTGCGCTCTGAAAGCTAGTGATTCGAAATAAACCTGTTGGACTTTACCCTGGTGTTGTAAGACTTCTTACTATTTTACCTCAAGCAACTTACGATGTCACTGCATCATAAGAGGTTGTTCACTGAAATCTTTTCTTCAGATATGGTCCTCAATGGCGAGATGAACATTTATTGGGGGAGGGGGTGGCGCAGTGATATTGTCACTGGACTGGTAATCAGAAACCCAGGATCATGCTCTGGAGACCTGGGTTCGAATCCCACCATGGCAGATGGTGAAATTTAATTTCAAAAATGTGGAATCAAAAGTCAATTGCTGTAAAAAACCTTGTCTGGCCATGTGACTCCAGAACCACAGCAATGTGGTTGACACTTCCAATGCCCTTTGAAGTTAGGCCATTTAGTTCAAGGGCAGTTAGGGATGGTCAATGGTAACCCCCAGGATGTAGACAGTGGGGGATTCAGTGATGGTAATCCATTGAATGTCAGGAGGCGATGGATATATTCCCTCTTGTTGGACTTGGTCGTTGCCTGGCACTTGTGTGGCAAGGCTATTACTTGCCACTTCTCTGCCCAAGCCTAGATATCGTCCAGGTCTTACTGCATTTGGACATGGACTGTTTCCATATCTGAGGAGTCAGAAATGACATAACTTTGTGCAATCATCAGTGAACATCCCCATTTTGTCTTTACGATGGAAGGAAGGTCATTGATGAAGCATCTGAAGATAGTTGGGCCAAGGACACTACTCTGCGGAACACGTATTAAGGTACTCATAGTCTTAGGTGGTTCAACAGTAAGTATTTATTAACTACTAGAAGGCATGGCACAGTAAAGGTCCAAGCTCGGAGCTGTCTCCATGCTTGCTTCCACACACTGCTCTGTCCAATACTACACTGGCCCCTAAACATAAGAACATAAGAAGTAGGAGCAGGAGTAGGCCATCAAGCCCCTTGAACCTGCTCCGCCATTCAATGAGATCATGGCTGATCTTTTTTGGACTCAACTCCACTTTCCGGCCAAAACACCATAACCCTTAATCCTTCAAAAAAACTATCTATCTTTATCTTAAAAACATTTAATGAAGGAGCCTCTACTGCTTCACTGGGCAAGGAATTCCATTGATTTACAGCCCTTTGGGTTACGAAGTTCCTCCTAAACTACTTCCCCTTATTTTGAGGTTATGTCCCCTAGTTCTTCTTTCACCCACCAGTGGAAACAACCTGCCCGCATCTATCCTATCTATTCCCTTCATAATTTTATATGTTTCAATAAGATTCCCCCCCCCCCCCCCCCCGCATCCTTCTAAATTCCAATGAGCACAGTCCCAGTCTACTCAACCTCTCCTCGTAATCTAACCCCTTCAGCTCTGGGATTAACCTAGTGAATCTCCAGTGCCAGTACGTCCTTTCTCAGGTAAGGAGACCAAAACTGAACACAGTACTCCAGGAGTGGCCTCATTAACACCTTATACAATTGCAGCATAACCTCCATCGTCTTAAACTCCATTCCTCTAGCAATGAAGGACAAAACTCCATTTGCCTTCTTAATCACCTGCTGTACCTGCAAACCAAATTTTTGCAACTCACAGGTGCTAAACACAGGTGCTGTGCTCTGTTACATCTCTGTGTGGATGATACTGAATTCAGTCCCCTGTTAACTCTTTATGTGCCGGCCCCTTAGACTACAAGTACCATAAAACGTTCATTTCTTCCTTAGAAATGAGAACGTGGGCAGCACGGTGGCTTAGTGGTTAGCACAACCGCCTCACGGCGCTGAGGTCCCAGGTTCGATCCCGGCTCTGGGTCACTGTCCGTGTGGAGTTTGCACATTCTCCCCGTGTCTGCGTGGGTTTCGCCCCCACAACGCAAAAAAAAATGTGCAGAGTAGGTGGATTGGCCACGCTAAATTGCCCCTTAATTGGAAAAAATAATTGGGTAATCTAAATTTATAAAAAAAAAAAAAAATGAGAACGTGTGTAATGAAATAGGAACAGAAAATGCTAGAAACACTCAGCGGGTCGGGCAAGATGTGCGGAAAGAGAAACCAAGTCAACGTTGCCGGTTAATGGTCGTTCATCAAGTCGACCTTTCAGGTGAATGACCTTTCACCTGACCAAAGGTCACCAACTTGAAATGGTAACTCTCCGTTTCTTCTCTGCACCGGAGCTGCCATATTTGCGAAGTGCTTCCGTTTTTTTCCTGTTTTATTTGTTGTTGTTGCAAACTTCTTGTATCTCTGATCGGTAATCAGGAATGGACGATTCCCTTGAGCATCTCCACAGTCCTTTTCGAGCGAGAGGACCAAGTTGTGTTAATTGATTCAGTCACCCGCAAGATCGCAGCAACGCGTTTCACACAGGACTTTGAAGCGAGCAGAGAAAGGAGGTGCTCGTACCTTCAGACTGAACTTACTTCAAACTCAAGCCCCTCTTAAGGAGAATGCGCTAATCTGAAGCAGCAGACAGAGTTCCAGCTTCATGTTACTTTCATGCAGTGATTATTTCCAGTGCTAAAGCCTGAGTGCAGGCATAAGTCGTATTTTATAAGACTGTCAGCCATTGAATATGGCCTTGCAAAACTCAAAATCGGTTAAGCAGCAACATGTTCAAATTAGATTCCCTCTCGGAGATTCGCATTTCGAGCCACTTTATCGAACCAAAGGTCACTCTGAACTCATTACTATGAAAACGATCAGATGATTACAGATTCATTACGCGTCTATTACAAGGCATTGTGGAAGGCGATAAGAACTGGCCTTCAGCGAATCCTTCTCTGAAACCCCGAGCTGAGACAGAAGTGAGGGAAGATTTAACATCTATTATCCTACAGCTTATTGTACAACAATAACCTGAAGGAACCATGGCAGAATCTTATTAGCAAGAGTAATAAATATCTGGGAGTGGTAATGACAACAATCAATTGTCTCAATGTAAGTTGTAAAACAGGAAAATGAAGATCAAAGCTTTCATAGCTGTTTTCCAAACTCTATCATTAGATGATTGCTTTAACCTCCCGCAATGATAGTTCATTGTTTCTAATGTCTCGGATTTTAATTGTGTGGAGTGGCTATTACTTATGAGACAGCGCAATGACTTATTGTTATGCTAAAGGACCTGCCTTCAATGGGATAACGTTCTCTATATAATTCCCCGTGTGTCCGGCTCCGGTTCTATTAATGAGAGACACAAAAAAGAGGAACATTTAGAAATCTCTTCTCAGGTCTGCCTGGTTAGCTCAGTTGAAAATGAAAAAAAAATGAAAATCGCTTATTGTCACGAGTAGGCTTCAATGAAGTTACTGTGAAAAGCCCCTAGTCGCCACATTCCGGCGCCTGTCCGGGGAGGCTGGTACGGGAATCGAACCGTGCTGCTGGCCTGCTTGGTCTGCTTTAAAAGCCAGCGATTTAGCTCAGTGAGCTAAACCAGTTGGCTAGAGCGTGGTACTAATAGTGCCATGGTCGCGGGTTCAATACCCATACTGGCCAATGACGCAAACCTGTCATGAAACCAAATTGTATGTTCGCTTTATCTGCTAGATTTTGGGGCAGCACGGTGGTCAGCATAAATGCTTCACAGCTCCAGGGTCCCAGGTTCGGTTCCCGGCTGGGTCACTGTCTGCACGTCCTCCCCGTGTGTGCGTGGGTTTCCCCCGGGTGCTCCGGTTTCCTCCCACAGTCCAAAGATGTGCGGGTTAGGTGGATTGGCCATGCTAAATTGCCCGTAGTGTCCTTAAAAGTAAGGTTAAGGGTGTGGGGGGTTGTTGGGTTACGGGTATAGGGTGGATACGTGGGTTTGAGTAGGGTGATCATTGCTCGGCACAACATCGAGGGCCGAAGGGCCTGTTCTGTGCTGTACTGTTCTATGTTCTATGTTCTAGGTCTTTGTGGGATGGCTTTTACAGAACTACCCTCATTCCACAGCAGGTTTGAAGGTGGAGGGCACACAATTAATGGCCTCGGTCAGCCCCTGCCAGTATCTTAGCCATAGCGGGGGGAGTTCCACACCATGGGGGAAAACCTGGTTGCTTTAGCTGCACGGGGTGTGGGGGTTAAGATGGGTAAGGGGTGAACCTCTTTGCAGATGTGCTGGGCCCATTTTTTACATAGAATTTACAGTGCAGAAGGAGGCCATTCGGCCCATCGAGTCTGCCCCGGCTCCTGGAAAGAGCACCCTACCCAAGGTTAACACCTCCACCCTATCCCCATAACCCAGTAACCCCACCCAACACTAAGGGCAATTTTGGAAACTAAGGGCAATTTATCATGGCCAATCCACCTAACCTGCACATCTTTGGACTGTGGGGGGAAACCGGAGCACCCGGAGGAAACCCACGCAGACACGGGGAGGAAGTGCAGACTCCGCACAGACAGTGACCCAAGCCGGAATCGAACCTGGGACCCTGGAGCTGTAAAGCGATTGTGCTATCCACAATGCTACCGTGCTGCCCCTTTGGAGCTATCTTCCCGGCCTCTGGTCCCTGTCACCCACCCCCTGCCCCATCTCCGTCGCTGAGAGCCCCCCCAACACTGCGCTGATCTGAGCCCCTCGGCGCGGCGGGGTTTCCTGCTGCAATCCCAGCAGTGGCCACTAGAGTTGGTGCTGCTGGTCCTTCAGAGGTGCTTGGCCATCTCTAAAGTGGGGCTTCCTCCCAAGTTGGGGTGGAGTGGGATGCTGAAGCCTTGCCTTAATGCAATTAATGTTCCCGCCAGTGTTAATGTGCTGTGGGGGAAGTCATCGTGATCATGGTGGGTTCTTGACCAGGAGTTAACTCCATTGCTCATCTTCAGAATGATGCTACACCTCCCGAGAGGACAGTTTTTAATGCCTCCTCTGAAAAATGGTACCACCGACAGTGCAGCACTTCCTCAGCACTGCATCTGAGCGTCCGCGATGTTTTCTTTCACGCAAATCACTGGAGGGGGCTCGTGAACATAGAACATAGAACATAGAACAGTACAGCACAGAACAGGCCCTTCGGCCCTCGATGTTGTGCCGAGCAATGATGACCCTACTCAAACCCACGTATCCACCCTATACCCGTAACCCAATCCCCCCCTTAACCTTACTTATTTAGGACACTACGGGCAATTTAGCCTGGCCAATCCACCTAACCCGCACATCTTTGGACTGTGGGAGGAAACCGGAGCACCCGGAGGAAACCCACGCACACACGGGGAGGACGTGCAGACTCCGCACAGACAGTGACCCAGCCGGGAATGGAACCTGGGACCCTGGAGCTGTGAAGCATTGATGCTAACCACCATGCTACCGTGCTGCCCCAAATTAGGGTTAGTGTTAGGGTTAGAACATACAACCGTCTGGCATCAGAGTTCTACCAGTTGATCCACTGGCGACACGAACAATTCCCCAGAAATAGAAACACGGAACAGCCCCAACGTTTGCGTGACCAACAGAAAGTGCATCACTCACTTTGACTTCTGGAAGTTTTCTTCCATTTGCTTCACAGGAAAGAAAAGCAGAGCCACATTCAATGAATTTGCCCTCCAGTTAAGAAAAATAAAATGTTCAATAATTCATAACTTGTTTATTGCAACATGTATGATTAGCTTTATTCCCTGGGGGCAAACTTATTAGGCTGCTCGAGATTTATAATATGTTGCCCACATTTATTTTCTATTGCGAAATTTATTAAAGCAAATCGAAAATCGCCTCAGAGCTGCAGATTACATTGGTAAATGAGCAAACTGTTGTCTGCAATGGCCACGTTTACCAACACTTGTACTACAGTTTGATAAAACAGGTTACCCAAAAGACAGCAATAAATCTAACAATTGGTCTTTAATGCCAACACTTCAATTAGTTGTCTCGCTTCGCATTGCTGGTTGAAAAATGAAACGAAAATCACTTATTGTCACGAGTAGGCTTCAATGAAGTTACTGTGAAAAGCCCCTAGTCGCCACATTCCGGCGCCTGTCCGGGGAGGCTGTTACGGGAATCGAACCGTGCTGCTGGCCTGCCTTGGTCTGCTTTCAAAGCCAGTGATTTAGCCCAGTGAGCTAAACAGTTGACAGTTGGTACTGGAGAAATGCGGGCCGTTGTCAGCATAGTGGGAAAACGTTCTCCGTCTCACCCTTCTTGAAATGATGGTGTAGATTCTGAGGTGCGCATCCAAACCATGAGAGGAGTCAGGCGATTTCCCTGTCGCTTCAATATGACATGCAAAGGACACGCTTTTGGACAGTGCAGCACTCCCTCAGCGCTACATTATCAGCTCAGTTCATGGGCTCCGATTCTAGAGCAAAACTCATATCCACAATATTTTGATTCCAGGTTGGAGTGCGACCAACTGAGTCAAGGTCACGTATGTCATGAAAAACCACCACTCCCTGCATTTCCCTCCTGGTCGCAAAAAAAGGACACCTGCTGCTTTGCACACCTCACCAAAATATGATGCTATTAATCATCAGTGTACAATGAGCCTGAACTCTACAGTCAATTCCAAAAGAATCAGAAACATATGGCTGGATTATATGCTACCCCTCCCATATGTTTGAAGGTGGCGGGGGGTTTTCAAATAGAGTGTAGAATGTTCTTGTTGGACGGCCTGATTTATATCACAAGAACACTTGTAGCTGAAGCTACAAATGATTTATTAACATTAACTGTGGGTAAACTGTGTACAAAACAACAGATGGATAACAGTAAGATCATGCGCAAGCAACCTCTCTGCAGCTTCCTCCAGCCAGTCTGAAGGGTCACCTGACTCTAATATTCACTTATGTACTAATGAGACTCCTAGTGGTCAGTCGGTGAATTACAACACAACCACGATATCACTACAGACTTCCCACTACCTTACCACCCATCCCCGCTCTGTCTCCAAAAACAATGGCCATCAGGAGGTCCTCCGCCCTGAAGCAGATCGATGCTCTTAAGTTCCGGCTCCGCCACTATTTAAACTGCAATAGGGTATGGCTGAGACAGGGCGTGCAGCCCGGCAGCTTTCATTTTTCCACGATCATTCCCTCCCTTTGACTGTCCCTCCTTAGCCTCTCAAACCTGCACCCCCCTCCCCCCACACCTCCCAACCTCTGACCCACTTACCCCACCCCCCCTCCCCAACTTGCTGGGGTCTGCCAGTCAAAACCTTGGACTTAGCTCTCAATCCATGCTCCATCGCTTCTTTACCCCCATACCCCCACCCCTCTAGGATGGCCAGTAGTCCAAGCAGTGATCACTTGCCGAACCTGCTGCATGCTGGGATTACAGGGCAGCCGGCCAATCAGAATCGCTGACAGCGCTCCAGAGTGGGGACTTCCTCCCAGGTGAGGACACAAGGCTCACTCTGAACCAACTGAGGATGCCCTCCCAGCAGAATAACACTGCAGGTCAGCCAGGTAAGCTTCATGCTGGGGCGGGGGGTTGGTTAGGGCGGAGGGGTGGGAGATGGCTCGGAGGGAGGGGGATCACGGTGCCCGACAAAATCCAGGTCATGGGCGGGATTCTTTGTTGGCTGACCCCGAAATCGCGAAACGCGATTGGGTGGAGAACAGTTCCGAAGCCAGAATTGCGGCGGGCGCCGATTTGAAATCACAATTCTCCATCACCTTGACAGCAGCGACAACGCGGTCTGGAACGCACGTACAGTAAACACCGTTTCCATGCCATTAGCGGGCCCGACCCGGTATTCTCAGGGGCCTCCGCGATTCTCCGCCTCCGATAGGCCGAGTTCCCGAAGGCGCGGTTCACTTGTGCTTTTAAAAATCGTGAACCCAGCGCCGTAGCTACTCAGGGAGAGAGAAGGGGTACGGAAAGTGTCCAACATCGCCATAATTTGCTTGCGCCGCTGGCCGGGAGGGGGGGCTTCTGCCAAGGCCGGGGGGAAATAGCGGGGTCAGAAGGTGGACGGGCACGGAACACCATTGCCGCAGCCGGCACGTCAGCCATGCACTTGCGCATGCCACCGACCGCCCACTGTGAACTTAGGGCCACGGGACAAATAGATGTCCCCCAGGCCACCTCCCAGGGTGCTGTCTGGCCCCAGCTGACCCATCAGCTGTACGGGCATGCTCCAGCACAACCAGTGCCATCTTGTTGGCTGGGATACGTGTGTGTGGGGAGTGAAGTGTGTGTATGCAGCTGCAGCTTGCCAGCCTTCCGAGTGTAAATCACGACCCCGGCGAATCCTGCACCTTTTATCATTGGAATCGATTGTGTCCCACGTCGCGCCAGTGCTGGAATCGATCCAGGTTCGGCGCCAAATTTGCTGACGTTGAAAGTCCACGAATTCTGCCCCGGCGTCAACGCAGGAACGGAGAATCCCGCCCCATGGACCTGATTGTAAGGTCATCTTAAAAGTGTTAGCATTACCTTTGGCAGTTCCTACCACAGTGCATAGAAAAAATATTCATCTTATTCCAGTCTTGGAGTGAATATTGATCCATAGCAAATCTGAATTTACAACTCGGCTGTGCACAGGATTACAGAATTAGCTTCCTTCAGGCATGTAATCTGGCATTTTATTTTATTACTGAATCAAGGACGCAATCCTTCTTTCTGTACTGGCAGGAGAAGCTAGTCAAACATTATTACATACTTGCTGAGTTGAATCCACCTGGTTTAATCCCAGGCGAGTTGACCTTACTGGTGGAATTATATTAAAAAGGGACGAGTTGAGTATTCACACCACCGCCTTTGAATCGAAGGCGGGACAATACTTTTGGCCTGACCCATGTCTACATCCTCAGCAAACAACAGGCTCTACTTAAGCTGAATCTAACTAAATGGTAAGTTTAATCGTCAAACCGAGCCTGTTTAAAATAAGCGAACAGAACTCATGGCCAAAATTACAGTTCAATCATTGTCACCGGGTCAAAATCCGGGCGTTCCCACAACACAGGGACTGCAGCGGCGCAAGATGGCCGCTTGCCACAGCCTTCTCAAGGTCAGTTAGGGATGGGCAGTAAACGCTAGTGTCGTCCACCTAAGTTGAACAAATGTTTTTTTAAAAATCCAACGACAGGAAACAGAATTCACGAAGAAAACTGCAGCAAAGTTTCCTGATACAAGCAGGATTAGTCCTCCAGCAAAACTGTTATAACCCGATTAATCTCCCCGTGGGTCTCGTGGGGTAGGGGCTCCCCCGCTGAGGGGTGGAGGCCCATCAACGGGGTAGTCACCTCAGGACCATAAAAGCCGGCCCAGGTAGGAGCCGAGCTGCAGAGTAGGCCCGACTCAGATTGTGATTGTGAATAATTTCTTTGAGGAGATAAACCTTGGGCTGGATTCTCGGTTTCAGCGGCTAAGTGTCGGCTCAAATGGAGAATTCGCAGCGGTTTCACGACCGCAAAAGCGGCGCTGACGCCTCACCGATTCTGGGACCGGTGAGGGGCTAGCTGTGTCGCTAGATGAAACTCCTGGCTCCCGCGCCGAAATCGGACGGAGAATGTCTGGGTCCCTGGCCGCGCATGCTCACGGCGATGACCTGCGGCGGTCACGACGGACAACATGGCGCCGGCCATGCACAATCTTGACCCGCCATTCATGACCTAACAGGTCACCGACTGGCCACCCCCCCACCAGACCCCAAAGCCCTCACGGAAGCCCCCCAACCCCCGCCCGGCCAGAGGCACGGATCCCGGCCGAGTGTGGAAGCACTGGACACAGTCCACAGCCGCCATGATGGGTTACCGACCCCTGAGAACACACGGGTTCCGCGGCTTCGGGAACTCGGCCCATCGGGGGCGAAGCATCGCGGGAGGGCCTCCGATGACACGCCAACGGCGCGCGCAGCGATGACACCATTTCCGAGGGGGCTGAGCACGGCTGACCGGCCTCAACCCAACGCCGGCCCTGATTTGGGCATCGGTGCCGATTTTCCACACGATCGCTGACTACGACTTCAGCGTCGTGGAACGGAGAATTCCGCCGCTTGTTTTTGACACTCCCTTCCAAACTCCCCCATGACTACCGAAAAAAACCTAAAGCCAACCCCACTCACTCACAGCAACCTGACCTCCAAGTTTGATTGACAGGGAAATTACACAATCATGTCTCTTCTGGCTGGGACCAGGGGTGTCACTGGATGCAGCAGCCAATCAATGCACAGCAAGATCCCACATACAGAATGAGGATGATGACGAGATTGTCTTTTATTTATTCATTCGAGGGATGTGAGATTCTCAGGCTCGGACGTTATTTATAGCCCATCCCTACTTTCCCTTGAGTAGGTGATTGATGTTTGTAACTGTTGTTTGAGAGATAAATATTGGCCAGGACACCGGGGTGAACACCTCATTACTGGTCTTCAAAATGGTGGCCATGGGATCTTTGATGTCAAGCTGAGGAGGGTGGGCACCCCTGTTTCGATTCTCATCAGCAGGCAGCACCTCTGGCTGAACAGCACTCCCTCAGCACCGCACCGAGCTGTCAGCATAGATCATGCACTCTGGTGGTGGTACATCCATGTCACGTGTTTACATCCAGCTTCTAACAAGGGGCAACAACCATCTGTTTCACCGCAGCGGCCCGTCATTGGCCGGTGGCGCGATCTTCTGCTCCCGCCGTTGTCAATGAAGTCTCCTGTTGAATGTACCGCTCTCCACCATAAATCCCACAGTAGCGGGTACACCATAGGTGAGGGGGGGGGGGGGGCACCATCGGCAGGATTGGAAGGTCCCGCTAGTGTGAAGGACCAGAAATCTCCGGCCAACAGGCAGGATTATGCAGAACAACCTGTCATGAAGACCCTTCAGGTGACCAACTTCCAATTGGATCCATTCGGCAGAATCTTAAAAATAAATGTATTTGGAAGTGTAGGGGAGGGAATGAATTTGTTATATAATTGTTGTTGCTGCAAAGAGAATAGTAGAGGTGCCATGCCTTAAGTTCGTAGACACAGAGTGCAGGGTTTATTAATGAAATGAAAATCGCTTATTGTCACGAGTAGGCTTCAATGAAGTTACTGTGAAAAGCCCCTAGTCGCCACATTCCGGCGCCTGTCCGGGGAGGCTGGTACGGGAATCGAACCGTGCTGCTGGCCTATTTTAAAAGCCAGCGATTTAGCCTGGTGAGCTAAACCAGCCCCTAAGAGGTGTTGCTTCTCCAGGGTCAGATGGTGAACTCCCCCAAAAGCCTGCGAAACGCTCCATTGACATCACTGCGTATCACGTGACATTTCGCCAGCCAATAGTGTTGCTTGAATACATAAGACCCCTCCCCCTTTGCTCCTTTAGTGCCAACAACTTTTCTGTTAAACGCTTAAACAATCGATCCAACACAATATTCACTACATTACATTATTATGTATTTATACGTAGACACATCAGTCAGACAGTCTCCTTGTGAAGTCTGTCCTGGGCAGGGGAACACAGGAGGCCTTTTGCCTTCAATCAATGCAGTTAGCAAACAAGAGAAAGGTGTCTGATCGAGCGACAAAACGTGTCTAAAATCCATCAAATTGCCCCACCTTGTCACAATCACACAGTGGTTAAATGTTATGACAGCATTCTGAAATGTTTGCAAGAGATATCTCAGCTACATGGTGGGATACTCAAGGATATGTGACACTTACCTCAGCTTCTATCTCTCAACTGGCAACAATCAAAGACGCCTCCTACCCGGCTTCTGCACGTTTCCAACTTCTTCCATCGGGCAGCGGATACAAAAGTTTGAGAACACGCAGGAACAGACTCAAAAACAGCTTCTTCCCCGCTGTTACCATAAGAACATAACATAAGAACATAACACAAGAACTAGGAGCAGGAGTAGGCCATATGGCCCCTCGAGCCTGCTCCGCCATTCAATGAGATCATGGCTGATCTTTTGTGGACTCAGCTCCACTTTCCGGCCCGAACATCATAACCCTTAATACCTTTATTCTTCAAAAAAATATCTATCCTTATCTTAAAAACATTTAATGAAGGAGCCTCAACTGCTTCACTGGGCAAGGAATTCCATAGATTCACAACCCTTTGGGTAAAGAAGTTCCTCCTAAACTCAGTCCTAAATCTACTTCCCCTTATTTTGAGGCTATGCCCCTTAGTTCTGCTTTCACCCGCCAGTGGAAACAACCTGCCCACATCTATCCTATCTATTCCCTTCATAATTTTATATGTTTCTATAAGATACCCCCCGCATCCTTCTAAATTCCAACGAGTACAGTCCCAGTCTACACAACACCTCCTCATAATCCAACCCCTTCAGCTCTGGGATTAACCTAGTGAATCTCCTCTGCACACCCTCCAGTGCCAGTATGTCCTTTCTCAGGTAAGGAGACCAAAACTGAACACAATACTCCAGGTGTGGCCTCACTAACACCTTATACAATTGCAGCATAACCAGAGTCCTATATGACCCTCTTATGAACTGAGCTGATCTCTTCACACATCTTCTCTACTGAGTAGTACCGCACTCCTGTATTCTTCACCTGATGCCTGTGTCTATGTATTTACATTGTATCATGTATGCCCTATGTTTTTTTTCATGCATGTAATGATCTGTCTGGACAATATGCAGAACAATACTTTTCACTGCACCTGGGAACACGTGACAATAAACAAATCCAATTCAATCCAATCCAAATGATTGTAGGCATTAATATTTATCCAGTTCTTTCTTTTCTATACAACCAATTGGAATTTAGGAAGTTCTCCCAATATGCTTGTCTGTGCATTGTGTCAGAAATGATAGATATCCTGCAAGGAAACTCATGATCAGGAATAGGAGATGTCTTAAGGCGATAGATCTGTTTGAAGAAAGGAAAAGGGATTTGCAGTGGGGAGGCTGTGGCTGTGGTATAGCTGCAGTCTCGGGCGAGATATTCCGGCTGTTCATGCTGGCGGGTCCCACTGATAGCGCACCTCAGCTGCGGGATTATCCCGGCAGCGTGGGCGGTGGGGGGGGGGGGGGATCAATGAAAAGTCCCATCGACAGTGACGGGACCAGAAGATCCCGCCACTGGTCAATGACAGGCCACTTCCCGCCATCGAGAGCACGTGACAGAGTGGCCAGAGAACCTTGCCCGTAATCCAGAAATCCGGAGTAATTATCTGGTGACCCAGGATGGAATACCACCAGGGCAGACGTTGGAATTTAAATTCAATTTTTAAAAAACCACCACGGATTGAACGACTAACATTTGTTGTGCCGTTGTCATAAAAACCCATCTGGGTCACTATTGTCCTGTAGGGAAGGAAATCTGCCAACCTTACCTGGTCTGGCCTACACGTGACTCCAGATCCACAGAAATGTAGTGGCTAAAATGCCTTCTGAAATGGCCTTGCACCCACCGAGTTGAATCAAACCGTTAAACACTGTACCTACACCTCAGGGTCTGCAGCGGTTCACAAAGTCAGCTCACCCCCACCTTCTCAAGGGCAACTAGCGATGGGCAACAAATGTTGGCCGACCCAGCGACATCCACATCCCACAAA
This sequence comes from Scyliorhinus canicula, assembly GCF_902713615.1. Taxonomy (NCBI): domain Eukaryota; kingdom Metazoa; phylum Chordata; class Chondrichthyes; order Carcharhiniformes; family Scyliorhinidae; genus Scyliorhinus; species Scyliorhinus canicula. Next base: position 13,720,875 of record NC_052169.1, on the reverse strand, counting down.
TAAATCATTTAAAAAAATTATATTGCACGTTTCAAAACTTCAGAATATCCCAAAGTGACTTACTGCGAAGCAGGTTCTTTTGAAATGTAGCGACTGTGACATTGCCGGCAAATGTGGCGGGGAATTTAAGAAAAGCAAGATCCCGCGACGGAATGGATAAGCAGATCATGTTTTCGTCGTGCGATGTCGGTTGAAGGGTGAATGTTGACCAGAACCCTGCGAATAACTTCCCGCACTTTTATGAACTAATGAGAGGGTAGACAAGGCCTCGGTTTAAGGGCTGATCTGAAAGTCAGCCCCTCTGGCAGTGCAGCCTCCCATTAGTACTACCCTGGAGTATTAGCTTAGATTCTGCTGTTGAATTCCTTGGGCGTAATTCCCCATTGTTGAGACCAAGTGCAGTGGCGGGCAATTACGGCAGTGCCTTTCCCGCTGGCCGAAATTGCAGCTTCTCGCTAATTATGGACAGGTGAGTTCTCCTCCGAATTACCTGATTCATCTGGCTGCCGTCAGCTAGCGGGTTCAAAGATCTGTCATGTGAGAGTACCTTTAAGAAATAGGTGTTTAAGAAATGTACCTTTAAGAAATGGGTGTTTATCAGTGATGTCAGAGTGTGGGTGGAGCTGGGCTGTCTGTCAGCTTTTTACTTTCATTTTAGGCTGTTTGCTGCAGGGTCTGTTTTAGCTTCGTTTTCAGTGTTGGAGCTGAAGCCAGACAGAGCCGATGTACTGTTGATCTCTCTCTGCCGTGAAAAGACTATCTCTTGATCATTTGGTGAATTCAGAATTATTAATGTTCTCAGTAGTGAATGTAAACCTAATGTGCTTCTGTTAAAAGGTGTTTCTTTTGTCTTCTGGATGTGGTTTGAGAAGTTATTAAGGATTACTTAGTGTTGTATTCTTTGGGCTTGAATTTGAATTGATGGTTGCTAAGATATTCACTGTATGTTTTAAAACGGTTAACATGAGTTCTTTGAATAAACATTGTTTTGCTTTAAAAAATACTTTTCCATTTCTGCTGTACCACACCTATAGAGTGGGCCGTGTGCCTCCCACACCACAATCTAGTAAAAGTTGTGGGTCAGGGGAACTCCATGATACACTTTGGGGTTCTCTAAACCCTGGCCCATAACAGATCCAACCGCCCTATGTAAGCGCCAGTCAAGCACACTCGTATCACTCTCTCCAGCCCATCTGTCCTCATCAGACAATAACCAGAACCCAGGCGCAAAAGGATAGCAGCCTCAAGAAGATGTCTGTGCCTCGATTCAATGAACCTCCCCTCAATCTCATCACCTGTGAGGCACCCATGCCCCACTTGGACCGCTACCCACCGTATCTGGAGTCTTTGTCCATCCCCTTCCAGTAAATGATACGGTGTCCCTTTAACTCCCCCCTAGTTTGTGAGCTTTTAATGCAGCTTTTTTGGGGTCCAGCTTCCCTCCCCTCGGTCTTTCCTCTGCCTTCCATTGTTGGTCATCCTCATCCAGCTCCTTGCCATCGTGAGCCCTCGCCCTTTCACCATCTGCCCTTTCACAGCCCTCCTTCCACATTGCCCTCTGGCCTTCATCAGCCCACCTCCCACTGGTCTGCCCCAGCAGAGTGGAGGTCAGCACAGCGGAACTGACGCAGCGCCGGGCTCTGGATGGTGCACTCACCTCGGACACTCAAGGGGAACTCAGGTTCTCCTTGTGCACGTGACTCCTTCACAAACGGGTTTGACGCCGAAGCGATTTTGCGCTGGTGAGACCCACAATTAGCAGGCCTGACGCGATTTCGGCTGTTTTAATGAGCATTCATGAGATGCAAATGGGACCCATGCCAGCAGGCCGCAGAACCCGCCATTGGGAGAATTGCAAACTGCTTTTCCGCTGGTGCGTTTCCGACTCCTGTTGGATCCTCCACTTCCGTGCAACCCACCACCCCACCCAGACAAGGGCAGGATGAGAAGATTCCAACCCTGGAGTGCGACTTGTCCCCACAACCTTCTGACTCAGAGGACAAGATAAGCCACATGTTAGTTGATAAAGTGATGGGCTTACTCAGCGGCCCCTGTTTTCTCCCCATGCACCCCCACCCCCGCCATGCCCCTCCACTCCTCCCCCCCCCCCCCCCACACTCCTCCCGGCATCAGTTTTCCACGCTTTTCCATCTCATCCAGCTGAAATCGGGCAGATTCTCAGTAAGGGCTACGTTCTGACTTGTGCGGAAAGGAAAGAGAGCTCCCCTGCTCTGACCGAATCTGATGCATGCTCCTGACTTCAGAAGAATTTTCTTTTGACCGCGGCAAGCGGACGTTAGAACAGGATGGAAGTAGGCCATGGGTACGGGGACAGCACAAGGCAACCGCTCAGCGTATACTTGATTTGGTTGACCGACGTGAGTGGAATTGAACATTGCGCCTGTCCTGTCAAAGTTTTAACTGTTTGACGGCTCTGCCCACGCAAAATCTCACTCTCCATTCAGTGTTGGAAACGCAATTATGAAATCATACAGAAACTATACAGTACGGAAAAGCCATTTGGCCCATCAAGTCCGTGCAAGCTCTTGGAAGAGTGGCCCAGTTAGTCCAATTGTTTCCACTTTTTCTCCCATATCCCAGCAATTGTTTTCTCCTTTGAGCATTTATCCAATTTTCTTCTGAAGGCTGATATTTAATCTATTCGGTAAAGTCGCCATAGTCCCAGACAACCATAGCTTTTGCCTTTGAGGGGGGGGGGAGAGCTGACTGGTGGTGATTTCACCTGAGGATTATCCCACCTCAGGCAAGGTTGAGAAGACGGGACCTCCATGGGGAACCTCAGCCAGTGCCGGAACTGAACCCACGCTGTTCACCTCGCTCTGCATCACAATCCGGCTGTCCAGCCAACTGAGCTAAAATGGACTGGAGAATTGTGAATGATCCAGTGTTGAATGTATTTAAGGCCAAGATGGACAGATTTCTGTCTCTCAGTGGTCGGGAAAGTGGATTGAAGCCAAACGTCAGTCATTTAAATTTTTTTTTTCAAGTACCCAAGTCATTTTCTTTTTCCAATTAAGGGTCAATTTAGCGTGGCCTACCCTGCACATCTTTGGGTAGTGGGGGTGAGACCCACACAGACACAGAGAGAATGCGCAAACTCCACACAGTGACCCGGGGTCGGGATCGAACCCGGGTCCTCGGTGCCGTGAGGCAGCAGTGTTAACCACTGCGCCACCAAAGGTCAGCTGTGATCGTACTGAATGGTGTAGCAGGCACAACAGGTTGTATGGTCTACTTCAACTCATGTTTCATATGTTCTTCTGCTCTGACTGTGAACGTTAATCACTCGTTGCATGAAAACACCTCTTTTCCCATCATAACTCTGTCTCTTTTGCCAATCGCTCATGTCCGGCTACCAAACTTTCAGCCACTGGGGACATTTTCTCTTTATGTACCTAATCCTTTCATGGTTTTGAATCCGTGCTTCAAATCTCTTTTTGGCCTTGGCTGCCCGTGGGAGAACAACCCTGGCTTCTCTAACCTGCCCACTAAACGGGAATCCCTCAGGGGAATGTAGAAGCTCAATCGCGTGCGAGACAATTTTCTGGAGGCTAATGGCCTCAAAGAGAGAGCGTGGGAAAGTGGCGCTGTGAGGTGAATGGTCAGGCATGATCTAATTGAATGGCAGGCTGAATGGCCTCCTCCTACATGTTCATCCCCATATTCCTCATCCTTGGATGAGGAAGTGCATTGATTGTGAAGAAAATATTTGATCTCAGTCTTTGATCATAAAATTTTACGGAGTATAAGGAGGCCGTTTGGCCCATCGAGTCTGCATCGACCCTTGGAAAGAGCACCCTACTAAAGCCCACACATCCCCCGTAACCCAGTAACCCCACCTATCCTTTTTGGCCAATCCACCTAACCTGCACATCTTTGGATTGTGGAAGGAAACCGGAGCACACGGAGGAAACCCCACGCATACACGTGGAATAGAACCTGGACCTGTGAAGCAACAGTGCTGCCATGCCACCCAAAGAGCCTTTTTTTTGTACTCATAGGACATGGGCATCACAGGCTGTGCCAGCATTTATTACCCATCCCTAATTGCCCTTAAGGGGGGCAGTTAAGAGTCAACGACATTGCTGTGGGTCTCAAATCACATGTAGGCCAGACTAGGTAAGGGCATTAGATTCCCTTCCCGAAAGCATGTTAGTTCTTTACAGCTATCGACAATGGCTTCATGGTTATCATCAGATTTTAAATTCCAGATTTAATTCACATTTCACCATCTGAACGGACGGGATTTGAACCTGGGTCCCCAGACTCTGGGTGGCTGGTTTACCAGTCCAGTGACAATACAACTATGAAACTGCCTCCTTGGATGATGACAGCTTTACACAAAACTATCCAGTATTTATCTATACCAGATATCCTATTGCTGTTGACGGGACTGTTAGAACATAGAACAGTACAGCACAGAACAGGCCCTTCGGCCCTCGATGTTGTGCCGAGCAATGATCACCCTACTCAAACCCACGTATCCACCCTATACCCGTAACCCAACAAACCCCCCCTTAACCTTACTTTTTAGGACACTACGGGCAATTTAGCATGGCCAATCCACCTAACCCGCACATCTTTGGACTGTGGGAGGAAACCGGAGCACCCGGAGGAAACCCACGCACACACGGGGAGGATGTGCAGACTCCGCACAGACAATGACCCAGCCGGGAACCGAACCTGGGACCCTGGAGCTGTGAAGTATTTATGCTAACCACCATGCTACCGTGCTGCCCCAATATTTGGATTTGAAATGGCCTTTGTGTCAACAAGACTGATGGTTACTCGCTTTTAATCTGAACAAATTATTTGAGTAGAACAGGGCCCAAGTACCAAAAAGATCGCGAGATGCATCTAGTTGATTGGAGCACTGAGCATGTTTCTGGAGTCAGTACACTGTCGGTGCCAAAGCGACTGATGTTATCAATAGCAAGGGGAAGAAGCTGTTAAACGCTCCACAAACACTCCGCTCGGATTCATTCAATAAAGCCACTCGTTGAATGATCAGATTTGGCTCCAGATTGAATTGAGCCATTATCCAACCTTCACCCGAGGCTTCAGGTTAGCCCACACTTTCTCCCCCCCCCCCCCCCCCCCCCACCCCCCCCCCCCCCCCTCTCCCCCCCCCCCCCCCCCCCACCCCACTTTTCGCTCTCAAGACGGAGCTTGCAGTTTATCCGTTGGATTCCGCTCACTGACATGACACGCTGAAGGTCATCAGCCAAGGATCGCATTCCCAAAGAAAATGAGTGAATACCGCAAAATGAATGGCTCGCTTTCGTGCGGAATAATAGGCTGATCTTTTGCTTAACCTCTACCCTCTGCAGTGCGCTCAAAATGATTGGTAATAGATGGGTACCAGTTACGCAGCTGCTGTATGCAGCCAAACTCTTCTCTCCCTGTAGAATATATTGCAGTTTTACAGCGGTGTTAGCTTCATTTCATTTCATTCCTAATGTGCTGTTGGTGTACTTTGTTTGGAGTTGATAAGAGATGTTTTGAACGTCTTGCGCTAACTGATTGTTGCTATGGATGTTTTTTGAATAGTTTAAAAAAGGAGAAAGGTGCATTTAAATAGCATTCTTCCCCATTCGAGGATATAGATATTGATGTTTACATAGAATTTACAGTGCAGAAGGAGGCCATTCGGCCCATCGAGTCTGCACCGGCTCTTGGAAAGAGCACCCTACCCAAGGTCAACACCTCCATCCTATCCCCACAACCCAGTAACCCCACCCAACACGAAGGGCAATTTTGGACACTAAGGGCAATTTATCATGGCTAATCCACCTAACCTGCACATCTTTGGACTGTGGGAGGAAACCGGAGCACCCGGAGGAAAGCCACGCACACAAGGGGAGGATGTGCAGACTCCGCACAGACAGTGGCCCAAGCCGGAATCGAATCTGGGACCCAAAGTAGGGATATGCCAAAGTAGTTTACAGAAAATAGTTGCGTGGTGGTATTGGCACGGGGTTAATAATTCGGAGGCCCAGGCTAATGCTCAGGGGACATGGGTTCAAATCACACCACGGCAACTGGTGGAATATAGTATCAAATGATAAACTCTGAAAAATAAAGCTAGTTTCATCGCTGACCACGAATACCATCTGGTGAACTGCTGTAGTTCAAGATGGCAGCTCGCCACCACCTTCTGAAGGGCAATTAGGGATGGGCAACTAATACTGGCCTAGCCAGCGAAGCTCACATCCCGTAGAAATGTACTAAAAAAAATGCCCTTTGGGGAAGGAAGTCTGCCATTCTTACTTTACCTCATCTGGCCTCCATGGCAACCTGGTTAACTCTGAACTGCCCTTTGAAATGGCCACCCTGTTCAAGGCCAAGTCGAGATTGTCAACAAATGCCGGCCTTGCCCGTGACGGCCACATCTCATGAAGGAATGGATTTTAAAAGAAGTCACTGTCGTAATTTAGCACAGTGGGCTAAACAGCTGGCTTGTAATGCAGAAGAAGGCCAGCAGCGTGGGTTCAATTCCCGTACCGGCCTCCCCGAACAGATGCCGGAATGTGGCGACGAGGGGCTTTTCACAGTAACTTAATTGAAGCCTACTTGTGACAATAAGCCATTATTATTATTATTATTATGTGGGAACTAGTTTCTGCGCAGTACGATCCCACAAACAGCAAGGTAATAATGGTCTCATCTTCTGTTTTAGCGAAGTTGGGCGAAATTCTCTGTTTGGGAGATTAAGTGCTGAGGCCAGGATTGAATTGCGTGTAGTTTGCGTTCCCATTGGGGGGGCGCTATTTCTGGAGCAGGTCAAGGCAGGCTGACGGGGCGGCGCTCTGCTGGCGCAAATTCCGAGCAATTCCCTAACCGCTGGGGCCAGAGTTAGCGCCAAAGAGACGGGCAACTGGAGCGGATTTTAAGCGCTCCACTTACCACACACTCACTGCAGCCACCAAGGTGGCTCACAGGAGACCTGCCCCCCCCCACCCCCCCGGGGTTGGGATTCCGAGGTGGACCCACTACTCCATGCCAGTGAGGTGCGGAGGGGCACCCTCTTCCCAGTGTGGGCCGCAGACTCAAGCCCGCCCTGGGAGGTGGTGGCAGAGGCAATCAGCGCTGCCAGTCTCACCACGAGGAGACAGCTGGAGATCCGGAGTGTGTGTGGGGGGTCACTGGTGAGTCCTCTGTCTGGCACTAGGGGCACTGTTTTGAAATTAGGGGTCGGCCAGCCGACATCAGCCTACTTTTATTCAAATGTTCATCTCCACCAGCAGTAGTTGCTCCTATCAGTGCTGTCATGGACAGAGGTGTCTGTAATAGGTAGACTATTGAGATTATTTCCCTTGTTGGTTCCCCCAACACTTGACGTAGACCCATGTCCAGCAATTATGCCCTTCAGGACGTGGTCTGCTCGTGGCCAATTGTGGTGCTACTGAGCCACTCTTGGTGATGGACATTGAAGTCCCCCACCCACAGCATGTTCTGCGTCCTTGCAACACTCAGTGCTTCCTCCAAGTGGTGTTCAACATAGAGCAGTACTGATTCAGTAGCTGAGGCAAGAGGTGGTGTGATGAGAGATGATATTATATTTAATATTTGGGGGGCCGATTGCATTCTTCTGTGAAGTAGGCTTTTGAGTCTGTGTATTAACATAATTTAATTAAGCTGGGATGGTAGCACAGTGGTTAGCACTGTTGCTTTGCAGCTCCATGGTCCAAGGTTCGGTTCCCGGCTTGGGTCACTGTCTGTGCGGAGTCTGCACGTTCTCCCTGTGCCTGCGAGGGTTTCCTCCGGGTGCTCCGGTTTACTCCCGCAGTCCACGTGCAGGTTAGGTGGATTGGCCATGCTAAACTGCCCTTAATGTCCGAAAAGGTTAGGTGGGGCTATTGGGTTATGAGGATAGGGTGGAGGTGTGGGCTTAAGTAGGGTGCTCTTTTTAAGAACCGGTGCAGACTAGATGGGCCGATTGGCCTCCTTTTACGTTGAAAATTCTATGATCTATGAATGTAGTTTTTAAAGGCATGCTTTTGAAGTAGGTATGGCAGTGGGTAAAAATTTGCATTGGGAGATAGCTGAGGGTCGAGATTGTCAGCTGTTACATTTCAAAAGGGAGGAAAAGGGTTTACAACTTGGGAAAGGTAATTAATGAATAAGGAAGAGTTATATTATATTAAATTATATTTGATCCAAAATCGGGGACAATCGGGAGAACGTGAAACAATTGAATTACCTGGAAAAGTCAAGTATCAAAGAGAACTAAGGACAATAGAATCAAAGAGGAAAGAGGAAAAGAATACATAAGGAGAGATGTTGAGAGCTGTGCTTTGGGCTAACCCTATGAGACCTCCTGGGGTGCCACTCTGTGTTCAGAATAGAGCTGAAGCAACCATACTAGCCAAGTCAGAAAGGTGTGTGCTTTTCAGAAAGCAGGGTTTTGTTTACAAGTTTCTTGAATTTCCACAGCAGAGTGGGAGCGGGTGAGAAATCTTGGGATATATCTTTCCTACAGCAACAGCGGGTTTGCCCTGAGGTGGTATTCCTGGAATTCTTATGGTTAAACATTTTTGAAGGATTGCTGCTTAAAGGGTCTTCGTAGAATTTACAGTGCACAAAAGGCCATTCGGCCCATCGAGTCGGCACCGGCTCTTGGAAGGAGCACCCGACCCAAGCCCACACCTCCACCCCATCCCCATAACCCAGTAACCCCACCCAACACTAAGGGCAATTTTGGACACTAAGGGTAATTTATCATGGCCAATCCACCTAACCTGCACATCTTTGGACTGTGGGAGGAAACCGGAGCACCTGGAGGAAACCCACGCACACACGGGGAGAACGTGCAGACTCCGCACAGACAGTGGCCCAAGCCGGGATGGAACCTGGGACCCTGGAGCTGTGAAGCAATTGTGCTATCCACAAAGCTACCGTGCTGCCCTCTTAATTCTGACCAAATAGGATGTCATTTGGGGCAATTTTTTGTAAGACTAATTTCCACTGAGTAAATATAATCTTGTTGTCCTTTGCTAATAAATGTTTTGATTTGATGTTTAAAATCCCAAAAGTGGCACGGAAATTTGTGGCTTCAATATTCAGTAAATGCATTTTCTTTTTATTGGACAAAAAAAGGGGTTGTGATATGTGGGCAAGGTTTCCCTTTGGGGTTTGTTCATGTGCGGCAATTAACATCTGCCGGATGATAAAAGTGGTAAATGAGCAGAAGGTTCTCTTGTCCACGTTTGACCTGATGGCGTAAGACTTTATGGGGGTCCCGCGTTGATGTTGAGAACTCCCAGGACAACCCCCTCCCAACTGTACAGCCCTGTGCCGCCGCCACCTATTGTGGGTCTGTCCTGTCGGTGGGACTGGGACTTTGCGTGTCCCGTCTGCCTTTGCAGTTGGCGGACGGGCCTGTTGGTCAGGCGGCCTTTACGTTTAAGCTGCCAGCTCGATCCAGGGCACGATGACAGGCCGGGCCTCAAATAAAATCAACGTACCTGGGCGCTGAGGTCTGTGGATGATGGTGCTGCCTGGACACTCGTGGCTTATCAACATCGATATTGATTTGGCACGGGCCTGCGGGCTCCCTGAGGCAGAACCCCAGCGGCTGCCCCCCCACCGCCCTCCCGGAGGGGGCACATTGGAAATCCCAGTCCCTACCCTCCCTTATCCTGGGCATCCACCCTCTTCCCACCACCGGTCAGCGGTTCACAGACGATTCACACTGGTTGCTCGATTATTGACCAGCCGGTGTGAAATTGCTCTCCGGGCGCTAACCGCGGCCGGGAACACGTTGCGGACCCACTCCCAGGCCTGGCGGGTGTAAAACGCAGGCCTAATTCTATCCTGACGTATACATATGAATACAAAATGGAACTGTCATCATGGAGATGTATTGTAGAGCGCAGGCCAAGAAGGCTGGTGTATATATTTTCTAGCTCGTAAAAGCAAATCGAAGCTATTTTTAAATTAAGATGCGAGGCATGAGACCAGCTGCCAACTAAGTTGCTTTCTATATCTGACAGATTTGTTCCTGTTGAGTCATGTGCTGCAGCGCTTCCTCACCCACATGGATACTTTTGTTTCCAAGCTGTGTTCCTGCCTCTTGGCCGGATCAGCCGCAGCTCATGGCTCACCCCGGATAATAGGTGGTCATCCAGTTTCTGTCAACTTTGCACTCAATTGCACTCGGCATAGGCGTTGCCAATAGCTTTTCCACCCGAACGGCGGAATTCAATAAATTCAATCATTTAGAGCAGTTCTCTCCAGTGTAGGTTAGATGGCCTTTAGTTTTTGACTTCCCATGTCGGTGCAACATCGTGGGCCGAAGGGCCTGTACTGCGCTGTATCGTTCTATGTTCTATGTTCTATGTTTAACACAGTCCAGATGCGAATCGTACCTTTTGAAGACTTTTTCATAGCATTTATTATAATTAGCGATTTGATGTATGGAATATATGTGGGCAACACGGTAGCACAATTGCTTCACAGCTCCAGGGTCCCGGGTCCGATTCCCGGCTTGGGTCACTGCCTGTGCGGAGTCTGCACTTTCTCCCCATGTCTGCGTGGGTTTCCCCCGGGTGCTCCGGTTTCCTCCCACAAGTCCCGAAAGACTATTTGGTCATTTGGACAATCTGAATTCTCCCTCTGTGAACCCGAACAGGCGCCAGAGTGTGGCGACTCTGGGATTTTCACAGTAACTTCTGTAGCCATCTGGGAAGGCTACTTACAAAGGAAACATGGATACTCGCAAAGACTCAAGGGAAATATGGCCAATACAGGATTCAGGCAAATTCAGAGCCTAAATGTATATTTGCTAACAGAGAACCAGACAGTATCAAAACCCCTAGCCCAGGGGTGGGCAAACTTTTCCGTGCAAGGGCCACATTCAGAAATTCACAATTTTAAAGGGCCGCATAGTATATTAATTAATAGTCCCGGTTGTAACCAATTAGCGTGCGGCATATACCTCAGCGCTTCCCCCGGCGGCATCCTGCCTTTAGCCCTCTTTATGTCTACTTTTCAAAAATGGCGCTTCACCCGGTTATGATTCTGGGCATATATATGATATGGAACATAGAACATAGAACAGTACAGCACAGAACAGGCCCTTCGGCCCTCGATGTTGTGCCGAGCAATGATCACCCTACTCAAGTCAACGTATCCACCCTATACCAGTAACCCAACAGCCCCCCCGCATTAACCTTATAAAAAAAATATAAAAATTTAAAAAAAAAATTTTTTTTTTTTTTAATGACTTGATCTTGGTGGGCCGCATAAAGACCTTTGGCGGGCCGCATGCGGCCCGTGGGCCGTAGTTTGCCCACCCCTGCCCTAGCCGATTTGCATTCTAATGGCCCATTTCCCCAGGACAAAAGACCAGGTATCAGATACAATTCCAGACACATTGGCACCACTCCCTTCACCCAGGAAGCCCAAACAGCCAAGGTCAATGACCGCTCAGGACACACCCAGCCATCATGGCACCCGCCCCTTTATTGACTCAAGTCGAAGGCAGTAATCGAAGCCTGCTGAATTATTGGGTCCAAAGCTAAGGACCGCCCAAAAGAGCACAAACCCCCAAAGGATAAAGAGAGACACTGCCATGTGGTCGATCTGTTTTGGCCCTGGCACACCGGCACTCTTCAGCCCGGCCTATACCTGAAGCCAACTGCAGCACCACAGCCAGAGCAAGTTCAAGATCAACGATCGCTACCAGATGGATGAGCCCAGCAGAACCGAAGTTACTTCTCCAGACCCAGCCACTCTAGATCCGAACAAAGGCCTTGTTCCTCTGCCAAAGACGGGTGCCTGAAGTTAAGTACAGGTTGTTGTAGTGTTAGGTATAATTTAGCCTGTAGTGTTTTTATGTTGCATGTGTGAGTTAATCTTGTGTGTAAATAAACTATTATTGAACTTGAACTAACTGACTGGTCGTTGGGTCTTTGATCAATATCCGGTTGAACCTTGTGGTGGTATCATTTGATACCTGGCAACTCTGAAAACAATATCTTCATTAATAACGGTCAGACTAATATCTGATTACAGTAGACACCCCAGGAAGAGCTACGTTCCACAGCCCTATAATCACCAGACGGAGGGAAAAAGGGGGAAATGGGAGAGGGAACAAAAGATCTGGAAAATTCTTCTTCCACCCCCACATGGGCCAAGTATTATTGATGAAAACATTGGCCTTCTGTAGAATGTGGTCTCCTCGCATTTGCAAGATGAGTCTAGCTGATTCTGGGTGACATGGAGATCTCCGACATTCACACCCGAGCAGTTCGCAATATATTCCGAATGCTCCATACACTCTGGGAAGAGAAGAACCGTGCACTATCATTGAGGATACATTGAGCTCCCAAGGACTGCCTCAGTAACCTCCAACAGCCATCAACAAATGGGTAAATAGAGCAGTCTCCCCGGGTAGACTGTCACCTACTCATGGGGAGCCACATTGGCAAATGTTAGGCTGTAGAATTTCTGTTTCTATTGCCTTCATCAACACTGGATTAATCAGCACTTTAGGCTGTTCCAATATTTGTCATCCCCACGTGAATTTTGACTTTTTTTTGTCACCCAAATATGTCCCAGCTACTCAGATTTACTCTCTGCAATATTGGTTGAAGTTGTGTAAATTCCACTCCAGATTATGCAAAAAAAATTCTCTTGAAATATTGCGAACAGGAAGTTGCGTTAACGAATGGATTAAAAATACGGTTACTGAATTGCGCTGGATTCTCCAATTCTGAGGCTATGTTCCCATGCCGGCATGGGAACGGTGGCATTTTATGACTGAAAGTTTGGTGGGAAACAGCCACCGTTCCTCCGTGTAGATGGGAGATAGGAGATGAGCAGCGTAGAGCAGCCGGCTCCATCTGCTGATACGGCCCGGAGAATTGCCGGGTCGTGGCCACGCCTGGGCATGGCAGCGGCCTGCAGCGGCCGCGCTGTGCAACATGACGCCGGCCAATGGCAGACCCGGCCTCCAAAATAGTGCCCCTCCCTTTGGCCGGCTCGGGCGGCCCTGATCACCCCCCTGACAAATTCCCACCTGCCCGCGGATCGGCCTTCCCCCGACTTGTGGCGGCGCTGGGACTGAGTCCCACACGCGATGGACGCCGTCGGGAACTCGGCTGGTCAGGAAGGGCGGAGCATCGGGGGGTGGTGGGGTGGGCCACAGGCAACGTCTGCGAGTACGCAGCTTTGGAGGGGGCGGAGCATCGCCAAAGCAGCGCCGCCCCCGATTTGGTTCAGAAACGGGTATTCGCCGGCCGTTCGCCGAACACGATTTCGGCGTCGGCGACTGGAGAATCCCGCCCATTGTCAGAATACACCATGTTAGTGAAGTGAGACAGACAAAGGGAGACAGCTTTATCTTTGACCGAGCTGTCTACAAGATGGAGAGAGGTTTCCACCTCCCCAGTGGTTTTGATATTGAGACTCTCAATATATTTTCTGCAGTTATTTCAATGCTTTTACAATGATCCTGCATTGTGTCTGTAAATCCAAGGAAGTAGCTGGCATTTACTGCCTGGCCAATAAGGGCTTCCTCGATCCTACCTCTCCAAACAGCTCTTCAAGTTGAAGTGGCCACATTGATGATATTTGCGAGTCCTTGTGATGATGTGGTTTTGCTCAACATAATGCAATGCATTCAGATGCAGTGGGATTCCTTCAAAAGTTGCCGCGCTTCCCAATTTCTCCTGAATTATCAGCACAGTGAAAATATTGGTGAAAAATTATCAGGCTCACAACGGAATAATGAAGGCTGGATTGCCAATGCCTGGCATGTTGACTGATGCATCGCTTTGACAACAGTCTGCGAATAGGTTATTGTTGTATTGACTTACATGGCTGAATAGCCCATAATTGGGCTATTCAACCTTGACTATTACCTTCAAAAACTGAAATACCTGCTCCATCTGAGCCACCTCACACTCTACTTTATCTTCCTTTCTTAAAAATAAATTTAGAGTACCCAATTCTCGGGTGGCGGAGAATTAGGTACACGGCGGGGGCGGGATTGACGCTGGCCCCGGGCGAGTCTCGAACCCGGCGGTGGTCAGAGAATCCCGCCCCTTATTCTCATTGAGTGGTGAATGATGTGTCAGGTCTTGCTTCAGTGGAGCATTTCCTGTGATAAAGTAATGGCCACACTTTCAAAGGCACTTCTATACTGCATCTGAGAAGCAGTTTGTCCTTCCTGAAGTTCTGTAATGCGGAATATAAATGAGCATAACAGTTGGTGTAGACCATTATCGCTGGTGTGGTATTGCAAAGTCGAAACGGGAGTGGGGTGGGGTGCGGAGGTGGGTGCGCGGGGGGTAGCAAATCTTCCAGCCCCGCCCACCACGGGAATTGTCCCAGGCGGGGTGGAATATTTGACACGTCATTTAAAGGTACGGTGAGCGGGAATTTCCGATCTCGGCGTGTGCACGACAGGAATATCCTCCCCAGGGTGTCAATTTATATGGGTCATAAGTGCCGTTGGTTGCAACCCGAATGTTGTAAAGTCGAGGACTGCCTGCATTGAGAATTAAGCTCTTGACAAATCCTGTCGAGTTCCAAAAGAAAAAGCATTTTCAGAAATTGTGTGGAGGTTTGCAACTCGTAATGGTGGGTGACCTGTGAATCATCGTTCGTTCTGCGTCAACTTGCCAGACCAATTTTCACCTGATTGCGCTGCTTGCTTTCTTGTCTAACGTCTGACTTCAGAACAGAACTTCCAAAACGGAGAAGGCTTCCAGACTGAGATTTCCAAAGCAGGTCGGGAGGTCATTCGGCCCCTTTTTGCTCTACTGGCTGTTTGAAGGAGCTATCCAATGGGTCTCATATCTGTGAGGAATCCAGTCACCGCTGAATTTTGGGAGAGATATCAATCATAGAAGCCCTACAGTGCAGAAAGTGGCTACTCGGCCCATCGAGTGTTCAGCGACCCTACCACGGCCAACTCGCCAGCTTACCCTGCCCTAACCTGCACATCTTTAGACACTATCATGGCCGATCCATCTGACTGGCACATTACAGGGATAGGGTGGAGGTGTGGGCTTAGGTACGGTACGCTTTCCAAGGACCGCTGCAGACATGATGGGCTGAATGGCCTCCTTCTGCACCGTAAATTCTACGATTCTATCTGTGGATTGTGGGAGGAAACCGGAGCACCCAGAGGAAACCCGCGCAGACAAGGGAAGAACGTGCAAACTCCACACAGACAGTCATCCAAAGCCGGAATCGAACCCAGATCCCTGGCACTGTGAGGTAGCGGTGCTAACCACTGTGCCGCCATAGAGAGAACCCTAGTGAGACCCCTGCTACAGAGATCTGTAGAATGGTCATTTTGACCCAAAAAGTTTCTCTCACCACAGATGCTGCACGACCTGCTGAGTTCATCCAGCATTTTCTGTTTTTCTGTCGCATTTCCAGCGTGTGCAGTATTTGGCTTTAATGCTGTTGCTGGAAGTATTGTTGGAGACTACTGAAATCTACAAGAAAGTATGAGGTAAACAAGATGCTTAAAGAGCAGTGATACAAGGCCCATTCCTTACCATTTGTGACAAGGAAGGCAAGTGGAATTGTTCTCATTAGATTGTATTTTTTTTTTAGAATTTGGCAGAGCAGATGCAAACAAAGAGCCAGATTTTCACCAGGTGCCTCGAGTTGGGAAATTCCCTGACTTGGGCTGGTCCTGCCCAGCGTGAAAGACGGGGGCGGGGATGGAGTTGGAGCCACCGACCTTGGTAAGCTGGGCAAGGCGCCCACTGGGGCATCCTGGTACCAGGGTGGGCCGGTTAGAGTGCGTCCCGTTTGGTATTGAAAGCTGTGATGCACCCGAGCCCTCACACCCTCCCGCCCCCTTGCCCCTTCACCCATTCTTCATGCCACCTCCATACCAGCTCATGCCCACATCCCAAACCATGACCCCTTGTAGCCCCCATGCCAACTCGTAGCAGCTCATGGGCACCCGCCAAGGGGCTATTAAACTTGGCGAAATTCAGGGCCAAAAAATACAAGTTGGGTTCCCCATTGAAATGAGCTCAATTTGATTTGCAACTTGGCAGAGGTAACTGCCTGACATCCACAACAGTTACTCTGAAGATGTAGTATTGTGATTTATGATGGGCTCTATATGCGCCAGGTACAGTTGTAATGTAATTTTCTATATTCAAAAATATGCACTTTGCATTTATCAATTCCTTACACGTTATTAGCTTGTAGTAGGGCAAGATTTACCCACTGATTTGCAACTAGAATCGAACAACAGCAACTTCAAATTATATTGCAGCATTAACATGATAAAATATCCCAAGGATATTTTATATCCACAGGAGCATTCTAAAATAAAGCATAACAGACAGATAAGGTTCTAATAAATCAGACGACCGACGGCTTTGTCAAAGGGGCACAAGGTGTGTCTGAAAGGATGGAAGGGAGGTTCAAGGAGGGTATTTCAGAGCTTGGGACACAAGGAACCGAAGGCACAGATACCCAGGGTGGAGAGATTAAAATCGGAGATGCACGAGAGGCCAGAATTAAAGATCAACCGATCCCTCAGAGAGTTGTGGAGCTGGAGGAGATCACAGAGGTTGGGATGGGTGAGGACATGAGGGATTTGAAAACAAGGGTGAAAGTTTGAAAGTTTGTCCGTAGCCCGACGGCGAAATTGTGATCGGCGATCGGGTGCAAAATGGATTCCAACGCCGAAATCGGGGCCGACTCCAGTTTGACATCGGTCCGCCATGCTCCGCCCCCCTCCAAAATGTCGTCATCGTGATGGTCGGCGCTCGCCGTTTCAGTGCCATTGGTGCGTCATCGGCTAGCCCACCCACGATGCTCCGCCATCGATGGGCTGAGTTCCCAATGGCGCGAGACATGTGTTATCTCAGACGGCGTGCCAGCTGCGGACTGTGTCCAGCGCTGCCACACTCAGCCTGGATCCGTGCCGCTGGCCGTGAAGGGTTCTGCTAGGACTGGGGGACTGGTGGGGGGGGGGTGGGGGGGGGGGGCTGGGGAGTCTCATTTGGCGGGTTAGGAATCGCGCACGGCAGAGCCAAGTTGTACGACGCGCCCGTTGCAGGTCGTCGGCCATGCGCATGCGTAGCCCGGGACCCGCCCATTCTCCAAGGGACTTTCACTCGGCGCCAGTGCTAGCCCCTCACCGATACCGGAACAGTGAGGGGTCGCCGCCAAATTTCTTGTCGCTGGCACCAACACTTAGTCTCCAGAATGGACAATCCAGCCCAAGGTGTTTCTTGACCGAGAGCTAACGTGGGTCAGTGAGCAAAGGGGTGATAGGGGAATTGGACTTGGCTAAGACACGGGCAACAGCGCTTTTGATGACCTCAAGTTTACGGAGATTAGTATATGGAAGACCAGACAGGAGAGCGCTGGAATGGTCGGGTTGCTTAGCTCAGTTGACTAACAGCTGGCTTGTGATGCGGAGCGAGAGCAGCAACCCAGGCTCAATTCCCGTCGTCCATGAAGGCCTCGGCTTTCTCAACCTTGCCCCTCACCTGAGGTGTGGTGACCTTCAGGTTAAATCACCGCCAGTCAGCTCTCCCCCCCTCAGAGGGGAAAGCAGCCCATGGTCATCGGGGACCATGGCAACTTTCATGAGTCTTGAGATCACAGAGGCGTGAATGAGATCTACAGCAGCAAGTAAGCTGAGACAACAAGTCTTCAACGTCACAAGTGTGGTAGTCACCACTGTTTGTATTATATTGCACTTATTAATACGGTAAGGCTCCTGTACTACAGGTACGGGGGTAGGTCCCTGCCTGGTGGCTCCGCCCAGTAGGCGGAGTATAAATGTGTGGGCTCACCGAGCTGCAGCCATTTCAGCAGCAGCTGGAGGAGGCAACACATCTCTGCGTAATAAAGCCTCGATTACTCTCTGCTCTCGTCTCGTCATAATTGATAGTGAATCAACAAGTTCCTTCACAATTTACAGCGTTATCAAACAAAATTGAACAACCAGTCACAGAGGAGATATTGTTGAAGCTGTTGGGTTTTAACTGTCTTCAAAGATGGAGAGAGAGAAAGAGAAAGAGAGAAAGAGAGAGAGAGGTAATCTAACACTGCAGATGTTTTTGAAGGAATTTCCAGAATAATTGATCGTAACAGGTATAGAACATAGAACATAGATGCCCAGAATCAATCAGGTCAAAGGTAAGAGGATGGGACGCAGGTCACGGTGATGGGGGGGGAAGGGGGTTGTGGAGGAGGGGTGGAATTGGGGGAGGGCAGGAGCAAGGGCAACAGGGTGGCTTTCACCAGCTGCTCCATCCCCCCCCACCCCCACCTGTGGTGATATGCATCACTGTAAATACACAAGGGGTTAATGTTAATACACGTAGACTAGCCAGACACTAGAGGGAGCACCAGAGACATGACACACAGACACTCAACCAATAGGTCAGTAAGATAGGACACGACCAATGGGCATTCACGATACACACAGAGGTGACACTACCACAGGAGGGCATTATACCAACCCATATATAAGGACACAGCATACATGATCTTCCTCTTCCTAGTGGAGACACTCAGTGAGTACAGACACAGGGTTGATTCAACATCACACCCACCACGTGGATTGTAGCAGACTGGTTTGTCAGTCTGAGTAGCTACAGAAGGATTAACAGTAGAGGCGAATCCAAGTAGGAGAAATGTAAATAGTTTAATAAATGTGTTGAAGTTATCTCCACCTCTGAACCTTCCTTTGTCAGAGTGAACATCAAGGAAGCAGCTTATGCTACGCCATGAGCATAACAAGACACCACCCTCTTCCCAGTCCCCAGTTCCTGATGCCGAGCCCCTTGATCAGGCCCCGAGTGCCTTTGAATGAGGAGCTGCAAGCAAACATGAGAGGGCTTGTTTCTTTGGGAGCCCCCATCTCCACCCTCCCGCCCCCCCCACCCCAGTGTGCCCCCAAACCACCCCCGCCACCTGACTCCCACACTCACTGTTGGGTGAATACCAGTGGCGGCAGGATGGGCATGAATTGCCTTAGTTTATGTTAAAATTGTATATGCAATTGATGTATTTGCTGACTTTAATCACATTTTAACAGCAACTTCGAGAAGTCTGTAATCTGAAACCCTTTAGAAACGGCTCTTAAACTTGCAGCCCCCGCCCCCTCACCCACACTGGCCTACTTCCTCAGCTCTCCCACCTGTCAGATATCCTTCCAAAAAGTGGCTTTTTTCACACCTTTAGAAGTAAACGTCAATAGTCAATCGCTGAACACATGGTTGGGTTAAATTAGCATTGGTTCAGCTTTTTGATCCTTTAAAGGCAACATGCCCGCTCTACAGCTTTTAGATTTCTGCCTTAGATCTGTGTCGTGTGAAAAACCTGAATTGGCAAAAGACAAGATTGGCACAAGAGAAAGGGAAGAATCATTCTCATCAACAGAGTGGAGTCTGTTTCCCATGTTCGGTTCTGCATTTCAGAGGGATGGGGTCGTGAGGCCCATGAAAACAAATGCCCAGATGATTAGCTTTCAGCAGCTTTGTGAGACTTGGTTCCAGTGTTCTTTGGCCTGTGCAATCACCTCAGGGGTCAGCGCCCCTGCCCCTGAGCCAGAAACTCTGTGTTCGAATCCCACCCCAGGACTTGACGGCCAAGGGAAGTGGGTTCAAAAGGCGGCCAAACAGGTTGAGCGTGTCAGCCTGCAAAATCCTTCCAAACGCGGCAATGGCTGGCGGTAAGAGAGACCCCTGGTCAGCTGAATTGATGTGGCGTGGCGCCCCCTCAAGTTATTCGGTAGCACGGTAGCATTGTGGATAGCACAATCGCTTCACAGCTCCAGGGTCCAAGGTTCGATTCCGGCTTGGGTCACTGACTGTGCGGAGTCTGCACATCCTCCCCGTGTGTGCGTGGGTTTCCTCCGGATGCTCCGGTTTCCTCCCACAGTCCAGAGATGTGCAGGTTAGGTGGATTGGCCATGCTAAATTGCCCTTAGTGACCAAAATTGCCCTTAGTGTTGGGTGGGGTTACTGGGTTATGGGGATAGGGTGGAGGTGTTGACCTTGGGTAGGGTGCTCTTTCCAAGAGCCGGTGCAGACTCGATGGGCTGAATGGCCTCCTTCTGCACTGTAAATTCTATGATTCGCCCCTGGCGACAGACTAGCGACCCGGGGTTGAATCTTCGGCTCCCCAGCCAGGTGTGACTCAGCGGCGCGCCATTCGCTGGAGACGGGATTCTCTCTTCCCGCCGCTCGACAATGGGAATTCCCATTGAAACCACTCCGCGCTGCCGGCGGGAAAAATTAATCGCAACGGTCGGAGAATCCCGGCCCTGTTATTACTAGCTATGGAAATGGGCACAAGTCTGCCTTAGGTGCGGGAAGAGAATTGCAATTGCAATCGAATGACTTAAGGGAGGTCACTAAAGCAGCAGAAGAATAATAATGATCCCAAAAGACTTCAAATCAGAATCCTGTCCTCCTCCCCAGCGTAGAATGAAACCCATCATGTGGTCCTGCTAGATAACCTAAATGTTATAACCTGCCTGCTTACCACTGGCTGGGGACTAATGACAATCCCACAATCCTATGGGGGTATGAGCTTCCCCAATGAGGGGGGCGGATAAATCATTAGTCGACTCCCTGCATAAATAGAGCTGGCCAGTTTGGAACCAGCAGGGAGAGAGGAGTGAGCAGCAAGGGACGTTGCTGCTGTTGTATATATATATGTTATTGTAAATAAATGTTATTTCTTTGATTCCTGAAGACTCGTGCTGGATTCTTCGTGGCCCTCACAAAACTGGCGACGAGGATGGGATGAGGGGGGCGGAGAAATCATTAGCAGACTCGCTGCATAAATAGAGCTGGCTAGTTTGGAACCAGCAGAGAGAGAGAGGAGTGAGCAGCAAGGGAAGTTGCTGCTGTTGTATATATTTGTTAGTGTAAATAAATGTTATTTCTTTGTATCCTGAAGGCTCGTGCTCGATTCTTCGTGGCCCTCACAAAACTAAATCATTCAGCTCACGGTTTTCTGTATCACCCACCACCATGAGGTGTCAGTTAAAGATCCTCCTCCATCATTGCCACCTTCTTCTGTGCCGTTTCTAACGGGAAGGTGTAGGAGGATGAATGGGCCTTTCGATTCAGTGCCCAACCCTTCAATCCGAAAGAAACAAAGTTATACTCAGACTGAAGCTGTTGCAAAATTGACGGCAAATGAATGGAACGGAAAATGGAGTAATCTGCTGTCAGATTGACTCAGGCCAATTGCTGTGTTACAAACAAGTGCGTGTTGGTCGAAAGCGTCAAAGCTTTTCACAGGGAGAAGAGAAACCAATTGCGTGCCTGGGGATTGGCATTGTTTATTTGAAGCTGGGGTTTTTTTCTGACTGCGAGACCTCGAACTCGCTTCTGCCGACGAGCAACAGCTCAGTCAGCCCTCGATGGTTGGGATGCAAATCAAACTTTGAGGGAGTTATGCTTTGTCCGCATTCAGGAGAACACTTCCAAGTGATGACACTCAAACCATCTAACAAGAGTGTAGATTAAACTATCTGTGTCTGGTTGGCCTCGCTTGATGGATTGTGCTTGATAAATAATGCTTCACATATTTATCCGGCGGGATTGTCCGTGGGCTGACGCCGCACTCGGGAAAGGCGATTGGCCGCAGAATCGGTTGTGAAGCCAGAATTGTCGAGGGGGGCCGGGTGCACGCCAAATGGCAATGCTTCAGCGCCTTGACAGCAGCGTCAATGCGTTCTACTCCGCACGTAGAGTAAACACCGTCTGCACACCATTAGTGGGCCTGGCCGGGTATTCTCCAGGGCCTCCGCCATGCTGCGCCTCAGCCAGGCGGTCATTTCTGATGACGAGTGTCACTTGTGGTTTTAAAATTCGGGCGCTGGGGCTGGCGAGGGAAAGAGAGGAGGTAGGACACGCAGAGATTGCCGATCCTGCCCCTAGCAGGGCTGGCGAGGGGCGGGGGCATCCGGCAAGCCCCAGGGGAGGAAGCACAGGGGGGAAGGGGTGACCAGGGAATGGGTTGTGGGGTCGGGGCCGACCCGCATGGGACCTTGTGTCCAGGCGTGGACCGCCATTGTCACGGCCCGCAAGGCAGCCATCTTGCTGCGCATCCCACTGACTGCCCACTGCGGCCCCTGGTCGTGCAGAGTGACACTGGCCGTCTGGGTTCCCCTAACTCAGCACCCCCCTGTGCCCCACCAAAACCGCCCCCACCCCAACTGGCTGCCACCTGCCCACAAGGGCAACACACACAGTAGCCCCTGCAGCAGGGCGCTGGACAGGGGCCTCGGAGTGTACTGCTGGCATGGTTAGTGCCAATCCCCAGTACCCCTGGTAGCAGGGATGGGCGCCTGGGCCAGAGGCCCCCATGGTGCCAGGCACCAATGAGGCCATGAGTGTGGAGGGCATGGGGAACAGCCGAGGTTAAGAAGGGGAGGAAGGGGGGAACATGTGGGGGAAGGGCAGCAGTGTAGATCGGGGCAAAGGTGTAGCCCAGTGGACCTGGTTGGGCAACGGAGTACGCACCACCCTAACATGTCTGAATGTCACCCCCTGCAGGCAATGGAATTTAACCAAGAATGGTGGGCCTTCATCCGAGTCGCCGTAGCCCTGGGGGAAGCACTGAGGCTGTCCAAGCTGGAACTGCTCGAGCAGGAGGAAGTTGCAGCAGCGGAGCCTGCCCCAGATGAACAGGAGCCAGCCGGTGAGGATGGAAGGCTGACCACCCAACTGGCCGAGGAGGTGGAGATGCAGAGGAGGCACCACATGAGGCCTCGTGTGTACCTGCAGCATTTTCATTCAAGGACCTGCTGGAAACAAAGACTCTTTGGGCGCGATTCTCCGCCCCCCACGCCGGGTGGGAGAATAGCGGGAGGGCCTTCCCGACATTTTTCCCGACCTCCCGCTATTCTCCCCCCCCCCCCCCCCCCCCAACGGCCGCCCCACGACACGAATCGCTGCCCGACGTTTTTTACGGCGAGCAGCGATTCTCCCCTGGCCGATGGGCCGAATTCCCAGGCCTTTACGGCCGTTTCCACGAATTTCAACACACCTGCTCTCACCATTCGTGGAAACGGCCGCAAAGTGCCGTTCTGCCCAACCATGCCACCGATTGGCATGGCCGCACCACGGCCGTGCCAAGGGTGGCATGGGCTTGCGATCGGTGGGCACCGATCGCGGGCAGCGGGTCCGATTCCCGCGCACTCTTTGCCCCTCCGCCGCCCCGCTGGATCAGTCCGCGGGGCGGCTGAGGGGCATGACGGACCGCGCATGCGCGGGTTGACGCATATGCACGATGACGTCATCCGCGCTTGCGCGGGTTGGAGCCGTCCAACCCGCGCATGCACAGCTGATGTCATCGTGCGCGTCAGCTGCCGTGAGTCTTGGCGGCCGGGCTTAGCTGTATGTCTGTATGTCTGTATGTCATGACGTCTCTGGTGCTCCCTCTAGTGTTTACTTATTCGTTGTGTATTTACAGTGATGCATATCACCACAGTAGGGTGCTCTTTCAGAGGGTCGGCGCAGGCTGGATGGGCCAAATGACCTCCTTCTGCACTACAGGACTTCTAGGATTCTCTGCGGTCGAACATTTTGAAACTGAGGTTGACCGATTCATGTTAAGTAAGGGTTACAGCAGCCAAGATGGAGTGAAGATACTGATTACTGGGATTGTAAACCTGTGACGGAGCCGGGAGGGTGTCACCACTAACCAGGAAGAAATAAAAATGGTGGCGGGGGGTGCAAAACAGGCTGCGTGACGTGATCGAACAATTCAATACCGTAACCTCCGCTGTTTGAAAGCCTCCGAATATAGTCCTGGTTAGCTTCAGATGCTTCATTTGAAAGCTCATCCCTCCTATTTCTTTTTGTTCCTGAACTTCTTATTGAAGTTTGCCTTTTGTCGCTCTGCCAAGTTTCCTAATTTGACTTGCATCAGTACCTCATTCTGCTTCAAATGTCCCTTCTCTTCTGTTCCCTCGATTAGCGGGCCATTTAACTTTGTAAATGTTTATCCAGCCTTGTCCTGGCTGCTGTGTCTAATTGAACATCTTTCTGCTACTTTATATTCAGCTCAGCCAAGCGGATCCAGAGATTGTTGCATCTTCTGAAGCAGAACAAGGTTTTCCTTCCAAAGGGCTCTTTTCTAGTTGGATAAATGATACTCTCTGCGATACGTTTCTTAATTGATTAAGAGCCTCCCGCTGTTTTGAACATATCATATGTGCGAACATATGTAAATATTGGTTCATTTCCGCACATGAACGAAAAGAAAGTCTTGCATTTCTGTAGCACCTTTCTCGTCCCCAGAGTGCCCCGCCGCTCCTTACAGCCTATGAGCTTCCCTTCGAAGGGTTGCAAGAGACGGGCGGCACGGTGGCACAGTGGTTAGCATTGCTGCCTCACAGCCCCAGCGATCCTGGTTCGATTCCGGCCTCGGGTTACTGTCTGCGTGGAGTTTGCACTTTCTCCCCCCCCCCCCCCGTCTGCGTGGGTTTCCTCCGGGTGCTCCGGTTTCCGCCCACAGTCCAAAGAGGTGCGGGTTAGGTGGATTGGCCGCGCTAAATTACCCCGTAGTGTCCAAAAGGTTAGGTGGGGTTACTGGATTATGGGGATAGTGTGGGGGCCTGACCCTAGGTAGGGTGCTCTTTCTGAGGGTTGGTGAAGACTCGATGGGCCGAATGGCCTCCTTCTGCACTGTAGGGATTCTATGATAGAAATTAGGGTTGGGGCAGGCGTATCCAGCGAGCTCCCTGAAAACTGACACTGCTGCCTCAGGGAGCTGCTGTGTCGTTCAAATGAAATTTGCACAAAGGAATGCCGCAAACTCTCTCGGTCATGCAATTGACAGCAAATTTCACAACACTTCAACACATTTATTTAATGTTATTTCATCCTGGAAATTTTAATCCGACCTCGATCGAGTATGAAGCAAAAACGTGAAAGCCGTCTAGCCACGAGGTCTGTTCGCCACTGTAAAAGGGCACAAGCCGTGTAAACTTTCTATTAATTGCCTCCTTAATGGGTTTAATTGTCCACTTAAATGACGGTAGGTGGGTCTCCGACTCCCCCGCTCGCTCACCGACTGTAACGTTGCGCGCAGCCTCCTGCACAGGTGCAGGCCCCCCCCCCCCCCCCCCCCCAACTCAATACCGCCACCTACTGGAGACCTCTTGGGTCAGTGACACCTCTCTGTATCCAGGTGCCCCCATTCCTCTCTCGCCAGGCCACTGCTCGACTGAGCCCGTGACCAGAGCGATGGCATGGTGGCCCTCACAGTGTGATAGACCTGGCTCTCCCCGGTGGGTGCTGACCTCTCCATGGAGGAAGCCATGCGTTGACTCCTCCCACTGGCTCTGCAAGGTTTCCATGTCGTCACTGGCACCCCTGCCGGATGTTGCCCTGCCTGCCTCTGCGTCTCTCGTCGGCTTATTGTGGCCGGGATCAGAGTTCGTCACCAGCGCGGGGTGGAGCATGGGCCTGATTCCAATAGTCTTCCAGCTGGCAGAGTCCTTGGCTGCATGGAGCCATGTGCCCATGAAATGATCACTTTGATCCGGCACACAAACACTTGGAAAACTATGTAATTATAATAATAATAATAATCGTTTATTGTCACAAGTGGGCTTCAATGAAGTTACTGTGAAAAGCCCCGGGTCGCCACATTCCAGCGCCTGTTTGGGGAGGCCGGTACGGGAATTGAACCCACGCTGCTGGCATTGTTCTGCATTCCAACCCAGCTGTTTAGCCCACTGTGCTAAACCAGCCCCTGAGTAACAATGCTGGTGCCCCTCACCTATTGTATCCTGCATTTCCATAGGATACCTACTGAGATACCCTCAATCACGACACAGGAGAGAAGATAGATGATTCAAAGGCTTTAATCATCTGAGAACTGTACAGCAGCCGAGAAGTGTGCTCATCACATGAGTGAGCCTGAGCTTATATACCGTTTCCTGGGGGCGGAGCCAGAGGTGGAGTCCCCCAGGGTTCCAAGCCCGGTCTTAAAGGGCCAATGCATTAAAGGTAAGGTACCATTATATCAGCTACTGATAACATTTATCACACCGACAGTGCAGACAGAGGCCATCCGGTACATCAAGACTGCACCGACCCTCTGAAAGAGCAGCATACTTAGGCCCACTACCCTGCCCTATCCCCTATTTAGTCCTGCACATCTTTGGACTGTGGGAGGAAACCGAAAAGAAGGTAGGCCCCCCCCCGGATCGCGCACGCCCGTTGAACGGTGTCTCCCAATCGCGGGCCTGCCCGTCGTGGAGGCCCCTCTGGAGTCTGATCCCCCCCCCGCCCCAACAACCACCGCGGTCGCGAGTCCGAGCTCCCGCCGGGTGGAACCACATGGGAACCACGCCGGCGGGGCCTCGGCCAGTCAACCGCGGAGAATCGCCGGGGGCCCCCTTTCAACGGCCCCCGACCGGCACTGCGTCGATCGCTAACGCGCGACTGGTTGCGATTCTCCTGCCGCCGAAGAATCGAGTCCCGGCGTCGGACAGGCGTCATGGCGTCAACTCCGATTCTCCGAGCTGGCGCGGGCTCGGAAAATCCTGGCCCTCCAGGGTGAAAGAGAATTAGTAGGTCCGTGAACTGGAAAATATTAGAAATTATATTATCTCAATCCAATCCGTATTGAAATAATCATCCAACCTTACTTGTGTTGAAGGAAACGTGTTAACTAACACAGTATAAATGGTTTTAACTGGGAGTCTATTAAACAAAGCAATTCTCCTCCCTGCCCCAGGCTTATGAATTGTCGGCTTCCATTCTCTAATTCTACACTTGCAGTTCCAGCCTGCGTTGCCCACTCCCCTCAGCATTTTAAAATAAACACCTCCAATTGGATGTTGCTGTTTCTACGTCAGATACATTCTTTACCCAGTGTCAGGGAAGCATTTCAAGACTGGTGCATTCTCCAGTGAGGGAGAATTCTCCTTGAGCGAAGAAGATGTTCGCAAATATGAAAAATCGTACCATTACGGAATGGATTCCACACCTCAAGAGGCCATTCGGCCCACGCGTTCGTGCTGGCTCTCTGCAGTGGCAACTCTGCTTGTTCCTCTCGCCTGCCGTTTCCCCCACAGCCCTGCAAGTTTATTTCTCTTCGGGTTCTCATGTGCTGCCCTCTTGAAAGCCCCAGTCGAACCTGCCTCGTGCGCCATTCTCAGGCAGTGCAACCACTCTCTGCGCGCAAAGGGCTGTTGTCAATTTTTATCTTCCTTCGTGTTAGAGCAGTGTCCTCTGTTTCTCCACCCTTCTCCCAGTGGACCATATTCCCTCCATGGATCCTGTGCAGATCCAAGGCGTGATTTGACGGAGGAAAGTCCCGTTTTGGGTGTATATAGTTGGGTGTTTCTCACCACCTGCTGTGCCGAGATCGACCCCACTATCAAACGGAACTCTGTTCTATCTTCCTGCCCTCGGCCAGGAATTATCTTCATTTGCTGATGGGTTCAGCTCGTCAGTAGAAGAAGAGATTGGGGCGCCATTTTTAAATGCCGTCTTGATCTCTCAACCCCCCCCACCGTGGCCTCCGGACCCCCAATGCCCCAACTTACCTAAGCCCCCACCCCTCTCACCCTATCTCATAAGGGTAGGGCACCCCTGGGCCTGATCTCCAGCATCTCCTCCCTTGATAAAGACAGATGCAAAATACCAACTTAGTCTTTCATTTATATCCTCTGCCACTCTTCTCTCACTCTGATGAGATCCATTCCTATTCTCGCTGGTTTGTATTTATATACCTCCAGAAACTGTTTTCATTCCCTTTTATGTTAGCTGCCAGTCTCCACTCACACTCTCTTTTTGCCTTTCTCATTCCTCATTTTACTCCCACTCTGAACATTCTATATTCATAGAACATAGAACAGTACAGCACAGTCCAGGCCCTTTGGACCACAATGTTCCTAATCCTAAATCACGTATCCTAATCCAAGACCAACCTAACCGACACCCCTTCAATTTACTGCTGTCCATGTGCCTGTCCAAATCTCCCTGATGACTCTGACTCCACCACCTCTGCTGGCAGTGCCTTCCACACACACACCACTCTCTGTGTAAAGAACTGACCTCTGACATCTCCCTGTACCTTCCTCCAATCACCTTAAAATTATGTCCCCTCGTGACAGCCATTTCCACCCTGGGGAAAAGTCTCTGGCTATCCACTCTATCCATGCCTCTCATCACCTTGTACGCCTCTATCAAGTCACCTCTCTGTCTTCTTCGCTCCAGTGAGAAAAGCCCTAGCTCCCTCAACCTTTCTTCATAAGACATGCCCTCCAGTCCAGGCAGCATCCTGGTAAATCTCCTCTGTACCCTCTCCAAAGCATCCACATCCTTCCTATAATGAGGCAATCAGAACTGGACACAATATTCCAAGTGTGGCCTAACTAGGGTTTTATAAAGCTGCAGCAAAACCTCGCGGCTCTTAAACTCAATCCCCCTGTTAATGAAAGCCAACTCACCATACGCCTTCTTAACAACCCTATCAACCTGGGTGGCAACTTTGAGGGATCTATGTACATGGACCCCAAGATCCCTCTGTTCCTCTACACCTCCAAGAATCCTGCCTTTTACCCTCAATTCAGCATTCAAATGCGACCTTCCAAAATGAATCACTTGACGTTTATTTAGGTTGAACACCATCTGCCACGTCTCAGCCCAGCTCTGCATCCTGTCAATGCCCTGTTGTAACCTGCAACAGCCCTTGACACTATCTACAACTCTACAACAGTAATCTGGAATGCGCTGTTGTGAAAGGTTCATGGTGGTGGATTGCGGAAAGTAATTCATAGAATCCCTGCCGTGCAGAAGGAGGCCATTCGGCCCATCGTCAAGCCTGAAATCGAACCCGGGCGAGGCAGCAGCTGTGTGCCACCGTGCCGCCCTAATTAAATACTTGAAGGGGAAACATTTGCCGGACTATGGAGAAAGAGCAGGGGAGTGGGACTAATTGGGTATCTCTTTCTAAGAGCGGGCACAAAAAGATGTGCCAATTGGTCTCCTCCTGTGCAGCATGTTTTTCTGATCATTAGCAAGCCGAAAACATTGAATTACAGAGAGCATCCCTCCGTGCTCTTGTTGCATTAAGCTTCATTTCATTTCATGCTCACTTTGTTCAATTTGTTCATTAAATGCTATTAATGTTAAACAGTCCATTAGCCTTCAACCCTTGAGAATCACTTGAAATATTTTGCTGCTGTTTATCCCCTGTCTCCTCTTTCTGTTCCTCCAGTCTGTGCGGTGCCCTTGATGATAATATTCCAGGAACAATCTGTACTCTCTTTCTGAGCAACTTTCTGTTATTTCCTTTCTGACCTGGATTCTGATCCATTCGAGCTGGATTTCCCAAACCTCTCCAGACACGGATAGCTTTTGACCGCCCAAGAGTACTGACGGAACCCCTGAGAAACATTCTCACTAGGTTAAAGACCACCAAAATTGAATCCATGGTCGCAGCCTGACCACACATTTTTTTCAAGGGATAAATGCGCCTATGGAACTGCCAGCCCAGTAACACCACCGGTCCACCACCGTCCACCCCCCTGTTTCTCAAAGCCGCCCCGAATGAACCTTCTCCAATTTAATCAGCCAAAGACCCCCATGAAACAGTTCGGCTATTCAACTGCTTCAGGGATGTTTTGAGGGCTTTGCTAATTCGATGATTCTATCCACTCCCGAGTACCAAACAGCGATGGAGTAATACTGGATGATATTTACCCTCTGGTAGCAAAACAATTTCAATTTCGCAGATCATATTCAAATCAAGGGGGCGGGAATCTCTGTCCCGCTGCACCTGTCCTCTTGTGCGATTGGCCCCACTGCCAGCGGACCCTCCGTCGCGGCAGCCGGCCAATGGGGTTTCCCATTGCGGGCACCCCCCTCCCACACCGTCGCGTAATCCGCAGGAGTGAGCGCACTGCCGGAGAAGCGGTGGATCCCGCCGATGGAGACTCCAACCCACGATGTTTCATAGCTTTTCACGCAGTGTATGAACTTGTGTCATTGTCATTGTATCACCTTGCCAGTATCAGCCAAGTAATTTATTTCAATAGTACAACAGCTTTATAGGGGCAGCAGGGGAGCACATTGGTTAGCACTGTTGCTTCACAGCGCCAGGGTCCCAGGTTCGATTCCCGGCTTGGGTCACTGTCTGTGCAGAGTCTGCACCTTCTCCCCGTGTCTGCGTGGGTTTCCTCCGGGTGCTCCGATTTCCTCCCACAAGACCCAAAAGACGTGCTTGTTAGGTGAATTGGACATTCTGAATTCTCCCTCTGTGTACCCGAACAGGCACCGGAGTTTGGCGACTAGGGGCTTTTCACAGTAACTTCATTGCAGTGTTAATGAAAGCCTACTTGTGACGATAACATAGATTACTATTATTATGAAGATCTATGCATCTGAAATCTCGCCATAACCTATCTTTTTCTCATCATAAACACACCCTGGATTATGCCTTTTAATAATAGATTGAGTCAGGTTTCTACGACTCTATTCATTGAAACCTCACCACTGATAACAGTTCTGTCAGGGTGTGCATACACAATGCATCAATAAACTGCCTTTTCTCTTTACACAATCTGACTGAGCTCTTTGTGTGGTCCTGGCATTTTCCGATTTTATTTCAGCTTTCCGATATTTTTATTTCAATGTTCTTTTGTGTCCTACTAATTAGTGTTTCTCAGGCACTGACGGTTACCGTTTGATTGACTTGCAAAGGTGGCTGCCAATGCACCACACCAGTCGAGACAGCCACACTTCCTCTCAATTCAGAAGCGCAGTGGGAGGGTTGGGAAAGACATCGGAAGGACCTGAACCCGCCGGCAAACTGAGCAGATACTTGGCAGGTGGAATTTGATGCAGAGAACACAGGGGGCTGGATTCTCCGCACACCGACGGCGAAATCGCGTTTGGCGACGGGGACGGAGAATCCAGTTTCACGCATGAAATCGGGACCAGCGCCGGTTCTGCGATTCTCTGCCCCCCCCGAAAAGCGGCGTACTAGGGGAGTACGCCCCGCCGAGTGTCCAACACCTGAGGCTGTTGCCTGAGGTCCGCCTCGCTATTCTCCGTTCCCAACCGGCTGAATTCCCGACAGCATATTTCTAATGTGGTTCTACCGTTCGGGAAACTCGCAAGGTTATTGCGGTCTCAGTCCGGGCCGGGCCAATCGGAGGACGGGGGGGGGCCTCATTTAGGGTTTCTTTGTGCGGGCAGTCCAAGTCGGGCAAGCGGCCGATCAGGAGCACTATTTCCGCAGTCCAGGTCCGCGGCCTGAGTCCGCCATGGAGCATGGCGCGGCCGCTGGGGGCCGTCGCCGTGCGCATGTGCAGCCTCTGACCCGGAAGTGCAGGGGGGGCCGTATCGGCAGCCACGGCAGCTGCCTGCTAGCCCTCTACAGGACTGTGAATCTGTGTTTTCCTGGCGTAAAAGACCACAGTTTTCACGACGGGGTGGGGACATTGTCCCGAAAACGGAGAATCCACCCATGAACTCACAAGTCAAGAGCCGGAGTGGGCCATTCGGTCCCCCTGAGCCAGGTCTGCCATGTGCTAAGGGCAGCACGGTAGCATTGTGGATAGCACAACCGCTTCACAGCTCCAGGGTCCCAGGTTCGATTCCGGCTTGGGTCACTGTCTGTGCGGAGTGTGCACATCCTCCCCGTGTGTGCGTAGGTTTCCTCCGGGTGCTCCGGTTTCCTCCGGGTGCTCCGGTTTCCTCCCACAGTCCAAAGATGTGCAGGTTAGGTGGATTGGCCCTGGATAAATTGCCCTTAGTGTCCAAAATTGCCCTTAGTGTTGGGTGGGGTTACTGGGTTATGGGGATAGGGTGGCGGTGTTGACTTTGGTAGGTAGGGTGCTCTTTCCAAGAGCCGGTGCAGACTCGATGGGCTGATGAGAAAGGTCAGGGCTTCTTGAATGTGGTCGTTTTCCAGCCTAACCCGACACCATTTGACTCGCTTGTTTGTCAGCAAGCTTTCTACTTCTGCCTCGAAAAATATTCAAAGGTCTCCGGGGAAGAGAATTCCACAGGCCCGCAAGACTCTGGGAGAAAATCATTTCTCCTCAACTCCATCCTAAATGGGAGGCTCCCTTTGTTTTAAATTCTGCCCCCTGATTCTAGTCTCTGTGTGAGATGTGCTACATTGGATAGAAAGGCGATATTAGCTAAATGGAACAAAGGCAGCATGGAGACCTGGGACCTGAAGGAGGCTATTTGGGATGTTGTGTCGGTACCAGCTCGCTGTAATTCAGTCACCTTCAAAGCCAGGCTTGGGACGACCCACAGGTGGGTCACGGGGGGGGGGGGGGGGGGGGGGGTGTCGGGAGGATCGCGGGGCCTTGCGTTGCGGCATTCCTGATTGCGGGAAGTAGCTCCCAATTGCCATACCGGCTTTTTAAAATGCCAGCCGCCACCGGATTTCGGAATGCCAGCCATTCGGCACCTGCGTGCCCCCTCAGCAGTGCGCAGGCCCAGAGCCCAGCGGGGCAGACCCCCTTCTCCTGATGGGGGTGATGGAAGATGTGGTGATATGCATCACTGTAAATACACAAGGGGTTAATGTAAATACACTAAGACTAAGTAAACACTAGAGGGAGCACCAGAGACATCATGACACACAGACACACAGCTAATGAACACATAGACTAGGACACGACCAAAGGGCAGTCAAGACACCCAGAGGTGACACTACCACAAGGGGGCAACCCATATTAAAGGACAGGGCACACATGCTCTTTCTCTTTTCCACAGGCGACACTTAGAGAGACTGGGGCAGATCAGGAAGCATCACACCCACCGCATGGATTAGAGCAGACTGGTTAGTTAGATTGAGTTACTATAGCAAGATTAGCAGGAGAGTCGAACTCAAGTAGGAGAATTGTTAACTGTTCAATAAATGTGTTAAACCTATCTCCAAGTCTGAACCTTCCTTTGTCAGAGCATACATCAAGGAAGCAGCTTATGCTACATGAAGAAGCAGAACACAACAGAAGAGATAGCATTGTATTCAGGGAAATGTTACAAAACACACTCGCAGTTTCCGAAGCTTAGGGAAGGAATGGGTTGCAGACACAAATATTGCATTCTACGAACATACAAGCATATGACTTAGGAGCATGAGTAGACCACTCGGCCCCTCGCACCTATCCTAACATTCAATAAGATCATGGCTGATCTGATTTGACCTCAAATTCACATTCCTGCCTTCACCCACGATTACCTTGCCTATCCACGTCTACCTTAAAGATATTCAAGGACTCTGCCTCAATCCCTTTTCAGGAAAAGAATTACAAAGTTTGGCAGCCCTCTGAGATAATTTTCTTTTGCCCCCCCCCCCCCCCCCCCCCCCTTCCCCCCCCCCTCCCCCCCCGTCCGAAATGGGTGACCCTCATGGCTAAATAATGACCTGCTCGTTCTAGATTCTCCCACAAGAGGAAACATCTTGTCCACGTCCGCCCTGACAATACCCCTCAGGAACTTATATGTTTCAATCAAGACACCTTTTACTCGTCTAAACTCCAGCAGATACAAGCCGAGCTTGACTAACCTTTCCTCAGAAAGCAACCGGGTATTGGTCTGGTAAACCTTCTCTGAAGTTCTTCCAAAGCATTTGCACCCTTCCTTAAATAAGGCGGCCAATATTGCACTCCAGATGTAGTCTCACCAATGCCCTGTACAATTGAAGCATAACTTCCCCTACTCTTGTGTTCAATTCTCCTCCCAATAAACAATAACGTTCTTCGCTCTGCAGCCAAAGCTACCAGAGCACGGAAATTGTTTCCACTTGAATATTTATTCCTTTACCACAGGAGTTGCTTCCACCAGAATTTCAGATGCTGCATTGTCTCTCACTGTGCAAAGAAAGAAGTTTCCTCCTGTCGTCTCTGGTTCTTTTGCGGGGTGTGCCCATTGGGTGGGGTGACAATGACTTCAGCTGAAGATTTAAGATCTCACTGCATCCGTTGAAAAAAATCAACCACGCCTAGTCTTCAAGTGTCTTTGACGTTCTGAGGGTTTTAATCTTTCATTTGCTTCCCTGCGCATCACACACATGGACTTGGAATCCTGATTTGCGACGGCACAATTAATAACCCATACCTCAAGTAATCATCTTTATGCCGGTGTGTGCCTGTTTTCAGCTTCAGTTCCCACACAGTGGTTCGCACTGCGACCTCACAGCGCCAGGGACCCGGGTTCAATTCCTGCCTTGGGTGACTGTACGGAGTTTGCACCGTCTCTCCGTGTCCACACGGGTTTCCACTGGGTTCTTCGATTTCCTTCCACAGTCCAAATGATGGGCAGGTTAGATGGGTTGGGCAGGATAAATTACCCCTTAGTGTCCAAAACTTACGGGGTTACGTGGTTAGGATGGAAGGGTGGGCTTAGGACAGGTGCTCTTTCAGTGGGCTGGTGCAGATTCGATGGGCTGAATGGTCTTCTTCTGCACTGTAGGGACTATACAATTGACAGCCAATGAAGTATATTCTCCGTGTGTCACCTGAGACTTTGCGGATCACATTTCTAGTGGGCATTAGTTCATGACAGGAGAACGTGCAGACTCCGCACAGACAGTGACCCAAGCCGGAATCGAACCTGGGACCCTGGAGCTGTGAAGCGATTGTGCTATCCACAATGCTACCTTGCTAACTGCAGAAGCACATTCCGTCTGTCAGGTCGGCTTGCCTTGCAGTTTTAACTGCTGATCCTGGTCAGTAACGCAGAAACGCGGCTTACCCCACATTAGAAGTAAATCTTCATGCTGCACGCCTGGCCAGGTGCCGTGGCGTGATTTACTGTAAGCCGGGACTCAGTGGACAGCACTCTCTCGTCGCTGAGTCAGAAGGCCATGGGTTCAATTTCCACTATCAGGATTTGAGCTCCCAATCTGGGCTGACAATCCCCATGATCTTCGGAAGGAGTTCTGCACTGTCAGAGGCGGCATTCAGTTGGAAGTAAAAGCTCCCCTGGTGCTTTTTCAAAGATGCACGAGGGAACTCCTAAATGCCCTGGTTAATATTTAGCCCTCAAGCAACATTACTGAAATGGATCTTCCAATCGTTACATTGCTGTTTGGTGGAGCTGTATGTGTGCAAATTGGACGTAAGATATCCTGCAACAGCAATTGTGCTGGAAAATCTTCTCACCATCCACAAATCTGGGCCGGGGATCTCCCCCAACCGGCAGGTGGGCCATGCCGGCGCCAAAGAGTGGCGTGAACCACTCCGGCGTCGGGCCGCCCGAAAGTTGCGGAGTCCTCCGCACTGCCGATCGTTAGGCTGGTGCTGGAGTGGTTGGCGCCACGCCAACCGGCGCCGAAGGGCCTCTGCCGGCCGGCGCGAGTTGGCACATGCGCGGGAGCGCCAGTGTGGTCTGGCCCATGCGCAGAACCGCTGCCGTGATCTCTGCGCATGCGCAGGGGGGTTTCTTCTCTGTGTCAGCCATGGCGCGGAGGGAAAGAGTGCCCCCTACGGCACAGGCCTGCCGCGGATTGGTGGGCTCCGATCGCGGGCCAGGCCAGTGTGGGGGGCCCCCTGCGGACTGGATCCCACTCCCCCCCCTGTGCCCCCCTTCAGACTCCGCAAGCCGCCCTCAAAGCCAGGTCCCGCCGGTGTGGACCTTGTCTAATCCACTCCGGCGGGACCAGCCGAAAACGGGCGGCCGCTCGGCCCATCGGGGCCCGGTGTATCGCTGGGGGGGGGGGGGGGGGGGGGGCCCACTGCCAACGGCCCCCGACCGGAGCAACGTGATCCCCGCCCCCGCCAAAAAACCGGCGCCGGAGAATTCGGCAGCCGGAGTCGGAGCGGCGGGGCGGGAATCGCTCCCCGGCGATTCTCCGACCCGGCAGGGGGGGGGTCGGAGAATCCCGCCCCTGGTCTTATTGAACATTATTATGTATTCACCAGTCTGTTCTACATTATACACATCCCATTTACCTCAAAGCAATGCCGAATTGACGCTGGTTTTGAGACTGTAACAGGTTTGTTTACAATGCGTTAAAATATCTCCAGTATAAGCTGTCTCCATGCATGTTCACAGCTGCAGTTTTTCAGCCCTTCTTCTGAAATCTTCCATTCACTTTTGCTCTCAAAGTTAACATCAAGACTTAATGAAGCAATTTCAGTGAGCATCGCTCAGTGAACAGACTAACGTGACCAAGCACAGATCAATCAAACCATTGAACAGGACAACTGTCATTCCAATGCTGCAACTCGAGCCATTTCGGTCTTCTCAAGAACTCCTCTCATCACCCGGGTAGGTTCGCAGTCACTGGGCTGTCACAATGGATGTTGCTGTTTACTCAAATTGTTTAAAAGCACATACACAAGTGCAAATGACCCCATCTCTCTCCCCCCCCCCCCCTCTCACAGCCACCTATGTGCTTGAATAGAGGTTCCATCGCTGTGGGAGAAACTTAATCGTCAACAAGGAAAATGCATTTGCTTGAAACCACTCTTGTGTCCCCTCAAAGCATTAAACCCAGATACCAAAAAAAAAGTACATCCTCATTAATGTGATATAATCTCAGCCAGAGATGCAATGCAGTCATTGTACTTTCCAGGTAAAGCAAAGGGTTATGCTGACACACGGGAGGAGATAAATGGCACAAAGATTCATCCTCGGATAAAGCTGTGATTCGCAGCGACCTGCGTTCCCTGAGAGAAATCACAGGGAAAAAGCGAGACAACAGTCAGTGCTGGAGAGATGGGTATGGATAAGATTCCCTCTGACACACATTGAGACCCAATCCAGTTCTGTCTTTGGATAATAAGAGCAGAGGGTAAAACAGAAGTTAATTATGGAGAAGGAGGCACGAGGGACTATTTCAAGGGCAGCTCGGGTAGCTGTTTTGTGCAATGCCGTATTTAGTATTCTGAATGTACAGGCACGGTTTGATACTTTTTATGCTTAATTAAGTGTATAATTTTTTCTTTGTGTTACCCAGCCAAAAACTGCTATTGCAAGTGGTGAATCCAGCTCATTTCCAATTCGCATATAAAACCAAAATTCTAGAGCCGACCATTTTAACCATGAAGTACCTTTCGAGATTTTTGATTTAAATGTCGCACAGTGTCATATTTCATCCAATATAATGAAGAGATTAATATACAAAGCATAAATGTTGATTGCCAGACTTGTGGAATTACCACTAAATCACATTTGTTTTTAAATTAATTTTCTCCCTTCCTCATTCTCTCCTCCGTCACCCTGCCCTCCAACACAGTGAACCTGTCTGGACAATGTTCCTTCGAGACCGGCAGCTCCCCAGCATTCTGACACAATGGCTATTCTCCTGGAATTCCCACTCTCAGGGAAGGAATTTCCCCTCTGGCTTCAGGACCTCTGTGGTGCGTCCCCGAGTCTGTATCTGCTGGCGCAGTAACAGGCCAACAATCTCCCCAGAGGCGGCCTCTAGATTCACTGTCTATTTGGATTGGATTGGATTGGATTGGTTTATTGTCACGTGCACCGAGGTACAGTGAAAAGTACTGTTCTGCGAGCAGCTCAACAGATCATTCAGTAGGGGCTGGTTTAGCTCACTGGGCTAAATCGCTA
The DNA here is from genome assembly GCF_902713615.1 of Scyliorhinus canicula. NCBI lineage: Eukaryota > Metazoa > Chordata > Chondrichthyes > Carcharhiniformes > Scyliorhinidae > Scyliorhinus > Scyliorhinus canicula. Next base: position 13,683,325 of record NC_052169.1, on the reverse strand, counting down.
GCTTTTAAAGCAGACCAAGCAGGCCAGCAGCACGGTTCGATTCCCGTACCAGCCTCCCCGGATAGGCGCCGGAATGTTGCGACTAGGGGCTTTTCACAGTAACTTCTTTGAAGCCTACTCGTGACAATAAGCAATTTTAATTTTTCATTTTTTCATATGAAAGAAAAGTGAATTAAACAAAATTCAAGAAAATACAAAAAAATACATAATAGGGCAACACAAGGTATACAATGTGACTACATCAGCACCGGCATCGGATGAAGCATACAGGGTGTAGTGTTAATGAGGTCAGTCAATAAGAGGGTCATTTAGGAGTCTGGTGACAGTGGGGAAGAAGCTGTTTTTGAGTCTGTTCGTGCGTGTTCTCAGACTTCTGTATCTCCTGCCCGATGGAAGAAGTTGGAAAAGTGAGTAAGCCGGGTGGGAGGGATCCTTGATTATGCTGCCCGCTTTCCCCCGGCAGCGGGAGGTGTAGATGGAATCAATGGATGGGAGGCAGGTTCGTGTGATGGACTGGGTGGTATTTACGACTCTCTGAAGTTCCTTGCGGTCCTGGGCCGAGCAGTTGCCATACCAGGCTGTGATGCAGCCCAATAGGATGCTTTCTATAGTGCATCTGTAAAAGTTGGTAAGGGTTAATGTGGACATGCCGAATTTCCTTAGTTTCCTGAGGAAGTATAGGCGCTGTTGTGCTTTCTTGGTGATAGCATCGACGTGAGTGGACCAGAACAGATTTTTGGTGATACGGCACCCCTAGGAATTTGAAACTGCTAACCATCTCCAACTCGGCCCTGTTGATGCTGACAGGGGTGTGTACAGTACTTTGCTTCCTGAAGTCGATAACCAGCTGGCATTGAGGGAGAGATTGTTGTCGTTACACCACTCCACTAGGTTCTCTATCCCCCTCCTGTATTCGGACTCGTCGTTATTCGAGATCTGGCCCACTATGGTCGTATCGTCAGCAAACTTGTAGATGGAGTTGGAACCAAGTTTTGCCACGCAGTCATGTGTGTACAGGGAGTAGCGTAGGGGGCTAAGTACGCAGCCTTGCGGGGCACCGCTTTTGAGGACTATTGTGGAGGAGGTGTTGGTGTTCATTCTTACTGATTGTGGTCTGTTGGTCAGAAAGTCAAGGATCCAGTTGTAGAGTGGGGAGCCAAGTCCTAGGTTTTGGAGCTTTGATATGAGCTTGGCTGGGATCATGGTGTTGAATGGCTGGGATTATTGTGTTGAAGGAGACGGTAGCCCAATCGGAGGGCGCGCAACTCTGAATTCTCAGCTACCCACGCGAGAGAGGTCAGGCAGGTCAGGGGTTGAGAGGGCGTCTCCGTGTTGACCCCTTGAGACAGGGCAAGTGAAAAATTAAAAACCAGGAGGTAGGCCCTTCCTGATGGCCCAATGTGGCCACAGGAAGTGACTTACCTGCTCACGGCCTAATCTCAGGACCAAGGAGCCTACAGGCCCAATGGCCGACTGTGAGGCCATCTCCATAAATTTGGTGGTCTCCACACATGGAGAGGGGACTGCAGCTTGGGCCAATTGTTCTGAATAGAGCCTTTAATGATTTACACTTCCTGCCTCCAATCTGCATCTCGTCCCATTGACAGGAATGTGTCAAGGGGTTTGCTGTTATTTTTTCAGCAAACCCACCACCCCAGCGCTGGGAAAATCCTTTCCTAAATTTCTCCATCTCCTTGTCCTCATTCTAGACATTCCTTGAAACTCACTTTCATTGAACGAGCTTGTGGTCACCACCAACCCCACCCCAACCCAAATCCCCCCCCCCCCCCCCCCCCCCCCCCATCCCCCACACCCACACCCACCCGGCCATCACCTCCAACCTCCCGAAGGCACAAGTCAGGAATGTGACGGAATGCTTTCCACTTGCCTGGATGTTTGCAACCCCAACAATACTCAAGAAGTCCAGCACCTTCTAAATTGCTTGATTTGCACCCCATCCACCACCTTAACATTCACTGCCTCCACCACTAGACGCAGCAGTGTGCACCATCTATAAGATGCACTGCAGCAACTCACCAAGGTTCCTTTCACAGCATCTTCCAAACTAGTGAACTCTGCCATCTCGAAAGACAAGAGCAGGTTCCTGGGAAACACCACCACCTGCAAATTCCCCTCCAAGCTACCCACTCACGCTGTTCCTTCACTGTCGCAGGGTCACAATATGGGAACCCGCTTGCTGACAGCGCTGTGGGTGTACCTACATCAAAGGGGAATCACTGGATTGAGAAGGCAAATCACCACCACCTTCTCAAAGGGAAATTAGCGACAAATGCTGTCCTTGCACGAGAGTGCTGGATATAAAATGCACGTTGCGATAGTAGGTATTGATTGTTAACAACCCTTTTGATTTTGCTCTACCTTGCTGAAACCAAATCTATTATCGCACAGCATCAATGCACACGTGGTTTAGGGTAGAGTTCACTCTAGCGAATGATCAGGAGGAGCAGCTCTCCTGCGTTTGATTGTAAGAACACTGACTTGTGCCTGGGTCAGAGGTCAAGCTTGGTCAGTCATTGAAAAACTGGTCCTTTCGTCTTTCATTTGCACGTTTCAGTCAAATCTACCTTTGCTCTATTGAGTGCAACATAATGTACATCAGCGACACATCAGAGCTCCAGAGAAGCTCTATCAGCAATGCCTCCACCACGTTCCCCAGATTCAATGAGAGGACCTTAGAACAAACACAAGTGTTCTTCTTGTAGCCAACTCCACCAGCATTCAGGCAGATTCTCTGTAACATCAGCCACGATGAGCTGGAACCCACGTTCAACAGATGGTTGACAAGTGTCTCCCCTGCCAGCTCGTGATTTCTCAATTCTCAATGGCCGGTGTTCCAGAGGGCATCAGAGAAAATGCCCCAGAGACATCCTCAAGCTCTCATTAAGCCTGGCAGCTCTGACAATAATGACCGGGAGGAGCTTTCTACCGTTTGTGCCAAAGAGCGACAACGTGTTCGTCAAGCTGCGTCACGCTTCAAGGCCAAATGAGGCGGTCGAACGGCGACAGAGCTGGAAAGAAATGGAAGCAAATCCTACTCTCCGGACCCCACTACCCCATGGAATGTCCTGCCCCCAGGTTCTCCAAAGATCTGTGAGCCGAGAATCGACCTGTTCAATTACACGCCGACCCATGACGAAAACTCAATGACCATGAGTAGACGTTGTCCTCGAATTGACGGACAACTGTTGACAATGATATGATCAATATTTGGGCACTACACGCACGATCCTTACAACCCTCCCTGGGTGACGCATTTTGGTATGAATAAGATGGAGAGGCAATATAAAATAAGGGGCAAAATTCTTAACGGGGTGCAAGAGCAGAGGGACCTGGGTGTATATGTGCATAGATCAACGAAGGTGGCAGGACAGGAGGAAAGAGCAGTTAATAAAGCATATAGTATAGCATATAGCATATGGTATTCTGGGCTTTATCAATAGGGGCATAGAGTACGCATTGTAGAGAGTGCAGAAGAGGTTTCCAAGATTGGTTCCCGGGGTGAGAAACTTCCGTTATGAGGATAGATTGGAGAGGTTGGGACTGTTCTCCTTGGAGAGAAGAAGGCCGAGAGGGGATTTGCAAGCGATGTTTTGAAAATCATGAGGGGGCTGGACAGAGTAATCAGGGAAAAACCGTTGCCGCTCGTAAAAGGATCAAGAATGGAGAGAGAGCACAGATTGAAAGTGATTTGCAAAAGAAGCAAATGTGCAGTGAGAAAAAATATTTTCACAGAGGGGTGTGGAGCGCACGGCCTGGAAGTGAATATCTGTACAGATACATGACACACTATCGAGGTGCAGCTGCCTGTTTTATTTTCCCACTCTGGACCCATCTATGAGTAGAGGACCCTTCAATCTTACAACACTCATTATTCTGTAGCTGTGGTGGATTTGTTTTCTTTTAAATCCACCTTGTTTGACTATTGAAAATGGAACCTGAGATCAATTGGACTGTAATTCCTTTTTTAGCAGGGTCCTGAGGTCAATTGGAGGGTGTTTGATTGATTGCCTCATCTGCAATGGACAGCCGGCAAATCCCTCGTTCTTCCCCAAGGTCAAGAAAAGCAAATATCCATCAGGAAAATCCAAGAGTGAGGAATTGGTGCTTCAGACCCATCCGGGACACCCAGTTCAATTTGGGGTTGACATTTCACCAGATGGTACCAGAGTTAAAGGGTTAAATTATTATTTTTCAATAAATTTAGAGTACGCAATTCATTTTTTCCGATTAAGGGGCAATTTACCGTGGTCAATCCACTTACCCTGCACATCTTTGGGTTGTGGGGGCGAAACCCACACAGACACGGGTAGAATGTGCAAAGTCCACACGGACAGTGACCCAGAGCCGGGATCGAACCTGGGACCTCGGCGCCGTGAGGCAGCAAACGAAGCATTGCTCCATCGTGCTTCCCTTAAAGGGTTAAATTATGAGGACAGTTTGCGGAAACCATGCTTATAGCCACAAAAGCTGAAAGCATCTGAGGTATGATCCAATCGATTTGATTGAGGAGATATAGGGGAACTATTTACTCTTAATGAGGATCTCAAGACAAGGCATAATCTGGAAATTAGAGTGAAGACAAAGCAAAGTGAAAAACAGAAGCATTTTCACACCAAGGATGGGACATTCCGTGCCTCCCGTGGCACGTTTTGTGTTGGCGAAGGTGGCGTGCCATTGGCTGGTGGTGGAATCACCGGATCCCACCCCTGTCAATGGGGTTTACCGTTCTATGCACCCCATGCCACGGGGAAAACCATGTTTTCCGCCGGTAGAACTGGAAGATTCCGCCGGGAAGATTACGGCCAAACTCTGGAAATCTCTCCCCACCCTCCCACACCCATCACCCCCAACCCCGAAACTGTGGATTCAGGGACAATAGAAAGTTTCAAAACAAAAACAAAAATACGTAATTTTATATTTGGTAAGGTCGCCAAGGCAAATGGAACAGGGATATGTAGGTGGATTTGAGGTACAGACTGCTGCGTTGGATGGCACGGTTGTACAATGGTTAGCACTGTTGCCTCACAGCGCCAGGGTCCCAGGTTCGATTCCCAGCTTGGGTCACTGTCTGTGTGGAGTCTGCATGTTCTCCCCGTGTCTGCGTGGGTTTCCTCCGGGTGCTGCTCCGGTTTCCTCCCTCAAGTTTTGAAACACGTGCTGTTAGGTGACTGGACATGCTCCCTCTGTGTACCTGAACAGGCGCCGGAGTGTGGTGACTAGCGGCTTTTCACAGTATATTTATTGCAGTGTTAACGTAAGCCTACTTGTGCCACTAATAAAGATTATCATTATGTACCTTTAAGAGATAACAGCATGACACACTTCACTTATGAGCGAGTGGTGCCTTTTATATCATTATAACACACATGACATTGGTGAAGGTATCATTTTAATTCGCGCTACATGGCAAGAGACAGCACTTTTTGGTCAGACTGCAACAGAGTCGCAGCATCAGAGAGTGTTGAAACCACAGCGTGGTCACTGCACAGAATGCTTGAGGACATGAGGGCTGCAGAGCTGTGCGTGGTGTGTTCTGCTCCAGGCCAAAGTGAAACCAAGACTGGATCACATGATGCTTGACTTAAAGTGATGGCATGCTGCTATCCCTCACAACATCGATCAGACAGGATCTAGTTTAACTTTCCCAGCCTGGGGGATCCAGAGGAGATATCCCGGGGCCCAGCTGTGATTCTGGCCATTTTAAATTTGATACATTTGTCCTTCCAGCAAGTCCAACCAGAGGTGGTTTTCACACAGCGTTGCCTCCTGATAAACGCTACTCATAAATCATGCCCCCCACCCCCCGTGAGTCGGGGAATCCTCCATTCCACTGTGATATTTCCTGGGTCAACCCGCACAGAACACACGCATGAGGATGACAAAAATAAATGATTTAAAAATACCTCTGTGTCCTGACTTTGATTTTTGTTCTTTCATTGTGATGTCAGATAACCTCATGGTGGCACAGTGGTTAGCACTGCTGCCTCACAGCGGCAGGGACCTGGGTTCAATTTTAGCTTTGGGTAACTGCGTGGAGTCTGCACTTTCTCCCCGTCTCTGCGTGGGTTTCCTCCGGGTGCTCCGGTTTCCTCCCACAGGTCCAAAGATGTGCAGGTGAGGTGGATTGGCCTCGCTAAATTGCCCCTTAGTGTCCAGGGATATACAGGTTAGGTGCGGTTACGGTAATAGGGCAGAGGGAATGGGCCTAGATAGGGTGCTCGTTCAGAGGGTCGGTGTAGACTCGATGGGCCGAATGGCCTCCTTCTGCGTTGTAGAGATTTTATGATTCTGTGGTTCACATCTGATTTGCTTTGGCTCTGAATATTGCGCAACGCCAGATTTCTTTTCTAGGTTTTGGATAATGTAAATAGCTTTAGAAGCACATGGCATGATGATTAGCAGATGAGGGCTTAACACTTCTCTGGGCAAGCCCTTTGAACTTTTACCAAAGGCTTTATTGGTGCATCTAATGCATTCAGGTCTCAGATGAATGACTGGCATGCAGATGTATAAAGCATTTTAGAGCCAATCAATGCAGAAGGGGGCCTGTGCCTTGTAGTTTGGATATTTAACTGTCAATTGTGCGATCCTAAATTCTGAGTGAGGAAGGGAACTCAGGTTACAGATACTCCAGTACTCTGAACTATGATGCCTCCGAGCGCAGCTCCCAACTGGAGGAGGCTTCCTTCACAGAATTAGCCCTGTGGTTCATTCGCTCACTTTTCTAATCCTTCGAAAGGATATTTAAAAAGCAAATCTAGTTTAAATATTTTGATAGACACGCACCATTAATTCTGAAGGTTCTGAAGCACACAGAGCGCCTCGTCCATACTCAGCCATGATTGCGAGACATCAAACAATGCCGTATTGACATTGAACATCGCAAGAGTTATTTCATTATCTGCCACATTTAACGCGCACGGTTCCTTCAGCGTTGCAGGATTATAACCAAGGAACTTCCCCCCTAACGACAATGCTTTCACCACCCAGGCTGCAGTGGTTCAAGAAGATATCTCACCACTATTGCCCTGATAGCAGGTGAGAACGGACAATAAATTGTTTGCAACACCCACTCCCCGAAAATATATCAAAAAGAAACGAGCCGCAGGGTCAGAACTTGAATATTTCAAATAGTAATAATTTTTGAAAGGACTGAGAAAATGTATAAGTATGCGGCACAATAGCACAGTGGTTAGCACTGTTCCTTCACAGCGCCAGTGACCTGGGTTCGATTCCCGCTTGGATCACTGCCTGTGCGGAGTCTGCACGTTCTCCCTGTGTCTGCGTGGGTTTCCTCCGGGTGCTCAGGTTTCCTCCCACCAGACCTGAAAAATGTGCTGTTAGGTGAATTGGGCATTCTGGATTCTCCCTCTGTGTACCCGAACAGGTGCCGAAGTGTGGCGACTAGGGGCTTTTCACAGTAACTTCATTGCAGTGTTAATGAAAGCCAATTTGTGATAATAATAAAGATTATTGTCTATGTTCCTATGTTTCTGTGTTTACGCCTGACTAGGACTTAGGCGGCACGGTAGCACAGTGATTAGCACTGTTGCTTCACAGCGCCAGGGTCCCAGGTTCGATTCCCGGCTTGGATCACTGCCTGTGCGGAGTCTGCACGTTCTCCCCGTGTGTGCGTGGGTTTCCTCCGGGTGCTCCGGTTTCCTCCCACAGTCCAAAGATGTGCGGGTTAGGTGGATTGGCCGTGCTAAATTGCATGGGGTTACTGGGTTACGGGGATAGGGTGGAGGTGTGGGCTTAAGTCGGGTGCTGTTTCCAAGGCCCGGTTCAGACTCGTTGGACCAGAATCAGCAGCCCCAGCGACTCTGAAATTGACCCGACATTGACAGACCAGCTTTAAAAAATCATTCTCAGCCTGGCCGACCCGTTTTTTTTTTCTTTTGAAGCCGCTCTCTCAGGCTTGCAGCTCTGGCTGTTCAGTCTGGGCGACGGGTAACTACGTTCAAAACAAGGAGCCCAGCCTCCTCTGAATTGTCCTATGTTGAGAGGCCAAGCAAATTAGGGCAATGCTCTCCGGAGCGCAGGGGAAGGAGAGGTGATCACGTTGAGATGTATGAGATTCTGAAGGGGCTTGAGAGGATAGACAGGCATGTTTCCTATCGCTGGGGGGGGGGGGGGGAGATCTAGCACACAGAGACACCGGCCAAAACAACCTCGATCCTGATTGGCGGCTGAGGTTTCCCAGCGCTGCTGAAAGCGAATGGAGCTTTGGCCGGAACGCCGCGTTTTCCGTTCTTGCTCGCAAACGGGTCCCGTCGCCGCTGAGACCGGAGAATCCCGCCCGCCTAGAGCCTGGATCTTCCGACATGCTTTCCCGCAGCGGGAATGGCTCACCTTTGGAGAGGCCCGCCGACGCCTCGGGCATTTATTTTGCCTGCCCCGCCACCAAGGACCCTGCCACGAGAGAATTGCCTTCAACGGCACAGGAAGATCCCACTGGTGGGAAGGCCTGGAAAATCCCACCCTTGGAGTTTAATTGGTTCAATTTTTAAAAGGTGAAAATGCCTAATGATTGTCCCAACATTTATTTTTTTGTTGATGAGGTGAATAGAGATGTTCTCACTTAGAGAGTTGGGTATCATTGGGATTGTCTGTCATAGTCTGAAGCTCTGGATAGCGATGGGAGAGGCTCCAACTTTCTTCCCATCACAAGAATCTCTCCCACTCTTAGCACCATTGGCGCCTGTGGGAACGATTTTGCAGGTTGATACTCAACCTGTTTGGCCGCATTATGAACGCACTTTCCATGGTCATCAAGCCCTGGGGTGGGTCTCGAACCCAGAGCTGCTGACTCAGAGGCAGGAATCCACTGTCAGAAGACATTTTGCATCTCATTCGCAAACATAACATTGGCGATTTGTTTTTAAAATTCATTTACAGGGTATGGGCGTCGCTGGTTAGGCCGGCATTTATTGCCCATCCCTCGATACCCTTCAGAAGGTGGTGGTGAGATGCCTTCTTGAACCGCTGCAGTCCTTGAGGTGTAGGTACACCCACTATGCTGTTAGGGAGGGAGTTCCAGGATGTTGCCCCAGCGACAGTGAAGAAGCGGCGATACATTTCCAAGTCAGGGTGGTGAGTGACTTGGAGGGGAACCTCCAGGTGGTGGGGTTCCCAGGTATCTGCTGCTCTTGTCCTTGCTGCCCATGGTAGTGGTCGTGGGTTTGGAAGGTGCTGTCTAAGGAATCTTGGTGAGTTACTGCAGTGCATCTTATAGATGGTACACACGGCTGCCGCTGTTCGTTGGTGATGGAGAGTTTGAATGTTTTGTGGAAGGGGGAGCAATCAAGCGGGCTACTTAGTCCTGGATAGTGTCGAGCAATTGTATCTGATACTGATCTGAGCTTTGACAAAGGGTCATCTGTCTCGAAACATTAGCTTTTTTCTCTCCCTACAGATGCTGCCAGACCTGTTGAGATTTTCCAGCATTTTCTCTTTGGTATCTGATACTTACCCTGCCTCAGACATTATTGGCAGGATTTTCTCCCCCGCCCCGCTCCCCTGCCCCCTGGCATGTATTGCGGTGGTGGAGATGGCCTACCATTGGCTAGCGTCGGGTTCGTCCAGTCCTGCCGCTGTGTATGGCCAGCAGAAGGATCTTCCAGCCCCTCCAATGTCAATGGTGTTTCCAGTTGTCTGTACCCTCTTCTGCCGGTGAACCCGTGGCAGGGGGTCACTGTCAGTGAGATTGGAAGATTCCGCTGGGCAGAATGGCTGGAAAATTCAGTCGCGTACCTGTGACTGAATACCTATAATGCAGCCGAGCCTGGTCAACAGAAATTAATTTCCAACGAATCAAACCAATTTACAAACTTCTGAAGATTCACAGGTCCCATACAAAGGTCACAAGCACATTTCCCACTTACTGGACGGAAACCCCCCCAATATTTAATTTTAATTTTATAAGACTGTGAGGAAATGATACTTCGCTTCAGGAGTGATCGCACAAAGAAATAGGGATTATTGTATATTAAAACAAACTTTATTACTAACACGGTATTAAAATCTTTAATATCAGCCCAGAAAATAGCTTACGGTTACCCCTTAAACAATACTACTTGATACAGTGAATACAAAACCCTTAATTGCTATCTTTATTCCCACTTAAACAACAGGAAAACAACCATCTCAGCTCTCAATCTACCTTAAATGCCAATGGCACAGAGGAATACTTGCTGTACAGAATTATTCTTCGAGAAAGATCTCTTGACTCTACAGAAAAGATGCAACTCAGGTCAAACCTATACAGAAACTCTGACTGTATGTCTTCAAAAGTTGTTTCAGCTGGCTTGTTTCAGCTCCCCCTTGCCCTCAGAGAGGTCCGCATTGCTTTACGGACTGTCAATCTCTTTTTAACTAAACTGCAGAGAGAAAAACCTGTCTTGCGGTCCCAGCTTCATCCGGAACAGGACTGAACTGAAAATGCTTTCTGAAAAAGCATGATGCGTTAGCTCCATCGAGCAATGACATCAAATCTCCAAGCTGAAAACAAACTTGCATTAGCCCAAGCTTTTCATGATGGTTAATTGAACCTCCAGCTCCCAAAACACTTGACTTTCAACTGAAGATGGTGGGTTTAGCACACTGGGCTAAATCGCTGGCTTTTAAAGCGGACCAAGGCAGACCAGCAGCACGGTTCAATTCCCGTACCAGCCTCCCCGAACAGGCGCCGGAATGTGGTGACTAGGGGCTTTTCACAGTAACTTCATTGAAGCCTACTCGTGACAATAAGCAATTTTCATTTTAAAACATGATTTCAGCAGTCAAACACACGCTAACACATGATTTTTTAAAATATAAATTTTGAGTACCCAATTCATTTTTTCCAATTAAGGGGAATACAGTGTGCCCAATCCATCTACCTTGCACAACTTTGGGTTGTGGGGGCGAAACCCCGCAAACACGGGGAGAATGTGCAAACTCCACACGGACAGAAACTCCCAGAGTTTCTGGCAAACTCCCAGAGCCAGGATCGAACCTGGGACCTCCGCGCCGTGAGGCAGCAGGGCTACTAACACAGGCGTTTAACCCTTACTTCACCAAATACTTAGAATATAATATATCTGTAATTCATCACAGACTTACTGCACAATAGGATGTAAATGTAAAATAATTGGTTAATCACGTCCATATGTTTTGGGCATGTCTGAGGCTTAGGGGATTTTGGCAGGGATTTGGCAATATCATGTCAAAGGTATTGAAGGTATGGGTAGTTCCGAGTCCAGAGGTTGCAAATTTTTGACGTGTTGGAAACCAAGGCATCCAGGGGGCAAGATAGCCTGATGTTGTGGCCTTTGCCTCTCTGGTAGCCCGGAGACGAATCTTATTAGTGTGGAGAAACTCAGAACCCCCGAAATCAGAGGTATAGGTTAATTTAGTAATCTTTATTGTCACAAGTAGGCTTGCTTTAACACTGCAATGAAGTTACTGTGAAAAGCCCCCAGTCGCCACAGTCCGGCGTCTGTTCGGGTACACAGAGTGAGAATTCAGAATGTCCAAATTACCTAACAGCACGTCTTTCGGGACTGTTATGGGAGAGGTGTTTTCAGAACCCCAAAATGTATCATGGAGTCCAACCAACCCCCTCCCTTTAATGGATTGTTGCTTTTGAAGCACATGGCTGGTTCTCCAGGTGTGGTATTACAATTATGGACATGTGGTTTTTTACACAAAACAATGTTTATTCCATGAACTCAACTTAACCTTTTAAAATAAACATTGGATCTCTTCACACCCCTTACTTCAAAGATAACCCCGAAAATAATAACACTACCCAATCTTGCAAACTGTTCTTTTAAACCTCCAAAAGACTTCAACCCTTCAAAAATAGGAGCACAACAGGTTGCATTCAATATATTTATAGTCATTGGATTTGCAGAAATCACCAGACCAGCTCTTTTCCTTCCTGCAACTCTCAGCAAACCAGCCAGGCACTTTTCAGCTGCTCTCTCAAACTGAAACTAAAAACTTCAAAATGGCTGAGCTAAAAGCCCAGCTCCGCCCACACTCTGACATCACTGCATTTCTTAAAGGTACATTGCTTAAACATCCATTTCTTAAAGGCACTCTCTTTTTTTTATAAATAATTTTTATTGACATTTTTACAAAATACAAAATATAAACATTTTAACTCTATTAACGTACAACCGCGGTAACACCCCATAAACAATGCCCCCCAGCTTCAAGAGCAACTTCAAACAAAAGGAAGAAACAAAAACAAAGAAAAAGAGAAAAGAAAAGAAAACAAACAAAGGAGAGAGATAGCACCCTCCACAAACCCTTGTGCACAGTTCTCCCTCCCCCCCCAATCGATGCGAGGGTTCGCCTTGAGGTGGCAGTCGTTTATCAACTTCTTTGGGGAAAATTGAGCTGTCAGCAGAGGGGTGGGGTGGGGGGGGGGCGGGTAAAAGGAAAGAGGGAGGCATGGGAGATTGGTTGAGGTGGGAAATAGTTAGTAGCAAAGGGGGATTGGGGAATTGTGTATGTAAGCCATGTTGGCTGGGTTTGGTTGTTAGTTGGGTGGGTGTTATGTACTTTGTTCTTTTTCCCCTGGAAAATTGTTAAAAATATATCTGCTTAATAATAATATTTTTTTTTAGCAAGCGGAGGAGGAGAAATTTCATGCGTAACGAGTTACTATGAAATGAAAATGAAAATCGCTTATTGTCACGAGTAGGCTTCAATGAAGTTACTGTGAAAAGCCTGATCTGAAATGCATTGCTCAAAAGGGTGATTCAATATTAACCTCCAAATGGGATTTCAATAAACACTTGAAAAGGGAATACTTACAAGAGTGGGGGACTAGTATTTAATTGGATAGCCCTTTCAAAGAACCAGCGCAGGGATTGTGGGCTGAATGGCTTTCTCTTGTGAATTCCATCACTCTATGTAGCCCACGAGCTACCAGAGAGGAAAGATGAGCAGGTTGGGTGGATTGGCCATGATAAATTGCACTTAGCAATTCTATGATCTATGATGATCACGCCCCCTGGACTCCCAGGGTTTTCCAACACGGCAAAAATCACAACCTCTGGACTCGGAACCACCCATACCTTCAAGTCACGAGTTTACGACTGTCCAGATGGACTTAAAAACGAAACAAGAGAACGCTGGAAAATTCCGGCCAGTCTGGAGGCATCCGTAAGGAAAGAGAAACAGGGTTAACATTTTGAGCCAGTATGGCTCTCCATCAGGAGGGTGTAATGGCTGTTAAGCATCCTGTACACTCCAAAGTTGCAAAGTACAAGCACAGCCGTTTCAGATCTGTTGCCACACATTCAATCACCACTCAAACCCCCACTAGTTTGAATTGTAAGAAAGGAGAGATGATTTCAATGCAGTGTATGAAGTAGTCATTGTTTCTGCTTCCAAGAATGCTCCATTTATTACAGAATTCTAGAGTGGTACCAATTCAATAATTCTTCTTTATCTTATTTTGCTCTACCTCCATAAACTAAAGAATAAATTGCCTCTTTTGCTTCCTACTGTGCAACGTTAAAGCTGTTGCCCCTGAATTATCAAAACTCGGCATTGTTAAAAGGCATTCCTTTTTCTTTTGCACTTGATTTTCTAATTTAAAAGCTTGACAGGAGATATTTGCTTTGTGCACTGTTCCACAATTCCGTCTCATTCTTCTCGTACGCTCCTGTGTCGGTCTCCCGGCTGGTGAAGGTGACACAGCAAAGCATCGAAATGCTGCAGTGTTTGCCAATGACAATTCTGCCCGCAGCCGGAGGAATTACTTTGCGAAAATAAATTAAATTAGGGATGTGAGGAAAATGAAATAACTTAAGATGGGAGGCTGGGAGATCTATTTTAGATAATGGGGTTTATATAGGCCCACGACTATGCATCCTTAATGATACCCTCAGCTATCTGATAAATGTCTTGTCTTTTGATATTTTTTCTTCAATATCAGCTAGTTATTATCATTCGTCATGGGTGCAGTGTGGAAGTTAATTGACCTAAATATTGTAATTATCGTTCGCAGAGGCCTTAGATGCTCCAGTATGTCATCAAATGCACAAGCTCGACCTGACAATTATTCAGTCGTCTGGTCTGACAACGAATGAATTCTTTCGCTGTTAATTAAAAACAAAACACAATCTCCTGTTTCCCACCTTGTGCCTTTTTAAAATTCTCTTGCCATTAAATGCTCTCGGGTCCACGGCTACTCCTGTAGTTTATGATCAGTGTGTTCCAATAGGCATCGTCTCTGCTCTGTACTTCTGGTCGGGAACGATGGGAGTTCTGCAAAAATCAATGTGAGTTTGTCTCGTGTCCTCCAGACCATTGTGGGAGCGGAGACGCGTTGCTAAATCCTTGGAACACAGTACGCTGAGCGGGCCCATGACAATCTGGAGATGATGTTGAGCAATAGGTGGGAGCACATGCACCGCATTGTTTTAACAACTACCCTGGCTATGCGCCATTGTGCCAATTTGTTTTGATTTGAAACTAATTTACCATTTAGCATTTTAAATACCACCTCCTCCTCCTCCAGAAAAAGCAGCTGTAAAAAGTGTCAGAACAGAAGGGCAGGATTTCAGTGCAGGGAAGATGCACATCGTCCAGAGACTGAATGAGATCCTTCCAGGTCAGTATTTGTTCTTTTTTCGCATTCCCCCAGATGTGTGCCAACATAGTACAAATTTAGCATGAAGTAGCCATAGCGAAAGCTATCTGAATCAATTCACTTAATGTGTAATCAGTAGCACCACATGATCACTAGAGGGCTGGACCAACAGGGGTATAAAAAGCAACCACATTTTGTCTCTCACTGTCTCTTGGGTGCACTATGACCAGGGCAGTATCAGATTATGTTCAGATGGCCAGTGAAGTTACGCATAGTTACTGTGGTTAGAACTTGTTAACGTCAGGACTTCCGGTGACGGCGGGCAGGAGGCAGCCGCGGAACGGAGGGCTCCCGTTCGGGAACGGCATTTTCGTGGCTTTATGGAGCCGTTAAAGGCAGGGAGAAGGCACGGAGAAGGCGCAGAGGAGGCACAGCAGAAGAAGATGTCCAGCAAGAAAACGGCCGTTAAAAAAGCAGCTGAGGGCCCGTCGGGGAGTGGAGAGGTCACCACAGGGTCACCAGGGAAAAAGGAGGCTGGAGCACCAGGGGAGGCCGCATTGCTTACGGCTGAAGAAATAACCAAGGTGATGGCTGAAGAATTCGAAAGGCAGTTTACAAAACACTTGGAGGCGATGAGGAAGGAGATGAGGGAGGTTTTGAGTGTGCTGGTGGAGGAGGCGATTTCCCCGGTGACGACGGCGTTGGCGAGCGCAGTGGCGGAGGTGCGGGCGCAAGGGGAGGGGCTGAAGGAAGTGGAGGAGACGGTGTTGCAGCACGGTGATCAACTCACCTCGATGGGGAAGGAGATGCGGAAGGTGATGGAGATTAACAAGGATCTGCGAGGAAAAATGGAAGACCTGGAAAACAGATCCAGGCGACAGAATTTGAGGACTGTGGGGCTGCCCGAAGGAGTTGCAGGGCCGAGGCCGACGGAGTGTTTTGCCGCTGTGCTGGCGAAACTATTGGGGGAGGGGGGAGGATCCCTCCCGATATGAACTGGATCGGGCTCATCGGTCGGGGAGGCCTGTACCAAAGGCGAGTGAGCCGCCAAGGGTAGTGACTCTGCTTCCGTAGGTACTGTGTGAAGGAGAAGGCCCTGTGCTGGGCCAAGCAGAAGCGGGTGGTGCAGTGGGCTGGAGCTGGTATACGTGTATACCAGGACTTTACGGTGGAGCTGGCGAGGAGGCGGACTGCTTTCAACCGGGTGAAGAGGCACTGTACATTAGCAAGGTGTAGTGTGGCATTGTATATCCAGCGAAGCTGAGGGTGACTTATAAGCTCAAGGACTTTTATTTTGGAACGTCGGAGGCAGTGGAGGAGTTTGTGAAGGCAGAAGGACTGTGGCAGAACTGAGAAATTGAGAAATGGCCATGTGCCGATGTAACCTCAGGACTGTATTTTCTTTTTTGTTTCTTCTTTTTTGTTTCACTGCGTGCGGGTGTATGGGCTAAAGGAGCCAATGGTGTATATATTTGGACAAGGGAAGTGATGGGACTTGCACTCGAAGTGAGGGCTCTTTGGGGTGTAGGTGGATATGCGGGGTGTGTGTGCTAAAAGGGATTTCTGGGCTTTCCTAGGGATGGGCAAGGGGGAAAGTGACCCGGGCGGGGGCCTCCGCGCTGACCAGTTTAAACCGGCCAGTGACTGGGAGTGAGGTGGGGGGAGGAGGGGCTGCGGCCATCGGAGCTTGGCAGAACAGGGTCTGAGTGGTCTAGCAGGCGTGGAAAGTTGGGGGGAAGGAACCGAGGTTGGGGGGAGGAGTTTTACAAGAGGCAGTGGGCGGGAGGAGTTGGAGGGGAGGGGAGGGGGGAGGATTTACAACTCTTGAGTATCACGTACGGTACTCTTTCAGAGGTTGGACGGCGTTGCGTGAGGGGAGGGGGGGGGGAGGGGGAGTAGACTCTAGGGTGACCATGGGAGGTCCCGGACTCCTTTTTCTTTTTCTCCTTTGTTTTTTGTTTCCACCGTGGGAGGGTTTGTTTTATTGGATGCATATATTGACAGGTGGGCCGTTGTTTGGGGTGGTGGGGGGATGGGATCGTTGTTATTGTTAAGGGGATTGATTTTGTATTTGTTACCGTTTACTGTTTGTAGGTGGGGTGGGAATTTTGGAGGAAAATGTGAAAATGGAGAATAAAAACATTTAAAAAAAAAAGAACTTGTTAACCTTATCACTAGTATCAAAGTTAAAGTAAATAACTCATGCAATTATTGTTATAGTTGCTCAATAAACCTTTTGTTACTACTGGACGAGTTTGAGTCTTCTTCATCGAGATTCAGAAGACCTCATCATTAACCAAGGATTGAGTCACACATCTTACCTACCACACAGGTAGCAAAACATGGTACCCAGGCGTGCTGGCTTCAACAGAACTAGTTAGATTAGGTTAGACAAAAAGAGAAGAAAATTCAGACTGGATATTCGACTGTGGAAGACTTCGCAGCAGATGGATCCTCAACAACTAAATGATTTGATGGACCACGTTTAAGTATCAATGGCGCTGAAAACTGACGGCAACTTAAGTAATAACTGGAAAATGTTTATACAAAAGTTCCAAGTATATATGGCAGCTAATAATTTAAACACGGTCTCTGAAGAAGGGAAAATAGCAATACTACTTGGAAGAGCAGAACATGAAGCTATAGCGATCTATAACTCCTTTAATTTCTTGGAAGGTGAAGACAAAATTAAATTTAATGTGATTACCGCAAAATTTGAAGAACATTGTAAAAGTCAGTCTGGTGAGATGGTGGAAAGATTTATCTTTTGGCATTGATGCCAGAGAATCTGTGAGCCCATCATTGATTTTATTACAGACCTCCAGGTACTAGCACAAGGCTGTAATTATGCTGATTTCAGAGATGCTATGATTGTGGATCAATTAAATTATGGGCTATCTGAAAAAAATTTGAGGGAAGAACTTTCACAAAAAAAGTATTTAACATTAGAAATCGCTACACAAAAAATGCCTTGCTTATGAACAAAAACAAAATCAATACTTTGAGTCTTAACAAAGACAGAATCATTATCTAGCAAACATAATCTGTAAAAATGGCATGAATACTCACCACGAGGCAGAGGCAGAATCTCACTCTATGCAACAGCACTTTTTGATTGGCAGCCATCTTGAGGGAGAGCGTTCTGGCCAGTACGCACATGCGCACGGCCCAAAAAGACGCAAACCGGAGAAACTGTTCTGCGATGCGCAAGAAGCCGAGCATGCGCAGTTGCGAAAAGAGCGCACGGTAAAGGAAACTCAGATTGCGCATGCACAATCGAGCCGTGTGCATGACGTCACGAGCGGCATGAGGTTAGAGGACCCGGACCACGCCCACTTAAAAAGGAAATGCACGGAAATTGAAAAAAATATATATAAAGCTGCAAAACCCAATTTTCTTACCTCAAAATACAGAACAATGCCTGAACTTACACCAGTGGTTGAAAATAACTTTCACAACACCCTGGAACAAGCAGTCTGCACCACACAAAGTGAAGAGCACAATGACAACTCCGAAACAAAAATAGATGATTTGTCTATCGAACAATACACACAAACTACTCAGACATGGCTGAGTTATTCGGATCTGCTGATCACAGCATCAGCAACATGGTTGCACAGCTCAACACGACTCTACTCATAGTAGATGAATCCAATACCATGATGCCATGGTAGAATGTCAATACGTTGGATGACAGCAACCTGTCAAATACCCAAGAAGAAGACAACGCCACACAGAGAGCGTTGAAAGACTCCACAATGAGACCAGTGCACGACTCCACACAGAGAGAGATGAAGGACTCCACAATGACATCACTGCACGACTCTACACAGAGAGCGATGAAATACTCCACAGAGAGAACGATACAAGCCTCCACAGAGAGCTTGTTGACAGACTCCAAAATGGAAGCAACTCAAGACTCCATAGCGAAGTCCATGCATGAACAAGACCATGAAGGTCTATCAAGCTTATTTGAGCCACCAGAAGAAGACTATGACAGTCTTTCCAGCTTATTTGAGACACCAAAGGAAGACTATGAAAGTCTACCCAGCTCATTTAACCAAAAGAAGACACTGAATGTCTACCTACTGTATGTGAGACAAGTGACAAAGAAATCACAATTCCCGTACAGGATGTGCAGGATCACAGCGAGACTGACAGATCTCAGCTTGTCTGCACAGAAGCACTCAACAATCAGAGGCGGGCTACTCATGAGTCCAGAGAGACCACGTCAATTGAAATCTTGAAGATTTTGACTCCAGAAGAGGAGCACCAAGAAACCACAGGTGATTCAAATGAACGAGAAATAACTCCAGAAAAGGAGCACAAAGAAATAAATGATGATTCAAGTGAACCAGAAATGACTCTAGAAGAGGAGTACCAAGGAAGCAAAGAAGAGGAATCAAATCTACCACAAATGGCTGATGTCACCAACATCAATGCAACATCAGATCATTCTCACAGTTCTCAAGAAGAAACGCTCAATGTAACAGATACCACAAAGGACACTGACACCAATAACTGTGAAAATGACTCAAATCATCCACACAGAGCACTCATTGAGCGCAACAAGAACAACAAACACCGCAAGACGCACAGCAGGAACAAGAACAACAACAGCAACAACAAAGACAACAAGAAGCATAACAGAACAAACAAGCACGACAAGAAAAGCGACAAGAACAGCGACGAAAACAGCATAAACAGAAACAACACGCACAACAAGAAAAACAACAAGAACAAGAGCGAAAACAACAAAAACGGAAACAACAAGCATGACAAAAACAACAACAAGAACGACAACAACAAGTATGACAACGAAAACAACAAAGACAGAAATGACAGAAACAACAACAATGAAACAATGACCTGTACAACATGGTACAACTCTGCATATGAAGGACAATGCCACAGCACACTGCAAAACAATGACAAGACTACAAACATGCCATGGCATGACATAAAATCTCACAAATTCACATCTGCTCCAGAACAAGCAAGCACACCAGCTGTCAAGGCAGATGACACTAGATCAATACCGCAAGCACAGGAAGAAGTCCAAGTCAGACAACCAAGATGACATAAAGAATCAATACCGTAAGCACAGGAAAAAGTCCAGGTCAGATAAAGGTGTAACAGAATCGCTACCACAAACATAGTGAAAAAAAAAGAAAGTCTAAATCAGACAACGAAGTGATTAGATCATTCAAACACCTCATGATGACTCGTTGGTCACTCAAACGCAAGAACACTGACAATGCTCACAAAGAAATAATGACATCAACATCACCACTTCAACAACAGAAGAAGAAAGCAACTCAACCGAACAAATTCATAAAGTTTGGACTCACAAAGTTTTTTATTAAGATTGGATTCATAAATATTAATTGGCTTTGTATAATCATCAATCTCATCACAACTTGTTCATTTGTCTACCTGTTTCAACCAAAAGAGAAGAAAAATCTAAGAGACTAAATGTATTAACATTTGACTGATTAACTCATTGATTTACATAATGCAGTTGCAAACTGCATCCATTATGTTTGTTCAATTTTCTTTACAACATACAGAAAATATGTAACACAAGATAAAAAGGGGCGGATGTATTGATCTCTGTATGTGCATGTACATAAGGGGTTAATGTGTAATCAGTAGCACCACATGATCACTACAGGGCCGGACAAACAGGGGTATAAAAAACAACTACATTGTGTCTCTCCCTCTCTGTTGGGTGCACTGTGACCAGGGCAGTATCAGATTAGTCCAGATGGCTAGTGGAGTTATGTATAGTTACTGTAGTTAGATCTTGTTAACCTTATCACTAGTATCAAAGTTAAAGTAAAGAACGCATGCAATTGTTGTTATAGTTACTTAATAAACCTTTTGTTACTACTGAACAAGTTTGAGTCTTCTTCATCGAGATTCAGAAGACCTCATCATTAACCAAGGATTTAGTAGCGCATGTTACCTACCACACAGGTAACAAAACAACCTTATTAAGCTATATTAAATGAGAGTTGATAAAAACATGCTCAGGAAGGGTCCAAGGTTTAAATGACCCTCAAACTAAGATGACAATAGTGTAGGTACACTGAATAATCAACCTAACTATTCATTCAACTTTCCACACAACTATAAACAAAAATATCCAACCAGGATCTCAACCATAGATGCAACCACTTAACTGTGAAATCAACCAACCATACACTCCACCCCTTTTAACCGCCCATCGTAAGAGCTTGATAAGTTGTATATTACATGTTGGAGTCATTGAGGTAAATAATCTCTCTCTCTCTCTCAACCTTTCCACACCCTGACCGTGCATTGGTCAGGCTTTTGTCTGTCCCTGTAGCTAATTATTCCCGCAACTGGTCGCTAGCCTGTCGCCAGAGACTTATAGTGTAAGGGGCGTTAGACCACATCAAGTAGAGACAAACACACACACACACACACAGACAAAGTAAGGGACAATTTAGCAAGGCCAATTCGCCTAACCTGCACGTCTTTGGACTGTGGGAGGAAACCGGAGCACCCAGAGGAAACCCACGCAGACACGGTTGAGAACGGTGCAAACTCCACAGGGACAGACCCCAGGCCGGAATCGAACCCGGGCCTCTGGAGGCAGCTGAGCACTGCACCACTGTGCTGGAGTTATGTGGTATGAATGCATTTAATTGCTGGAAATATTGAAAACACTGGCATGTATGAAATATTGAAAATACTGGCACGTATCTGACAATGTGGGAAATTGCCAAGGAACATCCTGTTCACAAAAGGAAGAGCAAAGACAAACTGGTCAACCATCGCTTCATCAATGTATTCTCTACCATCAGCTAAGTGATGGATGGTGTCATGGAGAGTGTTATCCAGGCAACATTTACTCAGCAACAATCTGTTTTCTGATGTTCAGTTTGGGTCTGGCCAGGGACAATTGGCTCCAGATCTTATAGAATTTACCGGGCAGAAGGAGGCCATTCCGCCCATCGAGTCTGCACCAGCTCTTGGAAAGAGCACCCTACCCAAGCCCACACCTCCACCCTATCCCCATAACCCAGTAACCCCACCCAACACTAAGGGCAATTTAGCATGGCCAATCCACCTAACCTTGGACTGTGGGAGGAAACCGGAGCACCCGGAGGAAACTCACGCACACACGGGGAGAACGTGCAGACTCCGCACAGACAGTGACCCAGCCGGGAATCGAACCTGGGACCCTGGAGCTGTGAAGCAATTGTGCTAACCACTATGCTACCTTGCTGCTTGTTCATCCTTGGAGCAAAAAACAGCCAAGTTCAAGAGGTGAAGTGAGTTAGTGTTAATGTGCTGGATATCAAGGCAGCATTTGACTTTTTTTTTCGTTCATGAGGCGTGGGCATCGCAAGCTGTGCCAGCACTTACTGCCGATTCCTAATTGCCCTTAAGGGGGCAGTTAAGAGTCAACCACATAGCTGTGGGTCTGGAGTCACATGCAGGTAAGCACAGCAGATTCCCCTCCCTCAAGGACAATGGTGAACCACATGGGTTTTTACAACAGTTTAATTTAAAAATCTGGAAATAAAAGCCCAAAGGTGACCATGAAACCATTGCCGATTGTCGTAAAAATCCAAGCCAGCAATACTCATATCCCAAGAACAAAAATAAATCTTACCAAGCATGCACATTTGTATCTGTAACATCATTTATTCCCACATTGTGCAAAGCCAGTGGTCCATGCACTGTTTCAGTACTTCCTTTCATTTCCAAAGAAACTTTCTTGACTCCTTTGGGGCAATTTTAACTCTGGGGGATAGTTGTAGTGTAATGCACAGATGTGCTAATGATGTGCGAATTATTTAGATTATGGTTTACCTGTGAGATCAGGAATCCTGTGCTAGAGACTCTGTATAGCAGATGGCCAGCATTCAGAGGCAATGTGCCCACCCAGGAACCTACCTTGTACATATTGTACATTATGTAATTAGGCCAATTGGTGTAATTAGCCTATTGTGTAACTAGGCCCAAATCTGGCTGCATTTCCTCATGACAAGGTGCAAGGCCCAGCACATCCGTCAAACGAATGTGTCAACTGGATGGTAACATCTCTGCTCATTGGCTTCAATGGAAATATGGGCGGCATGGTAGCACAGTGGTTAGCACTGTTGCTTCACAGCGCCAGGGACCCGGGTTCGATTCCTGGCTTGGGTCACTGTCCGCACGTTCTCCCCATACCTGCCTGGGTTTCCTCCGGAAGCTCCAGTTGCCTCCCAAGTCCTGAAATATGTGCTTGTTAGGTCATTTGGACTTTCTGAATTCTCCCTCCATGTACCCGAACAGGCGCCTGGGGGATTTTCACATTAACTTCATTGCTGTGTTAATGTAAGCCTACTTGTGACACAAATAAAGGTAATTATTATAATCAAAATCAGGAGAGATGTATAATGGGCTGGTATTACATTGTTTCGCAAAGTCAAAATCACTGTCCTTGTGTTAGACCTTTCAATAGCAGAGTGTGCGCCAGAGTTTCCAACATTTCTACAGCTTGTATGTTAAATTAGACAGATTTTGCAGCATCCAATATTCTGTTAATCGATACATCTCATCTGGCAACATTGTTCTCTCTCTTGCTTGTTTGCCAAGAGCCTGAGATTTGGCACTGGGTAGAAACTCCAGAATATATCGTACTGCACCTGTCCTTTGGCAAAGAAGAAAGGGCTAGAGACCTGGTTTATTTGGCAGTCCAGCTTTACGCTCCAAATAAAGATGTAAATGAAGCAGATGTAGCAAAGTTCTTTAGTCAGAGAGTAATTCGAGTGTGGAACTCGCCACCACACAAAGCGGTTGAAGTGAATAGTTTGGATTTAGTTAAGGGGAAGTTGGATGAAGCCATGAAGGAGAAAGGAATAGAAACTCATGCAGAAAGGACAAATGGAGTGTGGTGGGAAATGCACTAATAGAGCACAATCACTGCCCATTAGTGCCAGGGAAGTGCTTCTGAGGCTGTATAGGCTCTGATCATTTGGAGTATTGTGAGCAGTTTTGGGCCCCGTATCTAAGGAAGGATGTACTGGCCTTGGAAAGGGTCCAGAGGAGGATCACAAGAATGATCCCTGGAATGAAGAACTTGTATGAGGAACGTTTGAAGACTCTGGGTCCTCAGAACTTGTTGGAGTTTAGAAGGATGAGAGGGGATCTTATTGAAACTTACAGGATACTGCGAGGCCTGAATAGACTGGACGTGGAGAGGATGTTTCCACTTGTAGGAAAAACTAGAAGCCGAGGACACCGTCTCAGGCTAAAGGGACGATCCTTTAAAACAGAGATGAGGAGGAATTTCTTCAGCCAGAGGGTGGTGAATCAGTGGAACTCTTTGCCGCAGAAGGATGTGGAGGCCAAATCACTGAGTGTCTTTCAGACAGAGATAGATTGGTTCATGATGTATAAGGGGATCAGGGGTTATGGGGAGAAGGCAGGAGGATAGGATTGATTGAATTGCGGAGCAGACTCGATGGGCCAAGTGGCCTAATTCTGCTCCTATGTCTTATGGTCTTATGATCTAAAACGTCTGTATCTGGCTTTAAATTCATCACAAATCCA
Source organism: Scyliorhinus canicula (assembly GCF_902713615.1). Lineage (NCBI taxonomy): Eukaryota > Metazoa > Chordata > Chondrichthyes > Carcharhiniformes > Scyliorhinidae > Scyliorhinus > Scyliorhinus canicula. The sequence goes on along the minus strand of NC_052169.1, from coordinate 13,659,138 downwards.
TGTAATGAATAATCATGAATTCAATGTACAAGCGACTGAGGTACAGATGAGAATTTTAGCCTTATTGCAGGGATTGTGCTCCAGTTGTTAAATGCTTGTCTGAAGTTATTCATGAAGGCCCCGCCTTCTCAGCCTGGCCCCCTCGCAAGGTTGTGGTGACCCTCAGGTTAAACCACCATCAGTCAGCTTTCCCCCCCCCCCCCCCCCCCCCCCCCCCACCACCCTCTCAAAGGGGAAAGCAGCCGATGGTCATCTGGGACTACGGCGACTTTACCTTACCTGCTTGAGCGGCACGGTAGCACAGTGGTTAGCACTGTGGCTTCACAGCAGCAGGGTCCCAGATTCGGCACTGTCTGTGCGGAGTCTGCATGTTCTCCCCGCGTCTGCGTGGATTTCCTATAGGTACCCCGGTTTCCATGCACAAGTCCCGAAAGACGAGCTTGTTCGGTGAATTTGGACATTCTGAATTCTCCCTCTGCGTACCCGAACAGGCGCCGGAATGTGGCGACTCGGGTGTTTTCACAGTAACTTCACTGCAGTGTTCACGTAAGCCTACTTGTGATAATAATAAAGATTATTATTATTGCATGATTTAACCCATTGACATTAACTTAGTCAACGCAGTGGGTAGGGTTTTCTGCTGGCTCAGCCCCCCCACGGTGTGTTCAGGCAGAGCCCGCCAGCCAATGGCCGGATATTCCGTTCCCACCGATGTCAGTGCGATTTCCTGTCGATCGCGCCCTCTGCTGCCCGAGGACCGGTGTTGCTATTGGAGGGACACGGCCATCCTGCCAGCAGGGAAGGCCTGAAGATTTTTGGCCATTGGGCAGAATTCTCCAGTCTTCCGGCAGGCGGGGTTTTCACAGAGGGGCTGAAGGCCACTCCCACGACGGGTTCCCCGGCAATGGGACAGGCAAGCCATGCAGAATGGCTTAGACAGCGGCGGGACTGGAAGATGCTGCCAACGGCCACCTCCACTGCCGGAAAGGGGGCGCTGTGGGGTGCGGGGGTGGAGGAGGAAACATGTGTGATATTCATTATGCGTTATGCACCGCAGTCTGACACTGGTGTTTAACCCTGTGCAGCATTGCCACATTTGGGGCAGCACGGTAGCATTGTGGACAGCACAATCGCTTCACAGCTCCAGGGTCCCAGGTTCGATTCTGGCTTGGGTCACTGTCTGTGCGGAGTCTGCACATCCTCCCCGTACGTGCGTGAGTTTCCTCCAGGTGCTCCGGTTTCCTCCAACAGTCCAAAGATGTGCAGGTTAGGTGGATTGGCCATGATAAATTGCCCTTAGTGTCCAAAATTGCCCTTAGTGTTGGGTGGGGTTATTGGGTTATGGGGATAGGGTGGAGGTGTTGACCTTGGGTAGGGTGCTCTTTCCAAGAGCCGGTGCAGACTCGATGGGCCGAATGGCCTCCTTCTGCACTGTAAATTCTATGATCTATGTACCTGTACCTGGGCAATGCTGGAGACCTGAATCAGGCCACCAATCCAAAAGACAGGTTCTGCCGTCAATTCGGGGAAATGATGAGTTGGGGACAGTAATCCCAGTGGTATTATTTTGGACAATGCAGCATAAGATTCCTCTGTACCCAGCCACTCGATGACCCGTTTAGAGAATGGATGTGAATCCTAGAGGCCGACTATTCACCAAGATGAGGCCAATGGCAATTGTTCCCAAAGTTATGTTTCCACCACTTGAGCAGGAAGCAGGCGATACGACTGTGGTGGGTCGTATGTCAAGTCAGACTACAGAAGGGAGATAGATCACTTGGTTGCATGGTGTACCGAAAACAACCTCTCTCTAAATATCAGCAAAACCAAGGAATTGATCATCGACTTCAGAAAGCGTAGCTCGACACCCGGAGCATGTCTGCATCAATGGCTCCGAAGTGGAGATGGTCAATAGCTTTAAGTCCCTGGGGGTCACTCATATAGATGCAACAGTCAAGAAAGCCCAACGGCATGTCTGCATTAACTCTCACAAACTTCTACAGATGTGCGATAGAGAGCATCCTCTCTGGCTGCAACACAGCCTGGCATGGCAACTGCTCGGTCCAAGATCGCAAGAAACTGCAGAGTGTGGTGAACTCAGCCCAACGCACCACACACGCTTGCCACCCTCACATTGATTCTGTCTACACCTCCCGCTGCCTCAGGAAGGCAGACAGCATTGTCAGAGACCCCTCCCACCCAGGCATTGCCCTCTTCCAGACCCTTCCATCAGGTAGAAGGTACAGAAGTCTGAAGACCCGCACATCCAGACATAGGAACAGCTTCTTCCCCACAGCTACCAGCCTCCTCAACAACTCCCCCTCGGACTGATCTGTTCCCTGTAAGAACATTATTCACGTCGCCCTATGCTGGTCTTGCTCAGTTTTGCTTTCTTTGGCCCCTTGTTCCGCACAGTAACCAATCACTATTTGTCGATATACTTTGTTGATTATTCTTTTTGTCTTCACTGTACGTACTATGTACCACCATTGGCTGCAGAAAAATACATTTCACTATACTTTGGTACATGTGACAATAAATCAATCAATGAACCCAGACATGATCAGGTTAAGAATTTGGCAATAGGACGACAACTAGTCCTGTTGATCATGCCTTGGGTAGTTTCCATCGTTTATAACACAAAATGTGACGGCAGGGGGAGGAGGGTGGGGGGGGGGGGGGGGGGGTGTTGCAGGGAAATAGTTTGTTTAATCACGTTTGAGTAAATTGGTTGGATTTGATTCGAGCGATATTCCACAAATTATCTCTGGCATCTGTCTGGCATAGATTTCACAATTCATCTTCACGTTGTTCCTACCTTAATCCTCTGTGATTCATTTTCATACAAACTATTAGTTGATCAATCTGGTGCACTGTTTCATGAAAGCTTGTTGGAAGTTATGTCTCCTCACTGGCTCTCAATTGGATTTTCACACACGAATGGGCCCACCATTCAAGCCCCTTCCAAGTGTGGCACTCGGCGATTCTTTGATCAAAGGCTGCGCTACGGCGAGCATGAGTTTGATCGTGTGGAATGAGTGAACGTCCAATGCTGTTTTCCTTGATAATTTTGCCAGGAATGATACTTTCCATTGTGCAGCTGCTCACAGACTGCGCGCAACAAGAGACAACTGCGGGTTTTCCACAGAGGACAAACGCAAGGCAAACCGATCACTATCCGCAACTGTGGCCACCTCGACGGTTGAGTGCCACCATCTTGTGGAGAGGAAAACTCTGGGGGAGCCAGGGGAAATTTTAATCTATCCACTTCGTGACTGATTGCTTGGCCTCCATTCCAACTATTATAACGTTGAAGGCTACCAAACCTGCCTGCCTTCCACTGCCCAATATTATGATTGTTCCCCTCCGTTGAACAACAATTAGCTTCCATGCTTCTGTTTTGAGGGCACAGAGTGCATCAGTTTGGAGGCAGAACAGTCAATCATTTTCTTGGACACAGTTTGTGTGAAGTATTTTCTTTTTAACCATTCAACCATTGTTGTTTGAGGTCCCCTCCACACATATGTTAAATATTATTGGTTAGATGTAATTGCAAAACACAGTGCCTTCAGCAGATGGAACTTGATTGCTGGTGTTATGGAGCTGATTTTCTCCCTCCACAACCACCCCCCCCCCCCCCCCCCACCACACACACCCCCCAGCCAAGTATTTTTTTGGAAGTACGGGCGGCACGGTAGCACAGTGGTTAGCACAGTAGCTTCACAGATCAAGGGTCCCAGATTCGATTCCCGGCTTGGGTCACTATGCGTAGTCTGCATGTTCTCCCCGAGTCTGCGTGGGTTTCCTCCGGGTGCTCCGGTTTCCTCCCGCAGTCAAAAGATGTGCAGGTTGGGTGGATTGGCCGTGCTAAATTGCCCTCAGTGTCCAAAACGGTTAGCTGGGATTACTGGGTTACGGGGATAGGGTGGAGGTGTGGGCTTTGGTAGGGTGCAGACCCGTTGGGCCGAATGGCCTCCTTCTGCACTGTAAATTCTGATTCTATGATTCTAAGTGGCATGTGGGGTGCATGGTGAGTAGATATATCAGGTGGCAGACCCACCCCTTTCCTGCTCACCCCCCTCAGCCCCTATAATATGGTTAGTGGTTAAGACCCACGAGCCCACCCACCCTCATACCTATTGAGCCCCTTAATAAAACCAGTTGAGGCCAATTAACCACCACTTATGGACCTCAAACAACAATAGTTGAATGGTTAAAAAGAAAATACTTCACACAAACTGTGTCCAAGAAACAGATTGACTGTTCTGCCTCCAAACTGATGCACCCTGTGCCCTCAAAACAGAAGCATGGAAGGTAATTGTTGTTCTATGATAATCTATGATTAATCTAGGACAAAGGTTTGGCCAAAGGGCCTGTTTATCATAGAATTTACAGTGCAGAAGGAGGCCATTCGGCCCAGGCTATATTGCTCCAGAACATAACAATACCCCATACATAACTTTGAATGTGATGGCTCATTGCTCTAAACTGTACTGCCAGCTTACAAAAAAACTTTTCTTTCCCCTATCAATCTCATTTCATTTGGTTTGGCATACCATCTTATTTTTTCTGACTACACTTTTTCCGAAGTGCTTTTGGGCATTTTTTGACATTAAAGGCGCTATTTAAGTGCCGTAGGCATTGCAACCTCCATTCTCTTTTGTAAAACAGGACTTTCAGTTGTTTCTCAGGAATGTGAGTCAAATCAATGCCAGTCCTTTTTTTATTCACATTCGTGCACCTTACTTATCGCAATTTGGACTTAAGTTCAGATTCCAAACTAATTTCTATGAAGTTGAAAATAAATCTATCCCTGTTCCGTATATCAAACACCCCCATTGGCAATTATATTAGCTTCAAATAGAGATGGCTCACCAATTCATCATGATTCATCCTTCCAAAATACAGGGCGCGATTCTCCCAAACAGGGAGAAATCGTAAGGCTGCCGTCAAAAACGGGCGGGTTTGACGCTAGCCTCCCCCTCCACGACCGGGAACCGATTCTGGTCCCCGGTCGGGGCTAGTATGCCGCGGCCGTGAACTCCGGCATCGCGGGCTTAACGAATTTCGTTAAGCCCGCTTGCCAGAGTTTGCGACGGCTGACGCGTCACATGACGTCAGCCGCGCATGCGCGGATTGGAAGACTCCAACCCGCGCATGCGCAGATGACGTCATCGCGCATTTGCGCGAAACCCGCGCATGCGCGGGCCGGGATGCCCCTCAGCCGCCCCGCGAATTGATACAGCGGGGCGGCGGAAGGACAAAGAGTGCGCGGGAATCGGACCCGCTGCCCGCGATCGGTGCCCACCGATCGCGGGCCCATGGCACCCTTGGCACGGCCGTGGTACTGCCGTGCCAATCGGTGCCATGGTTGCCAAGATCCGAACTTTATGGCCGTTTTTACGAACGGCCAGACCAGGTGTGTTTGCCGTTCGTAAAAACGCCCGTAAAGGGCTTGGACTTCGGCCCATCGGCCAGCTGAGAATCGCTGCTCGCCGTAAAAAAACGGCGGCAGCGATTCGTGTTGGGAGTCGGGCGTGGGGGGGGGAGAATAGCGGGAGGGCGTCAGACTAGCGTGGCCGTAAAAATTTACGACCCCCGCTATTCTCCGCACCGTCGTGAGTGCGGAGAATTGCGCCCATAGTTTTTTCTCATGTTTCGGGCATTATTGGTATGGCCTCCATTTATTGCCCATCTGTTATTGGCCTTCAGAAGGCCTGCTTCTTTTTAAATGTAGAAGTAGAGACCATGTCAAAGACCTGGGGGGAGGTGTTGACCTTGGGTGGGGTGCTCTTTCCAAGAGCCCATGCAGACTCGATGGGCCGAATGGCCTCCTTCTGCACTGTAAATTCTATGATAATCTATGATTAATGTAGGACAAAGGTTTGGCACATCGTGGGCCGAAGGGCCTGTTTATCATAGAATTTACAGTGCAGAAGGAGGCCATTCGCTACTGAGAACATTTATAATTCTGAATTGACCAAATGATGAAGAGGTAGTCTTTTCATGGCAGAGAGATCAACAGTACACCTGCTCTCTCTGGCTTCAGCTCCAACACTGAAAATGAAACTAAAACGCACCCTGCAGCAAACAGCCTAAAACAAAAGTAAAAAGCTGACAGGCAGCCCAGCTCCACCCACACTCTGACATCACTGTAGTAATATGAGCAGCCAAACATTTCTTAAAGCGACATTCTCATGACATTCCACATACACGACTTGAAAGCTTGACGTAAGCTGACCTGCCAGTGCCATTGTGGGTGAGTGCCGCCTTGTCCAAGGTACTATCCTTCGTTGAAGACATTGAACGCTGTGCCTGCTCAGGTTAATACAAATGAATCCACAACACTTTTTTTGAAGATGAGAAGGGAGTTTTCTCAATGCTCTGGCCAAGATTGATCCCTCAATCAATACCTAGAAGAGATTAACTAGTCATATATCTCACGTCTCCGAGGAATCGCGCTTTGTGCAAATTAGTTGCCGCGCTTTCCCATAAACCAAATTGACTACACTTCAAAAGTAATTGATTGTGAAGTGCTTTGGGATCTCCTGAGGTTGTGAAAGCCACAATACGTCATTATTTTTACAGTCAGAATTTCTCTCTGCGTGCCTTGGAAGTTCAGTCCCATCGAAATCGAAAATCAAAATGTCAGCCGTTCGCACCTGGCTCTTTTTATTGTGAACTGAGAATTTCCTGAGGAATGAGTCGGAAGGGTGGCTGTTATAAAAGAGGGGCCTGCATTTATATAGCCTCTTGCACAGTTTCAGGATACTGCACAATGCTTTATAGCCAGGGCAGGTAGGGGGTGGCATAGAGGTATTGTCCCTGGGTTCAGAGACCCAGGGTGCTAATCTGGGGAACCAGGTTCGATTTCCACCATGGCAGGGGATGGAATTTTAACTCAATAAAATATCTGGAATCAAAGAAGTCCAATGATGACCACGAAATGAGTGTTGTCAAAGCCCATCTGGTTGAGATCTCCTTTCTCATCCTAACCTGGTCTGGCCTACATGTGACTCCAGACCCACAGCAACGTGGTTGACTCTTAACTGCCCCATCAAGGGCAATTAGGGATGGGCAATAAATCCTGGCACAGCCTGCGACGCCCACAACTCATGAACTAATTTTTAAAAAGTACTTTTGAAGTGCAGTCACTCTGGTAATTTGGGCACAATTTCTACCCCCCCCCCCCCCCCCCCCGCAAAAATCAACACAATCTAATCTATTTTGGTGATGTTGGTTGAGGAATATATGTTGGCCAGTGTTCTGGTAAGAACATTCATGCTTTCCTTTGAAACAGACCTGTGGGAGGGTGTGGTAATACCACTGTATATATATGTGTGTGCCTCTATTAGGGGATGTACAATAGTACCGGCTATTACAGGTTTGTCGGTAAGCCCCTGCATAGTTTGTCGGTAAGCCCCTGCCGGCGTGCTCCGCCCACAGGAGCAGTATAAATATCCATGAGGTCTCCTGAGCTGCCATTTTACAGCTCCACTTGAGGTAATAACATCTCATGGTAATAAAGCCTCTTTTGTACCGTTTCGTGTTTCTGTGTGCAATTGTTAGCGCAACAGAGGGCAGATGAGAAGCCTCGATTTAACCTTTCATCTGAAATCTTTTGACAGTGCCGCGCACCCCCAGTACTGCACCAAGTTGTCAATCTAGACTTTGCGCTCATGTCTCTGGAATGAAATGAAAATCGCTTATTGTCACAAGTAGGCTTCAAATGAAGTTACTGTGAAAAGTCCCTAGTCGCCACATTCCGGCGCCTGTTCGGGGAGGCTGGTACGGGAATTGAACCGTGCTGCTGGCCTGCCTGGGTCTGCTTTAAAAGCCAGCGATTTAGCCTAGTGTGCTAAACCAGCCCCTAGTGGGACTCCATACAATCCACAGAATCTCTACTGTGCAGAAGGAGGCCATTCAGCCCGTCGAGTCTCTACCGACCTCCCGGAAGAGCAACCGACCCAGGCCCACTCCCCCATCCTATCCCTGTAACCCCATCTAACCTGTGGGCACTCTGAGGCAATTTAGCATGGCCAATCCACCGAACCTGCAGATCTTTGGACAGAACACGAAGCTCTCCTGCATCAGAAGCAAGCACCTATATTCAGCAAGGAAGGAGTGGAAATATATTGTGTACTGTTGGGGAAAATTGCAACCAAGTTAGATTGGCCATAGAACAGTACAGCACAGAACAGGCCCTTCGGCCCTCGATGTTGTGCCGAGCAATGATCACCCTACTCAAACCCACGTATCCACCCTATACCCGTAACCCAACAACCCCCCCCCCCTTAACCTTACTTTTTAGGACACTACGGGCAATTTAGCATGGACACTAAGGGCAATTTATCTTGGCCAATCCACCTAACCCGCACATCTTTGGACTGTGGGAGGAAACCGAAGCACCCGGAGGAAACCCACGCACACACGGGGAGAACGTGCAGACTCCGCACAGACAGTGACCCAGCCGGGAATTGAACCTGGGACCCTGGGGCTGTGAAGCATTTATGCTAACCACCATGCTAACGTGCTGCCAAAATTGAGTTTAAATTCCATCACCTGCCATTGTGAGATTTGAACCCGGATCCCCAGGTCATTATCCTGGGTCTCTGGATTACTAGTCTAGTGACGATACTGAAGTGTTAGCTAGTGTAGACCTTTGGACAGAAGAAATTTGGACAATTCTATTACAAAGTGCTTTAGTTGGTAAAGCACTGGAGATTTATTTGACTCATTTGGAAGAACAGTCTGCAGGTTATGACACCTATAAGATCGATGTGCTCCATGAATAAGAGTTAATCCCAAGAAGATTCAAGGCAAAAGTTTAGAAGTCTGAAGAAGAGATGGAAACGGACTTTTGTGGAATTTGCTAGAGAGAAATAAATGCTGCGCGATTCTCCATCGGTGTGGTTCCCCGGTCCGCCGGCAGCGCACCTATGCCCGTGCATTTCCCAACGGCGTAGGGTGACGCACTTTCGGAAACCCATTGGCCAGTTGTGGGAACAGTGATTCCCACTGCCAGCGGGGCGTGCCGCACAGAAATCGTGATGGGCGGACTGGAGAATCCACCCATGTTGTTTCATCATTGGTCTAGAGCTGCAAGGCTTGATTGACATTTTTTAAACCTTGGAGAAGTGTTGCTAATGTTATGAGCTGGGGTTTCGAGAACCCCAAAGTGTATCATGGAGTTCACCTGACCCACAACTTTTACTAGATTGTGGTATGGGGAGCACACGGCCCACTCTACAGGTGTGGTACAGCAGAAATGGAAAAGTATTTTTTAAAGCAAAACAATGTTTATTCTATGAACTCACCTTTTTAAAACATACAGTGAACATCTTAACAACCATCAATTCAAATACAACCTCCAAAGAATACAACACTAAGTAATCCTTAATGAATTCCCAAACAACATCCAGAAGACAAAAGAAACACCTTTTAACAGAAGCACATCAGGTTTACATTCACTACTGAAAACATTTATAATTCTGAATTCACTAAATGATCAAGCGATAGTCTTTTCATGGCAGAGAGATCAACAGTACAGCTGCTCTGTCTGGCTTCAGCTCCAACACTGAAAACGGAACTAAAACACACCCTGCAGCAAACAGCCTAAAACGAAAGTAAAAAGCTGACAGACAGCCCAGCTCCACCCACACTCTGACATCACTGATAAACACCCATTTCGTAAAGATACATTTCTTAAACACCCATTTCTTAAAGGTACTCTCACATGACATGGGGCAGCACGGTAGCATTGTGGATAGCACAATTTCTTCACAGCTCCAGGGTCCCAGGTTCGATTCTGGCTTGGGTCACTGTCTGTGCGGAGTCTGCATATCCTCCCCGTGTGTGCATGGGTTTCCTCCCACAGTCCAAAGATGTGCAGGTTAGGTGGATTGGCCATGATAAATTGCCTTTAGTGTCCAAAATTGCCCTTAGTGTTGGGTGGGGTTACTGGGTTATGGGGATAGGGTGGAGGTGTTGACCTTGGGTAGGGTTCTCTTTCCAAGAGCCGATGCCAACTCGATGGGCCGAATGGCCACCTTCTGCACTGTAAATTCTACAAAATTGTATGATGACACTAATCAACAAATTTTAAAGCAGTTACACTTCAGGAATTAGATCCCACCTAGAAGACCGTAAAGTTTATAATATAAGGGAGGTAGCCATTATGGATGATAGTTATGAACTATCATGTAAGTAGCAGAAAATCTTTGCAAAGCTATAGAGAAACTGGAGAGTTAAGAAAGGTAACAGCAAGCAGAACATTAATCGAAATTGGGTGGATAGCAGAACTGAAGAGGGCAAATGCTTTTCAGGTTACTGAAAGATAATACAGCCGTGGGAGACAGGTATTATTGAAGGCGGCCAACATGTCACTTGCGCCTCAAGAGGGGCTATGTGAAAGCAGATTGCTGGAAATTGAAAGCTAAGCTGTAGCTTTTGTGGGCATGTCTAGTGTTTCTCCTGAAAATGTTGAATCAATGAGTGAAGCAAGTGATAAACCAATACCATCGAATGTATTTGCAGTGGGTATAGATTGAAACATAAAACATTATGGGAGGTCTATATCTGAAGGTGAAGCAGCTCTGTTTTTGATGCTAAAGCGGCCAAAAAGATAATTATTCTTTGGGATACGGCATCAACTCAAACCCTGATGGTAGCAAAAGATGTGAGTTTCCCTCCAGAAATGTTGCTGAATAAAACGGAATTGAATCAGCGTTTATTGCAATTTGTTGACCTGTTCTATCATGCACCTTGAATTTAGACTGTGCTTTAATCAGAGGTTCTGTTAATGCGGGCTTTATATCGTTGACCTTATCCTGGAAAAGATTTCACGACAGACCCATGTGCTGCCTCCAGAGAATTCTACAAAGCCCCTTGACATTGTGAGGGAAAAGGATGTATTGACGGGATCAATTGACTTGGGAAAACATACGCCTGTCTCTAAAAGGGGCTGGTTTAGCACAGTGAGCTAAACAGCTGGTTTGTAATACCGAACAAGGCAGCAGCGCACGTTCAATTCCTGTACCGGCCTCCCCGAACAGGTGCCAGAATGTGGCGACTAGGGGCTTTCCACTGTAACTTCACTGAAGCCTAATTGTGACAATAAGCGATTGTTATTATTATTTGTTGTCAAGAACAGTGGTTTGACTCCAGAGGTGCCCAAGGAGTCAAAAACAACAGGAAACAAATTGACTCTCCCTCAATCAAACTTCCCTGCAGCCCTTAACCCACAGTCAAAACAAAATCCGTAACACTCCAGGTTAATGGTGAACTAAAAGAGACAGTGTTCAGTTGTAACTAATGCTGAGGAACTACGAGGATGGATTTGAGTTTCGGATTGCAAACTCAAACTTCAGAAGCTACTGTTCTTGTGAGGGAGGAGTTAAGCAAGCTTTGTGCTAATTAGGGAAAATCATTTTAAAAATAGGGAAAAGAATTTAAAGAAATCTGTACAATGGCTAAAATAAAGTATCTGGATTTTTAGCGATCATCGTCATGAATTTACCACGATTATTGAAGCAGTGGAGAACAATAATCCTGCATTTAAACAGGAGATGGATGATTCAGCTGTTCACCCAGCTGCAGTGTTTTTCTTTGACGAGGCAAGTAAGGACCTGCAGCCATAAGATAAAATGGAGATCAAGCGTTAGAACTTGGACCAATTGGCGCGCAGACTGATTCCAAAGTCGTGAAGGAGAAGTGTGATTATGAAGTGGGAGTTTCAGTTATGTTCGATGTAAAAGCACTTGGGCGGGATTCCCCCTTCTGGGGACTAAGATCTCACGCCCGCCGGAAAACGGGGGGGAATCACTCTGGACTTTTTCCTAGAAAGTCGGAGGTGATTCTCCGTCTTCAAGGGGGCCAGCAGGGCCTCGGCATGCGACCCGCAGCTCCGGCAGCTGGCGGGGCCCTGCAGTTACACCCGAGCGGCCGCACATGCGCACGGCGGCCGGCTGCGGTTCCGCACATTCGTGCGACGGCCATCTTCATGCCGGTGCCCGGGCAACATGGCAGAGCCTTACAGGGGCCTGGTGAGGAGGAACATAGCCCCCCCCCCCAGAATGAGTGCACCTGCCGATCGGTAGGCACCGATCGTGGCCGTGGCCACCATGGAGGCCCCCCCCCCCCCTGGAGTCGGATCCCCCCGCCCCCCCCCTCCCCAACCAGGACCGCCCCCACAGCCAGAATGCCGAGGTCCTGCCAGGTGGGACCACATGTGAACCACGACGGCGGGACTCGGCGGAACTCGGCGGGCACTTGGCCCGTCGAGCACAGAGATTTGCCAGGGAGAATCGTGTGCTGGCGTGGGAGCCTATTTTGGGTAATTCTCCACCCACCGCGCCGAGCACGTTTTCGCCCCATATTTCATTTCTGTAATTTGAAGCACACGTTACCCAAAAAATGGTGCTCAGAAAATCTTGCTTTTAGGTATTTTTTGTTGCAGTAAAATGTTCTGTCAAAATGTGAAATCTCATCACGTCACAATTTCAGCTATTTACCGAAAATTCAAATTTCCTTTTAAGTGTTATCATTGTCTGTGGGGATTGCTACACTGTGCATTACTAACATATTTAACTTTTCAAACAGCGTCTAATCATGATGGGTGAATTCAGCAAGAGGTTTTCGACTTTCCTGTCAAAGGTTCCCAACGTCACCGACGACTTCCCTTCCAGTTCACAAACCACCTTACCTGGCGTGATCCCGACAACCTTCAGGAACCCGCCCACCTCAATGGAAATAGCAACCCAAGGGGAATGTGCACCTGGAGCCGACATTTACGCAGCAAAACCGACGTCGCTTTAAGTACAGATAACGTCACCGTCCGCCATGTTTTCCAGCCCAGGGAAAGTGCCAGTCGTGGGGAGTCTGAGGGATAGTATGAAATTGCAGTCCTGGTCCTCCTGAGAGAGGTTCGCTCAGAATCGGGAGGGGAACATTTGGCCTGTTGACTGTGTTTCTTCCCCCACAGCAGTTGCTTAACCTGCCCGGGTATTTCCAGCATTTTCGTAAGGAACTCTCCAATTGTTGGTAGAATGTCACGGCGACCTTGAAAACCTGAACATCTCAGGGTCTTTTATTTTTATTCATTCAAGAGATGCGGGCTTCACTGGCCAGGCCAGCATTTATTGCCCATCCATAATTGCCCTTGAGAAGGTGGTGGTGAGCTGCCTTCTTGAACCGCTGCAATCCATGTGGTACACCCACAGTGCTGTGGGAATAAGTTCAGTGACTGTGAAGGAATGGCCGATATATCTCCAAATCAGGATGGTGAGTGGATTGGGGGGGGGGGGGGGGGGGGGGGGGTAACTTTGAGGTGGTGGCGTTCCCAGGTAGCTGCTGACCTTGTCCTTCAAGATGATAGCGATCGTGAATTTGGATGATGCTGTCTAAAAAGTGATCTTGTGGATGGTACACACGGCTGCCCCAGAGCAACTATGGTGGAGGAAGTGAATGTTTGTGGAAGGGGTGCCAATCAAGCGGGCTGCTTTTTCCTGAATGGTGTTGAGCTTCTTCAGTGCTGTTCAAGCTGCACTCATCCAGGCAAATGTAGAGTATTCCATCAAATGCCTGACTTTTGCTCTTGTAGATAGTGGCAGGATTTGGGGAGTCAGGAGGTGAGTTATTAAATGCAGGACTCCTAGATTCTCCTCTCTTGTAGCCACAGTATTTATAAAGCTAGTCCAATTCAATTTCTGGTCAATGGTAACCTCCAAGATATTAATCGTGGCGGATTCAGAGATGGTAATGCCATTGAATGACAAGGGGCGATGGTTTGATTCTCTCTTGTTGGAGATGGTCATTGCCTAATCTCAATCTGGAGTGGGAAAGTGGTGCAACTTCCTCCGCAGGGGCAGAGGATCATACGGCAACTCTTCCTCGGCTGCTTCATGTGCAAACCAATGGAAGGCTGCAAAAGAGTAGGAACCTGGGCCGGGATTCTCCCCTACCCGGCGGGGCGGGATGGAGTGGCGTGAAGTCTCCACACCTTTTGGGGCCAAGCCCTAACATTGAGGGCCCGCGCCGGAGTGGTTGGTGCTCCACCGGCTGGCGGGAAGGGCTTTTGGCGCCATGGTGAAGGCCATGGCGAAGGCGGAAGGAAGAGTGCCCCCATGGCACAGGCCCGCCCGCCGATCGGTGGGCCCCGATCGCAGGCCAGGCCACCGTGGGGGCCACCCCCCAGGGCCAGATCGCCCCGCGCGCCCCCCCCCCCCCTCCCCAGAACCCGGAGCCCGCTCGCGCCGCCTGGTCCCGCCAGTAAGGTAGGTGGTTTGATCCACGCCAGCGGGACCAACATGACAGCGGCTGGACTTCAGCCCATCGCGGGCCGGAGAATCGCCGGGGGGGGGGGCGCCGACCGGCCCGATTCCCACCCTGGCCGACTCTCCGGTGCCAGAGACTTCGGGACAAGGCGGGGGCGGTATTGACGCCGGCCCCCGGTGATTCTCCGACCCGGTGGGGGGGTCGGAGAATCCCGCCCCTGTGTTTGAACCCTTTTGCGGTCGGAAAAGAGGACAGGCTGGAGTGTTGGGGTTTGAGAGAGGAGGGGGAACATTGAACCTCGAGCTATTCAAAACCGTCTGCAGTTAACCAATGTCGATAAAATGGTGCAGGACTGAAATGCTTTAGGCTGATTTCTAAACTGACTCTCTCACTTGGTGAGTTGCATGCTCCCAGCAGGAACGTATACACTAAATACAATAGCAAATCAATACCCACTTTTTCTTGTGGCATTTTGAACTACTTAAGGTCAAGAGAGAAACTAAGGCTTTGTCCAGGGGTTGCGAGCAATGTTTTGAATTTCACAATGAGCCACGACCCCTGTTCCCGATCCAGAACATGATTGGATGTTGCTTACCCAGTGCCATGCTGTGTCATCTGGAGCTGCTCGCCATTGGTTTATGTTGCTTTCTTCTACTCTCCTGGAACGGTTACTCTGATTAGTCGAGCTGAACTCTGCGCAACTCTTTGCTAATTTGCTCCAGATGCTCCGATTGAGGGGGACATGAGCAGCAAGGTCATGGGGATGTCATCATTGCTGTCAACTCCCCATCATGCACCATCCTGACTTGGGAAATATGCCAACTTCTTTTGTTGTCACTGGGATAGCATCCTGTTGTTTCTTAACATCGATGAATATGACACCTGCCTGTCTTGGGCGACTATGAACTGTGCCTTGGGGGGGGTGGGGGGGGGGGGGGGGGTGGGGGGGTGGAGGGGGGGTAGGGGGTGGGGAGGGTTCTGATTAATATAACGTTCGCCGCAGAATTAGGTTTAAAATGAGGCATTAATCCAAACAGCATTTTAATTCAATATGGACTAAAACCACTTTAGCTAAAGGTCAGGTAGAGGTTACCTCCTGATGGGAGAAACTCAAGCTGGTTCCAAAGACTCATTAATACAAACACAGAAAGGCTGTTGTTTTGACAATCCATACATTCTTTGACAGTAACTCCCTTCACCTATATGTTCAAAACATAAGGACAGGGAATTCTCCAGATAAATAGATACACAACTATTTCCCTAACTGTACCCCTTGACACTTAGAATAACACCCTTACAAAAGTGTCTGTTTTGGTATCTAAAGAACATGACAACACTGAAAAAAGACAGGCCTCTATGCGGGCCCTCCCTTGGCAATATATCTTAGGAGACCTGACATTTACAGTCACTACGACCATTAAAAGATGTATTAATGATAATACATCCATTTAGCCATTTGGCTATAGATAATTAACCAACAGCAAGTGACAGGATAACAGATGCGCCCTTGACCGATAAGGGAATTTTCATGTATATAAAGAAGAGGCATTTTAGCAGAAAGTCACATTTCTTCTGACCCCCCCCCCCCCCCTTCGGGGTGAAAGTCAGTTCTGTTCTTAAAAGCTTGTCTCGTCAGACAAAACCTCAAGTGTTGGAAGTATAGTTTTGTTTAACTTCTTAGAAATGCATTAAGAAATTGATAGGAGATACTTTAGGATTTTCCATGTTTCAGGTATCTCATTCTATTGAGAGAAGTTAGTGTGTTAGCAGATAACATAGGACTGTTAACGATTTGTATGTTTAACTCTGCAATTCTGTATGTATCTATCAGGAGTATTTTTATAATACAAATATTTTGAGTAAAATTATACTGTGCAGACTCACTCTCAAAGTCTAAACTCCGAGACACCCATTTAGGAAGCTTCAAATGGCTCGGACCCACGACGATAGAGGTAAAGATTTATTTATGAGTGACTTATCTGAACTTTTCCCATAAAAAGTAACTGCGATCCTGTTTAACTGTCTGAGACCCGGAAAAGCCTTCATGAGAAGTATTCTGAGTCTCAACAGTGAAACAGATTTCCCTCTTTTGTGGGTTAACCTAGAGCATAGCTTATTAATAAAGTATTATCAGGTCCGGAATAACCTAAATCCTTCAAAGGGGTCGGACTGAACATTGCCTATCGTGGCTGTAGAGGGTGACCTGTGAATGGCAATCCCTTCTGCAACAGGCACACATTTGGCCGGAGTTCGGCCGATGTATTTTATTCCTTCCAACGGGCTCTCTTTTCTACCATCTGGTCTATTTCTATAGTCCTCTCCTATTTCCCCGCCATTCTTGGTTGCTTGTCTCCAGGCGCTCCCATCAACAGGAACAACATCCCACATGTTGACACCGATCCTGGTCAAATTGAGGTCTCGCTTGCAGGCGCCTTTGTCCCACAACCGTGAGTGATCCATTGGCTCATGCCAATAGCAAACTCACCAAAAGGTCTTTGTGGATGCCGCCATCATCCATTCATACCCAACACCTCAACTATCAGCAGAAGGACCACAGTGGTTGAGGATGAAGACCCAACCCCAACTTCTCAGGATTTCAAGTGGACAATAAATGCAGCTTCGCTAACAATGCTTAGCAAACTCAGTAAACAAATTAAAAGGAGAAGCCAGAGAGAGACTAATTCACAGGCCAGCATGTTTTTAAAGATTTATACTTTACATCCCCATGGTTTCTCTAATTGCCGGAACAATGGAGAAGCATTAAGCAACTGAAGTCATCCGCACAATTCCTTAATCTGGGGCCACATCTCCATGGCAACCATACTCCTAGAACAATGAGGAAGGAAAATTAATGAACTCCTGTAGCACTTCAACAATGGATCGCCACTTTACCGGATCTTGCAGTGCCTCGTAATAGTTTATTATTGCTGCAGATTTACAGTTAAAAAGGTATTTCTGGGCCATTATTTATCCTTGAAGTTTTAGTATATTGCATAGACTGAGCAACGGGCAGTCCCAGAGATGAAACACGAGAATGAAAGTAGAATCACAGCAGAAGTCGGAAGGCGTATAGGGAGGTGGTGGCATAGTGGTATTGTCACTGGACTAGTGATCAGAGACCCAGGGTGATGCTCTGTGGGACTGGGGTTCAAATCCCGCCACAGGAGGTAGTAGAATTCCATTGAAACAAAAAATAGAATTAATGAAGACCATGAAACCATTGTTATTGAAAGCCCATCTGGTTCACTAATGTCCGGGAAGGAAGGAAATCTACATCCTTACCTGCAAGTGATTCCGGAATCCAGACTCCCCAGAATTCTCCTTCCATTGGGATTTCCTCTTCCCACTGGCAGTGCACCCCCGCTTGTGGGTTTCCCGGGGTGTGGGTTCGCTTCAATGGGAAACCCCTCTTACAAGCGGCAGGAAGGGAAAATCCTGCCGCCGGGAAACGCCACGTCTCCGCGGAAACGCGGCTGGGGGCCCGGAGAATGGAGCCCAAGGCCATTAAAACGCCGCAAAGGAATGAAAGCCGACGGAACACCTGGCATCGTCCAAGGCACCAGAAACGACAATGGCAAACTCTAACACCTAGTCAAGCCCGACGTAGTCATAGGCAGGGAATAATACGTTAGCAGAGAATGTGGCAGTCACAACCAACACGCTATCGCTGGGTACAATAATAATTGTTTATTGTCACAAGTAGGCTTCAATTAAGTTACTGTGAAAAGCCCCTAGTCGCCACATTCCGGCACCTGTTCGGGGAGGCTGGTGCGGGAATTGAACATGCACTGCTGGCATTGTTCTGCATTCCAAGCCAGCTGTTTAGCCCATTGTGCTAAACCAGCCCCTATGTCCTGTTGGGGTTGGATGGTGGCACAATAGTTTACATAGGTGGGCGGGAGTTGATCTGGGCGTCCTCAAAGTCATTTACCAGCTGTCCTAGCCCTTCGAGGTGGTGAAGGTCACGAGTTTGGAAGCTGTTGTCGACGGATGCTTGCCGATTTGCTTGACCTGGCACACCACTCATAATAGACTCGTGAATCATCCATAACAAGTTACACGTTCTTTTAACATGAAAAGGAAGAGGAACGACTGAGTGCTGTGGCAGGAGCTGGCCAAAAACATTATAGAAGATAAACTCTCAAGAGGATTTTGTAAGAGGGGACAATAATTGCAAAGTGAAAAGATTTAATGAGTCACCACAGAATAGGACCGAGTGTCCCTGTTAGAGGAAATATCTCACAGAGAAATTTCCTAAGGTACTTCATCCACTCATTAATTTTCTTGCCTCTTTTTTGCCGCTTCCAGGGGGGCTGTGGTGATGGGAAAAGGTGGAAGCAGGGAACAAAATATTTAGTCATGATTCCAGGATTTGCGGCTTGATTAACCAGCTAATATTCCCCTCCGTGTCAATTTTGCTTGTTGTGGAGCAAGGCACAAGGATAAGGTAGCGGTTACAGAAAAAATGCAGAGCACAAAAGGCCCTTCGGCCCATCAAGCCAGCACCGACACATGAAAACGTGGCATGGCAGCACAGTGGTTAGCACTGTTGCTTCACAGCACCAGGGACCTGGGTTCGATTCCCTGCTTGGTCGCAGTCTGTGCTGAGTCTGCACGTTCTCCCCGTGTCTGCGTGGTGTTATGGGCCAGGGTTTAGAGAACCCCAAAGTGTATCATGGAGTTCACCTGACCCACAGCTTTTAATAGATTGTGGTATGGGGAGCACACGGCCCACTCTACAGGTGTGGTACAGCAGCAATGGAAAAGTTTCTTTTAAAGTAAAACAATGTTTATTCTATGAACTCAAGTTAACCTTTTTAAAACATACAGTGAACATCTTGGCAACCATTAATTCAAATACAACGCCCAAAGAATACAACACTATGTAATCCTTAAACTGTCCTTTTAACATCCAGAAGACTTAAAAAAAAACCTTTAACAGAAGCACATCAGGTTAAAGTCACTACTGAGAGCAGTTATTAGTTTTTAATCACCAAAGGATCGATTTACAGTGTTTAGATTATAGATAGAGAGACTAATATCCCTTCTGGCTGTGACTGCAGCTATCCAGCGCTGAAAACAAAACTACAACACACCCTGCAGCAAACAGCCAAAAACAAAAGTAAAAAGCTGACAGACAGCCCAGCTCCACCCAGACTCTGACATCACTGATAAGCACCCATTCCTTAAAGGTACATTTCTTAAACACCCATTTCTTAAAGGCACTCTGACATGACAGTGGGTTTCACCCAGGTGCTCCGGTTCCCTCCCACAGTCCAAAGACATGCAGGTTAGGTGGTTTGGCCATGATAAATTGCCCTGAGTGACCAAAAAAAAGGTTAGGAGGGGTTATTGGGCTACGGGGATAGGGTGTAAGTGGGTCGGTGCAGGTCAAATGAATTAAACGAAATGAAAATCGCTTATTGTCACGAGTAGGCCTCAATGAAGTTACTGTGAAAAGCCCCTAGTCGCCACATTCCGCCACCTGTTCGGGGAGGCTGTTACGGGAATGGCCTCCTTCTGCATTGCCTGTTCTATGGTGCTGGCCTTTCACAAATTTGCCTCCCTCTTATTCTCACGCTATCCCCCCCTCTCCCCTCCCCCCCTCCACTCACCCCCCATGAAACCTCCGTCATTCTCCACAAGCCATGCATGGGTAGCCCTGCCATCATACTAATTAGCGGTAGCATGAGATTGTCATGCCACCGACATTGGAAGTGATGGGTTAATCCCACACTGCTTCTGTTTTCCATCACATTTAATCTTGCCTTTTTCGAGTTAGCAGTCTGCGTCGGGGTGACTTTCCTGGAGGTATTGAAAATGTTACACTAACTCAATCCTGACAAATAAGGTCAATTGCTAATGGGCTTCGGGGCAACTGGTAGGGTGGACCCATGAGATTCTTAGACCACTGTTTTATCTCATTTAATATTTATAAGAGCATTGTACTGTGATCTTCTGAAATAGCCTATGGTGATTTCAATCTCGACGGCGCCTCGAGGTACAGGAGTCATTGTAGTTCCACATAAGGATGATAAAACTTTGTTTGAATGACCAATGCACTTTTCATTCGAACTTGCAGCAAATGTAACAAAAAGGCAATGAGGCAGAATCACAGTTAGAATCTATTATAAATCAGCGCTTCCCACCCATGAGCTCAAACCGTTAGGGACCCTGCTATCTCCTATAGAATACGCTTGGTAACTATAGCAATAGCTGGAGCCATTCAATCAGAATATGAGACCAGGAGCCTGACAGTAATGTTTCAAGGAAAATCCCTCAAAGAATCAGTGTGAAATTTCCTTGTCCACCATTTTTAGTGTTAACCCATTTAAGATAAACTGCTTAATTATTAAAGTAACGGGCCAAAGAATTCCGGCGGGGTGTTAAGCATTTTTGTGCTGTCATCGTCAACAATAAATTCTATAGTGGGCAAGTGGTATTTTCACTGGATTAGTAATCCAGAGACCAGGGGTAACCTCGATTCGAAACCCAGGCCCCCCACCGGGTCGGAGAATCGCCCGGGGCCGGCGTCAATCCCGCCCCCGCTGAGTCCCGAATTCTCCGCCACCCGGGATCCGGCGGGGGCGGGAAGTCGCGCCGCGCCGGTCAGCGGGGCCCCCCCCCCACGGCGATTCTCCGGCCCATGATGGGCCGAAGTCCTGCCGCTGACAAGCCTCTCCCGCCGGCGTGGATTAAACCACCTACCTTACCGATGGGATTGGCGGCACGGGCGGGCGCCAGGGTCCTGGGGGGGGGGGGGGGGGGGGGGGGGGTTGTGCGGGGCGATCTGACCCCGAGAGGGGTGTCGCCACAGTGGCCTGGCCCACGATCAGGACTCACTGATTGGTGGGAGGGCCTGTGCCGTGGGGGTACTTGTTTACTTCTGCCTTCGCCATGGTCTTCACCATGGCGGAGGCGGAAGAGACCCCCACCCCCTGTGCATGCGCCGGTATGACGTCAGCAGCCGCTGACGCTCTGGCGCATGCGTGGACCTACACCCCGTCTTTCGGCCGCGGCTGGTGTGGCGCCAAAGGCCATTCATGCCAGCCGGCGGAGCGGTAACCACTCCGCCGCTGGCCTAGGCCCTCAGTATGAGGGCTTGGCCCCTAAAGGTGCGAAGACTTCAGCACCTTTGGGGCGGCCCGATGCCGGAGTGGTTCCCGCCACTCCAACACGCCTGGACCCCCCGCCCCGCCGGGTAGGGGAGAATCCTGGCCCATGAAACCATTGTCAATTGTCACAAAAAATCCATCTGGTTCCCTGATGTCTCTTTAAGGAAGGAAATCGGCCTTCCTTACCTGGTCTGGCCTACAAGTGACTCCAGATGCATAGAAAATGTGGCTGACTCTTAAATGCCCTCTGAAATGGCCGAGCAAGCCATTCGATTCAAGGGCAATGAGTGATGGCAATAAATGCTGACCCAATCAGCGACGACCACATCCCGTAAACTAATTTTTAAAAAAGTGTTTATCCAATTCCTGTCCCAAAGTTGAATCTCTTCCCCAGACCATAGCAACTCGCTTCATAATAAAGTGTCTCCTGAAACATCGTGAGCAGGTTAATTGAGGTGCGGGGCAAAAATCCTTTCAGTAGAAGGTGGGTAAGTGCATACGGCTGTGTTACAGAGTGGTCAATATAACACACCCTCTCCTGGTTCTATGCCCTAAGACAGTGTTTTTTAAACTTTTCTTTCCCGGGACCTACTTTTACCAACCAGCCAACCTTTGCGATCCACGCCGGCCACCTTTTTGACCCATGCCGGCTGACACACCATTTTCGCTAGCATTTAATGCGACAGGTGAGTCTGCTTGGCCCCCACGCTCTCACTTGCTTTGTCATTCAATGTTAGATTTCTGCTAAGGCCTTCAGTTGGTGTGTTAAGTTCTCGCTGCATTCTTTGAAAAAAAATCAAGAGGTTTGTCATCGGACTCGCCATGCTTAGTCTTCAAATGCCTTTGACGTTTTGAGCGTTTTAATCTGTCATTTGCCTGTACTTCCCTTCATATAACTCACTTGGGCTTTGCATCCTGATTTGCATTGGCAAAGTTAATAATGTCATACCACAAGAAATCATCTTTATACTGTTTTGTTCCCATGAGTTGTTCAGCAGAGACCCTGGAGCTGTGGTTACAGCTCACACCAGCTTTGTCCTGTCGTGGACTCTCCTGAGAGGCTCTCTCCAGCAGATTCAATTGTGAGATCCTAGCCTGTTTGTGTCACTGGGCTGGGAATCCAGAGACCCAGAGTAATACTCTGGGGACCCAAGTTCAAATCCCACCACTGCAGATGGTGAAATTTGAATTCAGTAGAAGTCTGGAACTAAAAGTCGAACGATGACCATGAAACCGTTGTCAATTGTCATAAAATCCCATCTAGTTCACTGATGCCCTTTAGGGAAGGTAATCTGCCGTCTTTACCTGGTCTGGCCGATGTGTGACTCCAGGCCCACAGCAACATGGGTGACTCTTAAATGAATGTATGAAAATCGCTTATTGTCACAAGAAGGCTTCAAATGAAATTACTGTGGAAAGCCCCTAGTCGCCACATTCCGGCGCCTGTTCGGGGAGGCTGTTGCGGGAATCGAACCGTGCTGCTGGCCTGTCTTGGTTTGCTTTCAAAGTCAGCGATTTAGCCCTGTGCTAAACAGCCCCAGTGCCCACAGGGATGGGCAATCCCCAATGCCCACAGGGATGGGCAATAAACGCTGGCACAGTCAGCGACCCCCACATCACATTGGAAAATAAAAGAAAACAAGTGGGCTGCTTTGTCCTGGATGGTGTTGAGCTTCTTGAGTAGTTGTTGGAACTGCGCTCATCCAAGCAAGTGGAGAGTATTCCATTACACTCCTGACTTGTGCCTTGTAGATGGCAGACAGGCTTTGCAGGGTCAGGAAGTGAGTTACTCGCCGTGTGATTCCTAGCCTTTGCCTGCATTGGTAGTTGGGCCACGAGAAGCAACACCGAGAAGAGCAAGAAGGCTGTTTTGATTTTCTAATAGTATCCTGGGATCTTCCTGTGCCAACCTTCATTATTTTTGCACTCCCTCAGTCCCGCACTATCGACCTAGATTACCTGCTCAAGTGCGGGAATACATCTTGAACATCCTCCATATCATGTGGTTGACAAGTGCACTTACCATCTCAAATGATTCCTTTTTTTGTCAATCAAATTGCTGCAGTTATTACCTGCATGGAGTGAATTGATTGCAAGACGTTTGATGTGAAAGAGAAATTCTAAATGGAATTTACACGGCTGCATGGTGGTGCAGTGGTTAGCACTGCTGCCTCGCCGCGCCAAGGACCCGGGTTCGAACCCGGCCCCGGGTCACTGTCCGTGTTGAGTTTGCACGTTCTCCCCGTGTCTGCGTGGGTCTCACCCTCACAATCCAACAATGTGCAGGTTTGGTGGATTGGCCACGCTAAATTGTCCCTCCAGGTAATTGTCCACACGTTCATTGTTCTCCATCCCGCTCTGCAGCGTTTCCTGCAGGTGTGTGCGTCCTCCTTTTTGCCATCTCAGCAATCAATGGATTCCACGCCTGCGACAGCTTGGAGATTAGAGCCCGTGAATGGAGTGCGTTCAACAGATACCGTGAGATAGGACACACGGGGACATTGTCGAGTTAGTAATTTTGGGCCGAGCAGTGGGAAAATGCGCAATGTGGCAGTCAAAGATAACAACACTCATCTATGATTAAAGAGATGCGTTTGTCGACCTGCTTTAAATTAATTCACAGTTTTACCACGTGAGAGGGATGGAAACCTATTTACATACTGGCTGTAAATTTGCAACTTTCTGCAGATTTCTGCACTTGACTTCAATTTCAAATTGCATCATGTAACAAATTGATTTTTTTTTTGCTTTCAAACATACTTACCTTGAAAGTTAGACACTAGGTCGAATTTACAGTGGGCAAACAAGGCATTCAGCTCCACCCAAGTCACATTTTGCTCTGTCTACAACATCTCTCTATCCCTTTCTCCCTCATGCACTCATCTAGCGTCTCCTGGTTTGCATCTACGATATTCAGCTCAACTAACCCCTTCTCCTCCCACATTTTAGCCCCTCTCGAAAATGTTTCTCCTGAATTCCTTGTGGGATTTCTTGTTAACTATCTATACATGTCATGGCCCCAGATTTTCCTCTCCGCCAGCAGTTGGAACGCCTTCTCCTCGACACTTACAGCGTTCAAGCCTTTAGAAGATCTCTCTCAAGGCAACCCTCCGGTTTTTCTTTTCGAGAGAAGAAACTCCCCGCTGAGTCGCTCTTTCCCAATTTGTATTATCCCGCAGTTCTGTTATAATTCGAATAAACCTGACCTGAAGCATTTGCAAGATCTTAGCTCCTAACCACTTATTTTGGGAGATTTATTCATAGAATTCATAGATTCAGAGAACCCCTATAGTGTAGAAGGAGGCCATTCATCCCATTGAGTTGGCTCCGACCCTCTGAAAGAGCACCTTACCTAGGCCCAATCCCCACCCCACAGAGGCCCAATCCGCCACCCTGTCCCCGTAACCCCACTTAGGGGCAATTTAGCATGGCCAATCCACCTAACCTGCACATCTTTGACACATTCTTAGAATATTCATGAGGAAAATTAGAATTAGAATTTACAATGCAGAAGGAGGCCATTCGGCCCATCGAGTCTGCCCCGGCTCTTGGAAAGAGCAGCCTACCCAAGGTCAACACCTCCACCCTAACCCCGTAACCCAGCAACCCCACCCAACACTAAGGGCAATTTTGGACACTAAGGGCAATTTATCATGGCCAATCCACCTAACCTGCACATCTTTGGACTGTGGGAGGAAACCGGAGCACCCGGAGGAAACCCACGCACACAAAGGGAGGATATGCAGACTCCGCAAAGACAGTGACCCAAGCCAGAATCGAACCTGGGACCCTGGAGCTGTGAAGCACTTGTGCTATCTACAATGCTACCATGCTGCCCTTAAAAAGCTCATTAGATGCTATATTCTGTGCTTCTCAGACACCTGGGCAAGATGTAAAGATCTGTGGAAGAAAATAGAGGGATTTAACATGTGGACAATGGGACTTATGGCTAAAAACTCCATATAAAGTAAATGTAAAGTTGCCGTAGTCTCAGATGAACCATAGGCTGCTTCCCCCTTTGAGGGGGGAGAGCTGATTAGTGGTGATTTAACCTGAGGGGTCACCACACCTCAGGTGAGGGGCAAGGTTGAGAAGGCGGGGCCTTCATGAATAACCTCAGCCGGTACGGGAATTGAACCCACACTGCTGGCCTCACTTTGTATCAGGAATCATCTGTCCAGCCAACTGAGAAAAATTGCATATACAGAGAAGAGGGCAGCACGGTAGCACAAGTGACTAGCACTGTGGCTTCACAGCTCCAGGGTCCCAGGTTCGAGTCCCCACCGGGACACTGTCTGTGCGGAGTCTGCATGTTCTCCCCGTGTCTGCGTGGGTTTCCTCCGGGTGCTCCGGTTTCCTCCCACAGTCCAATGACGTGCAGGTTAGGTGGATTGGCCGTGCTAAATTGCCCTTAGTGTCCAAAAAGGTTAGGAGGGGTTATTGGATTATGGGGATAGGGTGGAAGTGAGGGCCTAAGTGGGTTGGTGCAGACTCGATGGGCCGAATGGCCTCCTCTCCAGTGCATGTTCTATGTTCTAAGATGAATGAGGAGATGCTTGATATTGAGAGGCCACGAAGAACCGCACACAGTCAGGTTCAGGAAATTAAATGTCAATACTTCAGTCATTCGATCAAAGCTGAAAAACTCCAGAGATCTCTTCAGGAGAGCAAGGTGGAGGGAACAGAAAGAAGAGTTGACCTAGGTAGAGGGGTTGGATGTTGGGTGTTACCGCGCTACAGTGGACGTGTGAGGAAGAGCCAGGACAGATTAGTGTGATGCACCATGACATCAGATGTCGTGTTTGGAGTAGCTACATGCAGCAGCAGAAGTTCACAGGATAAAAATGAAGTTGGCAAGACCCCAGAAAGATTACAATTTTGTTTCTTTTTGGCTTAACCGAGTGGTTCGATTACGTCTGAAGGCTTTGATGAGCTGCATAGTCCGCGCCTGGATTCACGAAATCAAGGGTTGTATTATCCGGCCCTTCCTGCGAATGGAATCATCCAGCCCAGTCCATAGCGACAGCCCCCCCACCCCCCCCCCCCCCCTCCTCCCCTCATGGTGGGCTGCCCGGCAGTGGAGGGTCTGAGCCACTCAAAAATGCCGGCGACATCGGCAGGACCGGAAGATCTCGCTGGCGGCCAAAGACGTGCCAGCGGAAAACATGCCACGGGGGAAGGGTGAGTGCTGGAAGACCCCGCCCTAGGTCACAGGCCAGCCGTATTGAATGGCGAAATGGCTTGGATGGTTGAGTTAGACGTAAAGGTTAGATTGGGCAGCCACGTTTCTGGAGGACATTAGTGAAGCAGCTGGTCTTCCCACAATAGTTTTCACGAATGTTTGGACTATTATCAGAGAAATCTAACATTTAAAAAAAAATTTAGAGCGTCCAATTCATTTTTTCCAATTAAGGGGCAATTTAGCGTGGCCAATCCACCGACCCTGCACATCTTTTGGGTTGTGTTTTAGAACAGTACAGCACAGAACAGGCCCTTCGGCCCTCAATGTTGTGCCGAGCAATGATCACTCTACTCAAACCCACGTATCCACCCTATACCCGTAACCCAACAACCCCTCAACCTTACTTTTTAGGACACTACGGTCAATTTAGCATGGCCAATCCACCTAACCCGTACATCTTTGGACTGTGGGAGGAAACCGGAGCACCCGGAGGAAACCCACGCACACATGGGGAGGACGTGCAGACTCCGCACAGACAGTGACCCAGCCGGGAATCGAACCTGGGACCCTGGAGCTGTGAAGCATTTATGCTAACCACCATGCTACCGTGCTGCCCTTGTGGGGGGTGAAACCCACGCAAACACGGGGAGAATGTGCAAACTCCACATGGACAGTGACCCAGAGCCGGGATCGAACCTGGGACCTCGGCGTCGTGAGACAGCAGTTTGAAGGGGTGAAACGGTCAGCGCAAAGGCAAATGCTATGGTCAATTTACACACAGCAAGATCCCGCAAACAGTGTTTGGATGATTGGCCGATTCATCTGTTTCAGGAGTTATGGTTCAGGATAACTCTCTTGGGGAATAACTAATTCAGGACAGAATAATGGGTGACTTTTTTTTCCCTTTGTTGTTCAATGGGACAGCATTTGTTGCCCATCCCTAATTTCCCTTGAACTGAGTGGTTTGCTCAGCCATTCCAGAAGAACAGTAAAGAGTCAATCATGTTGCTGTGGGATATTGAGCCATGTGTAGGCCAGACCAGGTAAGGGCCAGATCTTCCCTGAAGGACATTAATGAACCAGATGTCTTTTTGCGACAGTCAATGATAGTTTCATGGTCACCATTACTGAAAACTAACTTTCAACTTCCGATTTATTAACTCATTTCAAATTCCACCAGCTGCCATTGTGGGAGTTGAACCCATGTCCCCAGAACTTGGGGTAATTAAGCCATCGAACCAATGAACCCTGACAGTGCATAAGGAGGCCATTCAGACCATCGGGTCTGCACCGACCCTCTGGAAAAGCAATCTGTCCAGGCCGTCTCCTGCTCCCATCCCTCTAACCCCACCTAACCTATACATCCTTGGAAATTATAGGGCAATTCATCATGGCCAATCCTCCTAAACTGCACATCTTTGCACTGTGTGAGGAAACCCGCCCAGACACGGGGAGAAAGGGCAAACTCCACACAGACAGTCACCCAAGGCCGGAACCGAACCTGACGCTGTGAGGCAGCAGTGCTAACCACTGTGGCACCAGAACCCAGAGACATTACCACTGCTCCAGTGCCTCCCCTATAATACAAAGATGGCTGAGGGAATGATCTTATCAAGATCTTTTTTTCATTATGAAGGTCTTTGAGAGGGTAAATGGAGAGAAGATGTCCTGAATTCTCCGCCATCGTGATTCTCTGTTCCCGACGCAACGCACTCCCACCCACGGATTTCCCGGCGGCGTGGGGTGGCATCAATGGGAGAGCCCATTGGCAAGCGGCAGGAAGAGAGAATCCCGCCACCAGTGAATGGCGCGTCTTAGAGAAACACGCGGCTGGGGGGGGCAGGAGAATGCAGCCCGATTTTACCACTTGTGGGCGGGACCATGCTAAGAGTTACAAATATAAAACGGTCGCCAATAAATCCCATTAGCAATTCAGGAGTCAGTTTCCCCAACAGCCATTGGTGAGACTGTAGCTTTTTTTCTGAGTAGTTGATAGGAATAATTTGGATGCATTTACCATGAAGCTCGTGAGTGCAAGAGGGAGATAGATGTAAGGCTTTGTGATCGGGTTAGATGTGGAGAAGGAGGAGGACTGTGTGGAGCATGAACATTGATATAGATCAGTTGGGCTGAATGTCTTTCTATGTTGTAAATTCGATGAGACACTATGTACTGATGTTCTCAATTGCTGGTTTCTGGGTAGAAGTAGCAATTATTTCTCCTCGAAGCCTGGAGGATTGTCTCACATAGTTCGCTTCATCAGGAATTACGTTTTCCATTCTTTGCATTTGATCAAAATTGTACGCAAGGTGTAACATTTCAGTCAGTTTGTAATTGCCTGGTGGAATATCTAAATACTCATTGGGATAATCATTCTAAAGACACTCTGTACAGAGTTTTTGAAATAGTCTATTATAGCAGTTCAATGAAGTAGCAAAGGCAAAAATGATTGGGTTTAAGTCGCAATATCTCTCGTCTTCCAAATTTTGTAACGCAGTCACGTACAAACCAGCAGAATTATGTAGCTTCATGAAAGGTGTGATTTTAGAGAATGTAATTTTATTAGTGCCGTTTTAATTATTCGCAGATTCCCTGCAGTGCAGAAGGAGGCCATTTGGCCCATCGAGTCTGCACCGACCCTCTGAATGAGCACCCTACCAAGGTCCACCTCACTGCCTAAACCCCGTACGTTGATCATGAGATCTCCCGGCTTCTACAGGCCGAAACGCACTGCCTTTCGGGCGCAATATGACCGGTAGACCTCGCCCTATGTAATGCAATTTTATGTAATAATTCATAAGGACAAAGGATTGTGAAATATCAAAAGATCTAGGTCCCTTTAATTAAGCTACTGTCTGACCAATGGCTGTTGAGGAAACTGACTCCTGAATTGCTAATGGGATTTATTGGCGACCGTTTTATATTTATGACTCTTAGCATGGTCCCGCCCACAAGTGGAAAAATCGGGCTGGATTCTCCCTCCCCCCCCCCCCCCCCCAAAGCCGCGTGTTTCTCTAAGACGTGCCATTCACTGGCGGCGGGATTCTCTCTTCCTGCCGCTTGTCAATGGGCTTTCCCATTGATGCCACCACACGCCGCCGGGAAATCCGTGGGCGGGAGTGCGCTGCGTCGGGAACAGAGAATCACGATGGCGGAGAATTCAGGACATCTTCTCCCCATTCAAAGCCCTTCATAATGAAAAAAAGATCTTGATAAGATCATTCCCTCAGCCATCTTTGTATTGTAGGGGAGACAGTGGAGCAGTGGTAATATCACCCTGATGGTTAATTGTCCAACATGGAAGGAGTTGCTGGTGAATGATAGAGTCAGTCTCCAGACGGATACCACAGTTTGTTTTATGTCAGTCTTTGCTTTTATTTTTCTACCTTCTGAAAGATCCCAACTACACCCCCCCCCCCCCCACCCCGCCCCACTATCCTCATTCCCTCACCCCACCCTTTAATCTGTTCCAAGAAACAGTTTTTATTCGAACATTTTCAGCCAGGGTGCTCAAGATGCCCAACATGGCCGATCATAGATCTGACTTAGTCTTATCACAGATGCTTGTATCCTCATCGTAGCGCGATGCAGTGGGTAAAACACTGAATTCGCAGCCGTGAGGCCAGTGTTTAAATTCACCTCAGACAAATGTGTAGAACTATCCTTTGGCCTTCTGACTGAAACAGTTCTACTTTGAAAGGAGTTTGGATAGTCTCCTATTAAACACAGTAAGAAGCCTAACAACACCCGGCATCTCCACGTTAAACACAGATTCGCAAAACAACACTGATCCAAATTCAGGCGCCAATGGGTGGGATTTTCTCACAAGGGAACAAAGTCCCCGAGCCAGCGCGTTTAGCCGCGTGTTTCCCGGCTAAATAGCCCTGTTTTTTCACAGTGGAGAGTTCAGCTCGCTGAAACTCCCTGTTTTAGCCATTTAAAAGTGGTGTCCCGATCGGCAAGGCCCTCGAAAAAATACCCGTCCTCCCCCCAGCCCTAGCACAATATGGGAGGGTCCCCAACCCCCCCACCTGCACCCTCGCCGGGTGTACATGAAGGATCTGACTGGGAGGGCCCTTCTCACCACCAGCCAAGCTAGGTCTTGGTGCTTGTTTGACAGTTCTGGTGATGAGGCGTTCTGCCAGATGACTCTGACAGTCGGCTCAGGGAACCATCCAATGTCCTCCACAGTCTCCTTTTCCCTGAGGGCCTCGAGGACATTACGTGCAGACCACTGCTTCATTGCCTTGTGGTCAAAGGTGTTTTTCTGAATAAATTTTTCCACGAGGGACAGGTGGTATGGCACGGTCCAACTACATGGAGCGTTCCGCAGCAATGAGGCCAGACCCATCCTTCGTAACACCGGGGACAGGTAGAACCTCAGTATGTAGTGACACTTGGTGTTTGCATACGGGGGGTCCACGCATAGCTTGATGCAGCTGCACACAAAGGTGGCCATCAGGATGAATGAGACATTGGGTCGGCCCCCACGAGCGCCGTTATGTCTGATCCCCGTTTGTTGGGACCAGTGCTGAATGATGCTCGCTCAAAGTCTCCATGGTGAAGGGATTGAATCTGCACATTAGAGTGAGACTTACTGCTCTAATATGCAGATTTGCCAAAAAGCGATCCCGCCCATTGTGGGCGGGATTCACCTCACAATGTTACGAGCCGGGTAGATCCGAGTAGAGCTACTTTTCAAGCGGAGTATGGTCGTAGGATCACGCCCAATCTTTCTCCAATGTGAAGCCAATTATACTAAAATGTGTGCATTTGCTCTCCTGGAAGATTGGATTCAGCAGCCAGTCGCAACAATTTGAAACCTATATCTTTCACCGATGATCATCCCATTTGATTGATCAAATGTGGCATCACAAATCATAAAGTTACTGTATTCTACTCAGAGAAGTCTTTGTACCTCCCTTTCCTCTCTGAATGGTTTTAGCTCCCCAAAAACCACCAATGGTCCTTTACACAGACTGAGTATTATGCTGATAGAGAGAGCAATGAGGACAGATGGTAAGAGGCTTTATAAAGCGTGAAATCCAGCACAGAATGATTGGATCATCTTACCCATTTTTGGACTGTGCAATCGTACGTAAATTTTACATACTCTTACAATAAATGCGAGTTGTAATCTTAGCCTGAACAATTACTCTGATGGCGAAGTGCTCTTCCGTCCTGGGAATCCAAGAAACCTCTGAATAAAAATAATCCCAGGAAAAGTGGAATTGTTGATATCTTTCATTACACACGCGCATTTTGAATCAAATAATTAGCTCTGACCGAAAACGCATTTCACCGCATACATGAATGAATAGAATTGAGACAAAGTCCACTGGTTTAGCTCAGTGGGCTAGACAGCTGGTTTGTGATGCAGAGCAAGACCAGCAGCGCGGGTTCAATTCCAGTCCCAGCTTACCCGAACAGGTGCCGGAATGTGGCGACTAGGGGCTTTTCACAGTAGCTGCATACTTGTGACAATGAAAGCTTATTATTATTAGTCCACTAATTTCTGCTATGATAGTGATTTTTAAGGCTACACAGACTAGTTACTTCAATGATTGAGTACCCTGCTGATTATTTCTTCGCCGTGGATTCTTCATTGCCACGTTAACACCCTGGCGTGCAAGGTGTTGAACTCTGAGTTAGTTCGTAAATGGGTATGATTAACATTCACTTTCTTCCAATTATGCTTCCTGTCAGTTCCCCGGCAATTTAACTGAAAGCTGAAGAGAAAGAGAGCCCTTTGATGACGAGCCTTGCATGTCCCTGCACAAAACCGCAGTTGCTGTCTCCGAATCTGTTTATAGGGCTGTGTCACACTGGTTGGCGGGGCGAGATCTCCGTGAGCTCAATAACTTTATGAATTATGATGCCACATTTGATCAATCAAATGGGATGATCATCAGTGAAAGATATAGGTTTCAAATTGCTGTGACCGGCTGCTGAAATCTAATCTTCCAGTAGAGCAAATGCACACATTTTAATGTAATTGGCTGCATATTTTGTTGCTTAGCAACCGGGAGACGCGGCCTCGGTGCCTGCATCTTCAATTTTTTTTTTAATTAACTGGGAACTCACAAGTGACGGCGATGCATTGTGATTTTTTTTAATAGCTTCCTTGAAGGAGAAGTTTTTACATTGAAAACGGTTGGCTGCTTTTTCTTTCCGCCGATTAGGACACTGGGTATTGGGGAAAATAGGCTGGAACTCTTCTTTCATCTTCCTAACTTGGGTTTGAATTTTATTTAAGGTGGTGAGCGAAAATCTCTACTCACTGATGATTTTAATACCCATGGGTCTGAGGAGGTTTGAAAGGTGCTGTGAGCCTGCCCTCTAACATAATCTGGTTGATTTGCTGTGAGAGGGAAAGTGTCTCTGGCCAGATTTTTGTGGAGGCCATGGGGATCTCGGCTGCCAGTCCGGGGGGCGGGCAACGGGACCCCACTCTTTCTCGTACCAGCCGTACCAGCCTCCCCGGACAGGCGCCGGAATGTGGCGACTAGGGGCTTTTCACAGTAACTTCATTGACGTTTACTCGTGACAATAAGCGATTTTCATTTTTTCATTTCCAGAAGGCCCACCGCACACAGTTCCAATCAAGGAGCTGACAGGGCAGCTGGGTGGGAGTCAAGGACCCTGGGGGTGGAGGCCCTGCTTCCCCCCCCCCCCCCACCCCCCCTCCCCCACTCCCCGCCCCGAGAGCTGCCAAATCAGAGGCCAGCCGCCCTTCTGTACTCAACAGCGCCACTGGGAGGCAGTGGCTGCCGCGGGATGCTACAGCACCTCTGATTGAAGCTGGGTCCGGTCAGTGACCGGGAGGCGGAGGAGGGGGAAGAGGGTCGCAGAGTGATGGCCGTAGGGAGGGAATCGGCAGGAAGTACAGGGAGGTAGCTTTCAGTGAGCTTTTAATAAGAACACGGGGAGTCCACGCTGAGTAAAATAAGAACAAAGTTTTATTTACATAAACAATATGTACATTATCCAGTAGATCCCTATCCGGTTTCTATTCTGGTCGGTGCTGTACTGGCTGACCTTTTACACATGTGCTTATTAAGATATCCCGTCCCTAGTGGGGGCTCGTACTCTGCAAAGAGCACGGGGAAGTCAAGTATCCCCACCCTGTAGATCCCGTGCGGTACATTACAGAGCTCGTCCCCTTTTCAATGCTAAGTCCCTCAACCAGGGACTAAGTACCTTTGAACCAGGGGGCCTCCCGGGAGCAAGCAAACAAACACATGGTGCGCTCCATACCCACAGCGGGATAAGGCCTATAGGTGGTCATTCATTTCCAGCTTAAGGGCCTCAATTGGTGGCAGGGTGGAAAGGCTGTGCATGGACCTTATTTTACAAAAATGCCACAAACGTGACTCTGAGCTTCTGATGCACCCCAGCATTTAAATTCCTGCCTCGATTCCACTCTGGCCTCGCACTATTCTGATAAAGGTCAACTTAAGCTCAAACAACGGCACCTAATCTTTCAACTGGGCACCTTCATCTGGACTCAGCATTGATTGGAACAATCTCACCCTATTTTGTTTCCTTTTCCTGCTTTTCTTTTATTTCCTTAGCTGACAGGTGTCAGGATCCTGCTATTCACACCTTCTCTAGACGCATCTTTTGTTTCTTTACTTGTCCCACTCCCTTTCGCCTTGCCCAACATTGGTCATTTCATCTCGGGTGACCTTAACTGATCACCGACCTCTGCTTTTGTTCTTTTTCCCACCCTTCCCTCTTCACTTCATCAAACCTACTACATTTCTAATAGCATTTTCTATTACATTTCCAGGGCCGCATTCGCCGCTGGCCGGATTCTTCAGTGCGCTGGCAGCGCACCCACGCCAGGGGATTTCCCGATGGCGTGGGGCTGCCCACGATGGGAAACCCCATTGGCCGGCGGGCGGGACGGAAAATCCCGCTGCCGGTGGAGGTGAACCTTTCTTTTCAGGTCTGAAGGCAGGTTACAGACCTGGAACCTTAACTCTGAGGTGACCCAGGCCGAGAGGTTGAGATCTCTGTCACCCGGATTGAATGTCTGATAGGGGTCTTGTGGCGCAGTGGGTTAGCGGCCCTGCCTCTAAGCCTGATTCGAGCCCCGCCCCAGGACTTAATGGCCAATGAAGGTGCGTTTATAACGCGGCTTCCGGTAAGAGCGGGAGACACTCTTAGTCAGCCACGCTTAATGTGGAGTGCCCCCCCCCCCCCCCCACCCCCCCTCAAGCTATGAGCTCCTGGAGAAAGGCGGGTGAGTGTTCCAGGAATTACTAGCTCTGGAAACAGATAAAGGTTTGCCTTGGCGCTCCATTGATACGGGGAGAGAATTAGGACAATGCCTGACCATTGTGTCAGAGCTGCTTGCGTAAGCATTGAAAAACCATAGAGGAGCTCACCCCATCTCCAGCGCACGCACCGCCCCCACCCACGCCAATGTTCACATGGACGTACATTTCTTGGAGCCTGTTGGTCATGCGGTGGCAAAAATGCGTTGGATTTTCCACCCGTCCGGTTGTATGTTTCGTGGTGGCAGAGGAGAGCCACCATTGGCTGGCGGTGGGATATTCTTGTCCCGGTTTCGTTGTCAACGGATTTTCCCATTGAATGCACCCCACGCCGCCGGGAAACCCGTGCGACCGGAAGGTCCCGCAGGTGTGAATGGCCAGTGCCTTCCAACCAGCTTTCTATTTCCACCCTCCCCGATATATGAGTGCATGCACACAGTCTCTGAAGGTGAGAGAACAAGCTGAGAAGACAGTTCGGAGCATATGGCATCCTTGGCTTTATCAACAGAGAAATGGAATACAAAACCAAGGAAGTGGCACTGCTGCCTCACGGCGCCAGGATCCCGGATCCCATTCCCGGTCTCGGGTGACTGTCTGTGCGGAATCCGCACGTTCACCCCCCCCCCCCCCCCCCCCCCCCCCCCCCCCCACGTGTCTGCGTGGGTTTCCTCCGGGTGCTCAGGTTTCTGAGAAGCACAGAATGTAGCATCTAATGAGCTTTTTAGGTCAGCACGGTAGCATTGTGGATAGCACAATTGCTTCACAGCTCCAGGGTCCCAGGTTCGATTCTGGCTTGGGTCACTGTCTGTGCGGAGTCTGCACGTCCTCCCCGTGTGTGCGTGGGTTTCCTCCAGGTGCTCCGGTTTCCTCCCACAGTCCAAAGATGTGCAGGTTAGGGTGGATTGGCCGTGATAAGTTGCCCCTTTTAGCGTCCAAAAAGGTTAGGTGGGTTACGGAGATCGGGCGGAGGCTTGGGCTTAATTAGGGTGCTCTTTCCAAGGGAACAGGGCCAACACGATGGGCCGAACGGCCGCCTCCCGCGCTGTAAATTCTATGAGGTAACGGTCAGCCTTCACAAATGACGGGTCAGGCCTCGGCTGAGGTATTGGGCCCAATTCTGGGCACTACAGCTCGGGAATGTTGTGAAGGCCTCAGTTTTGATAGAGAGGATCTACTACAATGGGAACAGGGAGGTTGAACTTCAGTTATGTGTGTAATATCCTGAACGGGATACCGGAGTGGGACTGCTTGTCTTCCCCATGCGCCTTGCAGAGTACGAACTCCCCCACTAGGGGCGGGGTATCTCAATTACCCAGTGTAGATAAGATCGGCCAGTAAGGCACCGACCAAAACTGGGCTCGTTTAGCTCACCAGGCTAAATCGCTGGCTTTTAAAGCAGACCAAGGCAGGCCAGCAGCACGGTTCGATTCCCGTACCAGCCTCCCCGGACAGGCGCCGGAATGTGGCGACTAGGGGCTTTTCACAGTAACTTCATTGAAGCCTACTCGTGACAATAAGCGATTTTCATTTTCATTTTCAAAACAGGAACCCAAACGGGATCCAACGGATAGTGTACATATCTTTTGTGTAAATAAAAGTTTGTTTCTTATTTTTCTCGGTGTGGACTCCCCCGTGTCCTTATTAAAGTGTAGGTAGACTGAAGAAACTGGTGCTATTCTCCATGGAGTGGAGAGAGCTAAGGAGAGATTAGATAGAGGCCCTCAGTGATCCTGATCGTGAAAGTAAGTATCCAGTATCAGAAGGCTTGGGAACCAGACGATACAGGTTTAAAATTAACGTGGCAAAAGATCAGAGGTGAAATGAGAATAATTTTTGCACGGTAGGTTGTTATCATGTGCAGTGCACTGTCTGAAAGGGCGACGGAAACAGATTGGATAATAACTTTCCAGCTGGAATCGGTAAAATTCTTGAAGGTAGGGCAGCGCGGTGGCGCAGTGGTTAGCACTGCTGCCTCACGGCGCCAAGGTCCCAGGTTCGAATCCCGGCCCTGGGTCACTGTCCGTGTGGAGTCTGCACTTTCTCCTCGTGGCTTCGTGGGGTTTCACCCCCACAAACCCATGGATGTGCAGGATAGGTGGATTGGCCAGGCTAAATTGCCCCTTAATTGGAAAAAAATAATTGGATACTCTAAATTTTTTTTAAAAATTCTTGAAGAGTAAACATTTGCTGGGCGATGAGGAAAGAGTGATGGAGTGGGGTTAATTGGAAACAGGAACAATGGGCTGAATGGCCTTTTATCATTGCATGATTTTATGATTCTGTTACTATGGATTCTATTCAGCCTGTAGCTAATAATTTTGGGGGGATGAAAACAATGTGTACAAGATTGGTGTCTGCCTTTTACCCTTGTATTCCCTGTTTGCCGGCTCTGCCACTGCTGAAGGAGTTTAATTAATTTCTTTGTGTTGAGAAGCTGATGTTATTTTAATAAAGCGCGCACCTCTCAGGAAATTGAACGCTGCATTAACATTACAATGAACACACTTCAATATTGAGGGAGAATGGAGCAATCCCTAACAGCTTAGCTGTGTAAAGTAATCTACACTAAACGTCTGACTCACTCTCCGAATGTGCATTTAATTCATTTCTTTGAGCCTTTATTCAGGCTTTAGCTGGGAAAGTAGCAAGTAAACAAAAGCAGAATAAAAAATAAGGTGCTTCCTTCAATATACTTAAACCAAGGGCATTAAGTGTGTGTGTCTGTCTGTATTTGTTGAGGCAAAATCTCTGCACTTCTGCAATTCAGGATTTTAAAAATATTCGTTCATCGGATACTGGCTGGGCTGTGGTATTGTGCAAAGCAAATAATGGCATGATGGGAAAACTAGTCAAGCTTCTTGGTACAATTAAATTTAAACTGACTTCGCATAACCCAAGGCACAAATACAAGCAGCCAAGGTCAACTTGACCCGAGAACTGGCTGACTCTAAACTCGGATAAAGCTCATTCATCATAAAACCAGAGCAGTCTAAATATACAGGATAAGCTAAAAATTTGTCTCTCTCGGTACTTAAACAAGTTTGCTCCATTTCTTAAACATGCACCAAAAGACAAGATAATGATATGAGATCCCGAGTCCTCTAAAGGTCAGCAAGGTGACGCCATTTTAATGATTAATACTTATGTTTTACTTTTGATCAAATTCCTGACCAAGCTGTATTCATGTTATCTTGATCCTATAATGTATAAAAATCATCTTATTCTTTTGTGATACTGCAGACTTGGAAGGGAACCAGCAGTTTGTACTTGACTGCCTTCCGACTCCAAGTCTCAGCCATACTGCTAGCAGTTGTAGTTCGTAAATAAAGCCTAGTTTTGCTTACCTAACGAACCTTGTTTGAATCTTTCTATCACAGTCCAGAAGCGGGGGAAATATTGACAACGACAGGGCAAGTATCCATCCCGAATTGCACTTGTTAAGAGTGGCTTTCTAGGCTGTTTAAGAGGGAATTTAAGAGTTAACCGTACTGCTGTGGGGCTACAATCACATGTAGGCCAGACCAGGTAAAGGTGAGTGATTTCCCTCACTGAAAGACATTAGTGAATTTGATGGGTTCCATGATTATCATTCGACTCCTTAATTCCAGCTGCATGATCCTCCCCTTCGCCAGCAGTGCACCCACGCCTGCGGACTTCCCGACGGTGTGAGGTAGCCACAACGGAAAACCCCATTGACCGGCTGAGGGAACGCAGCAGATAACAGGGCTGCAGGACGGAGAATCCTGCCCCAGATTTTTATTGAATTCCAATTTTACCCTGGTGGGAAATGAACCCAGAACCCAAAAGCATTACCCTAGGTCCTCTGGGTTATTGGTCCAGTGTTCCTAAGGAGGAATTTAGCCTGGCCAATCCACCTAACCGGCACATCTTTAGACTGTGGGAGGAAACCGGAGCACCCGGAGGAACCCCACGCAGGAAATCCCCGAACAGGCGTCGGAATGTGGCGACTAGGGGCTTTTCACAGTAACTTCATTGAAGTCTGCTCGCGACAATAAGCGATTTTCATTTCATTTTTCAGACACGGGGAGAAAGTGCAAACTCCACACAGACAGTGACTCAAGCGGGAATCGAACCTATGTCCCTGCTTCTGTGAGGCAGCAGTGCTACCCACTGTGCCGCCGTGGCATCTGGCTCCTGCCCTTGTCCAGACAAACCCATTCATCACAATGTTGTTTCTATGACCAAAATAATGGACTCCATTCAGGTGAGATATCTCCAGCTCCCAGTTTGATGTGTATGTGTCAATATCTGTGTTGCCTCAACTGTTGTTGATGTTGTTTGTGTGATGGCTGTTGTCTGGGGTTATCAGCTCTGATCGTCTCCCAGTTTCTTTAATTGTGCTGTCTAATGGAAATATTGCCTCTTATAAATAAATCTTCATTAGTGCCACAAGTAGGCTTACATTAACACTGCAATTAAGTTACTGTGAAAAGCCCCGAGTCGCCACATTCCGGCGCCTGTTCGGGTACACAGAGGGAGAATTCAGAATGTCCAATTCACCTAATAGCACGTCTTTCGCTATTTGTGGGAGGAAACCGGACCACCCGGAGGAAATGTGCAGACTCCGCACAGACATTGACCGGAGCAGGGAATCGAACCCGTGTCCCTGGTGCTGTGAAGCAACAGTGTTAAACGCTGTGCTACCGTGCAGCCCATTAAAAAAATCTTTGCGAGGATAATGTCCCAGTACCTTTACATTGTATAGACTTGGTTTCGATGTTGACATGCTTTGAAGATTAACCCCTGACAGTACAACCTGCCATCGTGTGTTGAGGTTTGGCCTCGTTAATTTGCAGTGGTTATTTCCATGGATTTGGGGGTGTTATATTTCATAAAAGTCTAGTTTGAAGGGATTATGATCCAACACAGTTTTCCATTCACTCTCAATTTAGAACATCACATTGATTCAAATTAATCCTTGTCAATATGTAGAATTTTGATGCATTTTGTCACTTCTAATGCACTGCACTTATATGGAATTATAGCTTGCAATTTATATCACTTCACACTTCAGTATCATTGACAACTTCAGGAAGTATCTAATCACATGTTTCATGTTCCCTCGTGCTGAATATCAATGAGGAGAACTCTGACTCATTCATTCATTGAGACCATGGGGCAATTCTCCGACCGAGTTACGCCCGGCGCAAATCTGACTATGCCCGGGAGAATTGTGGGATATCCCCGATATGGGATTTGCCATCCCTCTCCAGCTGACATTATTAGGATCACCCCCAGCAAGGACGTGAATCTGATCACAACTAATTGGCATTAATTTTAATCTCGGTCGCACGATTAAAATTGAATGCAGCGGCCTCCCAGTATTCAACTCCTCCTCCCACCCCCTACCCCCCCCCCCCCCCCCCTCCCAGTATCAGGACTGATCCATAAAAGTGGGGAACAGGCACCTTGGACACTGAGGGGGAGCACAATGGAGGCAGCACAGTTGCACAGTGTTTAGCACTTCACAGCACCAAGGTCCCAGGTTCGATTCCTGGCTTGGGTCACTGTCTGTGCGGAGTCTGCACATTCTCCCCGTGTCTGCGTGGGTTTCCTCCAGGTGCTCCGGTTTCCTCCCACAGTCCAAAGATGTGCAGGTTAGGTGGATTAGCCATGATAAATTGCCCTTAGTGTCCAAAAAGGTTAGGTGGGGTTACTGGGTTATGGGGATAGGGTGGAGGTGTGGGCTTAGGTAGGGTGCTCTTTCCAAGGGCTGGTGCAGACTCGATGGGATGAATGGCCTTCTTCTGCACTGTAAATTCTATGTCTGAGAGGATGACTATCATCTCTACACTTACCTCCAGGGTTCTTCAGCGTCGGGGTTGTTTTGGCTGGACTGCAGGGGCTCAGGTCAGGGGTCTTTTCTGGGATGGTGGTCGTGTGACAAGAGTTTGCTCTGTGGCATTTAAAAACACTGAACTTTCTTTCAGCATGTCAATTTCAAAGAGCTCTCAGTTGTCATTGAAAGTCTTCCCTCCGGTGTGTTAGAAACCTTTGATGTCTCTCCCAGCATGACAAGTTCAAAGATCTGTCAGGTGAAGGTAAAAGTCTTCCCACTGATCTGTTGAAATCTCTGAAGTGCTTCTTTCACATTCAATTGCATTGTCCTTTTAACTTGTTCAAGCCTCTGGGCTTGCTGAGAAGCCAAAAAGCTTTGGACTGCATTGTTTACATTCAATTTCATGGTCCACTGCCTTTTACAAGAGAATACCGGCAACTTTCAATGTGGTTGGAGTCGACTGAAATACTATTAAAGATTGGGATGAATGTTGACCAAGACACCAGAACTCCCATCTATCCCTGGCCTTCCATTTTGTTCCACCTGCTCCATCCCCTCTTAAACAATAAAAAATCCATCCCATTTCCCCCTATCTTTAGCTCTGAAAAAGACGCATGTGGACTCGAAGCAATGGCCCAGATTTTCCAGCCATTCCCACTGGCGAGATCCTTTGTTTCTGCCAACGGCAGTTCTCTGTCGCCAGGGAAGGTGCGAACAACAGGAAAACCCATTGACAGCAGAGGGACTGGGAAGTCCCATCACCGGCTAATGGCGGGCCACCTTCGCGGAGGGGGTGGGAATTTCCACCTGCTAACCCTCTCTCTCAACAGAGGCCGTGAGAGCTGCTGAGTTTTCCTCACAGCATTAATGATCTGACCAATGGCCGGATTCTCCCAGGCCTCCGCGGCGGAATAGCGTTTGGCGCGGGGGCGGAGAATTGGCGTCAAACCCGCGATCAGGTCCGATGCCGCTCCCGCGATTCTCTGGTTGCCGGAGAATCACCGCAAATCGAGCGCACGCGGTTGACGTGGCGCCGGTTGGGGGCCATTGAAAAAGGCCTCTGCGACGATTCTCAAAAGTCAACTGGGCGAGTTCCCACCGGCGTGGTTCTCTCATGGTTCCACCCGGCGGGCACTCGGCGTGGCGGCTGCGGATACAGTCTGCGGCCACCCTGGTGGAGGGCGGGAGGATCCTTCGCCCGGGGGGGTGGGGGGGGGTGGGGTGGGGTGGGGGGGCCCCTCCAGGACAGCCAGGGTTCCGATCGGGGGCCACCAATCAGCGAGCGCGCGCGATCTGGGGAGGCCTATGTTGTCGGTGCCGATCCGCAGTGTCCGACTGAGGCCGCCGCCATGCGCGAGCGCAGACCCCCAACCGGAAGTGCAGGGCCCCTTATCAGCCGCCGGAGCTGCGAGGAACATTCCGAGGCCCTGCTGGCCACCTGAAAATCGCAGAATCAACTTGGACTTACTCCAGGTAAGTCCAGAGTGATTCGCGTGTGTTTTTTCGCGGGCGTGGGGACATAGCCCCATTATCGGAGAATCCCGCCCCACATCTGCTCATTGTGGAACCCTGCTGTGCATTTGCCGCTGTATTTACTGCATTACAGCTGTGTCCACAAGCCCATGATAATTCATTGACTGCAAAGCCATTTGGGATGTCCTGAGGTCTGTACACCGGGGGGGGGGGGTTTTCCTGGACGACACACTCTGGGCGGCACGGTAGCACAATGGTTAGCACTGTTGCTTCACAGTGCCAGGGTCCCAGGTTCAATTCGCGGCTTGGGTCACTGTCTGTGCAAAGCCTGCACGTCCTCCCCGTGTCTCCGTGAGTTTCCTCCGGGTGCTCCGGTTTCCTCCCACAAGCCCCGAAAGACGTGTTTGTCAGGTGAATTGGACATTCTGAGTTCTCCCTCTGTGCATCTGAATGTGGCAACCAGGGGCTTTTCATAGTACCATAGTACATTAATGCAGTGTTAATGTAAGCCTACTTATGACAATAAAGATTATTATAATCGAAATGTGTGTTTCAGTTGTCTTGCTAAATTTGCACAGCGAAGATACATAATTTATTGCACGTTGCATTGGAAATCGGGATTTGAATTGCATTTATGAACCACAGCAGTCAGCAGCTATACGGAGAAGGGTCAGTCCTCAGCCTGAGCAGCTACATTTTGAAAGGTTGCTGCATTCTCACAGCAAGAGGTCTCCCACAATCATCCTTTTCGACATGACTACTGATTGCAAATGCTCCGTGCCACTTTGCTTACTTGTGCTGGCGTGCAATATATTCATTCATCACCCATTCTATTACTCCCCAGCAAGTCTGATGCTTCGTGTTAATAATTTGAAGAGGCAGAATTCCTCTTGCAACAAGGTAGCTGCGGGAGTCCATAGCCTTGCAACAAATACTGGTTGATCACTTCTCCCCAGATAAGATGGGACACAGTAGCACAATAGTTAGCTCCGTTGCTTCACAGCTCCAGGGTCCGAGGTTCAATTCCCGGCTTGGGTCACTGTCTGTGCGGAGTCTGCACGTTCTCCCCGTGTCTGCGTGAGTTTCCCCCGGGTGCTCCGGTTTCCTCGAACTGTCCAAAGAAATGAAAAATGAAAATGAAAATCGCTTATTGTCACAAGTAGGCTTCAAATGAAGTTACTGTGAAAAGCCCCTAGTCGCCACATTCCGGCGCCTGTTCGGGGAGGCTGGTACGGGAATTGAACTGTGCTGCTGGCCTGCCTTGGTCTGCTTTAAAAGTCAGCAATTTAGCCCTGTGCTAAATCAGCCCCCAAAATGAAATGAAATGAAACGAAAATCACTTATCGTCACGAGTAGGCTTGAATGAAGTTACTGTGAAAAGCCCCTAGTTGCCACATTCCGGCGCCTGTTCGGGGAGGCTGGTACGGGAATTGAACCGTGCTGCTGGCCTGCTTGGGTCTGCTTTAAAAGCCAGCGATTTAGCCCAGTGTGCTAAACCAGCCCCTAAGATGTGCAGGTTAGGTGGATTGGCCACGCTAAATTGCCCCTTAGTGTCCAAAAAAGTTGGGCAGGGTTGCGGGGAAGGGATGGAGGTGTGGGCTTGGGTGGGCTGCTCTTTCCAAGGGCCGATGCAGACTCAAAGGGCCGGATGGCCTCCTTCCGCACTGTAAATTCTATGATTCTAAGTGGCCGAAGGTATGGGAAGAGTCAGAGGGGCCAGGTGAATGTGCAAGAAGGGTGGAAATTGGAAAGGAAGTCAGTGAAATATTTCAATTCATTGCGAGAGCGGCAGGCGACGCCTAATTCTGAATGGCATTTGAATCACTTGAAAGGGAGGCAAAACATGCATCGTCCAACCATTGCACGCAAGCGAGTCCCAAATGATTCAAATGCCATTCAGAATTAAGACACAGGCAGATGTGCGGCCTCCTATTTAATATATCAACTTTCAAACCGGACACTGAGCTGTTTGACAGGGCACGTCTTGAATTGGGACTTGCTTGAGTACCCGTGTTATCGATGGTAGTTTTGCTGATTTAAATTTAATAAAAACTATGGCATTCATTGTGTTTTCAGTTGCATTCAGTTATTTCACTTTTTGGTGTCAAACCTGCCTCTACGATTGGCGCCTTTGTGACAAAGGCCCCGCCTTCTCACCCTTGCCCCCTCGCCTGAGGTGTGGTGACCCTCAGTTTAAATCACCCCCCCGTCAGCTCTCCCCCCTCAAGCATGTGATCATTGAATAGAATTGTAGAATTTACAGTGCAAAATGAGGCCGTTTGGCCCATCGAGTCTGCACCGGCCCTTGGAAAGAGTACCCAACCTCAGCCCACACCTCGACCCCATCCCCATAACCCAGCAACCCTACCTCACCTTTTTCGGACACTAAGGGGCAATTTAGCACGGCCAATCCACCAGACCTGCACACCTTTGAAAAGTGGGAGGAAACAGGAGGTCCCAGAGGAAACCCACGCAGACATCTAAAGACTTTACCTTTACTTTACTCCCGATAACCAACTTGGATGAACAGAGACCCTCAGTTTCTAAATACTACCCCAGCTTTAGGCTGTAATCAGCACAGTCTACCAACTGTTCTCCCCCCCCCCCCCCCCCTCCCCCCCCCCACCCCCCCCCCCCCCCATTACGGCCAGCAGAGGGCAGCAGAGCAGAGCTACTGATCAGCTGTTCTGGGGAAATTTGCATACGTGCAGTGCGGTCAGCCTAAGTTGAAGGTGAACCTGCGAAGAAGACCCAAGGAGTTTGAGTAAAGGCAAGCAACCAGCAGAGGGCAGCAGAGCAGAGCTACTGATCAGCTGTTCTGGGGAAATTTGCATACGTGCAGTGCGGTCAGCCT
Source organism: Scyliorhinus canicula (assembly GCF_902713615.1). Taxonomy (NCBI): domain Eukaryota; kingdom Metazoa; phylum Chordata; class Chondrichthyes; order Carcharhiniformes; family Scyliorhinidae; genus Scyliorhinus; species Scyliorhinus canicula. The sequence goes on along the minus strand of NC_052169.1, from coordinate 13,614,158 downwards.
AAGTTGAAGGTGAACCTGCGAAGAAGACCCAAGGAGTTTGAGTAAAGGCAAGCAACCAGCAGAGGGCAGCAGAGCAGAGCTACTGATCAGCTGTTCTGGGGAAATTTGCATACGTGCAGTGCGGTCAGCCTAAGTTGAAGGTGGTTTGTGGAGGGGCTGTTGGCAAGTGACAGTTAAACCCGAAACACTTCGTGAGTGTTTCCCACCCTACCTCCTCCTCTAACCAACCCCCCCACCCCACGGTGGTTGGGAAGCGGGAGCAGGGGCCTGTCGTGAAGGTGAGTGAGTGCCTTTAAATTTGCTTACCTTTCAGCGGGATCAGGGTTTGAGGTAATATCAGGTAAGCTCTTCCTTTCTTTTTCTTTTTCTTGTTTTTTTTTAAATCTAGAGGGAATGTCAGGGAAGGCAGTACAATGCTCCTCCTGCAGAATGTTTGAGGTGAGGGACGCCGTCAGTGTCCCTGCTGATTTCATCTGTGGGAAGTGCACCCAACTCCAGCTCCTCAAAAACCGTGTTAGGGACCTGGAGCTTGAGCTGGATGAACTTCGGATCATTCGGGAGGCAGAGGGGGTCATAGATAGGAGCTTCAGGGAAGTAGTTACACCAAAGACTGGAGATAGATGGGTAACTGTAAGAGGGACTGGGAAGAAGCAGTCAGTGCAGGGACCCCCTGCGGTCGTTCCCCTGAGTAACAAGTATACCGTTTTGGATACTTGTGGGGGGGACGACTTACCAGGGGTAAGCCATGGGGTACGGGCCTCTGGCACGGAGTCTGTCCCTGTTGCTCAGAAGGGAAGGGGGGAAAGGAGTAGAACATTAGTAATTGGGGACTCAATAGTCAGGGGCACAGATAGGAGATTTTGTGGGAGCGAGAGAGACTCACGTTTGGTATGTTGCCTCCCAGGTGCAAGGGTACGTGATGTCTCGGATCGTGTTTTCCGGGTCCTTAAGGGGGAGGGGGAGCAGCCCCAAGTCGTAGTCCACATTGGCACTAACGACATAGGTAGGAAAGGGGACAAGGATGTCAGGCAGGCCTTTAGGGAGCTAGGATGGAAGCTCAGAGCGAGAACAAACAGAGTTGTTATCTCTGGGTTGTTGCCCGTGCCACGTGATAGTGAGATGAGGAATAGGGAGAGAGAGCAATTAAACACGTGGCTACAGGGATGGTGCAGGCGGGAGGGATTCAGATTTCTGGATAACTGGGGCTCTTTCTGGGGAAGGTGGGACCTCTATAGACAGGATGGTCTACATCTGAACCTGAGGGGCACGAATATCCTGGGGGGGAGATTTGTTAGTACTCTTTGGGGGGGTTTAAACTAATTCAGCAGGGGCATGGGAACCTGGATTGTAGTTTTGGGGTGCGAGAGATTGAGAGTAGAGAGGTCAGGAGCACAGTTTTGACTTCGCAGGAGGGCGGCAGTGTTCAGGTCTGTGGTTTGAAGTGTGTCTATTTCAATGCCAGGAGTATACGAAATAAGGTAGGGGAACTGGCAGCATGGGTTGGTACCTGGGACTTCGATGTTGTGGCCATTTCAGAGACATGGATAGAGCAGGGACAGGAATGGTTGTTGCAGGTTCCGGGGTTTAGGTGCTTTAGTAAGGTCAGAGAAGGGGGAAAAAGAGGGGGAGGTGTGGCGCTGCTAGTCAAGGACAGTATTACGGTGGTAGAAAGGATGCAAGATGGGGACTCTTCTTCCGAGGTAGTATGGGCTGAGGTTAGAAACAGGAAAGGAGAGGTCACCCTGTTGGGAGTTTTCTATAGGCCACCTAATAGTTCTAGAGATGTAGAGGAAAGGATGGCGAAGATGATTCTGGAAAAGAGCGAAAGTAACAGGGTAGTTGTTATGGGAGACTTTAACTTTCCTAATATTGACTGGAAAAGATATAGTTCGAGTACATTGGATGGGTCGTTCTTTGTACAATGTGTGCAGGAGGGTTTTCTGACACAATATGTTGACAGGCCAACAAGAGGTGAGGCCACTTTGGATTTGGTTTTGGGTAATGAACCAGGCCAGGTGTTAGATCTGGAGGTAGGTGAACACTTCGGAGACAGTGACCACAATTCGGTGACCTTTACGTTAGTGATGGAAAGGGATAAGTATACCCCGCAGAGCAAGAGTTATAGCTGGGGGAAGGGCAATTATGATGCCATTAGACATGACTTAGGATGTGTTGGTTGGAGAAGTAGGCTGCAAGGGTTGGGCACACTGGATATGTGGAGCTTGTTCAAGGAACAGCTATTGCATGTTCTTGATAAGTACGTACCAGTCAGGCAGGGAGGAAGGGGTCGAGCGAGGGAACCGTGGTTTACCAAAGAAGTGGAATCTCTTGTTAAGAGGAAGAAGGAGGCCTATGTGAAGATGAGGCGTGAAGTTTCAGTTGGGGCGCTTGGTAGTTACAAGGAAGCGAGGAAGGATCTAAAGAGAGAGCTGAGACGAGCAAGGAGGGGACATGAGAAGTCTTTGGCAGGTAGGATCAAGGAAAACACAAAAGCTTTCTATAGGTATGTCAGGAATAAAAGAATGACTAGGGTAAGAGTAGGGCCAGTCAAGGACAGTGGTGGGAAGTTGTGTGTGGAGGCTGAGGAGATAAGCGAGATACTAAATGAATACTTTTCGTCAGTATTCACTCAAGAAAAAGATAATATTGTGGAGGAGAATGCTGAGACCCAGGCTATTAGAATAGATGGCATTGAGGTGCGTAGGGAAGAAGTGTTGGCAATTCTGGACAAGGTGAAAATAGATAAGTCCCCGGGGCCGGATGGGATTTATCCTAGGATTCTCTGGGAAGCCAGGGAAGAGATTGCTGAGCCTTTGGCTTTGATTTTTAGGTCATCATTGGCTACAGGAATAGTGCCAGAGGACTGGAGGATAGCAAATGTGGTCCCTTTGTTCAAGAAGGGGAGTAGAGATAACCCCGGTAACTATAGGCCGGTGAGCCTAACGTCTGTGGTGGGTAAAGTCTTGGAGAGGATTATAAAAGATACGATTTATAATCATCTAGATAGGAATAATATGATTAGGGATAGTCAGCATGGTTTTGTGAAGGGTAGGTCGTGCCTCACAAACCTTATCGAGTTCTTTGAGAAGGTGACTGAACAGGTAGACGAGGGTAGAGCAGTTGATGTGGTGTATATGGATTTCAGTAAAGCGTTTGATAAGGTTCCCCACGGTCGGCTATTGCAGAAAATACGGAGGCTGGGGATTGAGGGTGATTTAGAGATGTGGATCAGAAATGGGCTAGTTGAAAGAAGACAGAGAGTGGTAGTTGATGGGAAATGTTCAGAATGGAGTTCAGTTACGAGTGGCGTACCACAAGGATCTGTTCTGGGGCCGTTGCTGTTTGTCATTTTTATAAATGACCTAGAGGAGGGCGCAGAAGGATGGGTGAGTAAATTTGCAGACGACACTAAAGTCGGTGGAGTTGTAGACAGTGCGGAAGGATGTTGCAGGTTACAGAGGGACATAGATAAGCTGCAGAGCTGGGCTGAGAGGTGGCAAATGGAGTTTAATGTGGAGAAGTGTGAGGTGATTCACTTTGGAAAGAATAACAGGAATGCGGAATATTTGGCTAATGGTAAAATTCTTGGTAGTGTGGATGAGCAGAGGGATCTCGGTGTCCATGTACATAGATCCCTGAAAGTTGCCACCCAGGTTGATAGGGTTGTGAAGAAGGCCTATGGTGTGTTGGCCTTTATTGGTAGAGGGATTGAGTTCCGGAGCCATGAGGTCATGATGCAGCTGTACCAAACTCTGGTACGGCCGCATTTGGAGTATTGCGTACAGTTCTGGTCGCCTCATTATAGGAAGGACGTGGAAGCTTTGGAACGGGTGCAGAGGAGATTTACCAGGATGTTGCCTGGAATGGAGGGAAAATCTTATGAGGAAAGGCTGATGGACTTGAGGTTGTTTTCGTTAGAGAGAAGAAGGTTAAGAGGTGACTTAATAGAGGCATACAAAATGATCAGAGGGTTAGATAGGGTGGACAGCGAGAGCCTTCTCCCGCGGATGGAGGTGGCTAGCACGAGGGGACATAGCCTTAAATTGAGGGGTAATAGATATAGGACAGAGGTCAGAGGTGGGTTTTTTACGCAAAGAGTGGTGAGGCCGTGGAATGCCCTACCTGCAACAGTAGTGAACTCGCCAACATTGAGGGCATTTAAAAATTTATTGGATAAGCATATGGATGATAAGGGCATAGTGTAGGTTAGATGGCCTTTAGTTTTTTTTTCCATGTCGGTGCAACATCGAGGGCCGAAGGGCCTGTACTGCGCTGTATCGTTCTATGTTCTATAATTTCTGCCTAATTAGTTAACGGAAAGTCATTATGGACGATTTTAAAATTCTTTATGACCAGTCGACTGCCTGTTTAGGTATCCATGCCCCCCGCCCACCACACAGAGTCAGGTTACGGACATCCATGCCAATGTGTATCTGGCCAAGATTGATCGGTGGAGTGTCATAGGCCCGAACCTCATCCCCAACATCAACAGAGGTCAACACATGGCGAACAGGAGCAAGAATTCTGGGCGTGATTCTCCGACCCCGCGCCGGGTCGGAGAATCGCCGGGGTGGCGCGATTCACGTGACGCCACTCCGAAGCCGGTCCGCCGATTCTCCGGTGACCGGAGAATTGGTGCCGTTGGCGCCAGCGCGGCGCCGGTCGGGTGGCCGCTCCCCACACGCGATGGGCCGAGTGCCCGCCGAGACAGGCCGAGTCCGACCGCCGGCGCTCACGTATGGTCCTACCTGGCGGGACCTCCCTCGGCGTTCATGTTGCGGGGGGCGGCCTGGTGAGGGGGAGGGGGGATCCGACCCCGGGGGGGGGGGGGCCTCCGCGGTGGCCTGGCCCGCGATCTGGGCCTACCAATCGGCGGGCGGGCTTATTCTGATGGGGGCCTATGTTCCACCGCGCCAAGCCACTATCGCTCTCCGTCATGTTGTGTCGGCGCTGAGATGGCAATCCAAGCGCATGCGCGCATTTGCGCCGGCCGTAGCGCGCATCTGTGGACCCGCAGCGCCCGTTCTGATGCCAGTATTGGCAGCTGGAGCTGCGTGAAGCATTCCAGTGCCGTGCTGGCACCCTGTGCGTCGCAGGATCCCTGATCCTAGGGGCCTGTTGATCGCATTTTACGACGGCGTTTACGACGGCGTCAACACTTAGCCTCAGGATCAGAGAATCCCACCCTCTGACGGTGTTTTTCTGTTCTGCAGCCCAGGCAAAATAATTCCGTTATTATATCCTCCTGTGAATCATGTAACAGGATTATTATGTTATGATAGTATCAGAATGGTTTTGTGGTCTTTAATCAATGTCATCTCAACTCTATTTTTAACTGTTCAGTTTCATTGATTCAGTTGACGCTGTCTGTGGTGTATCTTATTAAATATAAGGGATGGTGGGGAGTGGGTAATAAAAAGGGTAATTTAATCTCAGGGTTCACATGGCACTCATTTACATTTTTCTCTGGTGATTTACGGCCTAAATTGAACCCCTTCAAATAAGTGAAGTTCGCTGCCGACCCTCAGTGGTTCCGGGAAGAATTCCGAATGAAATGAAAATCGCTTATTGTCACGAGTAGGCTTCAAATGAAGTTACTGTGAAAAGCCCCTAGTTGCCACATTCCAGCGCCTGTTCGGGGAGGCTGTTACGGGAATCAAACCGTGCTGCTGGCCTGCTTGGTCTGGGAGCTGGGGATATCTCGGATAATGGGGTCCATTATTTTGGTCATAGAAACAACATTGTGATGAATGGGTTTGTCTGGACCAGGGCAGGAGCCAGATGGCACGGCGGCACAGTGGTTAGCACTGCTGCCTCACAGAACCAGGGACATAGGTTCGATTCCCACTTGAGTCACTGTCTGTGTGGAGTTTGCAATTTCTCCCCGTGTCTGAAAAATGAAAAATATGAAATGAAAATCGCTTATTGTCGCGAGTAGACTTCAATGAAGTTACTGTGAAAAGCCCCTAGTCGCCACATACCGGCGCCTGTTCGGGGAGGCTGTTACGGGAATCGAACCGTGCTGCTGGCCTGCTTGGTCCGCTTTCAAAGCCAGCGATTTAGCCCTGTGCTAAAATGGGAAGCAGAGATGTATTCCATAATGGGGAGCATGGGACACTTGGGAGAGTCCAATTCGGAAGCCACACCAAGCGCCAAAATATCAAAGCGTGCTGAAGGAGTTGGGTCAATTTAGATTTAAATTTGTTCATTCATTGATATAATCCCTGGCCGGAATTCTCTGGCAATTCGCCGGCAGCAGGATTCGCTGGTCCCACTGGCAGCACACCCCAGCCCGTGGGCTTCCCAGCGGCACGGGGCGGCTTCAATGGAAAATCCCATTTCCCACCTGTATTAGACCTTCCAAAATGCATTACTTCACATTTGTCCGGATTAAACTCCATCTGCCATCTCTCCGCCCAAGTCTCCAACCGATCTATATCCTGCTGTATCCTCTGATAGTCCTCATCGCTATCCACAACTCCACCAACCTTTGAGTCATCCGGCTGCCAAGCTGGAGCCCCTGCACGAAGCCGCCTCCACCCGCTCCCAGATAGACCCCGTACCCACCATCCACTTCCTTATCATAGCGATATTAGCCGCCCAGTAATAGTTAATCAGACTCGGCAATGCCAGCCCTCCCTGGCTGCGGCTCCTCTCAAGCATCGCCTCCTTCACCCATGGGGATTTTCCCGCCCAGATAAAGCTCATGATCATCTTGTTAACCCTTTTGAAGAAGGACTGTGGGATAAAGATCGGGAGACACTGAAAAATTAACAGGAATCTAGGGAGGATTGTCATCTTTACAGTCTGCACCCTCCCTGCCAGCGACAGCGGGAGCTGCGTCAGCTTCTTAACCCATCCGTGTCCATGAAATGGGCATTGATGACGGTTCCACAGCCAAGGGAGATACTAAATAAGTAACTGGTGAGGTAAGAGTTCACAATGGGTAATTGGAGTTTAATGATGTGTGCAGTGCAATTCATTCCATAAATATGCTCACATGGGTGTAGTCACAGATGTTTTGGAGACTCATAGGGTGGGATTCTCCAATAGTGGGGCGATTCCCCACTCCAGTGTCAAAATGCCAGCGTTTCAAGAAAGTCCAGAGTGATTCTCCTACCTGATGGGGGATAGCAGAGCCCCGGAGGACCCCACGCAGTTCTGGCTGCCGATATGGGGCCCTGCACTTCTGGTCAGGAGTTCATGCATGTGCAGGGCGGCAGCCTTCGGCTGCCTTCGGCGGCCGCCACGTGCAACATGGCAGACTGGCCCCAAAATATAGGCACCCCGAGATTGCGCGCGCCCGTGGATAGGTGGCCCCCGATCACGAGCCTGGCCATCTGTGAGGCTCCCCCCCTCAATGAAGGATCCCCCCGCCCCCCCACCAGGGCGGCCGCGGACTGACTCCGCAGCCGCCATCGGCCGTTCCCGACAGGCAAAACGGGATTAGAACCACGCCATCGGGAACTCGGCCAGTTTTCATTGGCGAATCGCCGCGGGGGCATCTGTCAATGACCCCCTACCTGCGCCGCGTAGACCGCATGCGCGCGATTCGCGGCGGTTCTCCGGGGACCCGGCAGGACCATTAGAGTGAGGCGGTTACTCAACGGGGAGTTGCACAGAAAATTGAAATGGCAATGGTTAACCTCCTGCTTTCACCTGCAGCTACAAGGAATGCTTTGTCGGTCAAACAAAAATGTCACGTGATACTGAAAAGAAAAGAGAAGGTTTTGGAGCAGCAAGTTACATTGTGAAGTGCAGTTAGTCAGAAAATCAAAGACCAACCTTGATTTTTGGAAGACAGATCAGAGATAGAATTTACAGTGCAGAAGGAGGCCATTCGGCCCATCGAGCCTGCACCGGCCCTTGGAAAGAGCAACCAATCCAAGCCCAGATCTCCCCATAACCCAGTAACCGTACCCAACACTAAGGCAATTTTGGACACTAAGGGCAATTTATCTTGGCCAATCCACCTAACCTGCACATCTTTGGGCTGTGGGAGGAAACCGGAGCACCCGGAGGAAACCCACGGACACACGGGGAGAACGTGCAGACTCCGCACAGACAGTGACCCAAGCCGGGAATCGAACCTGGGACCCTGGAGCTGTGAAGCAATTGTGCTAACCATTAAGCTACCGTGCTGCCCGCTGAGTTGATGAGTTGACAAATACAGGAATTCCTGATGGTGAAGTAGATGCTATTATTTAGATCCCAAGCCAATTGATTAAGAATGAATCTAAACTTTGGTTAATAATGGGGTTACTCACCGAACGTAGCATTGCATATCCCTGCTTCCTGCCGACCAACCCAGTGCTCCAGCAGTCTCCCTTTATAAGTACTGAATTAAACAATGCCTTTGGCATACCATTAACAAAAGCAAGCATCTGACATGGTGCGAAGACATAAAGACCATGAAGATACTAAGTTTGACACCATTTTTAAAAAACAATTTTTATAATCACAGAATCGCACGGTACAGAAGAGGCCCTTCGGCCCATCGAGTCTGCACCGACATGTGAAAAACACCTGCCCTACCCACCTAAACCCATTTACTTGGCCCATAGCCTTGATGCCAGGTCTTTTATCTATTCTTTCATGGGGTTATGGGCATTGCTGACATCCCTAATTGCCCTTGAACTGAGTGGCTTGCCACACCATTTAAGAGGGCAGTAAAGAGGCTAAGAGTCACATGTAGGCCAGACCAGGTAAAGATGGCAGATTTCCTTCCATGGGTTCATGATTCATGGCCACCATTACCAAGAAGAGCTTTTCAATCCCAAATTATTAATTTAATTTGAACCCCTCCAGCTGTCATGGTGGGATTTGAACCCCTGTCCCCCAGAACACTAGCTTGGTCCATTACTAATCCACTGACACCTCTGTGCCACTGTCTTGCCTCAAGCTCTGATAGCAGTGGGATTGGAACCCAGGCCTCTGGTGAGACTAGAGCCAAAATCAAGCGCCCTAGGCCTCACAGCCACACTACCACTGTGCTAAGTTAGATTCTCTTAATATAAGCATAATGAATCGCTGAATCAGATAAGGCTAATTATTTATAGTTCCTCGTCACTATTCAGGCTGAAATGTGCATCAGGGATGAATGGGGTTAGTTTTAATCATAGAATCATGGAATTTACAGTGCAGAAGGAGGCCATTCGGCCCATCGAGTCTGCATCGTCCCTTGGAAAGAGCACTCAACTCAAGCCCACGCCTCCACCCCATCCGCATAACCCAGTAACCCCACTTAACCTTTTTTATTTGGACACTAAGGGGCAATTTAGCATGGCCAATCCACCTAACTTGGACATCTTTTGATTGTGGGAGGAAACCGGAGCACCCGGAGGGAACCCACGCAGACACGGGTAACACAGGAGAGTGTCCTTGGATTAGTAATGGACCAGGCTAATGTTTTAGGGGACAGGGGTTCAAATCACACCACGGCACCTGGTGGGGTTTAAATTAAACTAATAGTTTGGAAATGAAAAGCTCCTCTCGATAATGGTGATCATGAATCATGAACGGAAATCTGCCATCCTTACCTGGTCTGGCCTACACGTGACCCACTGCCCTCTGAAATGGTGTGGCAAGACACAGACAGTGACCCAAGCCGGGAATTGAACCTGGGACCCTGGAGCTGTGAGGCAACTGTGCTAACCACTGTGCTACCGTGATGCCCTGGCCGCTGCATAGTACAGCAAACATTTAGAGCGGGAAAATGGACATTTTGGACACGATGCAGGAGGCGCGCTTATGCCAGCAGACTTCTGCAGTGCAGCGCCCCCAGGAGGGAGCCAATGGGAGCTCGATGGGGACTTGCCTCTGGAAACAAAAATGCTTTGGTGGGAGTGGCAATAAGCGTTCACGCCCCCTCAGGAAATTTATCATAGAATTTACAGTGCAGAAGGAGGCCATTCGGCCCATTGAGTCTGCACCGGCTCTTGGAAAGATCACACTACCCAAGGTCAACACCTCCCCCTATCCCAATAACCCAGTCCAACACTAAGGGCAATTTTGGACACTAAGGGCAATTTATCATGGCCAATGCACCTAACCTGCACATCTTTGGACTGTGGGAGGAAACCGGAGCACCCGGAGGAAACCCACGCACCCACGGGGAGGATGTGCAGACTCCGCACAGACAGTGACCCAAACCGGAATCGAACCTGGGACCCCGGAGCTGTGAAGCCATTGTGCTATCCACAATGCTACCATGCTACAGATGGACAAAGGTTAAACGGAGGTCACCATTTCCATAGCCGGCAAGTGGTTCATACGAGTAAATGAGAGCCTAAGCATGCGCTGTGTGTGTTGCAGTCCATGTGATTGGCCACAAGGTGAGGTGTTTATTGATGACGCTGTAGGAGTCAGGAAATGCGTTAGCGGACGTGGTTTTGGACCAAATGCGATTAGGTCTGTCGGTGAGGAAGACTAACTTAATACATTGAAACATCCGACAGGATAATCTTGTTTCAGCATTCCCGCAACAACCCAAGTTGGCAAAGATAGGTCCTGGTGTTTGTCTACTAATTCAATCTCGATGCAAAATATGACAAAAAAATATGAACATTGGGCTCCTCTGAACCTTCAACAATACGAAGCATGATTTCTGATTCACTGGGATGGCTGGCAGCAATGCGAGACATGAGTTAAGAACAACTGAAGACACTTGCAAATATTTTGAGAGCCTATTGTAGGAATGCGGACACAAGCTTATTCATTTACTGAGTGGATGAGCGATTTTCTTTTATAAATGCAATTTAGAAGCAGTGATAAAAGATTGAAAAGCTTCACGTTGGCAGTGGTTAGTTACCATAATAAATCTCACTGCTGTCGCTGTTTTAATATTTAACTTTGCTGACAGGCATGGCAAGCGGGGGAACAGCTGGCACTGGCTGTGTTTCGCACTCAAAGGCAAATGTATCTTTATTACGACAATAATCATTATACAGCCAGGAGGGAGCAAGATGATTTCATGAAATTGGGAAGCGTTATTAATATGTTATCAATATCTTCCTTTTTAATGGGGTAGCCACAGTTGCTATGGCCTCAACATTTCTGTGGTTATTATGGCTATTCAGCTCAGCATCGGAGTCTCCTACTTTGCTTCAAAAGTACTTTGGTGGTTGAAAGGTGCCAGACAAATTTAAAATCACAGAATTGTGACGGTGCAGAAGGAGGCCATTCTGTCCATCTTTCTCTCTTGTTCCTGGTTTCATAGATTTGGGTATATTTGCCACACAGGGCAGGGCTAAATGTCAACTTGACCTGCCCAGCGGGAATGGGACGGGGTAGATTTGAAATAGCTCTAGTGACCTTACTGCCCTGTTCCCATTCTGCCCTCATTTCCACTGGTGGGACTGTTGCCCATTTGCATTGGGCGAGGTTCTTTATTACTTGCTGCACATCAGGAGCCTCATGATGCACTTCGAATTGTAACTCTCTTTCCAACAAAGAACAAAGAGCAAAGAAAAGAACAGCACAGGAACAGGCCCTTCAGCCCTCCAACCCGTGCAGACCATGCTGCCCGTCTAAACTACAATCTTCTTCACTTCCTGGGTCTGTATCCCTCTATTCCCAGCCTATTCATGTATTTGTCAAGATACCCCATAAACTTCACTATCGTCCCTGCTTCCACCACCTCCTCCGGCAGCGAGTTTCAGGCACTCACTACCCTCTGTGTACAAAACTTGCCTCATACATCTCCTCTAAACCTTGCTCCTTGCACCTTAAACCTATGCCCCCGAGTAATTGACCCCTCTACTCTGAGAAAAAGCCTCTGACTATCCACTCTGTCTATGCCCCTCAATCAGGTCGCCCCTCAACCTCCGTCGTTCCAGTGAGAACAAACCGCGTTTATTCAACCGCTCCTCATAGCTAATATCTTCCATACCAGGCAACATCCTGGTAAATCTTTTCTGCACCCTCTCTAAAGCCTCAATATCCTTCTGGGAGTGTGGCGACCAGAATTGAGCACTATACTCCAAGTGTGGCCTAACTAAGGTTCTGTACAGCTGCAACATGACTTGCCAATTCTTGTACTCAATGCCCCGGCCAATGAAGGCAAGCATGCCGTATGCCTTCTTGACGACCTTCTCCACCTGTGTTGCCCCTTTCAGTGACCTGTGGACCTGTACACCCAGATGTCTCTGAATGTCCTCTTGAGGGTTCTACCATTCACTGTATATTCTGCATTAGACCTTCCAAGATGCATTACCTCACATTTGTCCGGATTAAACTCCATCTGCCATCTCTCCACCCAAGTCACCAAACAATCTATATCCTGCTGTATCCTCTGACAGTCCTCATCGCTATCCACAATTTCACCAAACTTTGTGTCGTCTGCAAACTTACTAATCAGACCAGTTACATTTTCGACCAAATCATTTATATACTACGAACAGCAAAGGTCCCAGCACTGATCCCTGCGGAACACCACTAGTCACAGCCCTCCAATCAGAAAAGCACCCTTCCATTGCTACTCTCTGCCTTCTATGACCTAGCCAGTTCTGTATCCACCTTGCCAGCTCACCCCGGATCCCGTGTGACTTCACCTTTTGTACCAGTCTGCCATGAGGGATCTTGTCAAAGGCCTTACTGAAGTCCATAAAGACAACATCCACTGCCCTACCTGCATCAATCATCTTTGTGACCTTTTCGAAAAACTCTATCAAGTTAGTGAGACACGACCTTCCCTTCACAAAACGGTGCTGCCTCTCGCTAATACGTCCATTTGCTTCCAAATGGGAGTAGAACCTGTCTCGAAGAATTGTCTCCAGTAATTTCCCTACCACTGACGTAAGGCTCACCAGCCTGTAGTTCCCTGGATTATCCTTGCTACCCTTCTTAAACAAAGGAACAACATTGGCTATTCTCCAGTCCTCCGGGACATCACCTGAAGACAGTGAGGATCCAAAGATTTCTGTCAAGGCCTCAGCAATTTCCTCTCTCGCCTCCTTCAGTATTCTGGGGTAGATCCCATCAGGCCCTGGGAACTTACCTACATTAATATTTTTCAAGACACCCAACAACTCGTCTTTTTGGATTCCCATGCCTAGTGGTGCACGAAGAAAGGCTTCTTTCTGTTTCCATAGCTAGTTATTCCTGGAATAGGTCGCTGGTCTGTTCCGAGGGGCTTATAGCGTGAGGATCGCCATTCCGTATCAAGTGTGGTTGACCAGGAGTCTCTCCCACCCTTACCGCCAGCCATTGCTGTGTTGGGAGGAATTTGCAGGTTGACGCTCAACGTTATAGACGCACCTTCCTTGGGTGGGACGCAAACCCGAAGCTTCTGACTCAGAGGTAGAGATGCAACCCACTGCGCCACAGGACCCCCATCACTCACAGAATCTCTGCAGAGCAGGAGGAAGCCATTTGGCCCATCGAGTCTGCAGTGACCCTCTGAATGAGCACACTATCTATGCCCACTCCTCCATAGACCCGTAACACCACCTGACCTTTGAGAACTAAGGACAATTGTAGCATGACCAATCCATTTGGCCAGCACATCTTTGGACCGTGAGAGGAAACCGGAGCATCCGGAGGAAACCCACGCACACACGGGGAGAAAGTGCAGACTGCACACAGACAGTTACCCGAGGCCCGAATTGAACCCGGGTCCCTGGCGCTGTATGGCAGCATTGCTAACCACTGTGCCACCGAGCCGCTCCAGCGACAGTGAAGGAACAGCGATATAATTAAGTCAGGATGGTGCGTGACTCAGAAGGGAACTTGGAGGTGGTGGTGTTCCCATTTGTCTGCTGCCCTTGTCCTTCTAGGGGATAGTGGTCGTGCGTTTGGAAGGTGCTGATGAAGGAGCCTTGGTGAGTTGTTGTGGTGCATGTTGTAGACGGTACACACTGCTGCCAATGTGCGTCAGTGGTGGAGGGAATAAAGACTTGAGATGGATGGGGTGCCAATCAAGCGGGCTGCTTTGTCCCAGATGGTGTCGAGCTTCTTGAGTATTGTTGGAACTGCACTCATCCAGGCAAGTGGAGAGTATTCCATCACAAATCGCATCCTAATCACGTTACCTCATATTACATCTTTTACTTTGACAATCACCTGAAATTTGTACCCTCCAGTTATTGCCACTTCCGTCATTGGGAACTTTTTAACTCTTCTGTACCCTTAATAATTTTGAACGCCCCGTTCAAGTCCACTCTTCGCCTGCTCAGGATTCAGAAGAACTTCCGCATTCTCTGCCTGTAATGGTAATTCCTCATCCCTGGTGCCCTACTAGTAAATTTCCTCTGTACACTGTTCCAAAATAGATCATGATGGAATATTTGACCTTGTCGGGAACCTGGCATACTCTTGCTCTTTCTGACTCATCTGGGTAATCTGTCAGATGCACCAGTGAACGTTTGGCTCTGTGCTGGTGTATCTGTTACCGAGTCCTCAAGACTTAACAATGAAGATCAGCCAATTTCCTTCCTGCTTCGCCTGCTTAAAATTGCATCTCACCATGTTACTCCCCGTACCAAGAGTGGCAGGGTTCTGCCAGTCATTTCCATGTTTTAGAGCAGAATGGATTTGAACAATCGGGAGTAGTAGATTCCCATTGGATTTGAATCGCCGAGTCGGGATTGTTTACAAGGGCAGCCAGGGATCAAATGGGAAAGGGAGGTTCCCGGTTGTGGCTCTGAAATAACTCCAGGGACAGAGGCCAGGCCAAGAAATAAATCTTTCCACAGAAACTGAAGGAGTGATGTTGGAATTTCAGATATAGTACTATGTCTATCTGGTACAGTACTAGTTAAAAGTCGAGATTAGTGTGTGTACGTATTTACTGAGGTAAGGTTTTAAAAAGTCCTGGTTTAAAGGACAGGCAGACACTGTGGCTGAAGAAGGGGTAATTAAAGCATCATTAAAAGTAAGATCATCAAACATTCCAGCCATGAATAGTGTTTACCAAAATAGGGCTAATGGAATTTTGGTTATAGAAAGAAAGGTCCCTAGGGTTTAAATAATTGAGGGGCTGGTGGTTAGCCGTAGTAAAATGGTCATAACCCACTTACATTGATAGAGATGATATAATTAATGGATGGAGCCACGGGCTGAAGCAGTCAGGTGTTGAGTTGCAGTTTAGATTTTGCTGTGAACAGAACAGGAGCTGTTTGACAGTAGTTTGATACAGGCAAGAATCTGCAGGTTGATCTGAAGGATCTCTCCCTCTCCCTCTCTCTCTCAAAGCAGCTCTCCAAGACGTCTCTATACAGTAAGTATCCCTGGGTGGACTAACTGTATTTAAAAGTGAATTTTGACCTGATTTGGGTTTTGCTTGATTAGAGATTTTAAAGATAGTGTTAAAGGCCGGGATTCTCCCTTCTGGGGATTAAGTCCCCACGCCAGCGGGAAAACCAGCTCTAACAACTCCGGCATCAACCACTCCGGCGTCAACAGCCCCTGAAAGTAAGGAATTCTCTGAACTTTCGGGGGCTAGGTGGACGGCGGAGGGGTTGGCGCCGCTAAAGAGACGACGTGAGTTCTTGCATGTGTGGAATGGCCGGCGGCGTAATCTCGCGCATGCGCAGACCGGCTGGAGTATTTCCGCGCATGCGCAAACCGGCCAGCGTATTTCCATGCATGCGCATTTCCGTGGATGCGCAGGCGGTTCTCTTCAACGCACCGGCCCCCGGCAATATGACGGAGCCCTACAGGGGCCCAGCGTGGAGGAAAGATGTCCCCCTGTGGAACAAGGTCGTCTGCAGATCGGTGGGCCACGATCACAGGCTAGGTCACCGTGGGTGCCCCCACCGGGGTCGGATCCCTCCGCGCCCCCCCCCACCGAAGACCTTCCCTGCATACTCACCGTCCAGGTTCCGCCATGCGTGAGGTGTTCACACCGGCGGAACTGGCCAAAACTGGACGGCCGTTCGGCCCATCGGAGCCCGCAGAACTGCCGGGGGGCCGCTGTCAACGGCCCCTGACTGGCGTGGCAGTGAATCACAGCGCCGCCCGAACAACGGCACCGGTGCCGGGGAGGTGGGGCGGGATTCGCGCCTCCCTCCGGGGAATCTCCAACCCAGCCCGGGGGGTGGTGGGGGGGGGGGGGGGTCAGTAAATCCTGGCCAACGTCTTTCATTTTATTGTTAGGCATTGTTTAACTGGTAATTGTGAGCTACTTCCTGTATGATGTTAAAGTTCGTTCAATATTGTGTCAATAATAAAGTTTGTTTTGATACACCATGGGCGGGATTCTCTCAGCCGGGGGCTGGGACTGAGAATCCCTGCGACCGCCGCTAATCGTGTCACGCTGCCCCGGAGAAATGACGCCCTTGGCGCCGGCGTGGTTGGCGCAGCGGTGGTCGGCGCCCCCCCACCGCCAATTCTCGGCCCGGATGGGCCGAGCGGCCATCGTAAAAAAGCCGAGTCCTGCCGGCACCCTCCACACCTGCTCTCAGCCGACGGGAACCCGGCATGGAAGGGTCGGGTGGTGGCCTGTGGGGGGGGGGGGGGGGGGGGGGGGTCTGACCCCGGGGGGGCCTCCGATGTGGCTCGGCCCGTAATCGGGGCCCACCAATCAGCGGGCCGGCCTCTCTGGCTGGGGGCCTCCTTTCTTCTGTGCTGTCCCCTGTTGCCCTGCACCATGTTGTGTCAGGGCCGGCGGGTTGAAGGGAGCCACTGCGCATGCGCGCATTGGCGCCGGTGCCACTGCGCCTGCGTGGGTCCCGCGGCACCCAGTTGACGCCGGGAACAGCAGCTGGAGCGGCGTGAACCGTTCCAGTGCTGGCGCCCTGTAGGGGCCAGAATTGCTGATCCTGAGGCCGTGTTGACGATTCGCGACGGCGTCAACACTTCGCCTCAGGATCACGGAATCCCGCTCCGTATCCCTATTTGTACGTGGAGTCTCTCCGAGAGTGAAGCATCCTTTCCTTACAGTCTTACAGAATTTAACAAAATATTGGGATTTCTGTCCGGTATCCCAGCAACTGTTGGGGTCTGGTCCGGCATTGTAATAAAGGCCAGGTAAAGCAAAGCAGAAGGAAAGGTTACATTTAGTTAGTGGGTCTCACAACTTCGGGACATCTCAATTAACTTGACAGCCAATGAAGGACTTTGAAAGTGCAGTCACTGAAATGGAGCAGCCAATTTACACACAACAATCTCCCACAATCAGCAACGCGAAAATGTCCAAAAAGAAGCCAGGCCCCACGTTCCAAAATGGTGGCCCAGGGAATAATATCGCGCCTTGGCTTTCACTGTTTTCATTGATGAAGCTAGTGCCTGAGACCGCCCTGAGGATCTCGTGCAGCAATGTCCTGGGACTAAGTTGATCGCCCTCCAACAGCCACCGCCAGCTTTCATAGTGCTCAGCCTAACTCCAAAGAGTGGAGATTATCCGTAAAACCATAAGATACAGGAGCAGAATTAGGCCATTTGGCCTATCGAGTCTGCTCTGCCATTCAATCATGGCTGATATGTTTCTCAGCCTCGAACTCCTCCCTTCTCCCCGTAACCCCTGATCCCTTTATTAATCAAGAACACCAGATTTATGCTTGAGGTGCTGTTACCTACAGGGCTACAGACCAAGAACTGGAAGGTGGAATTCGACAGAATGGTCCCCGCTGGCCCCAGCCCCCTCTGATTTCCAGTGCCTTCAATTTTGCTGAGGCTCCTCATTGTTGGACAAATGCTGCCTTGATGTCAAGGGCAGCCGCTCTCACTCCAGCAATGCTTACAAAAAATCTTTAAATCCCACTCCATCTCCCTTCAGATAGAAGACCCCCCCCCTTAAGACGTAACACCTAAGCCATGACAGTAAGGAGTGACAGGACGTAGGTGTGACACCGTGTGGAAAACGTGCATTTTGTGCAGAGCATGCGATGCGCTGAGGAGCTAAGAGTTAAATTCCACTGTTGATGAGAATTCCTGTTTGCCTTTTCACCGAGACCATCATTAGATTTCCTGTTTATCTGGCAGGTTAAGGGAGAACGCATTATTGCGGCAGATAGATGGAAATGAGAACTTGATCAAACTCCCATCCTTCTTTAACATTTAATAGCCTTTAGCATTGGGTCTGCCACAGGATATTCATTTTGAACTATCAAGGGAAGTTATCTTTGAAATTAGCTGGAAGAGTGAGGGATTGAAGCTGAGTTCCCCACCGCAGTGTGCATTGCAACAGTCTGCTCTCCGTGTATGTGCTTCAATGATTTATCCTTGCATACATTTTGATTATCCGAACGATCCCATCAAGAACTCATCAAAGTTTTGACTGGATTCTCTGATGTCCTAATTACCCAGAACAGGAAGCTGAGCATTCCAAAACACTAAAACTCATCATTTAGCTTTTGGATGCTGACCATGCCTTTGGTGCCTCTGGACGTGACTACTCCAGCACAGTTCCTGGCTGGTTTCCCCACACTCTACCCTCTGTCACCGTGAGGTCATCCGGAACTCTGCTGCCCAGGCCTTAAGTCCCACTCCTTTATCACCTCGCTGACCTGCATTATCTCCGGCTAAGGCATAGCCATGCTTTCAGAATTCTCATCCTTGTTTCCAAGTTGTTCATAATCTCCTCCATGAACGAGCTGAAATACCTGCTTCCCTCCAATTCTACCCTCTTGAGTATCCCGTCATGATATGCAGACATGCAGATGATGATATACAGACAGGCACAGACAGGCAGCTAATGAACACAGAGAACAGGACCTGACCAATGAGCAGGCAGGACACTCAGGGGTGGTATCTCACTATACAAGGCACAAGGCACTCACACTCCACCTCTTTCCACCGATGAACATCTACAGAGTGAGTCAGGGTGTATGTACAGTATCACACCTCCAGCACGTGGCTAAGAGCTAGTCTGGTTCAGTCAGACAGAGTAACCACACTTAGGTTAGCAGAGAGTCGACCTCGTAGAGAACTGTGCTACTGGTTCAATAAATCAGATTGAACTAACTTCAAGGTCTGGAGTATCTTTTGGTTAAAGCTGCATCCAGTTGCAGCCTGTGTTATCCCAGAGTACATAACACAACATCCCCCATTTTAATTGGTCCATCACTGGTGGTCACTCCTTCAGTTTTATAATCTTTATTAGTGTCACAAGTAGGCCTCCATTAAAACTGCAATGAAGTTACTGTGAAAAGCCCCTCGTCGCCACACTCTGACGCCTGTTCAGGTTCACTGAGGGAGAATTCAGAATGTCCAATTCCCCTAACAAGCACGTCATTCGGGACTTGTGGGAGGAAACTGGAGCATCCGGAGTAAATACACGCACACACAGGGAGAACGTGCCGACTCCGCACAGACAGTGACCCAAGCCGGGAATTGAACCTGGGTCACTGGTGTTGTGAAGCAACAGCGCTAACCACGGTGCCACCCAGTTGCCAAGTGTTACAATCCCAGTTGATGTTATAACTAGACAGGAACATACCAAAATGCATCCCTGGCTCAAAAGGCTGCAACTTCTATTTTTTAAAATAAAATGTGGAGGAACAGTCACAAGACCACTTATTGGTTTTACTAACAAGGGAAAAATATTTATTAAACAGAAAAAATTTGGATTATGATGCAATACTTCCTTACTACCTCCTTAGTTTAACAAAAACAAACAGATTTAAAGATTAGCATGGATTACAAAGTACACCTTCAGCTACAATTTCTCATTGATGCAAAGTCTCTTTTAAGCACTCAGGATGACTGTGGTCAAATACATGCACTCCGCTCGGAACCCAAGTTAGTGCCTGTGCCTACTCAAAATCTCCCGATGCTGATCACATGAGGGTTTCCAAACTCCACTTTCAAAAACATGTTTTAAAATCTTCTCTTCTAATAATGCCTTCCCTTAGCAGTTTGCGTTCCGAAATCCAGTCCAGGTTTTACAAATGACCCTTTTAACCCAGGCTTTTGCTCCACTTTTAACAATGGATCCAGTCCATGATTTTCAACCAACCTGTTTTCGGTTTCCTTTGTCTTAAGTGCTTTTACATTAACTCTGAGATCCGCCCATTGACTTCTATGGTTAAATCAACTAAGGTTCTAATGGCTGAAGTAAAATCTCACAAACCTGAAAATCACTTCAGATATCTTTATGGCATCTCAGCCCTCTTCTCAGCTCTGTCTGTCTTTACTGAACAGTTCTCTGTCCTCGTCAGATTTTAATCTCAGATTTTATGGAAACGTATCTTAATTTCTGTCGCTTCCTTAACGAGCTTCTGTTCTAACCCCTGCACTTGTCTTCTGAATCATTACTCCATGGTATGGCTTTTCTTCTCGCTAAGTTGAGAAAGATGTTCCTTCTCTATCCTTCTCAACCACCTGTTTCTAGCAGAGGTGTGAGAACTGCCTTCCCTCTCCCTACCTATCTTCAACTGCCAACAAATTAGCAAAACTAAAACTTAAACGCTTCTCTACCTTACAAGGCCACCACTACCAGTTTATTTATTCTTCTTGCCGTAGCCCTCTCTAAGCACAATAGAAACACAGTTGGAACTTAACCAAACCCCACTCATACAACACCTTCAGCAAGCATTAGTCAGACTATAGCTTTTATCTTTCCAGGCACAGAAACATTGAATTAAACCGACTTAAAATTATAACTCATTTCTAACGTTTACCAATTCCAATTTAATCCCTTAAAAGAACCGGGGCTGGATTCTCTGGCAGCGGGATCCTCCGCTTCGCCAGCAGTGCACTCACACACGTGGAGCTCCCGGTTTATAGTGCGGTGACCAGAACTACACACAGTACTCCAGCTGGGGCCTAACCAGCATTTATACAGCTCGTGCATAACCTCCCTGCTCTTAGATTCAATGCCTCTGTTAATAAAGGCAAGAATCCCAAAAGCCTTCATGAACCACCCTATCAACCTGCCCTACTGGTTTCAGAGATCTGTGAACACGCAAGGCCCCTTTGATCCTCTGCACTTCCGAGGGTCTGACCATTCATTGTATCTGGTATATAAAGTATGGTGCAACCAGATTCAATCATATATTTCAAGATGGAGTTGGATAAAAAGGCTGAAGGGAAAATCTGCAGGGTTATTGGGGACTGAAATCTGCCATCCTTACCCTGTCTGGCCTACATATGACTCCAGACCCACAGCAATGTGGTCGACTCTTAAAATGGCCCAGCATGCCACTCGGGGCTATTGAGGGACGGGTGACAGATGTTGGCCCACCCATGAACAAAATAAAAAGTAAACATTTCTCGAGTGTGGATCTCGCTCATTCCTTTCCTTGGCCAGGCTTCTGGTCCTTTGCAGCTCTATTTTTGTTTTGTAACTTCTGAAAAACATAAAAAAAACATTGCCGGGAAATAGAAATGAGTACCTCCAGTACGTCATGGGCTGATTCTCCCTGTCATTTTTCATAAACATCTAGCTGACAAAGAATGTAAAGTATCATATTTTCTCAAGCCAGTGAGGAAAGGCAATAGAGTGTTGCGATATTTATCTGGTTCTAAATATAGCGGTCAATATAATCGCCTTCCTTAATCCTAATTATGTTTGCTCTAGAGTCGCCAGGTATCTTTCGATACCGCCACAAGGTTTAAACACGAATACTGATCAAATAACCAATGTACCAGTTAGTTAGTTCAAAGTCAATACTATTTATTTACCCACACAGTAATATCTACTCATGCACAAAATACCACAAACTAAACTATCTCTAACGCTAACGCCTATACTTAACTTCGGGTGCCCACTCAGTCAGAGGAACAATGGCCGTTCGGATCTGAGGCTGTTGGGTTCGAAGAGGTAACAGGAGAACAGCTAAGGTCGTCCGTTTGATGGCGAGCGTTGACCTTGGACTTACTGCTTCTGGTGCAGCTGGTGGACGGGTCTCTCCGCCCGAGAGCCGAGACCAAGAGAGCGATTCTCTCTCGGGGGCTTCTTCTTATACCCGAAGGGGCTTCGCCCGATTTTGGGCGGGCCTTGAATTTGGCCCCGATTAATTAGGCCGTATCTTGATCACTCATATTGATCTTGACCAATAAAGGGGTGGGTGCCCTGATGGATGGGCATGTCTTAGGTGGCCATTGGCCTGGCTTTGTTTGTGTCTTTCTGGCGCCGGGATGTCTGCTATCATATCGGTTACTTGAACGTCATTCCTTTGTACCCAGAGATGGGCCATCAATATGCTAATTGACCTACAGTTTCAGTCTCGTCTGGGAGTTGCCTTCTCAATACGCATACAGGCTCTGTGCCTGCTTGCTTTCTTAACATTGTCCATATTTCCCTACAGTCATTGCGATCATCCATTTTGTATTCTGGAAGTGGCCATCCCAGATGGCTACAAGAGTGATTTGAGAGGTAAAAAAAAAAAAGGCCTCTTGGTTTCCTTCTCATGAACTTCTTAATCTAGCAGCTACAAAATGTCAGCTGAACAATACTTTTTTTTCCGTGCAATGACATGGAACTGGGGAAAGTTCAATATGTCCGTCTTCAATCTACCAATTGCAGAACACACTTAAAGCTGACCTTATAAGACCTTTTGGTCTCATGGAGATAGATAGGTTCTTGATCAATAAGGGGTCAGGGGTTATGGGGAGAAGGCAGGAGAATGGGGATGTGAAATATATCAGCCATGATTGAATGGCGGAGCAGACTAGATGGGCCAAGTGGCCTAATTCTGCTCCTATCTCTTATGGTCTTATAAAGATTAATATCCAGCTTCTGATTTACCCAGATGAGAAATAAATGACTTTTGACTTCTTTTCTTGCGTGTTCAATCCAGCTGAAAAGTGCCACTTGAAAGGAACAAAGCACGTGGGAGGTAATATCGATGGAAGGATGAGAACAGATACTAACTGGGTGCTGTGCTGATCAGAAATGTCCAGGAGGTCTTAGAACCAGAGGAGACTGTCTCAGAATAAGGGGTTAGCCATGCAGGACAGAAATGAGGATTTATATGGAATTCTCTAACCCAGAGGCTGTTTCTAGATATTCAGGACATCAAGGGGTATGGAGACAGTATGGGAAAATGGCACTAATGTAAAAGATCGGCCCTGGTCAAGTTGAATGGAGGCACACGCTCGAGGGGCTGAATGGCCTACCCTTATTTCCGATATTCCGATGGACGTCTGCCTTTAGTCTGCATCAGGAGATGAATGCCCTTGAAGCCACTATCCAGAAATCTGCAGGTCAAGCACTCAAGAAGTGATTTAGGTGGAATTTTTGTGGGACATACGTGGGCACCTCACACACACCATCACTGATGGGATGCTCAGACAGGTGGTGCGTAACATGCGGCCCATCTGAGTGCAGCCCCACCAGAAGTTTTGTTGACCGTTGCCCACGCGCTGATCGCCACATTCCGCTGATTCCCGTCCGCATAGTTTTTTTCCCTACCCGTGCGACTGAAGTGATTCGCACGTAAAGCGAGGGAGAGTGAAGTGAGGAGTGTGCTGATTGCTCACAACATTGACGGTGAGAGCTGTGCGCTCCCTCTGTGCCCAAAGTGTACATACATATTTTGTTTTTGCCATTTGAAGTTGATGCCAGTTCTATTAATGTATGGATAATTCAGCATTTTCTATAACTCACTATGAAGTACTCAGAGGTGCATTAAATGTACTATTCATGGTGAGCGAACAAGCCCCGATTTCAATCTTGCGGCCCACTGAGGTGAAGGAGGGCCACTCACAAGCCCAGGTTGCCCATCACTGGTTCAGACTGACACACAGCAGAACATTGGGGGACTGCCCGGGGACCAACAAAGAGAGTGCACAGGTTCTTGGAAGTGACACTAGAGGTCCAGGTGCAGTTCCAAAGGAAGAGGGATAATTTCCTGCACCAACAATCGTGGGTGGGGGGGGGGGGGGGGGGGGGGGGGGGGGGGTGGAAGTCCACCTCAATCCATGACTTTTCTTGATACTATATTTACTTACAGAATGTAGCAGTGTTATATATGTCTGCTTCCAACCCTCCAATCAGTGTTCCAGCAGTCTCTCTTTTTGAGTACGCCTGGAACCAATTGGAAAACTAACGGGTAACCTGGTCAAATTAAATTGATAGTTCCCTGAAAGAGGTACTGTAACAAAGGGAAATATTTTTAAAAGGATGCTTATCGGATTAAATTTAATTTGCCTTTTGGAGGCTGAGGAAACACTTCAACCCCCTTGGCTCCCACTGGTCATGGAAGCATCTGTCTTCAGAGCGCACGAGTTAACAAACCGACTGATTAGCAAGCAAATTAAAGTGAAAAGCGCCTTAAAGGTGCACTGCAGCGAAGGACAAAAATCTAAAAGGAAACTGATCCATTCAAATGAAAATTTGGTTTTGGGAGCTGATGACGCGCTCCTCCCCCCTCGGTGCCCTTCGCTCGCGGGACGTCTCCAGCGTGCTAGAGGATGCCGCGTGTTGCCTCCCTAGTGTTGCAAGGCCACATAGCCATGGAAGAGGAGAAGACAGTTGGTCTGGATGACCCCCCTCAACAACTTGTCGCCTGGACATGTTGTTGGCATCTCCCTTTATTTTCTTTTGCGTACATCGGAAACTAATTGACAAATTAACCAGTAAACAGATCAAATTCAAGGAGCAAACCCTTAAATGGGGAGTGTAACAAAGGAGAACATTTTCAAATTGAGTTAAATGAAGATGTCATTTTGGGGGCTGGCGTAACCCACTGGTCGTGTAAAGCATCTCTCTTTATAAGTTCTCTAAATAATGTCTCTAAATAATTAATTAAACAATTTCCTTTGCCCGTGTATCTTAACAATACCATTAATGCAGCACGGTGGCGCAGTGGGTTAGCCCTGCAGCCTCATGGCGCCGAGGTCCCAGGTTCGATCCCGGCTGTGGGTCACTGTCCGTGTGGAGTTTGCACATTCTCCCCGTGTCTGCGTGGGTCTCACCCCCACAACCCAAAGATGTGCAGGGTAGGTGGATTGGCCACGCTAAATTGCCCCTTAATTGGAAAAAATTAATTGGGCAATCTAAATTTATTTTAAAAAAAACAAAAAAAAACAATACCATTAATACCTCACACTCCTCATTCTTCTGCCCCTCTCTCCTGCAGCTGTTGGCATTGCTCCTTCTGGTCGCAAGTCCTCCTCCCCAGTCCTCCTCCACACGAAGGCTTTGGTGAGTGAGCGCTCCTGTCGGACCCCTATGAGACGGAGTCGGAGAACACTTGCTCTTCATGGGTGAAATCCTCGGAGAATTTCTGCAGCAAATGTTGCCCGAGGTTTGATGAGGGCTTGAGGGAATATGACAGGAGGTCTCGCAGTGTGCTTCCGAAATCCTCTATGGTCCAGCAGGAAGGACCATTCTGTGGTGAGTATTCGTTAAATTTTGAGTATTCTCTTCAGTAACGCGGGGCGGGAAGTGGGTGGGGGGTTGGGGGGGGAGGGGGGGTGGGGGGGGGGAGAGGGGGGATGTCACTCGATAATCCATCCATTCAAATTTTGCATCAAGTGACTCCCCTTCATTATGAATGATGGCACTCCCACCATATCTAATGTCTCAATGGTTAACTTACAACAATGATGTGGTTCAGAAGGTTAATAAATGAAAGGCGAGATTCCCTTGCCCTCTTGGCGTGATTTTCGATGGACCGCCATTGGCCGCTGCCGGTATCTCCTGGTTCCACCGCTGTCAATTGGATTTCCCATTAACTCCACGGAAACCAACAGCGGGATTGGAACCGGAATATCCCACCGGTGAGACCAGCCGGAAGGCATCACCAGGGATAATATCAAAGGAAAGAATGTTAAAATATACGGTTTCATCTAAAATGGGACATTTGAGCTCTTACCGCTTTTATTATTAATTATCGCGCTTACTTTAAACATACACATCCTGATATTTCATAAATCCTTTGATTTTCTAGAATGATCAGCACTAATAATAATCTTTATTAGTGTCACAAGTAGGCTTGCATTAACACTGCAATGAAGTTACTGTGAAAAGCCTCTAGTCGCCACATTCCGGCGCCTGTTCGGGTACACTGAGGGAGAATTCTGAATGTCCAATTCACCTAACAAGCACGTCTTTCAGGACTTGTGGGAGGAAACCGGAGCACCCGGAGGAAACCCACGCAGACACGGGGAGAAGGCGCAGACTCCGCACGGACAGTGACCCAAGTGGGAATCGAACTCAGGACCGTGGAGCTGTGAGGCAACAGTGCTAACCACTGTGCTATCCTGCCGCCCTACCTTCAAATGGGAGAAAGATTGTGTCAATAATAACAATCAAGGTTATTCTTGTTATCGAGATCCGTACTGAAATGCAATGTTTCTTTTCAGTCAACCACTCATTAAAGTGACAGTAAATGAAAGGAAAATAATAACAAAGGGTGACCCCCTCCCACCCAAGCATTGCCTTCTTCCAGACCCTTCCATCAGGCAGAAGATACAGAACATAGGAACAGCTTCTTCCCCACAGCTACTAGACTCCTCAACGACTCCCCCTCAGACTGATCTGTTCCCTGTAAGAACACTATTCACGATGCCCTATGCTGCTCTTGCTCATGTATTTGCTTTGCTTGGCCCTTGTTCTGCACTGTAACCAATTCCTCATTTGTCAATGTTACAATAGAGGGACCAGGGTTTGTAAATAGTCAGGAGGGGGGACATGAAGTGAAGCCACTGGAAAATAATGCACGAGCTTTCTCTTTTTGTTCCATGTAACCTTGTTGACTGGCACTAAATTGTCCATCTCCACGTTCTCTGTCAACGTCCGCTGGAACATAAACATGGACACGGAGGTTGTGAATTAAAAGAACGGAACCTATCTGAAATATTAGACAAAATCAAGCACAAGCCTAGCCTTGTGGAGGCAAGTCATGGCTTTGATTTTAATTGACAAAATTTCCAGCTTTGTGTTTGATTTTCAGATATTGATAAATATTTTATGTTATGTTGGCTGTTTGGCATGACAACGCTGGTATATAGTGGATGCTTTGACAAGTAACTCAGAAAACCCTTTGATTTCTAACCGTGGTTTTATTACATTGACTTTCAAAGAACACTAAAGATCGTCACAGCAGGGGGGGTGATGTGAATTCAGTTGAAGCTTATTGATGCAAACTCTGGGGCACTGGTTTGTAGCGTGTACTCAAAGAACAATACAGCACAGGAACAGGCCCTTGGCCCTCCAAGCTGGGTGAGGCCGTGATACTGGCACTATGGAGTGAAACTGTCTGGGCGGAGTCACTGTCTGTGCGGAGTGTGCACGTTCTCCCTCCGCTGTATCCATTCGCGGGGCGGCTGAGGGGCATACCGGCCCGCGCATGCGTGGGTTTCACGCATATGCATGATGACGTCATCCGCGCATACGCGGGTTGGAGTCGTCCAATCCGCGCATGCACGGCTGACGTCATCTGATGCGTCAGCCGTCGCTAACTCTGGCTAACGGGCTTAACAAAATTCATTAAGCCCGCGATGCCGGAGTTCACGGCCGCGCGATGCTAGCCCCGACCGGGGAGCTGAATCGGTTCCCGGTCGGGGGGGCGGAGGCTGGCGTCAAACCCGCCCGTTTTTGACGCCAGCTTCCCGAGTCTTCGTGACTCGGGAGAATCGAGCCCTCCATGCCTGCCAATCTGGGGTTTGTAGACAGAGGGCGGGATTCTCTAATAATGGGGCTATGTCCCCATACCGGCGCGTGGCCCCTGAACGCGAGGGATTCTCCCCTTTCTAGGGGGCTAGGTTGCCGACGGAGGGGTCCCCGCAGCTCCAGCAGGCGCAGCC
Source organism: Scyliorhinus canicula (assembly GCF_902713615.1). Classification (NCBI taxonomy): domain Eukaryota; kingdom Metazoa; phylum Chordata; class Chondrichthyes; order Carcharhiniformes; family Scyliorhinidae; genus Scyliorhinus; species Scyliorhinus canicula. The sequence goes on along the minus strand of NC_052169.1, from coordinate 13,586,522 downwards.
CGCGTATGCGCGGAACGGCAGGCATATTTCCGCGCATGCGCGGGGGTTCCCTTCTCCTCGCCAGCCCCCCGGGCAATATGGCGGAGCCTTATAGGGGCCCAGCGTGGAGTAAAGTAGGCCCCCACAGAAGCAGCCTGCCCGCCGATCGGTAGGCCCCCGATCGCGGGACAGGCCACCGTGGGGGCCACCCCCCCCCCGGCGTTGGATCCCCCCACCCCTCCCCCCCCCTAGGATAGCCCCCGCACACTCACCTACCAGGTCCCACCGTGTGGGAGGGGAGTAATCCTCGCCGGCGGAACTCAGCCAAACTCGTCAGCCACTTGGCCCATCGGGGCCCGGAGAATCGCCGGTCGGGGACCGTTGCGGTGATCCCGCCGGCGCCCGGAAAATGGTGCCGGAGAATGGGGAAGCCGGCATCTGGGCGGCGGGATGCGAGGATTCCCGGAGATTGTCTGACCCAGCGAATGGTTTCACGAAGTAGACAGATATATTTCTGATGAAAATAAATGGGTTAAAGGGATATGGGGAACAGGTAGTGAGGGCAGCTCTTCCTTTGCCTCTCGAGGAGCACCCGGTTCCCTGCCGGCCCAGGCACCCTGGCAACAGCCCACTATGGACTTACTTTGCCCCTGGTAGCCTTGTGGTGCCGGTGGACAGCCTTCACTCCCTTAACTTCTGTTCTTCCCATCAGGCAGTTGCCTCTTTTCACCAGAAATGACCGGTCAGCTGACGGTTAAAATCTTCCCAGCCTCCAATTCTCAACTCCCGTTCCGGGGTACTGTACCCCCCAGCTGAAAGTTAAATCTGCCTTTAAGTTTCCGACATTAGTGCTTATATCTTCCCTAATTTTACATCTGGTATGTCGTGTTAAGTTTTCTGTTTCCGATTATTTGAGCCCGTTTACTATTCGTGCTCACAGTGCTTGATTATTTCGGCCTGAATGTGGGCCAAAGTTTAACGACCGTTCTTGTCGGATTCTCCGGTCCTGCTGACAACATGTCGCCACTGTGGGTTTCCCGGTGGTGGGCGGGGGCGGTTGCATAGAACAGGAAACTCCTTCGACAATGGCGGGATCAGAAGACACCGCGCGGGACTAATGGCACGAGGGGCGCAGAAAATCCTGCCCACGGTGTAGAAGTTGCTGGTAATTAGAGCTGAAAGCATGGAGCAGACATTTTAAAGTGATAAGGGGCTGGATTCTCCGGGGTCCCTCCGCCGTGTGTTTCCCAGTGATGCGCCTTTCGCTGGTGGCGGGATTCTATAATCCTGCCGCTTGTCAATGGGACTTTCCTATTGAGGCCGCCCCACGCCACCGGGAAACCCGCGGGAGGATATGCGCTAGGACGGGAAAGGCGAACCGCAATTGCCGGAGAATTCCAACCAATATCTTCATTCTACGGGTTTGCAGTTTCGGATCGAAGCACGTGTCGCATAGTGGTTAGCACTGTGGCTTCACAGCTCCAGGGTCCCAGGTTCGATTCCCGGCTTGGGTCACTGTCTGTGCCGGGGTCTGCACGTTCTCCCCGTGTCTGCGTGGGTTTCCTCCGGGTGCTCCGGTTTCCTCCCACAAGTCCAAAGATGTGCAGGTTAGGTGGATTGGCCATGCTAAATTGCCCTTAGTGTCCAAAATTACCCTTAGTGTTGGGTGGGGTTACTGGGTTATGGGGATACTGTGGAGGTGTTGACCTTGGGTAGGGTGCTCTTTACAAGAGCCGGTGCAGACTCGATGGGCCGAATGGCCTCCTTCTGCACTGTAAATTCTGTGAAATCTATGGCTACTATGCCTCCATGCCTACTTGTGACAATGAAGATGATGATTATTTTTATTATTACTACAACTCCATTGATTGTTTTTTTTTTCTATTCATTTACCGGATGTGGACATCGCTAGCTGGGCCAGGATTTATTGCCCATCCTTAATTGCCCTTGAGAAGGACAATGAAGTATGAATCCATGTGTGAATGTTTGATTCTCACTCATGTATATCGTCCTGTGGCATTGCCTTTGCATTTGCAAAGCACACCCATAAAATGGATTGGTAATAAGTTAAACCCAAATGGCAGCTCAGCGATTCTCCACTTCGGTTTTTATAACATTTCACACGTTTTCATTAGCCGGAAAAAAGCTTCTCATTCTCTCATATCACTCCTTTGAAAGACGCACATATCAATGCACGATCTTCAGCTGCATGGGGAACTCCTTGAAATGCTGGAGCAAATTTGAATCTTCACTGTGTCTTAGGATAACCCACGTTCCCAACAAAAAGGAAATTCTCAGCAATCACCAGAATCGCGCTCCTGTCTCCAAATGAAACAGAGAGAGGTGAAACAAAGGGCAGAATTCTCCGCAAGGCCCGACGACGTCGTGAAACTTGGAGAGGTTCACGACGGCATCGGAAGCCTCTTCCGGCCCCCTATTCTCCCCATCCCGGGGGGATAGGCGGGCCGTACCGGGAAACTCGGCGGACAGGCCTTGTCCCTGGCTTCAAGGCCCGGCGCGCCAAGAATGACGCGGCGGCGCCGCCTAATGACGTCAGCTGCACATGCGCGGGTTGGACAGCTCAAACGCGCGCATGAGCGGTTGCCGTCTTTCCCCTCAGCCGCCCCGCAAGACGTGGCGGCTTGATCTTGCGGGGCGGCAGAGTGGAAAGAGTGCGTCCCCTTGAGATGCTGGGCCGGCGATCGGTGACACCGATCGCAGGCCAGTCCCCTCCCGAGCACGGTCGTGGTGCTCGATCCCCGATCCGCCCCCCCCTAGGCCCCACACTTACCTGGCGCGCCATGTTCACGACGGCAGCGACCAGGTGTGGTTGCCGTCGTCGTGAACAGGTCGGGAACGGCAGGCCGCTCGGCCCATCCGGGCCGGAGAATCGCGGGCCACCGTGAAAAACGGCGGCCCGCGTTTCTCCGAGCGGCGTGTCGGAAAACTAGACACTCCATTTTGGGGGGGGTGGGAGAATAGCAGGAGGTGCAGGAGCGCACCTCCCGCTATTCTCCCACCCAACGTGGTTGCGGAGAATGCGGCCAAAGTGCACCTTGCCAGGACGGAAATTGAGGATGTATGCGGGGGAATAGTTAGGAAGTTGCGCGAATGCAGGAACTAAGGTAAAAGGATGAAGGGATTGACGCTAGCTGCTGTTACAAAAATGCTTTGATGAAGTATGCCTGCCAATTCTTTTCTACGGATGAAGATTTTCCCGATCCTTCCCGTCAGTGGGAGCTTCCAGTCCTGCCGATGGCGATACGAACGGAAAATACGATTACTGCAGTGACATCCTGAAAACCAAACAATATTGTCCTCCCTGCTGTGAAGAACAGCCATGGATAATAAACTAAAACTACCAAACCAACTTGAACTCATGGGAAAGTCACACCAGAATTTGGCGCCATGGAAGAGAAAATGTTCAGATTATAGGAGTACATCAGGATTAAGTAGGAAATCAGATTAAGTGCAAATTAATAAATTCTTGGATATATTTGATGAAGTTGCTGACAAGGTATAGATGAATCCTCAATCGTGTTTGTTGAGCTATTAAAAGCCTTTGGCAAGTATTTTAAAATCCAAGTTGTGGAGAGGGCAGACCGTTAAACAAAGGTCTCAAACTCCCGCTAGTAAGGTGCTAAAGGTGGAAGGTGATCCCCAGGGTGAGGGACACAACATCCACAATATCATTGCACTGAAGTGCACAAACCAAAGCATTTAGTGCACTGGAAAGGAAAGATGGAGCAGCAACTGGAAGGTTTAGAGATAGAACCTTTTGAAAATGCCGACGCAGTATTCAAACTGCACAGCAGTTGACAGTGCAGGGTGTTCTGATGGCTGTGAATGAAGGGGAGTCATCTGATGTTACCCAAAAGCCACAAAACCTGCAAAAAGAAAATAAGTTATTTCGCAAGAAAATCTTCATATCAAAGTTGAGCCTCTTGGAAGTACAGTCAGGCATCCTGGCAGACGGAAAGGTTACTCAGAAGACATAGGAGTAGAATTAAGCCATTTGGTCCATCATGTCTGCTGGTCATTCAAATATGACTGATATGTTTTGCATCCCCATTCTCCTGCCTTCTCCCCTGATCCCCTTATTCATCAAGAACCTACCTATCTCTGTCTTAAAGACATTCAGTGACTTGACCTCCATAGCGCTGTGCGGCAATGAGTTCCACAGATTCACCACCCTCTGGGTTGTGACTGTTAGATTCGCAAAAGTAGACAAAGATCAAAGGATGTAGGTTCTTTTCATAGACTTTCAATGTGGATCCACATGAAGACGGCCTGGAGACAAAGTCTGACTCTGCCAAACACAAGCTGTACTAGATCATTTTACTTTTAGCATAAAGGATAATATGGTCACAACTCCTAATCCACAGAATGTTCATCATGCTTAGTCTAGAAATATTACAATATTAATGATGTTTAAGGTTATACAGAGTGAATACATGAGACAAATGTGTGGCATTGACATTCTACAATAGTCTTTATAGATTTAGATATATCAGTTAACACACAGAGTTGAATAATACTCGCAAGCCAGAAACTTGCATCATTGCAGAATCAGCCATGTACAAGGTCTCATACAGAGTTAAAGGTAATAAAACTTTAAAGACAGCCCATTCTTTAGACATCTATCGTCCTGCTTCCGTTCCCCAGAGGCACAGAGTTTCTCTAATTGTTCCTCTTGCTGAATCAGTCCCATCACTTGATGAATTGACACTTTGGTGGTAGGGCGGCACGGTAGCACAGTGGATAGCACTGTTGCTTCAAAGCTCCACCAAGGTCGCTGGTTTGATTCCCGGCTTGGGTCACTGTCTGTGGGAGTCTGCACATTCCCCCTGTGTCTGTGCGGGTTTCCTCCGGCAAGCCCCGAAAGACGTGCTGTTAGGTGAATTGGACATTCTGAATTCTCCCTTCGTGTACCCGAACAGGCGCCGGAATGTGGCAACTAGGGGTTTTACACAGTAACTTCACAGAATCATAGAATTTACAGTGCAGAAGGAGGCCATTTGGCCCATCGAGTCAGCACCGGCCCTTACAAAGAACACCCTACTGAAGCCCAGGTATCTACCCTATCCCCGTAACCCAGCAACTCACACTTAACCTTTTAGGACACTGAGGGCAATTTAGCACGGCCAATCCACCTAACCTGCACATCTCTGGACTGGGAGGAAACCAGAGCACCCGGAGGAAACCCACGCAGACACGGGGAGAACGTGCAGACTCCGCACAGACAGTGACCCAGCTGGGAATTGAACCTGGGACCCTGGAGCTGTGAAGCAATTGCGCTAACCACTATGTTACCGTGCTGCACTACATTGCAGTGTTGATGTAAGCTTACTTGTGACAATAAATATTATTATTACTTATTGATCCTTTGTTAACCTGGTCTCAATCCCTAAGTCAGTCGTTACTTATTTTGCTTTTAATGTTGGCTTTATTCAGCAAGGCCATTGAGATAACATGGGCAGCACGGTAGCATGGTGGTTAGCATAAATGCTTCACAGCTCCAGGGTCCCAGGTTCGATTCCCGGCTGGGTCACTGTCTGTGCAGAGTCTGCACGTCCTCCCCATGTGTGCATGGGTTTCCTCCGGGTGCTCCGGTTTCCTCCCACAGTCCAAAGATGTGCGGGTTAGGTGGATTGGCCATGCTAAATTGCCCGTAGTGTCCTAAAAAGTAAGGTTAAGGGGGGGGGGGGGGTGTTGGGTTATGGGTATAGGGTGGATACATGGGTTTGAGTAGGGTGATCATGGCTCGGCACAACATTGAGGGCCGAAGGGCCTGTTCTGTGCTGTACTGTTCTATGTTCTATGTCTCCTGCATTTCTTCCACACACTGGGCTGGATTCTCAGATTCTGGGGCTACGGCCCCACACTGGCTTGGGAAAGGTGGCGTTTTACGGCAGAAAGAATGGCGTGAAACAGCCAACGATGCTCCGTTTTGCTGGGGGCTAGCAGGCTGGCAGCATAGAGCACCCGGCTCTCGCTGCCGAGATACTCGGGTGAATGGACGGGTCCGTGGCCTCACATGCGGGCCTCACGGTAGCATGGTGGTTAGCATCAATGCTTCACAGCTCCAGGGTCCCAGGTTCGATTCCCGGCTGGGTCACTGTCTGTGTGGAGTCTGCACGTCCTCCCCGTGTGTGCGTGGGTTTCCTCCGGGTGCTCCGGTTTCCTCCCACAGTCCAAAGATGTGCGGGTTAGGTGGATTGGCCATGCTAAATTGCCCGTAGCGTAAGGTTAATGGGGGGATTGTTGGGTTATGGGTATACGGGTTACGTGGGTTTAAGTAGGGTGATCATTGTTCGGTACAACATCGAGGGCCGAAGGGCCTGTTCTGTGCTGTACTGTTCTATGTTCTATGTTCTATGCGCACGGCGGCAGCCCGCAGCGGCCGCGCCATGCTACATAGTGCAATAGTGCCCGATTGTCTCGCGTGCTCCGGACCACCCCCCCCCTCCCCCCCACACAGTGATCCTAATAATGAACCTCCCTGCCCGCGGATCGGCCCTCCCCCAACTGTGGCGGGGCTGGATTGAGTCCGCAGCCGCCACGCCGAGTTCCCGAAAGGATGGGACCACACGCGACCCACGCCATCGGGAAATCGGCCGGTCGGGGGCGGAGCAGCGGAGTCCTGAGGCCGTCGATACGTGGCGCGACGTATTCACAGAGTACGCCATTTTGCAGTGGGCAGAGCATTGCAAGGCAGGGCTGCCCCCGATTTGATCGGGTACTCTGACTCTCCGGCCGATCGTTGATGCACTATCAATTACGACGAGACGAGAGTAGAATGTAATCGAGGCTTTATTACACTGAGATGTGTGGCCTCCTACAGCAACTGACGAAATGGCTGCTGTACGGGGAGCACACACATTTATACTCCGCCTACTGGGCGGAGCCAGCAGGCAGGGATCTACCCCTGTACCTGCAGTACAGAGGCCTTACCGTTATACCAATATATACAATATAATACAACAGTGGTGACTACCACATTCACCCCCTGTTAACAATGAGTCCAGCAGGGGTGGTGGAAAACTATATACATTCAGATTGGTTTTAAAATTACAGAGAAGGTTACAAATTTAGACAATCGGGCACCTTGATTTGTCGTTGAGAGCGCCGCAGTGCTGGTGGCGACTCAGGCGTCGGCTTGGTCTTCGGTGACTCCGGGAGCGTGTCGAAATCCTCTTCATCCCCGGATGGGAGCAAGGCGAGGGCGGATTGTCCTGGAGCGGGGGCTGTGGTGGGGTGTGCCGGGGATGGGAAGGGTGGCGCCAGGGCAGGGGGGGGGGGGTAGTGTGTGGGGACCTAGCTGGTGCCAGATCCCTGAGGGAGACTGTGTATTGGTGGCCGTCGGGGTACGCTACGTAGGCATGCTGCGGGTTTGCGTGGAGTAGCGGTACTCTCTCAATCAACAGGTCCGCCGTGTGGAGCCGCACGTGCTTGTGGTGGAGCACGTGTCCTGGAGCTGCCAGCCACGTTGGGAGCGAAACCCCGGAGGTGGACTTCCTGGGGAAGACAAAGAGACGTTCATGGGGGGTTTCGTTGGTCGCAGTTCACAGGAGCGACCGAATGGAGTGAAGTGCGTCGGGGAGGACCTCCTGCCAACTGGAGGCCGGGAGATTTCTGGACTGTAGGGCCAGCTGGACGGCCCTCCAGACCGTCCCATTCTCCCGCTCCACCTGCCCATTTCCCCTGGGGTTGTAGCTGCTCGTCCTGCTCGAGGCAATGCCCCTGTTGAGCAGATACTGCCGCAGCTCCTCGCTCATAAATGAAGATCCCCGGTCGCTGTGTATGTAGGCGGGGAAACTGAACAGAGCAAAGATGGTTTTGAGGGCTTTGATGACAGTGGCAGACGTCAAATCAGGGCATGGGACAACGAAGGGGAATCAGAAATACTCGTCGACTGCATTAAGAAAGTACATAAGAACATAAGAACTAGGAGCAGGAGTCGGCCATCTGGCCCCTCGAGCCTGCTCCGTCGTTCAATGAGATTATGGCTGATCTTTTGTGGACTCAGCTCCACGTTCCGAACACCGTAACCCTTAATCCCTTTATTCTTCAAAAAACTATCTATCTTTATCTTAAAAACATTTAATGAAGGAGCCTCAACTGCTTCACTGGGCATGGAATTCCACAGATTCACAACCCTTTGGGTGAAGAAGTTCCTCCTAAACTCAGTCCTAAATCTACTTCCCCTTATATTGAGGCTATGCCCCCTAATTCTGCTTTCACCCGCCAGTGGAAACAACCTGCCCAAATCTATCCTATCTATTCCCTTCATAATTTTATATGTTTCTATAAGATCCCCCCCCTCATCCTTCTAAATTCCAACAAGTACAGTCCCAGTCTACTCAACCTCTCCTCATAATCCAACCCCTTCAGCTCTGGGATTAACCTAGTGAATCTCCTCTGCACACCCTCCAGCACCAGTACGTCCTTTCTAAGGTAAGGAGACCAAAACTGAACACAATACTCCAGGTGTGGCCTCACTAACACCTTATACAATTGCAACATAACCTCCCTAGTCTTAAACTCCATCCCTCCAGCAATGAAGGACAAAATTTAATTCGCCTTCTTAATCACCTGTTGCACCTGTAAACCAACTTTTTGCGACTCATGCACTCGCACACCCAGGTCTCACAGCAGCATGTTTTAATATTTTATCATTTAAATAATAACCCCTTTTGCTGTTATTCCTAACAAAATAGATAACCTCACATTTGTCAACATTGTATTCCATCTGCCAGACCCTAGCCCATTCACTTAACCTATCCAAATCTCTTTGCAGACTTCCGGTATCCTCTGCACTTTTTGCTTTACCACTCATCTTAGTGTCGTCTGCGAACTTGGACACATTGCCCTTGGTTCCCAACTCCAAATCATCTATGTAAATTGTGAACAATTATGGGCCCAACACTGATCCCTGAGGGACACCACTAGCTACTGATTGCCAACCAGAGAAACAACCATTAATCCCCACTCTTTGCTTTCTATTAATTAACCAATCCTCTATCCATGCTACTACTTTACCCTGAATGCCATGCATCTTTATCTTATGCAGCAACCTTTTGTGTGGCACCTTGTCAAAGGCTTTCTGGAAATCCAGATATACCACATCCATTGGCTCCCCGTTATCTACTGCACTGGTAATGGCCTCAAAAAATTCCACTAAATTAGTTAGGCACGACCTGCCCTTTATGAATCTATGCTGCGTCTGCCCAGTGGGACAATTTCTATCCAGATGCCTTGCTATTTCTTCTTTGATGATAGATTCCAGCATCTTCCTTACTACTGAAGTTAAGCTCACTGGCCTATAATTACCCGCTTTCTGCCTACCTCCTTTTTTAAACGGTGGTGTCACGTTTGCTAATTTCCAATCCACCGGGACCACTCCAGAGTCTAGTGAATTTCGGTAAATTATCACTAGTGCATTTGCAATTTCCCTAGCCATCTCTTTTAGCACTCTGGGATGCATTCCATCAGGGCCGGGAGGCTTGTCTACCTTTAGCCCCATTAGCTTGCCCATCACTACCTCCTTAGTGATAACAATCATCTCAAGGTCCTCAACTGTCATAGCCTCATTTCTATCAGTCGCTGGCATGTTATTTCTGTGTTCCACTGTGAAGACCGACCCAAAAAACCTATTCAGTTCCTCAGCCATTTCCTCATCTCCCATTATTAAATCTCCCTTCTCATCCTCTAAAGGACCAATATTTACCTTTGCCACTCTTTTTTGTTTTATATATTTGTAGAAACTTTTACTATCTGTTTTTATATTTTGAGCAAGTTTACGCTCATAATCTATCTTACTCTTCCTTATAGCTTTTTTGGTAGCTTTCTGTTGCCCCCTAAAGATTTCCCAGTCCTTTCGTCTCCCACTAATCTTTGCCACTTTGTATGCTTTTTCCTTCAATTTGATACTCTCCCTTATTTCCTCTTTCTACCGTCCTTTCTTTTTATTGGTATAAACCTTTGCTGAGCACTGTGAAAATTTGCTTGGAAGGTTCTCCACTGTTCCTCAACTGTTTCACCATAAAGTCTTTGCTCCCAGTCTACCTTAGCTAGGTCTTCTCTCATCCCATTGTAATCTCCTTTGTTTAAGCACAAAACACTAGTATTTGATTTTACCTTCTCACCCTCCATCTGTATTTTAAATTCCACCATATTGTGACCGCTCTTTCCGAGAGGATCCCTAACTATGAGATCATTAATCAATCCTGTCTCATTACACAGGACAAGATCTAGGACCACTAGTAGGTTCCATCACATACTATTCTAGGAAACTATCGCGGATACATTCTATAAACTCCTCCTCAAGACTGCCTTGACCGACCTGGTTAAACCAATCGACATGTAGATTAAAATCCCCCATGATAACTGCTGTACCATTTCTACATGCATCAGTTATTTCTTTGTTTATTGCCTGCCCCACCATAATGTTACTATTTGGTGGCCTATAGACTACTCCTATCAGTGACTTTTTCGCCTTATTATTCCTGATTTCCACCCAAATGGATTCAACCTTATCCTCCATAGCACCGATGTCATCCCTTACTACTGCCCGGATGTCATCCTTAAATAGCAGAGCTACATCACCTCCCTTACCATCCACTCTGTGCTTCCGAATAGTTTGATACCCTTGGATATTTAACTCCAAGTCGTGACCATCCTTTAACCGTGTTTCAGTAATGACCACTAAATCATAGTCATTCACGATGATTTGCTCCATCAACTCATTTGCCTTATTCCGAATACTACGAGCATTCAGGTAAAGTACACTCATGTTGGCTTTTATACCTCTGTTTTGAATCTTAACACCTCGATCAGTAGCCTCTCCTAAGTTATATTTCCTCTTAACTTTTCTCCTAATTTTCGTGGTTGTTGAACCCATATATCCATGTAACAACCTGCCGCATCGCTGACCATTTATGTTTTTACTTCCCGTTTTATTCTTTTTAGTATTACTGGGTGGGCCTATTCACTGAGCTCTCCTCAGTCACTGTGCCTTGTACTGTCACCCTTTTTGATTTTTGACCATGGCTTCTCTGCCTTACACTTTCCCCCTTACTGCCTTTTGTTTTTGTCCCTGTTTTACTACCTTCCGACTTCCTGCACTGGTTCCCATCCCTCTGCCACATTAGTTTAAACCCTCTCCAACAGCTCTAGCAAACACCCCCCCACCCCCCCCCCCCCCCCCCCCAGGACATCGGTTCCATTCCTCCACAGGTGCAGACCGTCCGGGTTTGTACTGGTCCCACCTCCCCCAGAACCGGTTTCAATGCCCCAGGAATTTGAATCCCTCCCTCTTGCACCATCTCTCGAGCCACGCATTCATCCTATGTTCATTCAAAGGACGTGTTGCAGTCGGTGGAGGGGAAGGGCCCTTTAAAGTCCACGCTGAGGTGTTCAAAGGGGCGGGAGGCCTTCAGCAGGCGCGCACGGTCTGGCCGGCAGAAGTGCTGTTTACACTCCATGCAGACCTGGCAATCTCTGGTTATAGCCCTGACTTCCTCGATGGAGTAGGGCAGATCGCGGGCCTTCATGAAGTGGTAAAAGCGGGTGACTCCCGGGTGACAGAGACCGTCGTGCATGGTCCAGAGTCGGTCCACTTGCGCACTGGCACATGTACCTCGGGACAGGGCATCGGGGGGCTTGTTGAGCTTACCGGGGCGAAACAAAATCTTGTAATTGTAGGTGGAGAGCTCGATCCTCCACCTCAAGATTTTATCATTTTTGATCTTACCCTGCTGTGTGTTGTTAAACATGAAGGCAACCGACCATTGGTCAGTGAGGAGAGTGAATCCCCTGCCGGCCAGGTAATGCTATACAATATACTGCAACAGGGGCAGCACGGTAGCATGTTGGGGCAGCACGGTAGAATGGTGGTTAGCATAAATGCTTCACAGCTCCAGGGTCCCAGGTTCAGTTCCCGGCTGGGTCACTGTCTGTGCGGAGTCTGCATGTCCTCCCCGTGTGTGCGTGGGTTTCCTCCGGGTGTTCCAGGGTTTCCGCCCACAGTCCAAAGATGTGCAGGTTAGGTGGATTGGCCATGCTAAATTGCCCGTAGTGTCCGAAAAGTAAGGTTCAGGGGGGGGGGGGGCGGGGGCAGGGGGAGGGGGGGGGGGTTACGGGTATAGGGTGGATACGTGGTTTGAGTAGGGTGATCATTGCTCGGCACAACATCGAGGGCCGAAGGGCCTGTTCTGTGCTGTACTGTTCTACGTTCTATGTTCTATGTTCTAGTGGTGGCTACCACAAATGTCGAACGCGATTTTGGCATTGGCGACTAGAGAATCCAGCCCTCTGTTTATCCTAAGTGGAGTCTCCCTGTCCATAGCCCCTGAATTACAGTCCCTGACCAACAGTGCAAACGTTGTGCTGAGGCAGAAGTGAATGAAGTTTCCGTCAGAAAATCATGAATAATTCCTGAGTGTGATCATAGCAGATAAGGGGGCCAGTCTTGGCAATGTCTGGTGTGCATGTATTGTGCAAGATAGAGTTCAGCTGAACTAACAGTCTACTCTATTCTGACTAACACAAAATGGAGGAGCAATTCAAAATGGAGGAAGGTCCACTTTCCGAATCCTTCAGTACCTTGCTACCCGAAAGTCATTTTGACGCATCAGTGTGTGGCCTGAAAAGGGAAGCTAACGTTTCGATTCTGGAAGATTCTTTGTCAAAGCGAGTCACCCAGACTCGAAACGTTAGCTCCCTTTTCTTTCCACAGCTGCTGTCAGACCTGCCGAGGTTGTCCAGTGTTTTCTGCTTTTGTTTCAGATTCCAGCATCCGCAGCAATTTGCTTTTATTAGCGTGTGGCCTTGAACTGTGGCTGTTGAGTCAAAACCAAGGTTAAGTATAGGATTTTGTTCGAACAGGCAAACACACGTGGGGAAGAAGGACTGAAAGCGGTATGCTGACAGGGGTCTGCAACCTGTAGCACTGGAGATGAACATGGCTCATTAAGGAGTCTCGTGGCTTCCAAATTTGATCAATTGAATTCATTTTGATGATAATTAACTGACTTGTTTTGGTTCTGGAGACGAGCCCAGTTTGGTTCTCGCCACAGATGCTGCTAGACCTGCTGAGCTTTGCCAACACATTTAGATTTTAATTGCTTTATTAAATTTTTAGCAACACTGGGCTTATGAGAAAGTATAATTTAGTTCAATTTATTTTGCAAAAACTTTTAAATTGTTGAAATGAATAGCTTTCTTTGTTTTCATTAGTATAGGTATTTGAGTAAAAGTGTTGCAACTCTTAAGGTTTTGCATTTTTTGGCTCACTTTAAAAAACAATAATCTCTTTTTGTTATTGAGGCGTTGCTCACAACTGGGTCAAATGAAAGGGGGTCGGGAGGAGACGCATGTGGGGCATTAACACGGGCATAGAATCATAGAACCATAGAATATACAGTGCAGAAGGAGGCCATTCGGGCCATCGAGTCTGCATCGGCCCCTGGAAAGAGCACCACACCCAGCCTTTTTTTTTGGGGGGGGGGGGGCACTAAGGGATATTTAGCATGGCCAATCCACCTAACCCGCACATCTTTGGACTGTGGGAGGAAACCGGAGCACCCGGAGGAAACCCACGCAGACACGGGGAGGACGTGCAGACTCCACACAGACAGTGGCCCAAGCCGGGAATTGAACCCGGGTCCGTGGCACTGTGAATCAACTGTGCTAACCACTGTGCTACCGTGCTGCCCCCTTGAACTTCATCGATCCAGTTCTTTGGAATGTGCTAACTGACTGGAGCTATTGAAATCCAGGACTATGGTGATCAGAATTGCCCCTGGACCCCTTGTGCCTGGACTGAAAGTTGCCAGGTGCCGGACAGGTTGGCCATCACCAACCCGCGCATGCGCGGTTCCCGTCTTCCCCTCCGCTGCCCCGCAAGACATGGAGGATTAATCTTGCGGGGTGGCGGAGGAAAAAGAGTGCGTCTTAAAGAGACGCCGGCCCGACGATTGATGGGCACCGATCACGGGCCAGACCCCTCCTGAGCACGCCCCTGGTGCTCGATCCTCCCTCCGCCCCCCACAGGCCCCACATGCAGCGGTCGCGCGATGTTCACGCCGGCAGTGACCAGATGTGGTTGGCGCTGCGTGAACCGGTCGGATTCGGCAGGCCGCTCGGCCCATCTGGGCCGGAAATTTGCCGCTCGACCGGACCGGTGACTCTCCGAGCGGCCTGTCGCAAAACGCGACACGCCATTTTGGGGGGGGGGTGGAATCGCGTGGGGGTGCCTGGGCGGCGTGGCGTGATTTGCCCACCACTCCCGCGATTCTCCCACCCGGCATCTATCCAAGGGATAGTTCTTAGAGCTAAATGGACCAAAGGATTTGGGGCAAAGTCGGCATCAGGATATTGAGCTTGGTAATCAGCCATGATCATAATGAATGGCGGAGCAGGTTCGAAGAGCCGAATGGCCTCCTCCTGCTTCTATTTTCTATGATTCAATGTTTCCTCTCCTCTGAATGGAAACATTGCTGGATGTGGTGTGTGCTTAAAGGGTAATGAATGGGACAAGTTTAAGCAATTATGTAAAACTTAGAACATGACTGCTTTCGTGTAAAAAAAATCAAATTGAATGGCTCATGTATTTCAACTTGGTGCTGTTTCAATATCTAAAGTCCTGACCGATGGATTTTAATATTTAATTTTCTTTCCAGCTGCATCAAAGCTTTCTATTTGTCAAATGGCTAAATTACCCAGGGAACTGATGGACCATAGTGCAGCAGTGAGTTTTATTTTCATTATTTGCAGATCTTGCTTCTTGAGACACATGAGTGCCAAAATGAAGGCAGAATGCTGATAAGATAGAGAACTAGGATTTAGCGTCGACTCTTTCAGGCGAGGTTCTGCGCCAAAAGTATAAATTGTGATGAAGCAGCCCTCGCAAGAGCACAGGATAATTGCAGGAGAGGAAGAACTATCTCCGCCTGGTCCGCATGGAACGCAACAATTTCCACGGGCGTCCCCCTGTGTTATGGGAGAGGTGTTTTCAGAACCCCAAAATGTATCATGGAGTTCAACCAACCCCCACCTTTAATGGATTGTTGCTTTTGAAGCACACAGCTTGTTCCCCAGGTGTGGTATTACAATTATGAACATGTGGTTTCTAAAACAAAACAATGTTTATTCCATGAACTCAAATTCACCTTTTAAATAAACATTGGATCTCTTAACACCCCTTACTTCAAAGATAACCCCGAAAATAATACAACTCTACCCAATCCTGCAAACTGTTCCTTTACACATCCAAAAGACTTAACAAATCCTTCAAACAGAAGCACATTAGATTTATATTCAATACTGAGACCTTTTTACAATTCCGATTTCACCAAAGGATTAAGAGATAGTCCTTCCTGGCAGAGATCACCAGCAATGCAGCTCACAGCCACACCCAAGCGTTCTTCAAACTGAAACTAAAACTCCCAAAAAGCAGAAGTGGGCTCAGCTCCCTCCATGTGACATCACATCAGTAATATGATCAGCTTCATTTCTTAAAGGTACATTTCTTAAACATCCAATTCTTAAAGGCACTCTCACATGACAGCTGGGCCTTCCGCCAGAGTTACGACAAGCCACTGCAGAGACCGTCACGGGAATCCCGGACCGCAAAGTGCCATCACAGTGTGCGCTCTTCAATGATCCCCGCGTTCTTGATCCTGTGGCGTCTACACTGTGTAAAAAGAAAGGCTAACATTCATAGAGAGCCTATCACAACCTCAGCATGGCCCAACCACACCTCACAGCCAATGAGGTCGTTTTGTAAAATGTAGGCCGGAATTATCCGCCTGTTCCCTGGCAGAGGGATCCTCTGGTCCCAGGGCAGCGCTCCCCCATCCGTGGGTTTCCTGGTGGTGCCAATGGGAAATTTCATTGTTCAGCAGTGGGAGCAGAGAATCCCGCTGCCAGTGAATGCAAGCCATCTCCCGCCGTCGGTAAACACGTGGCGGGATGGGGGGGTGGGTGCGCTGGAGAATCTCACCCGTAGTCTCAATTTGCACATAGCAGGCTCCCCCAAAGCACAACATGTGTTTTTTTTAATTCACCCACGGGATGCGAGCATCGCTGGCTAGGTCAGCATTGATTGCCCATCCCTAACTACCCTCAGAAGGTGGTGGTGAGCTGTCTTTTTGAGTCGCTGGAGTCCATGGAGTGTAGGTACACCGACCGTGCTGTGAGGGAGGGTGTTCCACGATTTTGACCCAGGGAACGGACGATATATTTCCAAGTTGGGGCGGTGGAGTGGCATGGAGGGTCTTCCCATGTATCTGCTGTCCTTGTCCTTTTAGCTGGTTGCGGTCGTGGGTTTTGAAGGTGCTGCCTTAGGAAGCTTGGTGAGTTACTGCAGTGCATCTTGCAGATGGTACACACGGCTGCTACTAAGTGTCGGTGGTGGAGGGAGTGAATGTTTGTGGATGGGGTGCCAATTACGTGGGGCTGCTTTGTCCTACTCTTGTTTAAAGTTGTACATAGAACCTCTGAATCCAGTTAAGAGGATAGTTCAGGCCTTAAAAGGCTGAGCTCCCTCTTTGTCAGTCTGGTTTTACAGGCAAATCTCTACAGGGGGCATTTGAACATCCTACCTTTAGATTCAAAGGCACGAGTGATGCCAACTGAGGCAAAGCTTCGGCTGTTTTTCTGGTGGTCTCCTCAGCAACCATTTGACTTTTACTAGTTTGAACCTTTCCTCATTGGCCTGCCATCTTGTGGCAGTATTTGGGATTGACAGTGTCCCTCCCGTTTCAATCTCCACGAAAACCGCCACAAATTTGCCTTCTTCCTTCATCACTGAAACACACAAATTTCCTCTGGCCTTCCCTCGTAACTTAGACATCTGACCAGCCTCGAGACTATTCTCGCAGCTGTGACATTATGTGAAATGTTCAGAATACAAAGGGTTAATGTCATATCATAATCAACCACTAGATGGAGCTAGATGCGGAACTATATAAAGCACTGACTCACAGGCTGGAGCGAGTGCAGAGGAGCGGTCTAGAGAAAGTAAAGAACAGTTCTAGATAGAGGCTGGGTCGGAGAATCCCCGGGCGCATCCCACCGCCCCGACGCTGGCTTCCACATTCTCCGGCGCCGTTTTTCGGGCGCCAGTGGGATTCCCGCCGCGCTGGTCAACGGCCCCTCCCGCCGATTCTCCAGGCCCCGATGGGCCGAGTGGCTGATGAGTTTGGCCCATTCTCGCTGGCGTGGACTACTTACCTAACACACGGCGGGACCTGGAAGGTAAGTGTGGGGGGGCTATCCTGGAGGGGGGGGGGGCAAGTGGATCCGACCCGGGGGGGGGGAGGCACACGGTGGCCTGGCCCGCGATCGAGGCCTACCGATCGGTGGGTGGGCTGGTTCCGTGTCTACCTTACTCCGCGCCGGGCCACTGTCGGGCTCCGCCATATTGCACGGGGAATGGCATGGAGAAGGGAACCCCCGCACATGCGCGGAAATACTCCACATTCGTGAGATCACGCCGGCCGTTCCGCGCACGTGCAGACCCGCGCAGCCCGTTCCCCGCCGGCTAGAACTGCGGGGACCACTCCGGCGCCAACCTAGCCCCTTAGAAAGGTGAGAATTCCTCATTTTCGGGGGCCGTTGACACCGGAGTCGTTGGTGCCGGTTTTCCCGATGGCGTGGGGAAATAGCCCCATTTTTTGAGAATCCCACCCAAAGTGTAGAGACTAGTGTTAGCAGAGTGTAGATTTTAGATTACTAGATTATTGTTTACTGCAGGAGTAAGTGGTCGAGCGTTAATAAGTACTGTAAATAAAAGTTAGCTTCGGTAATGAAGTCTGTGGTCTTTGTGACCACGATATCAATCCTGCTAACAGAATCACAAAGACCAGCACAGCAACCACGTCCAGAGATTGAATAAAGAATTGAACACCAGGCGACGCTTTCTGATCACTCTGATATGGTGCGCTGCCCTCTCATTCAGTGTGACAGACAATATGTATGCATCACAAGCAGTTCTGCTTCTGACAACTAATTGCGAGTCTTTCCGCATCTGGGTATCTTGAAATATGTACCTAATTAGGAAGAAGATTGTTTTTTTAATTGCTTTACGTGGAGCTCAAAATAATAAAGGGCCAAATTTTCCTCTTCTGTTGAAACGCAAGATGGATGCCCTTTTATCCAATACTTAAAAACGGCTAACAAAATGGCAGAAATGCGTGCTTTCAGACACTTGGTCAAATTGACAATTCTGTCAGTGGGAACAAAGGAATTGGCTCATCCTGGCTCACTTTTAAAGACTCTTTCGAACAAGTTGATCTACCACATACTTTGCCTGTTCATGATACAAAGTGCAGTATTCCACCACGGAATGAGCAATCGCTGAAAAAAATCGTGGCTAAAAGGAATCGATGATATCCAGAATGTACTTTGTCAGCTTCAATGTGAAGAAGGAACCTGGGGCTGGATTCTTCAATAATGGGGCTATATCCTTACGGCAGGGTCAAAACGCTAGCGTTTCACTCCTAACTTCCCTTAAGAAAGTCCTGAGCGATTCTCCTACCTGCAGGTGGCTGGCAGGGCCCCGGAGTGCTTCTCGCAGCTCTGGCTGCAGATAAGGGCTCCCGCACTTCCGGTCGGGAGTCCTCGCATGGGCACGGCGGCGGCC
The DNA here is from genome assembly GCF_902713615.1 of Scyliorhinus canicula. NCBI lineage: Eukaryota > Metazoa > Chordata > Chondrichthyes > Carcharhiniformes > Scyliorhinidae > Scyliorhinus > Scyliorhinus canicula. The sequence goes on along the minus strand of NC_052169.1, from coordinate 13,567,894 downwards.
GCAAGGTGCGCAATGGCGGACTCGGACTGTGGACCGCTATACAAAATATAGCCCCCCCCCCCCCCCCCCCCCCCGAGATTGCGTGTGCCCGCGAATCCGTGCCGCTCCCCTGGCCATCCAAGAAGCCCCCCTCCTCCCCGATGATCGATCCCCCCGCTCCCCACCAAGGCAGCTGCGGACTCACCCGGGAACTCGGCCTGTTTTGCACGGAGAATCGCGGGGGGGGGGTGGGTGGAATTGGGGCCTCTGTTGATGGCCTCATAGCCGCACCGCGTAGATCGTGCGCGAGCGATTTCCAGGCGATTTGCCGGGGACTGGAGAATCGCTTCAGCGGCACTGGAGACGATTTCCTCGTAAGCCACTGCGCAGAATGTGATTTTGGTGCAGGGCTGTGGAGAATCCAGCCCAGGATTTATTTATTGGTGGGGTGTTGGGGGGGGGGGGGGGGGGGGGGGGGGGGAACCGTCCCAAATGAAGAAGGAATTTTCCATCGACACTCGAGCTTCCGATAAGTGCTTCGATTACGCAATTAATTTGCCTCCCATTCTGATTTATTTTTGCGAAGACTTTCTTGGACAGTTAACCTCTTAATGGGCCGCGCAGTGGTTAGCACTGTTGCTTCACAACGTCTGGGTCCCCGGTTCGATTCCTGGCTTGGGTCACTGTCTGTGCGGAGTCTGCACGGAGTTCTCCCCGTGTCTGCATGGGTTTCCTCCGGGTGCTCCGGTTTCCTCCCACAAGTCCCGAAAGATGTGCTGTTAGGTGAATTGGACATTCTGAATTCTCCCTCTGTGTACCCGAACAGGTGCCGGAGTGTGGCGACCAGGGGATTTTCACAGTAACTTCATTGCAGTAACTTCAATGAAAGCCTACTTGTGACAATAAAGATTATTAAAATAATCGCTTATTGTCTCAAGTAGGCTTCAATGAAGTTACTGTGAAAAGCCCCGAGTTGCCACATTCCGGCGCCTGTTCGGGGAGGCTCGTACGGGAATTGAACCCGCGCTGCTGGCCTTGTTCTGGATTACAAGCCAGCTGTTTAGCCCACTCTGCTGAACCAGCCCTATTATTATTAACTTTCGGAGCACTGCTCCTTCCTCCGAAAGCTCGTGTTTGAAAAAACATGTTGGACTTTAACCTGGTGTTGTAAGACTTCTTACTGTGCTCACCCCAGTCCAACGCCGGCATCTCCACATCATTATTATCATTAAGGGCTCTTTCTAACCGTCTACAAATATTCCACCTGTAAAAACGTCACACAAATATTTCCTCCGCATAAGATTTTCAGCACATTGCGTGACAGCTTTTCAAGCTTTGTCCATAATCATCCTGACATTGCAGTTGACGTTAAGATGTGGACGTTCTTTAATTATAGATTAATTTTCTATTACTCGCACTGGGATTGATTCTCTTGTGTGATGCGGTCTCAGTCTATGTTTGTCAAGTTACGCAAGACTTCCGCTCACTCCTGACTGAACACTTGCCAACTCAATCCATTCCTCAAGTCTACAATGGTGGTCGGCTCTGAGGTCATTTTGGAACCACCAGACTGACTCACTCAGTGGGCTGATGTTTTGCGGCCCTGCAGGTGTGGTCTCAAAAATGGATCCTGGACCAAAAAAAAAATATAGCACGTTGGGCCTGCTACCCGATGAGGTGGGCTCAATGCACCAGAGCCTAATAAATAAAGTCACCATGGTCCTAGATTACCATAGGCTGCTTTCCCCTTTAAGGGGGAGGGCAGACTGGTGGCAATTTAACATGAGGGTCACCACAACTTAGGCGAGGGGCAACGTTGAGAAGGCGGGGCCTTCATGAATAACGTCAGCCGGTACGGGAATTGAACTCGCGCTCACCCTGCATCACGAACCAGCCGTCCAACCAACTGAGCCAAACCGGCCCTAAAGGTGGCCATCTGGCGACAGGTCAGGGTAGGGGCGATGGGCACCTTCTCTACCGTTCCAGCAGGGGCCCAGTGAGATGCGACGACCATAGCTGCTGTGATGAGGCACCCCCATCTACAAGGTGACCTGAAAGGCTTGCAGTTTCCTACCTCACTCGCAAGTGCCCACCTCTCCCAGTGAGGCAACTGGCCGAACATTGGACCAGGCCCTCTGTACCTCTGACCTCCTATTGCACTCGCCCGCTGGCCATTCTTAATTTGACAGGCCTTCTGAAGGTTGGGTCTTAACCAGCCAAGCCCTCTTTCAATTTCCTGACCCAAAATTGAGGCCAACGTGGGACCATCATTCAGCTGGGAGAATGCAGCCCAGCATGCTCCTGAAAATAAAAACATGTCAGCTTAGGTTTTGGTTCTATCATTCACTGCATGATCAATTGAGGCCTAATAGGGTGCAGTGTTGGAAAATATGTTTAATCATATGTGGATGATCGGAAATCCCGAGGCCAGTGCAGTACGGTGGCACAGTGTTTAGCACTGCTGCCTCACAGTGCCAGGGACAAAGGTTCAATTACAGCCTTGGGTCACTGCCTGAGTTTTCACTTTTTTTCACGTGTCTGCGTGGGTTTCCTCCGGGTGCTCCCGTTTCCTCCCGCAGTCCAAAGGTGTGCAGGTTAGATGGATTGGCTATGTGTGGGGGTAAAGGGAGAGGACGGGGGAGTGGGCCTCGGTAGGGTCTCTTTCGGAGGGTCAGTGCAGACCCGATGGGCTGAATGGCCTCCTTCTGCACTGCATGGATTTTATGGGTTCTATGCACATACCTAATTGCGTTATTAATTGGTAAGTTAAGAATTGAATAATGGACACAGTTGTTGCCCATATTAGTATGGCTTGAACTTTAACCTTTCGTGTACTCAGTGGTAAAACAGTATGAGGAAAAGCAGCAGGGGAGTGATTTCATTGTAAGTGTGGCGTGCTTCCTTGATTATTAAATTATGTAAGATCTCTTTTCAAATAACACTTGAAGGCCAGAATTCTCCAGCCTTTGGGATTCTATTTACCCGCTGGCAGTGCACCCCACCCATCAGTTTCCTGTCAGCGTGGGGTGACCTCAATAGGATATCCCATTGACAAGTGGCGGAAGAAAGCATCCCTTTGCCAGCGAATGGCAGGTTGCTGAGAGACTGTGGCTGGGAGACCAAGGAATCTCGCCCGCAGTGTATTCACACAAATTCTATAAGCGTATTTAAGGCACTTGAAAGACACTGGGGGTGATTCTTCCAGCCCCACCCCACGCCGCAACTGCGCCACGACGCCCCGACACCAGTGCGCGATTACCCGAGGTGCAGAGAATCGGCGCCATTTGTGCCGGCGCGTTTGATGCGCCGTCGGCCGCGGGCCGCTGGAATTGGCGGGGCCGTCGATTCTCCAGCCCGGGTGGGCCAAGCGGCCGCGTGGAAACGACAGAGTCCCGACACCGCCATTCGCCCCTGGTCGCTGCCAGCGGAAACTCTGCGAGAAGGGCCAGAGGACGGCCTGTGGGCGGGGGGAAGTAATCCTTCACCGGGGGGGGGGGGGCTCCGATGGGGTCTGGCCCGTGATCCGGGCCCACCAATCGGCGGGTCGGCCTCCGACCCCCATAGCCTACTTTCCTGCGCGGTCGGCCCCTGAACACCAACGCCACGTTGAGTCGTGGCCAGCGCGCAGAAGAAGTCCCCCGCGCAGACACAGGTTGGCGCGGCCCAACTGCGCATGCGCGGGTTGGCGCAGCACCCATTTGGCGCCGGGGAGGGAGGCTGGAGCGGCATAAGCTGCTGTCCCCTGTGGGGGACAGAAACGGTTGTCCCCGTGCCCGTTTTGCGCCGTCGTAAAACGGGACGGCGTTCATGACGACGTGAACACTTGCGCTCCATTTTGGAGAATCACCCCCATCATAGCCCCCGCGGATGACAGGCTTCTCTCCCCTTTTGGGAGAGAGCTGACTGGTGACCTGAGAGTCACCACACCTGAAGGTGAGGGGCAAGGTCGAAGAGAGGGGATTGCTTCTTGGAGATCCTCAGCCGGTGCAGGAATTGAACCCATGCTGTTGGCTTCACGAGCCAGCCATTCAGCCAATTGAACTAACCGACCCTTTATATTAATACTCAAACACGTGGCTGGTATGGTTCCACAGCCGCTAAGGCTTGTGGGTAGTCAGATATTTGTGTTGGATGACGTCGATGTGGAGTGACTGAGGTCCATTGTTCCATTCTTCATCGAAGAATCCAGGTTTTTTTGTAAGATGGATGATTGAAAAACACACCATTGAACCATGAGGCGAAAGATTGTTAAATTGATACATGAGTCAATGAACTGAGCAAAGCAAACAGCACTGTATCACAGTTTGAGCAAGACAAGCCATGGTAAAGGTTAATGGTACAAAGCCATGATCGTTCATGGTGAATAATCCTGTTTCAGCCATGGCTGCACAATTATAACTGCGCCCTAATTATGATCATTGCATCCTCTGAGTTGAAGGATGGGGATATGTGACCCTGGTACAACTGTGTCAGCTTCTGATAGCATTTCGCAAGCTTGAACAGCCACTGCAGTTTTGGATTGAGTGGCAAATCCTCGTCTGACAGTTCCTTGTAGTTGCGAAGACAGGCCACCCTAACAGGAACGAGCGAGTTCGATAATTGGATATAGGTTAGCGATGTTGTTAAGTCTGCCCTGGAGCCTTTTTAATACCAAATCAGTGATGGATTCTCCTGTAAGCTTATGTCTGGATTGTGTCACTCAGCCAGGTCCTGGCCTGGAAATATTTATCATGACAGGGGTTATTAGCGATGGTGGGAAGGAGCAGCGAAAGCCGTCGCACTTTTTAACACTTAAAATAAATGACTCGCATTTCTATAGTATACTTTGTTATGGGCCAGTGTTTAGAGAACCCCAAAGTGTATCATGGAGTTCACCTGACCCACAACTTTTAATAGACTGTGGTATGGGGAGCACACGGCCCACTCTACAGGTCTGGTGCAGCAGAAATTTAAAAGTAATTTTTAAAGCAAAACAATGTTTATTCTACGAACTCAAGTTAACCTTTTAAAAACATACAGTGAACATCTTAACAACCATTAATTCAAATACACCCCCCAAAGAATACAACACTCGAAATAATCCTTAAACTTTCCTTTCAACATCCATAAGACAAAAACCCTTTTTACAGAAGCACATCAGGTTTAAATTCTCTACTGAGAGCAGTTATCACTCTGAATTCACCAAATGATCTAGAGATAGTCTTCAGATGGCAGAGAGATCAAAATTACACCTTCTTTGGCTGGCCTTAGCTCCAACACTAAAACAAGACTAAAAAACACAGACACACCCGAGCGTTTCCTCAAAGCGAAACTAAAAAGCAGAGTCAGAGCTCAGCTCCACCCACACTCTGACATCACTGCAGCCACTTGAGCAGACAAACATTTCTTAAAGTGACGTTCCCATGACCCTTTCATGAACTCAGGATAGCGCTTCGCTGCCCAGTGACGTACTTTTGAAGTGCCGTCCAAATTGTGCACAGCAAGCTCCCACAAATGCGATAATGACCAGGTCACGTAATGTTTTAGAGGGAGAAATATTGTCTACTCCTTTGTTCTTGTCTGAAATGGGATCTTTTGCATCCAAAATCTGACACAGTTGACGGTGAGGCACTCCCTCAATGCTACACTGGAGGGTAGGCCTAGATTTTGTGCTCAATCTTCTGGAGTGGCACTTGAACAAATGATCCTGTGACTGGAAGCTTTCTGAAATATTTTTAAACCTACGATTGCTACTATTCTATGGGAAAGTTTTTAAAAATTCATTCATGGGACATAGGCATCGCAGGCTGTGCCAGCAGTTGAGAATCAACCACATTGCTATGGGTCTGGAGTCACATGTAGGCCTGACCAGGTACGGACATCAATGAACCAGATGGGTTTCTACAACCATCGATAATGGGCATCACTAATTCAAGATTTTTTTTCAATTGAATTGAAATTTCACCATCTGCAGTGGCAGGATTTGAACCTGGGACCCCAGAGTACTCTGGGTCACTTGTCCACTGACAATAGGATCACGCCATCGCCTTCTGCCATTTAGTCCCAGTCTGTAACTATATACAGCTTGGTATGGAGCCTGCTCTGCCCAAGACCGCAGGAAACTACAAAAGGTTGTGAATGTAGCCCAGTCCATCACGCAAAGCACCCTCCCATCCATTGACTCTATCTATAATTCCCACTGCCTCAGAAAGGCAGCCAGCATAATTAAGGACCCCACGCACCCCGGACATACTCTCTTCCACCTTATTCCGTCAGGAAAAAAGATACCAACGTTTGAGGTCACGTACCAACCGACTGAAGAACAGCTTCTTCCCTACTGCCATCAGACTTTTGAATGGACCTACCTCGTATTAAGTTAACTGTTCTCTACAGCTTGCTATAGCTGTAACATTATATTCTGCAGTCTCTCCTTCCTTCCCTATGTACGGTATGCATTGTTGTACAGCATGCAAGAAACAATACTTTTCACTATATACTAATAAATGTGACAATAATAAATCAAATCAAATCAAATACATCTCCAGTACCAATGACCAAACCGTCCACCTGTTCGTACATGTTTGAATAGAGGCAATAACTCAATTAATGCCCCTCGCCTAAATACTATTAGACCCAAAGGGTTACAATTAACACAAATATTTCATGTCTTTTAAATTTATCAATGAATTCTGAACAAAGATGGCTTCTCAAACATTGCTGATACGGTGACAAGAATCTGCTCCTTGCCTGCTCCCAATGGGTAGAAAGCCCAAGATGGCGTTATAGAATTTTGCATCACCTGCCTTATTGTCAAGAAAACTACCCAGCCCCAAGAGCGACAAACTAAGTGTCGGCTGAATTACTTTGGCTGAACTCGGCAGCTGCCTTGTTTGTTTGCCATTTATCTGACCTTAGCCTAACTCGGAGACTCCAGTCTGCATCATGCCCAGAGGTGGACATGAGGGAAGGTACAGGCAAAGGAACAAATAAGGCACCGAATGAATCAAATAGATTGAGAGACAGAATGATCGGGAGAAGTGAGGTAAAATTGGTAACCGTACTTGAATCAAATAAAGGAACAAAGAGAAGCCACTTCAATCATTCCCATACACTAAAATTACTCCCGACATTCCCTTTAGAGTACTTCTTCGCACACATCAAGGATATATTAGTGTAATTATCAGCATACTCGAGTAACCATTTGTTCAGTGTGAGGAATGCCCTCAGAAAGACGTCAAGGGCTTTGTAGTTGATTAAGAGCTATGATCATCTGTAATATTGATGGCGCCCATAAGTCTTTGTAACATTTTGACATTTCAAAATGAGAAAGGATGTCTTAAACCCCTCTTTAAAACAGACTGTAATAGTCTCTGTACGAGACTGCACTCAACCCTTGCCTTGTGGATTTGAGGTGATCATGCTGTCAGGATGGTCTGGCTGATTCGAAACTCGTAATTTAATCATCAACGTCACGCAATAAGGTGAGGGAATGGGCTGCTTTTAATTGTGTTTGACAAGCTCTGCCTGGTGTGATCAAGGTGCACAAGCAAATAGTACAAGTGTCACATTAAAAGGAGAGAGGGTTTGGTCAATCTTAGCCAGTTGGAATTTGGGAATACCGGACGGGATTCTCTCAGCCCGGGCCGGGCCGGAGAATCCCCGCGGCCGGCGCAAACTGCGCCACCCTGCCCCCGACGCCGGCACACGATTCTCCGCAGAATGGAGAATCGGCGCCATTGGTGCCGGCATGGTTAACGTGGTGCCGGTTTTGGGCCGCTCTGGGATGGGCCAGACAGCCTTCGTAAAAACACCGAGTCCCGCCGGCGCCGCCCACACCTGCTCTCAGCCGGTGGGAACTCAGCGTGGAAGGGTTGGGGGGTGGCCTGTGGAGGGGTGAGGGGGGTCTGACCCCAGGGGGGGGGGCCTCCGACGTGGCCTCGCGATCGGAGCCCAACAATCTCGGGCCGGCCCCTCTGACTGGCGGCCTCCTTTCTTCCGCGCCGGCCCCCGTAGTCCCACGCCATGTTGCGACGGGGCCAGCACGTTGACGGAAGCCACTGCGCATCTGCACGTTGGCGCCGGTGCCACAATGCATGCACATGTCCCGCGGCGCCCAGTTCACGCTGGGATCAGCAGCTGGAGCGGCGTGAACCGCTCCAGTGCCGTGCTGGCCCCCTGTAGGGGCCAGAATTGCTGATGCTGAAGCCGTGTTGACGCCTTCAAGAAACGCGACGGCGTTTCTGATGGCGCCAACACATGGCCTCAGGATAACAGAGTCCCGCCCTCCATGTCTGGTCGTTAATGACTGGTCTTAGCCCTGCTGTCCTGTGCTGCCAGGGAGTGGTCAGAATTAAACTGAAGAGCGGGACTGAGGGCCAACGGCAAAACGAATGCTCGCCACCTCCTGGTGGATCCCTGAGGACCAAGATTGGAAAAAGGATAGGCAATGCCGATCCTGAAAAGATGCATAAATGTCAGTGAATTGTGTTGGAGTATCTCGACGGAGTTCAAGCATGAAGCGTGTGTCCTCTTTCATTTGGACCTTTGGAATCCCTGAAGCGTTTTACAACCAATAAAATACTTCTGAGGAGTAGTTACTGTTGCGATGTAGGAAACACAGACACCAATTTCCACATATCAAGATCCCATAAACAGCAATGATCAGGTTTTTATTCAGAGCTTTGCACCAGTCTGTATCTTTTTCTTATGCCTGCATTCAGAAAGCTCTAACAGGCGGCTCGGTGACACAGTGGTTCGCAATGCTGCCTCACAGCGCAGGTTAGGTGGATTGGCCATGCTAAATTGCCCCGAGGTGGGGGGTTACGGGGATAGGGCAGGGAATTGGGCCGAGGGAGGGAGCTCTTTCGGAGGGTCGGTGCAGACCCGATGGGCCGAATGGCCCCCCTTCTGCACTGTAGGGATTGCTTGACCCTTGTTCCGCTAAGAAAATCTGCTAACTTGCTCGCTGGCAGGGATGCCACTATTAACACTTGATTTAGCCTTTAATGCTATCATCACCACACTTTTCCTGTGTTCTTGCCATGTGAGAGTACCTTTAAGAAATGGGTGTGTATAAATGGGTGTGTATATAAATATCTGTAGTGAGAGTACCTTTAAGAAATGGGTGTTTATTACTGCAGTGATGTCAGAGAGTGGGTGGATCTGGGCTGTCTGTCAGCTTTTTACTTTTGTTTTTGAACAGGCTGCAGGGTGTGTTTTAGTTTCATTTTCAGTGTTGGAGCTGAAGCTAGACCAAGCAGGTGTACTGCTGTTCTCTCTGCCATCAAAAGACTATCTCTTGATCATTAGGTGAATTCAAAATTATAAATGTTTTCAGTGGTGACTTTAACCTGATGTGCTTCGGATAAAGGTTTTGTTTTTAAGTCATATGGTGTTAAAAATGAAAGCTTAAAGGTTTGGATTGGATTGGATTGGATTTGTTTATTGTCACATGTACTGAGGTACAGTGAAAAGTATTTTTCTGCAAGCAGCTCAACAGATCATTCAGTACATGGAAGAAAAGGGAATTAAACAAAATTCAAGAAAATACATGAGAAAACATAATAGGGCAACACAAGATATACAATGTAACTACATAGGCATTGGCATCGGATGAAGCATACAGGGTGCAGTGTTAATGAGGTCAGTCAATAAGAGGGTCATTTAGGAGTCTGGTGACAGTGGGAAAGAAGCTGTTTTTGAGTCTGTTTGTGCGTGTTCTCATACTTCTGAATCTCCTGCCCAATGGAAGAAGTTGGAAGAGTGAGTAAGCCGGATGGGAGGGATCTTTGATTTGCTGCCCGCTTTCCCCCGGCAGCGGGAGGTGTAGATGGAGTCAATGGATGGGAGGCAGGTTCGTGTGATGGAATGGGCGGTATTCACGACTCTCTGAAGTTCCTTGAGGTCCTGGGCCGAGCAGTTGCCATACCAGGCTATGATGCAGCCCGATAGGATGCTTTCTATAGTGCATCTGTAAAAGTTGGTAAGGGTTAATGTGGACATGCCGAATTTCCTTAGTTTCCTGAGGAAGTATAGGCACTGTTGTGCTTTCTTGGTGATAGCGTCGACGTGAGTGGACCAGGACAGATTTTTGGTGATGTGCACCCCTAGGAATTTGAAACTGCTAACCATCTCCACCTCGGCCCCGTTGATGCTGACAGGGGTGTGTACAGTACTTTGCTTCCTGAAGTCGATGACCAGCTCTTTAGTTTTGCTGGCATTGAGGGAGAGATTGTTGTCGTTACACCACTCCACTCGGTTCTCTATCTCCCTCCTGTATTGTGACTCATCGTTATTCGAGATCCGGCCCACTATGGTCGTGTCGTCAGCAAATGTGTAGATGGAGTTGGAACCAAGTTTTGCCACGCAGTCGTGTGTGTACAGGGAGTGGAGGAGGGGGCTAAGTACGCAGCCTTGCAGGGCACCGGTATTGAGGACTATTGTGGAGGAGGTGTTGGTGTTCATTCTTACTGATTGTGGTCTGTTGGTCAGAAAGTCAAGGATCCAGTTGCAGAGTGGAGAGCCAAGTCCTAGGTTTTGGAGCTTTGATATGAGCTTGGCTGGGATTATGGTGTTGAAGGTGGAGCTGTAGTCAATAAATAGGAGTCTGATGTAGGAGTCCTTGTTTTCGAGATGCTCTAGGGATGAGTGTAGGGCCAGGGAAATGGCATCTGATGTGGACCGGTTGCGACGGTATGCGAATTGAAGTGGGTCAAGGCGTTCCGGGAGTATGGAGGTGATGCGCTTCATGATCAGCCTCTCGAAGCACTTCATTACAACTGACATCAGGGCCACCGGGCGGTAGTCATTGAGGCACGTTTCCTGGTTCTTCTTTGGTATGATGGTGGTCTTCTTGAAGCAGGTGGGGACCTCGGAGTGGAGTAGGGATAGGTTAAAGATGTCTGTGAATACTTCTGCCAGCTGGTATGCGCAGCCTCTGAGTGCACGACCAGGGATCCCGTCTGGGCCCATCGTCTTCCGTGGGTTCACTTTCAGGAAGTCCGATCTGACTTCGGAAACTGTGATGGTGGTTATGGGTGAATTATGGGCTGCTGGGGCACTCGACAGCGGATTGTTGGTTACCTGCTCAAACCGAGCATAGAATGCATTAAGTTCATCGGGGAGGGCTGCGCCGCTGCCAGAGATACTGCTCGGCTTCGCTTTGTAGCCCGTTATGTTGTTTAGTCCTTGCCACAACCGCCGAGAGTCTGTCTGTGACTCTAGCTTAGTTTGATATTCTCTCTTGGAATCTCGGATGGCTTTGCGGAGGTCGTACCTGGATTTCTTGTATAGGACAGAGTCGTCTGCCTTGAACGCCTCAGATCTGTCCTTCAGTAGGGAGTCAATCTCGCGGTTGAGCCATGGTTTCCGGTTGGGGAACGTACGTACTGCTTTCTTTGGCACGCAGTCGTCCACACATTTGCTGATGAAGTCTGTGACGGTGGTGGCATACTCATTTAAGTTAGTCGCTGAGTTCTTAAATATGGACCAATCCACTGTCTCTAAGCAGTCACGTAAGAGCTCTTCTGTCTCCTCGGACCAGCACTGCACAACCTTCTTAGCTGGATTCCCCCACTTGAGTTTCTGCTTGTCAGCCGGGAGAAGGAGCACAGTCTTATGGTCTGATTTCCCAAAGTGCGGTCGGGGGATGGAACGGTAGGCGCCCTTGATTTTTGAGTAGCAGTGGTCAAGAGTGTTGTCGCCCCTGGTGGGACAGGAGATCTGCTGGTGGAATTTTGGCAGTACACTCTTGAGGTTGGCTTTATTGAAGTCTCCGGCCACAATGAACAAGGCCTCCGGGTGTTCTGTTTCATAGTTGTTTATGACTGTGTACAGTTCATCCAGCGCCTTCCTCACTTCTGCCTGGGGTGGGATTTACTTAGGTTTACTTAGTGTTGTAGTCTTTGGGGGTTGTATTTGAATTAATGGTTGCTAAGATGTTCACTGTATGTTTTAAAAAGATTAACTTGAGTTCATAGAATAAACATTGTTTTGCTTCAAAAAATACTTTTCCCTTTCTGCTGTACCACTCCTGTAGAGTGGGCCGTGTGCTCCCCATACCACAATCTAGTAAACGTTGTGGGTCAGGTGAACTCCATGATACACTTTGGGGTTCTCTAAACCCTGGCCCATAACAGTCCTTACAGTTATGTCATGTAATCACACCTGACCTCCAACCTCTCCCTGACCTTTCATTTTGCTCCACTCAGATCACCCCCCATCTCTCCCCCCCCCGCCCCCCCCCCCCCCCCCCCCCCCCCCCGTCATTTTCACAGCAAAAAGCCCATCATGCTTCTACCTCCCCTCAGCAGCGAACAAGAGTCATGCGGACTCAAAATGTTTGACTCTGTTTCTCTCCCCACAGGTGCTGGCTGACCTGCTGAGCATTTATTTCCCAGCAATGTTTCTGGTTTTAATTTCAGTTTTTTTTTAGTGAGGTTGGTTGAGGGATAGTTATTGGCCCGGACTCCAGGGAGAATTCCCCTGCTCTGTTTCAACACCGCTTAAGAAGGTAGAAGAGACCTTTAATATTAAATGTGATCTGAAAGATCCCACCTCCAATCTGCAGTTCCCCCTTCAATAGTGTGCTGAGTCCTCCCAGATTTAGTGCTCCAGTCATTGGAGTCCATCTCGAACGCACAACCCTTTGAACGAAGGGATGAGCATGCTACCCGCTTAGTAACAACTGATGAGTGGTTGCAGGTGTCTCTACCTCTGCATATTCTTTGAATTTTGCCCACGCATCTTGAGAATCCCTTAGAGACCCTCCAATGCAGAAGGAGGCCATTCGGCCCTTCGAGGCAACATCCAACACTCCGAAAGAGCACGCAACCTAGGCCCACTCTTCTGTCCTGTCCCCGTAACCCCACCTAACCTGCGCATCTGTGGACACTAAGGGCAAATTTAGCACGGCCAATCCACCTAACCTGCGCATCTCTGGACATTAAGGGGCAATTTAGCGCGGCCAATCCACCTGCACATATTTGGACTGTCGGAGGAAACCGGAGGACCCGTCGGAAACCGACGCAGACGCGGGGAGAATGTGCAAACTCCACGCAGACAGTCACCCGAAGCTGGAATTGAACCAGGGTCCCTGGCGCTGTGAGACAATCGTGCTAACCGCGGCGCCATACGTCGCGAGGTCATCGCAGAATGACTGAAGTGTTCGATGAGTGGGCTATGCCAGAAATTGAAGCTTTAATGCTGGTACTATGTGTGTGTGTGTGTGTGGTGTGGGGGGGGGGGGGGGGGGGGGGGGAAGCAGTAAATAACAAACACTTCACGTAAAACATCTATTTACTTTTGACGTAAATCTGTCTTCATTGTGAGCGAATTTCACAAACTGCCCCCTTGGTCAAAGTCATTTTCATCGCACTCAGACATCTCCCTCTCTCTTACATAAAACATAAAACATATTGAATTATTCATGTTGCTGCAGATAGACATCACACAGGCACACACACACACACACAACACACAGATATCCTGTTAAATGTAATAGGTCAGGACATAACAGAAATGCTGCTTTTAAGTACAATTGGATATAACAGGAGTCGCCATTGCAGAATGGTAAATGCCACCAGCAAGCTGGGCACATTTATTGAGTTTGTTTTGTTAAGGCTCCAGATATAAGCTCTGCGTTTTATTTTAATTGAGGATGGACTTCAATTTTTCAATGTTCTACAATAGAGATTTTAGATTACTGATACTCAGTATTTTGCATTATTACCACTCCAGATACTTTTATTGCAGATGATCATACACAGACGTGATGAAATAATCTTTTTATTAAATATTTTGCTCAATAGTGTTTGCTTATTCAACAACCCACGCATCCACTGGTCCCCTGAGGCAGCCCACGCTCCCACTGCCACTCAATCCAGCCCACACTCCCACTCAATCCATTCCACACTCCCACTCAATCCATTCCACACTCCCACTCAATCCATTCCACACTTCCACTGCCACTCAATCCATCCCACACTCCCACTCAATCCAGCCCACACTCCCACTCAACCCATTCCACACTCCCGCTCAATCCATTCCACACTCCCACTCAATCCATTCCACACTTCCACTGCCACTCAATCCAGCCCACACTCCCACTGCCACTCAATCCAGCCCACACTCCCACTGCCACTCAATCCATTCCACACTCCCACTCAATCCCTTCCACACTCCCACTCAATCCATTCCACACTCCCACTAAATCCATTCCACACTCCCACTCCTACTCAATCCAGCCCACACTCCCATTGCCACTCAATCCAGCCCACACTCCCACTGCCACTCAATCCAGTCCACATTCCCACTGCCATCCCAATGCAGCCCACACTCCCACTGCCACTCAATCCAGCCCACACTCCCACTCAATCCATTCCACACTCCCGCTCAATCCCTTCCACACTCCCACTCAATCCATTCCACACTCCCACTGGCACTCAATCCATTCCACACTCCCACTCAATCCATTCCACACTTCCACTCCCACTCAATCCATTCCACACTCCCACTAAATCCATTCCACGCTCCCACTCCTACTCAATCCAGTCCACATTCCCACTGCCACTCAATCCAGCCCACACTCCCACTGCCACTCAATCCAGCCCACACTCCCACTGCCACTCAATCCATTCCACACTCCCACTCAATCCCTTCCACACTCCCACTCAATCCAGCCCACACTCTCACTGCCACTCAATCCAGTCCACATTCCCACTGCCATTCAATCCATTCCACACTCCCACTCAATCCATTCCACACTCCCACTAAATCCATTCCACGCTCCCACTCCTACTCAATCCAGTCCACACTCCCATTGCCACTGAATCCAGCCCACACTCCCACTGCCACTCAATCCAGTCCACACTCCCATTGCCACTGAATCCAGCCCACACTCCCACTGCCACGCAATCCAGTCCACATTCCCACTGCCACTCAATCCAGCCCACACTCCCACTGCCACTCAATCCAGCCCACACTCCCACTGCCACTCAATCCATTCCACACTCCCACTCAATCCCTTCCACACTCCCACTCAATCCAGCCCACACTCTCACTGCCACTCAATCCAGTCCACATTCCCACTGCCATTCAATCCATTCCACACTCCCACTCAATCCCTTCCACACTCCCACTCAATCCATTCCACACTTCCACTGCCACTCAATCCATCCCACACTCCCACTCAATCCATTCCACACTCCCACTAAATCCATTCCACGCTCCCACTCCTACTCAATCCAGTCCACATTCCCACTGCCACTCAATCCAGTCCACACTCCCATTGCCACTGAATCCAGCCCACACTCTCACTGCCACTCAATCCAGTCCACATTCCCACTGCCACTCAATCCAGCCCACACTCCCACTGCCACTCAATCCAGCCCACACTTCCACCGCCAATCAACCAAACACACACTCCCCTGCCATCCCAACACAGCCCAAAGTCCCTCTGTCATCCCAGGCCAGCCTTTGCACTCTCCCACTCAAATTCAAGCCAGCTTTTATTGGTCATACTGCACTGTGGCAAGCTGCTCTTACGGCACAGTGTAACCATTGGGTCGCACCCCCTATCTGAGCTTCCTTGGGGTCAGGAATGGGAGGCAAAATCCTCCAAGTTCAGAAGGTTTTTAAAATTATTTTTATTGAAAACTTTTTCATTGAGACAAAATAATATAACAATATAATAAAAAAATGGAAGCTCCAGGTTACAATATAAAAAGGACACAGTCAACAGTTAAGGACACACCCAAACCTAACCCCCCCAACCCACAATAAACTAAAAAAAAAACCCTAACAACTGATGGTGACTAACTCTCTGAAAAAGGAAATGATTGTCTGCCATCTCAAGTAGAACACCTCTACCGACCTCACTACTCCTTGTGACCCAGGAGAAACAAGTGCCTTCAGCAAATGTTTCTTCCTTCCCTCTGTCAATTTCTGGCCCTCTATTCCTCCCACTGCAATGATTGACTTGTTGTCTCACCCCCTGCCCCCCACCCTTCAGCTCTGACGGCTTCACCCGTCCCTCTCCTAATTCTAAATTCTGACTGTTTTCTCCCCACCTCTCTTCCATCACCAGGGGCTGTCCTTTGGCTCCTTATTTAGGGCCTCCTGTCACAAAAGAAGAAATAGTAATCATAATATTTTGCAAAACTTCCGAGTAGTAGGCCTTACCAGGATCCTCAGCCATTTTCAGCTTCCTAGGCCTCCCTAGGCCTAGGTAGGGTGCTCTTTCAGAGGGTCGGTGCAGACTCGATGGGCCAAATGGTCTCCTTCTGCCCATCAAATGAGATGTTAAGTCAAGGTGCCACCTAGTGGTTCAAGTTGGACACAACTTGAAGAAGAGCAGGGAAACCCCTTGAAAGTCCCGGCCAACACACCTCACTGAACCAATCCCAACGAAAGCAGGTTTCTTGACCATTCATCCCACTGAAGGGCAGCACGGTAGCATTGTGGATAGCACAATTACTTCACAGCTCCAGGGTCCCAGGTTCGATTTCCAGCTTGGGTCACTGTCTGTGCGGAGTCTGCACATCCTCCCCGTGTCTGCGTGGGTTTCCTCCGGGTGCTCCGGTTTCCTCCCACAGTCCAAAGATGTGCAGGTTAGGTGGATTGGCCGTGATAAATTGCCCTTAGTGTCCAAAATTGCCCTTTGTGTTGGGTGGGGTTACTGGGTTATGGGGGTAGGGTGGGGTTACTAGGCTATGGGGATAGGGTGGAGTTGTTGACCTTGGGTAGGGTGCTCTTTCCAAGAGCCGGTGCAGACTCGATGGGCTGAATGGCCTCCTTCTGCACTGTAAATTCTATGATTCTATGAAAAGAATAAATTCTGACTGTTTACTCCCCACCTCTCTTCCATCACCAGGGGCTGTCCTTCGGCTCCTTATTTAGGGCCTCCTGTCACAAAAGAAGAAATAGTAATCATAATATTTTGCAAAACTTCCGAGTAGTAGGCCTTACCAGGATCCTCAGCCATTTTCAGCTTCCACTGCACCCTCACCACCTCTCCTTAAATATCAAGGCTGATAATTTTTTTTTGATAGATTTAGTGTATGCAATTAATTTTTTCCAATTAAAGGGTAATTTAGCGTGGCCAATCCACCTAGCCTGCACGTCTTTGGGTTGTGGGGGCGAAACCCATGCAAACATGGAGAGAATGTGCAAACTCCACACGGACAGTAACCCATGAGCCAGGATCGAACCTTGGACCTCGGCGCCGTGAGGCTGCAGGGCTAACCCACTGCGCTACCTGTGCTGCCCAGGCTGATAACTTTAGATTGTGGCTCCGATAGCATAAATTTAAATCCAAGTGTATCTGCCATCGAGCTTTTGGAAAGAAGTACCATGTTTTGCATAGCCTGCAGCTTGCATTGATCATGACGCCCACTCATCTTTATTTCCAATGAGAACAGACATTAACTCTCGCAAATGCTCTTCCATAGCTTAATGGTCTAAAACTCTAAAACAGGTTTCCATGCTAAATCCGTAATGGCAATTGTACTATGGTCTGGCTCAACAGAATGGTAAGGGTATCTATAGATACACAGCAAGTGCTCGCATTGTTATGTGGTACAGTTTCCAGTCGTGTCCACCGCAGGAAATGTGACAGCTGAGAAGGAAAAATCCCGCATTTGAAGGTCCGTCGACCTCGGGCGGGAATTTCAGGCCAAGGGGCGGGCAGGACTGGAAAACGGCAACCCCACCCTCCCCCCACTCAATGTCTTCATCGTAACTGAGGTAGGGAATCAGCCCTGTTTGCACTGAATTCTGGAGCAGGTTCAAAGGGACCGATGGCCTACTTCTGATTTCTCGTGACTGCAAGAAAAGGTCTTCACAGGAGTGTTAGAAAGCAAAATTTGACAGCGGGCCACGCCGGAAGATGACGCAACGTTCGGTCAAAGAACTGGGCTTTAAGGCGGGTGCGAAAGGAAGAAAGCGAGGGAGAGATGCAGAGAGGTTTCAGGAGTGAATTCGGAGCATGGCGCTGAGGCACCGGAAGGCACTACTGCCATTGCTGGAGCAGTTAAAGTCAGGAACGCTGAAGGCCCGGAATTTGAGGAGTGCAGATATCTCTGAAGGTTGTTGTGTCTGGATGGGGGTCAGGGACACGGAAAGGGGCAAGGCCAATGGAAGCGGGATTTTAAAAAAAGGATGGGAATTTTAAGATGGGGGGCTTTGCTTAAACTTGACCTAAAGTAACTCCTTGACCAACGGGGTGATGGGTGAACTGGACTTGGTGTGAATTTAGACACAGACAACATGATCCAATAGTTTAGAGATTACAAAGGTAAAGGTTTTTACGGAAATAGAAACATTATCTTGAGGGTATTTATGATTGTAGCTACTTGGGAGTTTTGTCGATGTTCCCCCCCCCCCCCCCCCCCCCCACCCACCTTTCACCGATTTCAGGGAGCAGGAAAGCTCGAGCGAGCAGAGAATCCAATGGCATTTACACCAGCAGGGTTTGCAGCTAAGGTAGACCCACATTGCCCACCCACCCTTCTGCCAAAGACGTAATGGGGTTTCCCACCATGAACGGTTGGGAACCCCATTACCGTCCATTCGGAAGTCATTGGTGGGCCTCTCCACTGTATTATCCTCCACGTAAGGCATAAGTAGCACCCCGCCAGTGTGATGTCACATCAGCGGGTCTTACAACAGGTCCTGACAAGCGGGAACCTGGCAAATGGACACCGCCCAGGGGTGCACAGGTAGGTACAGCCCCCCCCCGGGGGGGGGGGGGGGGGGCGGAGGTGGTCGTGCCTGGGCAGTACCTTGGCCATGTCCCTTGGCATTCCCCGTGGTGGTGGTGGGGGGGAACTGACATGTCTGACAGAGTAGCCTTTTAATTTGAAAGTGTACCCCAATCTCTCAGGAGCAGAGATAGGTTACAGGGTGGGCTTATTCAGTATCCGGCCCACCAGCATGACACTGGGTGACCCGCCCTTTGATTTCCTTTAACTAAGTGTTTGAAAATACAGCAGAAAATCCCGGCCAGGCAGCTGGATTGCTGCCCTCCGCTTTTCCCACTGGGAACAAGTCAGGAAAAGAAATTGAAACATTGCGTCCCGAGTACGCGTCTACAGCAACGGGCGGGATTCTCCGTCCTCCTGACAGTGTGTTTCCCGACAGTGGGAGGCGGTAGGCCGCCGTCAATGGGAATTTCCAACTAACCCATCCCACGTCCCCAGGGTACCGATGGGTGGGGATGCACTTCCAGCGGGACCGGAGAATCCCGCCACCAGCAAACGGCCGGACAATTCTGGCCAATGCGCTTTTGCAGCAGTCAATCGTGGGGATCTGACAGGTTGAGTCACCTTTTGTCATCCCACACCTTAATGTGTACGAAGCGATGTGGAGCTATGACGGGTAAATGAAGTCGAGGTAGGGGGTCAGCTATTATCTAATTGAGGGGCAGCAAAGGTTCGAGGGGCCGAATAACCTGCTCCTGTTCCTGGTTCGCAATTTGCCGCCGCATTGATTAACACAGAAGCTTTGCGTTTTTAGTTTCATCAGTGCTAGCACAAATGGTCAGTTGGCCGGATGGAACTTGAGCAATGTCGAAAAAGAAGAGGCATTTTGTCAAAGTTTCCACTTATCAGGAATTATTCGCAATTCGCATTGAAATTCTTGCGAGTTAGCCTGATGAGTGCTGGATGAAAAGCTTCGACCAAATGTCTCTTCTTGCGGCAATTCTCGGTTCTAATATGCAACGGGGCAGAAGTTTTAAGAGGTGTGCTAAAAAAAAACAGCTCGTTTCTTTCTATTCCAAATGTTGGTTAGACTGCAGCTATATTGTGTTCAGTTCTGGAATCCACATTATAGGGTAGCACTGGGAAGGGTGCAGAGAAGATTTACCAGATTGTTGCCTGGGCTGGAGAGATGTTGCCTGGAGCTGAGAAGAAAGATTGGACAGACAGGAGCAGAGGAAACTGAGGGGGGACATGACTGAGAAAATTACAAGGGCCCATAGATAGAGTAGACAGGAACAAACTTCTGTTTGGAGGGATCAATCACCAGGGGGGTCATAGATTTAAGGTAAGGAGGTGTGGTAGTCACCACTTTTGTATTATATTGTATATATGGGTTTTACGGTAAGGCCCCTGTACTACAGGTATGGGGGTAGATCCCTGCCTGCTGGCTCCGCCCAGTAGGCGGAGTATAAATATGTGTGCTCCCCGTACAGCAGCCATTTCGTCAGCTGCTGTAGGAGGCCACACATCTCTGTGCAATAAAGCCTCGATTACATTCTACTCTCGTCTCATCAGAATTTGATAGTGCATCAGGAGGTTCAGAGGGGCTGTGAGGAAAAGCTTGTTCACCCAGAGGGTGGTGGGAGTCTGGAACTCGCTGCCTGAAAGGGAGGTGGAGGCAGAGACCCTCATAACATTTAAGAAGTATTTAGATGCGCACTTGCGATGCCAAGGCAGACAAGGCTATGGGCCAAGTGCTGGCAAATGGGGCTAGAATGATTAGGTGGTTGATTTTGACGCGATGGGCCAAAAGGACTTTTCTGTGCTGGAAACCTCTATTTCTCTATGACGATCGCTAACAATCTTCATTCTTTATGGAAGATTTGTATGTACCATCCTTGCCTTTTGTTGCTGCCCTCTGTGTGATATTTAAGATCAGATTATACGTATCAAATGTTTCATTTGCCTTGTTATGTCGGCAGTTCCCTCTGTTTCTGCGTTCAGAGATTTGCATATGACAGCATTGCTTTATTTTATGTTGGATGCTGTTGAAAGCTCGATGTAAGTGGCAGCTGTTTTGCCTTTTTAGTTTTGTTTTTTTTTTCTCTTAGATGTAAGCTGGAATCACAAGGTTAAATGTCAGTCATACTCCCAGGTCTTTACCCTGTCAGTTCTTTCAGTTACTGACAGACCAAAAGCCTCAAATTACACCACAGCGCAGTGCCCTGGGACTGAATGGAACTGATAGCACCTACTTTGTTTCTCTGCAGTCCTGTCTGACTTTGTTGTCCTCTCGTGCACCGCACCACGATTTAAATTCCTGCAGTAATTTTGAGGGGCAGATGGTGCAGCAAACCTTCGTTCGAGAGGTGAAAATGAAATGAAAATCGCTTATTGTCACGAGTAGGCTTCAATGAAGTTACTGTGAAAAGCCCCTAGTCGCCACATTCCGGCGCCTGTCCGGGGAGGCTGGTACGGGAGGCAGAGCATTCGAAACTACCCCAGACTTTCCCTCCTTCTCTTCCGTGGAACAGACTGGGATTTACCCGCGCACGGGCGCATGAACGAGGAGCAGGAGTCGGTTACGTGGCCCCACGAGCCTGCTCCGCCATTCAATGAGGTTGTGGCTGATCTGATCGTCACTCCCAACGCCACATTCCCTGCCTTAACCCCCCCCCGATAACCCTCAAACTATTTGAATGGTGGGATTTACGGCCATTTCCCGTGACTGGAACTTCCGGGCCCGTCAACAGCACTCCTCCCACCCCCCCCCCCCCCCCCCCCCCCCCCCACCCCCCAACCCTGGCGGAAGAGCGTGCAAATAACAGGAAACCCCATTGACAGCAGCAGGACAGGAAGATCCCACGGGCGGGAGCGGCTGGAAAAACCCGGCCGTTGAATATCTTTAAGGCAGAGCAACATAGATCCCACCGATGGTCAACGGGCACCACTAATACGAAGCATGCCGTAGGGAGGGCAGAAGGTCCTACGCAAAGACTTCTTCCACCCCTTTTGAGGAAGAGGGACCCTCTGAGAGAAAGCATTTCTCCTCATCCCCGTCTTAAAGGAGCCACTCCTTATTTTTAAATCGTGGCACGGTGCACGAGAGGACAACGATGGCTGGTTGGAGGCAGGCAGGACTGCAGAGAAACAAAGTAGACGACATCAGTCCCATTCAGTCTTGTGCATGAAGATGTTGGCACATTGAGGTGCGAATTTGGTCCCCATGGCTGTTCCGTGCGTCTGGATGAAGAACTTGTTGTCGAAGGTGAAGACATTGTGATCCAGAATGAAGCAGATGAGTTGCAGAATTGCCCCTGGAGATTGGCAGTTGTCGGTGTTGAGGACTGAGGCTGTTGCAGCAATGCCGTCGTCATGGGGGATGCTGGTGTAGAGGGCCGAGACGTCCATTGTGACGAGGAATGTTCCTGGTTCAACTGGTCCATGAGTGCTGAGTTTCTGTAGGAAGTCCGTCGTGTCATGTGAATGCGAGTGATGAATCTGGCATTGACAAGACTCCAGACGGCTTGAGCATACATGTCGAATCTAGAGCAGTGGCCTTCCGGAGGGGTCCAATTCCACTCTTTCCTCTTTGGCTGCCGCACCGCAAATCTCTCGGTCTGCTGTTCCGGTTCATTGGTCGTCTCCTTGGGTTCGCTGTCGGCCTCTTGGGGTCTGTGGAAGAATTCCCGGACCCTCATTCGCCTGATGAATTCCTCCGTATCTGCCGCGCGACTGATGGGGTCCATTTTGGTGGTGGTGCAGAAATAGAGCCCTCTGCTGAGGACTTCGATTTTGTCTGGTTGAAGGGTGTAGTCCGACAAGTTGACAATAGATTTCCCTGTATTGTTGTCTACTGTGGTACCGGGAGAGGCTTGGTTGCTGCTGGTGGTGATGCCGAGTTTCTCAAGCTTCCTGTTCTTGGTGTGCATTTCGGTGGCATAGTATCGTTGTTTCATCAATTTGGCGGTGTTCCGCAGCTGGTCTGCTGCGTCCTGAGCGTAAGATGAGAATATGGCCTCCATCTTGGTTTCCAGGTTGCGGTGTCGGCTGTAGAGCTGGTGTACGAGGTGGTTGAGGAGTGTGAGAGAGGTGCGACAGCAGAGTCTCTCAGCGTAGTCTGTGTGTAGGTCGGCTTGAGTGGGTTTATGATCTGTAGCCCTTTCGGGATCTTGTCTGCTTTTTTGCACCTTTGTAGAAACTTAATGTCAGTGTCTATATGCGCAATCTTCCTGGAGATCCTCTCCACTTTGAGCCGGCAGTTTGCGGTGTCGATGGTAGCCATGGTGTGGAGATGCCGGCGTTGGACTGGGGTGAGCACAGTAAGAAGTTTTACAACACCAGGTTAAAGTTCAACAGGTCACCTTCACCTGAGGAAGGAGCAGTGCTCCGAAAGCTAGTGTTTGAAACAAACCTGTTGGACTTTAACCTGGTGTTGTAAGACTTCTTACTGTGCTCACCCCAGTCCAACACCGGCATCTCCACATCATAAATTTTGAGTGAAAGAGAGGGAGAAGTGTGATGGGAAAATGTGAAGCCTAAATTGAAGAAGTGCTGCCCTTCTCATCAAAGGTTTTTTCGTTTGTCTCTCTCTCTCGCTCACCATGTTCACCTTCACTGCTTTCCATTTCGTTCCTGGTATTTGACAAGTTGTTTATCAAAACTCCATTGCTAAAGCTCTCCTGAGCTCCTATCTATCCCTAACCTTCTACTTGGCGCCATTTGTGTCACCCCACTCTTAAGCAGCGTAAAATCTGACACAGTGGTTAGCACAGTTGCTTCACAGCTCCCGGGTTCCAGGTTCGAATCCCGGCTTGGGTCACTGTCTGTGCAGAGTCTGCACGTTCTCCCCGTGTCTGCGTGGGTTTCCTCCGGGTGCTCCGGTTTCCTCCCACAAGTCCCGAAAGACGGGCGCGATTCTCCGCCCCCCACGCCGGGTGGGAGAATAGCGGGAGGGCCTTCCCGACATTTTTCCCAACCTCCCGCTATTCTCCCCCCCCCCCCAACGGCCGCCCCACGACACGAATCGCTGCCCGACGTTTTTTTTTTTTTAAATTTAGATTACCCAATTATTTTTTCTATTAAGGGGCAATTTAGCGTGGCCAATCCACCTACTCTGCACATTTTTTTGGGTTGTGGGGGCGAAACCCACGCAGACACGGGGAGAATGTGCAAACTCCACACGGACAGTGACCCAGAGCCGGGATCGAACCTGGGACCTCAGCGCCGTGAGGCGGTTGTGCTAACCACTAGGCCACCGTGCTGCCCGGTTTTTTACGGCGAGCAGCGATTCTCCCCTGGCCGATGGGCCGAATTCCCAGGCCTTTGCGGCCGTTTCCACGAATTTCAACACACCTGCTCTCACCATTCGTGGAAACGGCCGCAAAGTGCCGTTCTGCCCAACCATGCCACCGATTGGCACGGCCGCACCAGCGGGTCCGATTCCCGCGCACTCTTTGTCCCTCCGCCGCCCCGCAGGATAAGTCCGCGGGGCGGCTGAGGGACATGACGGACCGCGCATGCACGGGTTGACGCATATGCGCGATGACATCATCCGCGCATGCGCGGGTTGGAGCCGTCCAACCCGCGCTGACTGTACGTCATCGTGCGCATCAGCCGGCGTGGGTCTTGGCGGCCGGGCTTAGCGAACGTTCGCTAAGCCCGCGCTGCCGTTCTTCCCGGGGCTGCGATGCTAGCCCCGACCGGGGGGGTGAATCAGGTCCCTGGAGGGGGCGCGGAGGCTGCCGTGAACCACGGCCGGTTTCACGGCAGCCCTTACGACTCTCCGCATTTGCGGTGAATCGCGCCCGACGTGCCTGTTGGGTGAATTGGACATTCTGAATTCTCCTTCCGTGAACACCCGAACAGGCGCTGGAGTGTGGCGACTAGGGGATTTTCACACTAACTTCATTGCAGTGTTAGTGTCAGCTGACTTGTGACACTAATAAAGATTATTAGATTTATTATTCCATTCCTCCCTCTCTTTAACTCTGACAAAGAGCCATACGGGCTCGAACCGTTAACTCGGGGCAGGATTCTCCATTCCGGCAGCCGCGGGATTCCTCGGTGGCACGCCGCTCGCTAGCATCGGGATTCTATACTCCTGCCGCTTGTCAATGGGGTTTCCCATTGTAGCCACTCCACGCTGCCAGGAAACCCGCTGGAGGGGGTGCACTGCCTGCGGGAAAAGTGAATGGCAATGAGCTGATAATGTCGGCCTCTGTTTCCCTCTCAACGGGTGTTGACAGATCTGCTGAGTTTTTCCAGCATCATCTGTTTTTTTACAGATTCTCACATCTGCATAGAGTCATAGATGTTTACAGCATGGAAACAGGCCCTTCGGCCCAGCTTGTCCATGCCGCCCAGTTGCTATCACTAAGCTAGTCCCACTTGCCCGCATTTGGCCCATATCCCTCTATACCCACCCTGCCCATGTAACTGTCCAACTGATTTTTAAAGGAAAAATCGTACCCGCCTCTACCACTGCCTCTGGCAGCCCGTTCCAGATGTTCACCACCCTCTGTGTGAAGAAATTTCCCCTCTGGTCTCTTTTGTATCTCTCCCCTCTCACCTTAAATCTATGCCCTCCAGTTCTAGACCACTCTACCTTTGGGAAAAGATGTTGACTACCTCCTTTATCGATGCCCCTCATCATTTTATAGACCTCTATAAGATCACCCCGAAGACTCCCACGCTCCTGGGAAAAATGTCCCAACCTATCCAGCCTCTTGCTTTCATGCTATTGAACAGGGGGAACAGCTTTGTCTTGGCTAGCACGGTAGATTGCCTCTCCCTTAGTTGGCATCCCATATATCCTCGTGTTATTTCTATTCTTATTCATTCACTCTCAGCCATAGCGATGCGCCAGGTAAGTGCTATTTCATGGATTATTGCATAGTTGACAACCTAACAAATGTTTGCTTCTGCTTTCTTTAGATGCTCAATAAAAACTAGATACACTTCAGGGATTTTTGAAGGAGCCAGAAAGTCATAGGACCCAGTTCCAATTACATTTATATCAGAGGAAGAAAGACTTACATTCATGTGGTTCCTTTATGAGCACAGGATGCCCAAAGTGTTAGACAGCTAATTAAGTACTCTCATAATGTAGGACACCACAACACTCAACAAGCTGCAATAAGCGTTATCACATTGTATAAAACCAGATATTGGCCACATATCTTGCATTTTTATGTTGACTTGAGGGGTAAACATCGATCAGCGCAGTGGGTCGAGCTCCAACATGGTGCCGTGGGATCTTTGAACTTTCACCTGAGAGGGAAGACAGAGAGCCTTGGGCTCAATGTGTCATCAAAGGGGCGTCAACGCCAACCTTCCAGCCCAAGGGCTGGTTTAGCACAGTCTGCTAAACAGCTGGCTTATAATGCAGAACAAGGCCAGCAGCGCAGGTTCAATTCCCGTACCAGCCTCCCCGAACAGGCGCCGGAATGTGGCAACTTGGGGCTTTTCACGGTAACTTCATTGAAGCCTACTTGTGACAATAAGTGATTATTATTATTATTCAGAGCCCCCAACCTTGATTTCGTGCTCAAGTCCCATATATTCTACAGAATCCCTCCAGTGCAGGAGAAAGCCACTCGGCCCATTGAGTCTGCAGCGACCCTCTGAAAGAACACTCTACCTAGACCCTCTCCCCGCAACCCCCGCACATTGAACATGGCCAATCTACCTAACCTGCACGTCTGTGGACCTCTGGGAGGAAACCGGAGCATCCGGAGGAAACCCACGCAGACACGGGGACAATGTGCAAACTCCACACAGACAGTCACCCGAGGCCGGAATTGAACACAGGTCCTTGGTGCTGTGAGGCAGCAGTGCCAAATACTGCGCCACCGTGGTGCCAAGGTCGCTTTAGTGGCATTTGGACCCATAACATTGGGACTCAGATGCTCCTGCCAACATGGAGCAATGAAGCAATGCGCTCGAGGAGTCACCAGCAAGTGGTGCCTTTCGTCAGCTACAGAAAGTAAGGACTACTAATTATGTGCATAGATTTCTTATGGGATTGCCACCTGCAATGGACACAAGTGGCAAGCACACATGCCACACTTTATCAAAATTACAAGGACATTGATTTGAATACATTAGCAGCTGTCCACTTGCAACAGGCCAGTGTGTAGTTTGCCCATTAGCATTCCTGCCTTGGTCCAAGATACCACTCTGATTTTGAACTGCCTGCGTCAGACAAGAATCAGGCCATTTCCTCCCCCAACCCCCACGGAATCACTGGGATTCTTCCTTGCTTGCATGGTCAGAGTACTGAGGCAAAATGAACCACATTGGCAATGTAGCTCTACTGATAAGAACTGTGGATAAGTCTCCACGATCTCACGGTTGAAGAAAGATGTTAACCTCCATAAAACTTTGCCATGTATCTCCGAAACACCTGGAGGCACCTCGCCTCGAACAATGGAAGCCCATCGTGATGCCAGACCTCATTGGATTGAGACTCTGGTGCGGAAGTGAGGGAGCACTGCGTTAATTCGCCTGCGTGGAGTTAGCAGGTTCTCTCCTTGCCTGCATGGTTTTTGTCCGGGTGCTCCGGTTTCCTCCCGCAGTCCAAAGATGTGCAGGTTAGGTGGATTGGCCACGCAAAATTTCCCTTTTGTATCTAAAGATATGCAGGTTAGGTGGGGATACGGGGGTAGGGCGGTTGAGTGGGCCTAGGTAGGGTGCTCTTTCAGAGGATCGGTGAAGACCCGATGGACCAAATGGTCTCCTTCTGCCCAGCAAATGAGATGTTGAGTCAAGGTGCCACCTAGTAGTTCAAGTTGGACACAACTTGAAGAAGAGCAGGGAAACCCCTTGAAAGTCCCGGCCAACACACCTCACTGAACCAATCCCAACGAAAGCAGGTTTCTTGACCATTCACCCCACTGAAGGGCAGCACGGTAGCATTGTGGATAGCACAATTACTTCACAGCTCCAGGGTCCCAGGTTCGATTTCCGGCTTGGGTCACTGTCTGTGCGGAGTCTGCACATCCTCCCCGTGTCTGCGTGGGTTTCCTCCAGGTGCTCCGGTTTCCTCCCACAGTCCAAAGATGTGCAGGTTAGGTGGATTGGCCATGATAAATTGCCCTTAGTGTCCAAAATTGCCCTTAGTGTTGGGTGGGGTTACTGGGTTATGGGGATAGGGTGGAGGTGTTGACCTTGGGTAGGCTGCTCTTTCCAAGAGCCAGTGCAGATTCGATGGGCCGAATGGCCTCCTTCTGCACTGTAAAATCTATGATAATCCATGAAGGTTCCAGTGTCAAGTGTGCAAAATGGCAGTGAAAATGCTGCTGTACATCAACAGGCACCGTGTCCCGAAGCCATTTCAACTACAATGTTTAGAGATGTTTCTGAGACAGGAAAGTATAAATAGAAGATTTGTTGACTTCAAATTGAAAGAGATTTCTCAAAATGTGGAGAGATGTGAAGAATAATGCTTCCCTGCGCATTGGAAAATACTCTGGATTGCAGCAAATCCTTTTTATAATTCCTGCAAAGCACACGGGGACAATAAAACTCCAAAATTTGCTTTTGTTTTCTTTGTAAGGCACTGTAAGCATGGTTTTTTTGTTTGTCTTTGACAGCGACAATTAATCACTCTTAGTTGCAAGAGCAGAGTGCAGAACCACATGTATAATCAATGCATGTTGTTATCAACTCTCATATTTCTACTTATCCCAACCCTGACATCAGTAAGAACTGCCAGTTTGCATTGAGTCAGTGTTTCAACCATTGGCCCATAGAATAGAGCCACGGAATTCCTACAGTGCAGAAGGAGGCCATTCGGCCCATCGAGTTTGCACTGACCCTCTGAAAGAGCACCCTACCAGGCCCACTTATCTGCCCTACCCCCATATCCCCACCTAACCTGCATATCTTTAGGCACAAAAGGGAAATTTAACTTGGTCAATCCACCTAACCTGCACATCTTTGGACTGTGGGAGGACAACCGGAGCACCCGGAGGAAACCCACACAGACATGGGGGGAGAACGTGCCAATTCCACACAGACAGTCACCTCAGGCCAGAATGGAACCTGGGTCCATGACGCTGTGGGGCAGCAGTGCTAACCACTGTGCCACTGTGCTCCCCACTATTGCTCCTGACAATAACCAGTTGGAGCAAGACTCAAACCCCTCTCATCCTATTGAGGCCTTTCTAACAGGTGATCAAACTGGGTAGAAACAGCGCTTGTCCTCCAAAAGCATCAAATACTAGTTGAATTATTACCTTTCTGGGATCAAAGGGAAATATTAAAGCCATGATTAAATTATCAGAAAATGACAAGTCCACAACTCAAAGTTGCAAGGTAAAAATGCAGACTGAAGCAGTCCATGTCCATATGCAGCAAGACCTAGGCAATGATTAGGCCTGGGTTGAGAAGTGGCAAGTAACATTCATGCCACACATGTACCAGTCGATGTTCATCTCCAATAAGAGGGATTCTAACATCTTCCCTTGGCATTCAATGGCAAATGTAAATCTAAATGAATGTAAATGTATTGAACTCCAATATCTTGAATCATAGAATCCCTACAGTGCAGAAGAAGGCCATTCATCCCATTGAGTCTACACTGACCCTCTGAAAACCACAAAGGGGACAAGATAGCAATCTTCCCCTGGTATTCATTGGCATTATCATTGTTGAATCCCCTACTATCAAAATCCTAGGGGCCCAGCATTCACCAGAAAATGAACTGGAAAAACCATAACAATACCATGGCGCCAAGAGCAAGTCAGAGGTTAGGAACTCTGCAGTGAGTAACTCACCTCCTGACTCCCCAAAGCCTGTCCACCATCTACAAAACGCAAGGCAGGAGTGTGGTGGAATCCTCTCCATTTCCCTGGATGAGTGCAGCTCCAACAACACTCAAGAAACTCAACACCATCCAGGACACAGTAGCCCGCTTCCACCACCTTAAATATTCACTTCCCCCATCACCACCGATGCACAGAGGTAGCAGATTGTACCACGTACAAAATTCATTGCAACAACACACCAAGCTTCCTCCGACAGCACCTTCCAAACAAATGATTTCTACCAGCTAGAAGGTCAAGGGAACATCATCATCTGCAAGTTTCCTTCAAAGCCACCCACCATTCTGACTTGGAAATGTATCGGCCGCTCCTTCACTGTCGTTGGGTCAAAATCCAGGAACACCCTCTGTAACAGCACTGTGGGTATACCTACACCACAGGGACAGCAGCGATTCAAGAAGGCAGCTCACCACCACCTTCTCAAGGGCAATTAGGGATGGGCAACAAATGCTGGCCTGTTCAGCGACGCCCACAGCCCGTAAACAAGTTAAGAAAAAGACAGGTGCAACTCTAGTTCAATGCTTTAAGGAAAGGTTTGTTGTGTAAGTATCTTTCTTGCAACTGAACAGTTATTACTTTGAATTGAAATTATTGCTCAGAAATGCAACGTTCTGTCCAACGTGCCAACTTAGGTATGACAGAAATCTTCTCATCCAACAAGATCAGCATAATATTCTATTCTTTTTCACTTTATGTGTCGATCACACTTCCCTTTCAATGAATTTATGTTACTCACCATGCGGCAGTGAGTGATTGATAGCAACAATCTCCGCAAGTAAAGAGAAGTCTTGATGTATAAAACAGTTATCATCATCATATTCCTGTACTGCCACGTGACCTGGACTGCGATTTTTCTTATTCATTCATGGGATGAATGCGGTTACCGCTGGCTAGGCCAACAGTTACCCCAATTCCAATTAGTGATGCACTAAGTTTGCCTTCTGCCTGTTTCCATAGCTAGTAATTCCTGGAACAGGTCACTAGTGTCGCTAGAGGCTGATAGCTTGAGGGGCGCCTCTCCATATCAAGCGTGGCTGATCAGGAGTCTCTCCCACTCTTACCGCCAACCATTGGCGAGCTTGGAAGGATTTTGCAGGTTGACCCGCTCAATCTGTTTGGCCGCGTTATGAACGCACCTTCCTTGACCATCAAGTCCTGGGGCGGGACTCGAACCCAGAGCTTGTAGCTCAGAGGCAGGGATGCTACCCACTGCGCCACAAGACCTCCCCAGCATTTATCATCCCTCCTTAATTACTCTTTAAGAAGGTGATTGTGAGCCACATTCTTGAACCGCCGCAGTGACTGTGTTGTAGGAACATCCACAGTGATGTTAGGAAGGCAGATCCAGGATTGTGACCCCGCGACAGGGAAGGAGCGGTGTAGGGTTGCAAGACAGGATGGTGAGTGACTTGGAGAGGAGCCTGCTGGTGGTGGTGCTCCTGTACACACGCTGCCCTTGCTCTTCTAGGTGGTTGAGGTTGTGGGTTTGGAAGGTGCAGTTGAAGGAGCCTTGGTGAGTTGCTGCAGCGCATCTTGTAGATGGTACACACGGCTGCCACTGTGCGTCGGTGATGGAGGGAATGACGGTTTATCGATGGAGTGCCAATCAAGCGGGCTGCTTTTTCCTGGATGGTGTTGAGCTTCTTGAGTGTTGTTGGAGCTGCACTCATCCAGGCATGGAGAGCATACCACCACACTCCTGACTTGTGCCTTGCAGATGGTGGACAGACTTTGAGGAGTTAAGTGGTAAGTTATTCACTGCAGGATTCCTGGCCTCTGACCTGCTCTTGTAGCCACAGTCTTTGTATAGCTGTTAAGTTCAGTTTCTGGTCAATGGTATCATGGCACCCTGGGCTGGTGCGCAGTCAATTCCTGCACCACTTGACCCAGAGTCGCAACACAGGTGAAATTAGATTTCATTTAAAATACCCGAGGTCCTTGGTTGAGTCCAATAAACTACAGTCACCAGGTTTGTAACTTTAAATCATAAGTAACCTTTTATTATGTACAGTATTATAATTAAATAGAAAGAAAACATAACTGACTCTACTACATCTTTCCCAACCACCCCCACTGCTAACTATTCCCATTCTCTACACACACACACACACACCGACAAACAACACAAAGGAGAAAGGGAAAGAAAATATGAATAAAAATAAAAGGATAAGGATCTTTGATGCACTGGGATGACTTCCAGTCAACGTCTTTCTGAAGTTCAGGTTTTCGTTTTGCTACTTCTTTCTTCTAGGCTTGAGATGGTTTTCTCTGACAAGGTTGTCTACCTTCTCTGCAGACTCAGCATCATTTCAGGGTCACAGCAAAGGATGTACCAGGCACTCACTGCTTCCAGAACAAGAGAGAAGTCTCTTCACTTCAACAAACAGGAGATAGAGAGAGCGTTCTTTTCACTTCCAGGATCTAAACACTTCTGTCACGTTCTCTCTGAAAGCAGGAACAATCACTGAGCGTTGTCAGGCAGAACACTGTCCCGAGCCAACCCTCCAGTTTCCAGTTAACCAAACAAACCAACTCCCTCCAAAACCAGTTCCACGATCCTCTCGGTGCCGAGGAGTCTGGCTTTCCAAAATACAAAGCCTGGGAACACAATGTCCTGGCAAGCAGTCTGTTTCAACTTTGAAGCTTCTGCTTAAAGGCAGAATTGTGGATCCATGGATCAAAAATAATAAAATAAAAGAAATGGGAAAAAAGTAAATAAAAGGAAGTATTCTTACAGTGTTAACCCCCCCCCCAGGATATTGACAGTGGGAGATTCAGTGATGGTAATGCTATTAAATGTCACGGGTAGATGTTTAGATTCTCTCTTGGAGATGGGATTGTCTGGCATATGTGTAGTGAGATGAGGCATTTCAAAAGTGTATGCATAGAGTGTGTGGGCAAATTTGCCAGCTGCAGTCTAATTGGAATCAGTGACACATAAGTGCACTATAGAAATTCTAACAGCAATGCATGCTACACCCTTCAGATTCAATGGGAGGACTGTCAAACAAACACTCACGTCCTTCTTAAAGTCACATCTATAAGCATTCAGGCAAAACCCAGTTTTGACGGCCTGGACATTATGGCTAAAAATAGTCTCCCCTGCCAGGTCCTTCTTTCTCAGCTCTCAAATGGCCAACGCTCCAGCGATGGACAAAGAAAGTTCTTCGAAGGGACTCTCCTCGACGTACAGCAGCATCGACCTCACTGACTGAGGGGAGCTTGCTGCCACTCACTCAGAATGGTGACAACGTGCCCATCAAGTGGAAAAATCTGAGGTGATCCATTTCAGTGGAAGGAACAGAGGCGCAGAGCATTACCCAAAGGTAAGAAATTAGAAAGTGTAGATGTACAAACTGGGTGTCCTTAGCCCATACGCCACTGAAGGCCTGCATGCAGGTGAAGCAAACTATTGGGAAAGATAATGGAATGTTGGCCTTTATCGCAAGAGGTTTTGAGTGCAGGAATGGCGAGGTCCTGCTTCAATTGAACCTCTTCCATTGGGGAACACCGTGACTCACTCCTGTGTAACTGTGACAAAGTGCGAACCATGGTGTTTATAATTAGCAAGTGCCCCGGCATGTGCGTCACATGTACACCAGGCTGGTGAAGAGGCTGTCAACTGGCTCAAATTTGATATCTAGTTGTTTATCAGAGCATACAACAGTCGGGGGGGGGGGGGGGGGGGGGGGGCGCAGTTTAGCTCATTCGGCTGGACAACTGATCAATGATACAGAACAAGGCCAACAGCATGGGTTCAGTTCCCATCCCAGCTGACTTTATCCATGAAGGCCCAGCCTTCTCAAACTTGCCTGAGATGTAGTGGTCTGAAGGTAAAATCACCGCCAGTCAGCTCTCACCCTCAAAGGAAAATGCAGCCAATGGCCATCTGGGACTACAGTGACTTTTATTTACTTTGCATCAGTAATAGAGGTAATTGAATATGAGCTTGGTAAGACTGCACCTGGAGTACTGTGTACAGTTTTGGTCCCCTTACCTCAGAAAGGACATTATTATCCTAGAGAGAGTGTAACAGTAGTTCACCAGAATAGTTCAGGGGATGGCGGGACTGTCATATGAAGAGAGATTAGGTTAACTGGACCTGTATGCTCTTGAGTTTTGAATTATGAGAGGTGATCTCATTGACACCTACACAATACTTAAACGAATAGACAGGATAGATGCAGGTAAGATGTTTCCCTTGGTTGGGGAGTTGGGGAGCACAATTTCAAAATAAGGGGGAAGCCACCTCGGACTGAGATGAGGAGAAAGTTTGTTATTCAGAGGGTCGTGAATCTTTAGAAATCTCCACCCTGGAGGGTGGCGGAAGCTCAGTCACTGAGGATTTTGAAAGCAGAGATTGATGGATTTCTGATCAGCCACAGCGTAATGAGTTATGAGGACAGTGGGTGTAAAAGGCATTGAAGGACTCATCAGCCATGATCGATTGAATAGCAGAGCAGGTCCGATGGACTGAATGGCCTACTCCTGTTCCTACGTTCATATGTTCCCATCAAAGTTGCACCATGTTTCAATACTCAACACAAAAATGGTGAGACAGAGCAATGGCAGAGAAGTGAAGAAAGGGAAGTAAATGCTACTCCCAATCCGGCTACCTTATGCCTCATGGTACCCAAGGATTTATGGGTAGAGAATCAACTGTTCAGTCACATGAAAACCCATGACAGAAACTCGCAACCCTGAGGAGGTTTTACCGTCGAATCGAAGGACAGCGGACGACAATTCCATATTGCGGACAGTTCCACATTCTCACCTCTCTCTCGGTAAAGAAGCTTCCCCTGAACTCCTTATTGGGGTGGCATGGTGACACCGCTGCCTCGCCGAACCGGGGGCCCAGGTTCAATTCCAGCCTCGGGTGACTGTCTATGTGGAGTTTGTACTTACTCCCCGTGTCTGCGCGGGTTTCCCCCGGGTGCTCCGGTTTCCTCCCACAGTCCAAAGATGTGCAGGTTAGGTGGTTGGGCCGTGCTAAATTGCTCCTTAGCATCCAAAGATATGTAGGTTAGGTGGGGTTGCGGTGATAGGGCGTCAGAGTGGGCCAAAGCAGGGTGCTCTTTCAGAAGGTCGGTGCAGACTCGATGGACCGAATGGTAGTGTAGGAATGCAATGTGGGAATTCTATGATTCTATTATTATTGATTAAAGGGCTTCAGGTTTTAATAATCAATGCTCTTAAGTAGAAGCAAAAAAAAACTCTTATTTCCAAAGGGCATTGTTTTTATTCAAAACAAACTTCGTATGAAGAAAGCAATGTTATGAGTTTCAAAACACATGCGGTTTCCTCCCCTGCTATAACCAGAAAGGAGCAAGACTTCTATCCATTTGCTTCAGTCATGCAGAAGCCACATGCACCCCTACCCTCCAAACTTTAGCCCTGCAAAACCTCTCTGTCAAGGGCACATATGTAGAGTGAGTGAGCATGTTTGCCAGTAGCACTGTTGTTAGAATGTCCCAATAGTTCCATCATGCAGAAGATACAAAAGTCTGAGAGCTCGCACCAACAGATTCAATAACAGCTTCCTCCCCGCTGTTAACAGACTCCTGAGTGACTCCCTGATGAACTGAACTGATTTCTCCACGCATCTTTCCTACTCTGTAGCACGACACTCCATATGCTTCACCCGATGTCTATGTCTAATAATGATCTTTTATTGTCACCAGTATGAAATTACTGTAAAGCCCCTAGTCACCACATTCCGGCGCCTGTCCGGGTACATTGGTACAGGAATTGAACCCGCGCTGCTGGCCTTGTTCTGCATTACAAACCAGCTGTCTAGCCCACTGAGCTAAACCAGCCTATTACGTATTTACATCTTGTATTTATCGTATGTCTTATGTTTTCCATGTATGGGGCGATCTGCCTGGACTGTTCGCAGAACAATATTTTTCATTATACTTCGGTACACGCGACAACAAATCTAAACCTAATCTAGTTGATAGGGAAAGATTTGTGTAAAGGGTTGGGGGATGGGTTGGACGGGGCTGAGGGGGACAATTTTAAGGCAGAGTTTTGGCAGTGCCATAGAAAGTAGCTTCATTTTGTTGGAAAACGAACTGCCTATGGCAAAGGGGCTGGCATTGCTTCAGCAACCAACTGCCTCATAACTGGATGGGCCTAAGAAGTCAAAGCAGTGAACCCTGCCTCTGCTGTGATGGGACCTCTACCCTGATGTATTCCTGTATCACCCTGGGAATAACAGAAGTGGAATCGGGGTGAATTCTAGCAGATGGCTCCACCCTTCTGCTCCTGGCTTTCTGAAATGAAATGAAATGAAAATCGCTTATTGTCACAAGTAGGCGTCAAATGAAGTTACTGTGAAAAGCCCCTAGTCGCCACATTCCGGTGCCTGTTCGGGGAGGCTGGTACGGGAATTGACCGTGCTGCTGGCCTGCCTTGGTCTGCTTTCAAAGCCAGCGATTTAGCCCTGTGCTAAACCAGCACTCACATTCTTCCTCACATTACGCGCGATGGGAACCAGATGGCACCTAGACTGCCTGAGCAAAAACACAGCGCCCATCAAACAGGACAGAGTACCACAGAACTGGGATCTGACAGTGAATAAAAAAGATTTTTATTCCCTGGGGCTGGATTCTCCATTTGGGAAACTAAGTCTCCACGCCGACGTGAAAACGCTGGTGTTTGACACCAGGAAAACTGACGCAAAATGGCCACCAATTCTCCGTTCTGCTGGCCGCTAGCAGGGAGGCAGCGTAGAGGTCGAAGCTCCAGCTGCTGATATGGCCCCTGAGCATTGCCGGGTCTGTGGCTGCCGGCCTCTAGCGGCCACGTCGCGCTTCACGGCGGACTCAGCCCGCGGACCCGGACCGCCAAAATAGTACCCCCCCCCCCCCCCCCCCTTCGGCCGCTCGCGCGTTTCGGATCGCCCGCCCGCACATTGCCCCCAGCCCTGAATGAAGCCCCTCCCCTGCCCCCAGACCAGCCCTCCAGAACTGAGTCGCAGGCGCCATGCTAAGTTCATGACGGGTGAGACCACACATGTTCCACGCCGTCGGGCACTTGGCCGCTCGGGGAAGGAGCATCGTGGGGCGGGCCTCAGCCAACGTAAGGAGGGCGTGGATACAGCGTGCGGCACACTCCCATGTTACGCCGCTTTTCAGGGGGCGGAACATCGCAAAAGCGGCGCCGCCCCTGATTTTGGCATCATCGGGGATTCTCTGCCCCCTTCCCGAATGCGATTTTGGCATCGGGAGTGGAGAATCCAGCCCCTGGTCTCTTACCTCAGCTTTGAAAAGTGGTTGCGAACTCTCGGGCAAAATACCTCATGAAGTGAGCAATTACGGCATCAGTGGCTGGAAAAGATATCCGGTTTTCTCATTCTTGACGTTTCTCAGTCCATTCCAGTGTCAAAGCTTTAAGGGCTGGTTTAGCACAGGGCTAGTTCGCTGGCTTTGAAAGCAGACCAAGGCAGGCCAGCAGCACGGTTCAATTCCCGTATCAGCCTCCCTGAACAGGCGCCGGAATGTGGCGACTAGGGGCTTTTCACAGTAACTTCATTTGAAGCCTATTTGTGACAATAAGCGATTTTCATTTCATTTCATTTCTTAGGTGTTTCAACAAGTGACAATGGTTGAATGTTGAACATGAGAGGAGAGGTACTTCAGGACCACGGAGAGCATTTTGTTTGCACCGCGTAGTCTAGGAATTGTTCTGTGATTTTTTTTTTTCCCCTGTGTGCTGTCGATAAAGTCACTCAGTTCAACTCGTCAGTTCAATGAATACGTCAGACAGCAGCAGTGTCATTTTGATATTTAAGGCCATCTTGCTCTACTGTGACATTATTTAAACTGTGTGTAGGAGTGAGCGCTCCTCGGCTCCCCTGCTATGTTTTGTCCTGAAGGCTACCGTCATCTGTATCGGGCCAGAGGCATTTGTGTGTGCAGAAGTGACAGCAGGGAAAGGTTTCAATTGCACTAATCTGGACAGACAAAAGCTCAAAACACCAACGCCCACGCAAACAACTGATTAGAATATAATGGAAGTGATTATATCTGTGAACCAGTGCGGGTGAGATGATGTTGTCGTGGGTGGATCCATAGCCAGGGGACACAGATTTAAAATAATTGGTAAAAGACAGAGACAGGAGGTGAGAAGAACATCTTCAATGCAGCACGCTCTGATCTGGGACGCACAGGCCGAGAGGCTAGTGAGAGCTGATTCAAAACTCTCTTTTGAAGGAGGATTATAGATATACTTAAAGAGGGAAATACTTCTGGGCTGATGGGGAAAGAGCAGGATTGTTGGTGGGGCGGGGGGGGGGGGGGGGGGAGCTAATTGTATACATCTTTCAAAAAGCCAACAGGGACATGATACTTCGAATGGTCCCCTTCTGTCTTGTAAGATTTTAAGAGATTGAATGATGGACAGTAACAGTATCATAGAATTTACAGTGCAGAAGGAGGCCATTCGGCCCATCGAGTCTGCACCAGCCCTTGGAAAGAGCACTCTACCCAAGGTCAACACCTCCACCCTATCCCCATAACCCAGTAACCCCACCCAACACTCAGGGAAAATTTTGGACACTAAGGGCAATTTATCATTTTTTTTTTTTTAATTTAGATTACCCAATTATTTTTTCCAATTAAGGGGCAATTTAGCATGGCCAATCCACCTACTCTGCACATTTTTGGGTTGTGGGGGCGAAACCCACGCAGACACGGGGAGAATGTGCAAACTCCACACGGACAGTGACCCAGAGCCGGGATCGAACCTGGGACCTCAGCGCCGTGAGGCGGTTGTGCTAACCACTAGGCCACCGTGCTGCCCATAGGGCAAGTTATCATGGCCAATCCACCTAACCTGCACATTTTTGGACTGTGGGAGGAAACCGGAGCACCCGGGGCTTCTTGACAAATACATGAATAGGATGGGAATAGAGGGATACGGACCCAGGAAGTGTAGAAGATTGTAGTTTAGTCGGGCAGCATGGTCGGCACGGGCTTGGAGGGCCGAAGGGCCAGTTCCTGTGCTGTACTTTTCTTTGTTCTTTTGTTCTATGATGTCAGTGGGCCATGCTGTGAATTGTCTCCATGTCCCTTTATGAGCAGCGTAGACATTAACTATCACAAATGTTAAATAATATCAAATACCATCAAACAATGAAACAGCTTCTAAAATGAAATTGATGGAAGCTTGCCGATCAGTATATCATTCCACATAAACTGCTTTGTCTGGAACATTAAACCATCAACTTGCTTGTGATTCATTTATGCACAATTGACCTCACTATTAAATTGTAACGCACTTATAATACAGCAATTAAGAATCTGAGTACTGGTTATTAGTATGACTGCGCGAGAAAAGTAGGTTTGTCCATTGAGGTAATGCTTTTAATTTCTTCTTGATTTGTAATATCTAGAGACTAATAGTCATGGAGAGTGTTCCAAATGACAGTGGCACAGTGGTTAGCACTGCTGCCCCACAGTGCCAGGGGCCCAAGTTCGATTCCGGTCTTGGGTGACTGTGCGGAATCTGCATGTTTTCCCTGTGTCTGCATGGGATTCCACCGGGTGCTCCGATTTCCTTCCATAGTCCAAAGATGTGAAGGTGAGGTGGATTGGCCATGTTGACTTGCCCCTTTGTGTCCAAACAATGTGCCGATTAGATGGGATTACAAGGTTTGGGTTAGGGAGTGGGCGCTCTGTCAGTGGGTCAGTGTAGACATGATGGACTGAATGGCCTGTTCTACATTGTAGGGATTTTATGAATTCTATGGATTCTATGGTGTATATGACCATGGGTTAAAATTGCAGTGTGTGTTAGCACTGATGCCTCATAGCGCCATGGAACCGGGTTCACTCCCAGCCCCGGGTAAATGTCCGTGTGGAGTTTGCACATTCTCCCTATGTCTGCGTGGGTCTCACCCCCACAACCCAAAGATGTGGAGGGTGGGTGGATTGACCATGCTAAATTGCCCCTGAGTTCGAAAAAAAAATGTAAAACATTTTTTTATAAATTGCAGTGTGTGACATTAGTAATCGATAGACTCGATTTGAAATTCCTTTACATATGAAAATGATGGGAAGGTGATGTCTATCAAGCCTGTCTCACACACATGGGGCAGTTTTCTCTGTCCCGCTGCACCAGGTTTCTGATGTGGCACGCCGTCGGGATTCTCTGTTTCGCCGGCTGGTCAATGAGGTTTCCCATTGTGGGACGTTGCCGGGAAACCTCCGGGCTGCCGACGAAACTGAGAATCTCGACAGCGGAGAATTCAGCCCATGATACCCAAAGGATCATAACTTGCTGTCGTGTTATTCACCCTGGGGTAACACGGACTGCAACTCGATGCAGTTGTGCTGCACGAGATTGAGTAGCTTGCATGCTTGGGCACCAAGCAGGGCAGCCTTGTCAGGCTTGACGATTTCGAATGGCAGTGTGGCATTGATGGTCTTGTTGGAGACATGCAGGTGCCAAGACCCTAACGCAGTAATGGCATCGCCATTATAATCAAGAAGCTGGCAGGCCGGCGGAAGAATTTTTGGTCACCTTTCGATGCGATCAAGATCTGTTTGAGATATGAGATTGGCTGAAGCACCAGTGTCCAGCTTGAACCCGGATGCTGCATTGGTTAACGTGTACAACAGCACGCCATTCGTCCGCAGAATCCATGTTGAGGATAGATAGGCGTGTTGCTTAATTTGAGGAGGCCTTGTCACACGGAGAAATGATGTCCACATGATATAGGGACATAATATAGGCAGTCGTCCTCTGGATCTGTGGTGCTACCGGGATCAGAATCCAGCAGCCCTTGCTGCACAGATTGAACGCGTTTTGGTATTGGTTGGAGATGGGATCGCTGGCCCACGACCCGTGGTGCAGACCTGCACAAGGCTGCATAATGTCCAGACTTCCCACAATTTAAACATTGCCTGCCTCTTACAGGGCATTGCCGCTTTAAGTGGGCGGTGCTGCAGTTCAGGACGTTGACGTCGTTATGCTCCGTGCGTCGTCGCATCTGCGCAGTGCTGTCAGCCGCCGTTCGCACCTGTGGAGTGTGGTCTTCGGCCGCTTCGTTCTCCCGTCTGTGGTACGCATACATGGGACCCCGGGAAAAGTGCGCAAATGACGAATGGCGTGCTGTCCTACACGTTAACCAACACACTGCAATTTTAACCCATGGTTCATCGATACTAAGGCGCCACATCCGGGCGATGGCCTGGACACTTTCTGCCTCGTGGGAGGCAAGTTCGTCCTGTTCTGCCGATTTAAGACGGGGGTACCGACTTCTCACCTGTTCATGCACTTTACACGTCTCGATTGCGACTGGCAGGCTCATGTTTTGTATTTTTAGGAGCTGCTCCCTCCTAAGGGTGTCGGAGTGGACCCCCAAACACGATCTAATCCCTGATGAGGGAATCAGCGGTGTCACCATAGTTGCAGGACTGCGCTAATATACGGAGATGAGTTAGAAAGGATTGGAAAGGTTCATCCTTATTCTGAAGGCGTTGCTGGAAGACATCGCGCTCAAAGCTCTTGTTCATTTCAAACTTCACATTTGTCGAATTTGGCTAAAACGGTCTTGAATTTGGTCTTGTCCTCGCCGTCAGCAAAAGTGAGCGAGTTGAAGATTTGGATGGCTTGGTCCTCCGCAGTCGATAGGAGCAGCGCAATCTTTCTAGCTTCGGACGCATCCTCGAGGCCTGGGGCCTCAATGTAGAGACTGAACTTCAGCTTGAAGACCACTCCAGTTGGTGCTGAGATTGCCGGATATCCGGAGCTGTGGAGGGGCCTGGATCTCCTCCATGCCGCTGGAAGGCACTTGCTGGTCGTCACTGAATTATTCAAAGCAAATTACTTAGATGAAGTAGACTCTTGGTACCATGTTGTGTTATTGACCCTGGGGTAACACGGACTGCAAGTGGATGCAGTTGGACTGGAAAGCAGACACCAAACTTAGAAGTTGGTTCAATACGATTTATTAAACTTCTGGAGCAGTGCACACAGCTTACTGTGGGTTGACACTCTACTAATCTAAGTGTGCTAATTCTAACTAACTAGACCAGACTAGCTCTGAGCCACATGTAGAAGGTGCTAACTGATATATACACCCTGACTGTCACTACAGTTGTCACCAGTGGAAAGAGGCGGAGTGTTGATGCCTTGTGTGTTTTATAGTGGGAAACCTCCCTCTCGTGTTCTGTCTGGTGATTGGTTGTGTTCTGTCTTGTGTGTTGATTGGCTAACCTGGGTGTCTGTCACTGCCTGTCTTTACCTCATGATGTGCATGGGTGCATATTATGACACTTGCCACATTTCACAGCCATTCCTGGGACAGAGACAAATCAGAGACGGTGAGGGGTAAAAATCCTGGAAAATTGCCCTCTGACCCTTTTAGGTAATCAAAATCCAGTCTGTGGTGTTATGCCTGAAAGCAATATCATAGATGGATGGTGTGCGACTTCCAACCAATAGGTGGCAGTGCAGACGCACCATATGGTCTCCAGACCGTGGTCATGTGACCAGGGATTCCCATATGTGGAAACACATCTGGCCATCAGCAGAAGATGAATAGAGGAGATGGCAGTAAGACATACAGGTGAACAGTCGTGCTAGGTGTAGTTCCAGAGGAGTACAAAGAAACTCCATGATAGCGTGCTCTGTAACTGATCGCTATCTTACCACATGCGATTCAGTAAAGATCCTGGTTTGGTCGAGTCTACCTGTTTGGTGGATTCCTCAGCAAGGTACAGAAGACGAAACACAACACAGTCAAGGAGGTCGTGGGGGCCATCTGTACGTCAGCCATTGTCTCCTTCACTTCACCAAATTGAATCTTTTATTACGTCTGGAGACAGAGGAATTTCTGACAGGCAGCAATCGCTGGATCACAGGATCATTACAGCACAGAAGGAGGCCATTGAGTTCATCGATTTCGCACTATCTCCCTGAGTGAGCAATTCACCTCGCGCCATCGCCTACCTTCGTCCCGTGACCCTGTGTATTCCTCCGTTTCAGGTAACTGTCTCATGCCTTTCTGAAGGTTTCAATTGAGCCTCCCTCCGCACTCTCACGCATGCATTCCAGATCCTAACCACTTGCTGAGGGAAAAAGCTTTTCCCCCCCCACGCCGCCACTGTGTTCTTTGTCAGTTGCCTTAAACGCGCACTACTGTTTTTCTTGACTCTTTCACAAGCGGGAAAATGGTGTTTTCCCACCAGTCTCTCTGCCCAGGGCGCTCATGATTTCGAGCACCTCTGCAAATCTCTTCCCATCCTTCAATTCGACTAATTATGCATTGCTCAATTTCAACTTCGGAGGTGGCGGGGTGGGAGGGCCGTGGGGGGTGGGGGGCGGGGTGGGGGGAGGATGTTGGTGGGGCAGAAGGATTGGAGGAGGGAGAAAGCGTTTCATGAGGAGCCATCAAAGTGCACGGAAGGCTGGTTGTTGGACTCTACTGACAATTTCACAGATTTGAGATCGGAGTGATGAGCTGGCTTGTTCCTGGTGTGTGGCTCTTTGGGGGTGGACGCAGTTGCTCTGTTGGCCAACTTAAAGTGTCGACACTTGTGTGCCTAACCAGCCTCTAACAGCCAGGTAGCTGTTTGCTCCAGTCATTCCTGACTCTGTTCTGCTGTTCCAATCTTACCTCGCGCTCTCCTTCTCGCGATTAAAGTGATTTGCAAAAGAAGCAGATGCAATGTGAGGAAAAAACTTTTGTACAGAATGAGTGGTTCGGTTCGGAACACGCTGCCTGGAAGTGCGGCGGAGGTTGGTTCAATCGAAGCATTTCAAGAGGCTACTGGATGATTATTTTGAATACACAACGTGCAGGGGATGAGGCGGGGGAATGGAAGTTAGTCATGATGCTCGTTCGGAGAGCATTCTGAGCAATATTTAATCATTCAAACTGACAGCATTGAAAACTTCCGAATGATCTGGCCATTCACACTTTACTGTCTGTGGGGAGCTGACTGTGTGATAATTGGCTGATGTGGTTAATAATAATCTTGTGGGAGGAAACCGGAGCACCCGGAGGAAACCCACACAGACACGGGGAGAACGTGCAGACTCCGCACAGACAGTGACCCAAGCCGGGAATCGAACCTGGGACCCTGGCGCTGTGAAGCAACCGTGCTAACCACTGTGCTACCGTATCGCATCAACGGCAACACTTCATAAAAAGGCAACGCTTCGGCCGTAAAGCACATTGGGACATCCTAAGATCATGAAAGGCTCGTTACACAAATGCAGTTTTGAATCTCTTTCGTAATGGAAGGAAGCCTTTGTCAAATAGGTGCTTGCTTTAAACTTCGAAGCTTTCAAAATCGAGCGGTTTTTATTTTAAGCAGCCGCCAAAGATTTTTTTAATGCAAATTCGTATCAGACGATAAGAGCAGGCTTGACTTTCATCGACGTCAAGAGAGGATTATGCGGGGTTATGATTTAGAATACTTTTCTGAAATTAGCAATTAACTTTTTGCTATCTCATCATTTCC
This sequence comes from Scyliorhinus canicula, assembly GCF_902713615.1. NCBI lineage: Eukaryota > Metazoa > Chordata > Chondrichthyes > Carcharhiniformes > Scyliorhinidae > Scyliorhinus > Scyliorhinus canicula. The sequence goes on along the minus strand of NC_052169.1, from coordinate 13,523,932 downwards.
ACCATGTCTTGTAATGTTTCAGCAATTGAAGTGTCAATATTTTCATAAATATAGTCGGTTTCTCACAGTTGGTTCAGATTATCCGCTAAATTGTCCTTTCCGTCAAACCTCAGCCTCTGATACATACATATCCATTACAATAATGAAAATTGGCTGTGGTTACAACAGATTAATCCCTGCATGCTTGGACCAGTGCCGAATATGTTCCATGCTTTGTGTGGTGATGTTTCATTGGCTTTAACCGGCATTTGGAAATCAGATATCCCATCGTTATTTTTTTTATAAATTTAGAGTACCCAATTAATTTTTTTCCAATTAAGGGGCAATTTAGCATGGCCAATCCCATCTACGCTGCACATCTTTGGGTTGTGGGGGCGAAACCCACGCAGACACAGGGAGAATGTGCAAACTCCACATGGACAGTGATCCAGGGCCGGGATCGAACCTGGGACCTCAGCGCCGTGAGGCAGCAGTGCTCACCACTGCGCCGCTGTGCCGCCCTAGAGATTCCATCGTTACCTGTCAACACCTGATTGTGTTTTTAAAATTAATAAGGGGAACAGGACACATACCATTTATATTTTTCATCCCTAGATAAAACTAATTCACACTCAAGTGGGATTTCAACGTCCAAAGTTTCATGTTATTCACCCTGGGGTAACACGGACTGCAACACGATGCATTTAAATGATTTATTGAACTCCAGTAATGAAACACACAGCTGCCTGTGGGTTGACTCTCTACTCCTCTATGTAAACTAACACTAACTATCTAGACCAGGCTAGCTCTGATCCACGTGTCAAAGGTGTTGAAAGATCTGTTCACCCTGACTGTCACTACAGCTATCACCAGTGGAAAGAGGCAGCGTGCTGATGCCTCGTGTGTTTTATAGTTGGAACTCCCCCCCCCCCCCCGGTGCTCTGACTTGTGATAGGTCGTGTTCTGTTCTGTATATTGATTGGCTCACCTGGATGTCTTTCACTGCCTGCTTTTACCTCATGATGGACATGGGTACATATTATGACACAAAGGTAACCAGCTTGCTATTATAGATGCACTAGGGGTCTAGCCAGCTCAATGTACTGACAGACAAAAAACACAGATACGTCAAACTGACCCACTAAACCAACCACTTAGAGAAAGACATGGATTGATAGAGCATCCAGGTCATCAGGCAAAACTCACCTGCCCTTCTTCAAAATGGTGGCATCGATCTTTTACAATCATTTGAGTAGATAAAACAGGGTCATTGAATCTACCCTGGTAGATTCAGAAAGAATGTTCCAGATGGTGGGGGAGTCGAAAACTAGGGGTCATAGTTTGAGGAGAAGGGGTAAACCTTTTAGGACTGAGGTGAGGAGAAATTTCTTCACCCAGGGAGTGGTGAATCTGTGGAATTCACTATCGCAGAAAGTAGTTGAGGCCAAAATGGTGTGTAATTTCAAGAAGGAATTAGATACAGCTCTTGGGGCTAAAGGGATCAAGAGATATGGGGGGGGGGGTGGGGTTAGTGAGAAGGCGGGATCAGGGTATTGAACTTGATGATCAGCCTTGATCATCATGAATGGCGGAGCAGGCTCAAAGGGCCGAATGGCCTCCTCCTGCTTTTATTTTCTATGTTTTAAGGTCCCATCTGAAAAGACAGTATGGCACTGGATGTTAGCCTAGAGATTGCTGCTCAACTCTTGAAGTGGGATGACGCAAGTACAGAAGAGGGCCCATCGGCCTATCAAGCCAACAAGAAAAAATCTACTCAAATCTACACTAATCCCACTTCCCAGCACCTGGCCCTTGGCCGTGAATGCTGTGTCACGAAAGTGCTCATTCAAGTACTTTTTTAAAGATTGTGAGGTTTCTGGCCTCAACTACCCTCCCAGGCCGTGCATTTCAGATTCCCACTGCCCTCTGGGTGAAAAGATTTTTCCAAAAATCCCCTCGAAACCTCCTGCCATTCACCTTAAAATTATGCCCTCTTGTTAGTGACCCTTCCACGAAGGGGAACAGCTGCTTTCTTACTGTGACATTATGGAGAATGTCTAGTATATAAAGGATTAATGTAATATCATAATTGACCACTAGATGGAGCTGGGAACTGACCTATTAAAAGGACTGACTCTCAGGCTTCTGGGTGAGAGTGGATGAGAGTGGGAGAGAGTATAGGAGAGACAGAGTGCATGAGACAAATATTAGTACAGTGTAGATTGTAGTTTAATACAGGGCCTGGTTTAGCAACAGAGGCTGGTTTAGCACAGGGCTAAATTGTTAGCTTTGAAAGCAGACCAAGGCAGGCCAGCAGCACGGTTCAATTCCCGTACCAGCCTCCCCAAACAGGCACCGGAATGTGGCGACTAGGGGCTTTTCACAATAACTTCGTTTGAAGCCTACTTGTGACAATAAGCGATTTTCATTTCATTTCACAATAGATTATTGCTTGCCATAGGAGTAAGTGGTCGAGCTGTACATTACGTACATAGAATATAGAACATACAGTGCAGAAAGCGGACATTCGGCCCATCGAGTCTGCTTCGACCCATTTAAGCCCTCACTTCCACCCCATCCCCGTAACCCAATAACCCCATCTAATTTTTTTAGTCACCAAGGGCAATTTATCATGGCCGATCCACCTAACCTGCACATCTTTGGACTGTGGGAGGAAACCGGAGCCCCCGGATAAAACCAACGCAGACATGGGGAGAATGTGCAGACTCCGCACAGACAGTGACTCAGCGGGGAATCGAACCTGGGATCCCTGAGTGAGGCACCAACCACTTCCTGAATGCTAAGGAGCGGAGAGGATCCACATGATCGGTGCTCCCTCCCAAGCATTGCATGCCTTATTCCAGGATCGGGATTGGGATCCTTGTGAACTTTTCAAGGCAAGTCCTTGTTTTTTGCAAGCCACGCGCCCTAGACGTGTTCTCGGCCGGCATGATTTCCGGCTGACGTTGCTGCTGATCGGATATACGGTCCGTTCTGCATCTACATATCGGGACGCAAATCTGTTTCACGTGGCCTCTGGCGGGAAACGCAGCCTGCCGCAATGGCGGGCAGTAGAGGAAGATCCCCCCCCCCCAGCCCCATCGCACACTGGAGCGAAGCTGATTCCTGGAACTCATGCCGCATTTTCCCCATCCCCATCCCCACCCGCCAAAGGGTGCGTGGGAAAATCCCACCGTTTATTCTGCAACCAACCTAATCCATCCTGAAATGTTGACCTGGTCGGTCCTCCAAATCAGTAACTCCTGTCACACACTCCACTCTGAGTATAACAGTTTATTCTGCTCTGTCGTAAACCTCTCGCATTTAATCTGATGTCTGTATCCCATTCTTACAGACTGACGCCTGTAAAGGTTAATTGGGCAACTTGTAAAACTCTGCTGCTTCTCAGATAGGACCTCGTTTTAACACAAGTGGAAGTGGATAATTGCGCACAGAATTCAGCTTTCCAATCTACTCACTTGTCTCTCTTTCCTGCCCTGTGACGGACAGCCTTTTTGACTTCTTTCTTGCTCACTGAATGGAAGAGGTTTGAATAAAATCGGAACCAACAGTCGGACCCTTATTCAAAACGTTCCATCTATATTTGAATTTGAATATATAAACAATTAACGTACGTTCATCTTTATTAGTGTCGCAAATAGGCTTACAGTAACACTGTGGAAATCCCCTAGTCGCCCACGCCACGGCGCCTGTTCGGGTACACTGAGGGAGAATTCAGAATGTCCGATTCACCTAACAAGCACGGCTTGCAATCTTGTGGGAGGGAACCAGAGCACCCGGAGGAAACCCACGCAGACACGGGGAGAACTTGCAGACTCCGCACAGACAGTGACCCAAGCCGGGAAACGAACCCGGGTCACTGCCGCTGTGAAGCAACAGTGCTAACCACTGTGCTATCGTGCTGCCCCTGTGTTTCAATTGTGTACACATAATAGAGAAGCTTTTCTTCTGTTGCCTGCAAACAACTTAGATAATCCCTTATCACATCGGGATGAAAATCAATGCCTTACGTACACATCCATTCCCGTTCTTGACCATCACAGTATTCCCCATTGTACCATTATGGCCATCAAGCAACTAGAAGATTGCTTGCAATTCCGAAAAGGGCTCGCGAAGCAGATACAATATTAACTTTCAAAATCGAATATAATGTAGAGAACAGAGTAAAGAAAGGGTAAGTGGGACTAATATCCTACATTTCAACAGTGGCTACTGAAGGAGGAACTAAACTGAGGCAGACAGTGTGAGTGGACATTTTAAAGCATTGAATGGAACGCCTGGTCCGACATGTAACCCTGGAGAGTGACATCCCTGCATATCCCCTGGGCATAAAGTACAACAACTACCCTTCAAAAAATACTTCACTGGCTGCAACATACTTTTTGATGGCCTGAGAGAGGTCGAGGAGGGTGCGATACAAACGCAGGTGTTTCATTTATTTTTTTAAATTGCAAATTCAAAGGCCGGACACAGAAATGATGGGCCGAATGGTCTTCATTCTCTGCTGCGCAGAGTCTATGTCGGATGTGCAGTCAAGCAAAGATATTCATACAATTGTATTTTAAAGTTCATGATAGCTACTATCATTCCTCCACAATATCAATGTTCAGACTAAATATGCGCTGCAACATTTATTAGTCATTATCTGGAACCTTGATTTGAGGCAAAGAAAATGAAAGGTCATGTATAACCCATGTATGGCAAGCGTTCAAAACCAAAATCTATTCTTTTCAAAGAGGTAGCCACTTCAAAGTTCATGGATTGCCTCTGGCGGGATGTGATCTACAAGGTTCAACACAACATCACAGAGACAATCCTGTTCATCCTGTCTCAACAGAATAACAATCAGCCAACTCAAATCTGAGCGATGGTCCACAAGGGCTTGAGAACCCCCCTCCTTACATTTATTCCTGTATTTTGCTTCAAAGTATTCTTCTGCGGCAGATCCCCGGGGTGGAGGATGACTTGCTTCCACAGTAGAAATAAGTTCTCAGGTGACTGAGGAGTCCAATGTGCAACCTACAATCCCTGGAGTAGTAATCCAGAGACCCAGGTTAAATGGGGACCTGAGTTCAAATCCCACTACGGACGATGGTGGAATTTAAATGCAATAAAGACCAGGGGCGAGAATCGCCTGGGGCCGCCTAAAATCCCGCCCCAGCCGTGGCAGAGATTCTCCGCCACCCGGGAAGTGGCGGCGGCGGGAATCTCGCCACTCCGATCGGCGAGGCCCCTGCGGCGATTCTCCGGCCCGGATGGGCCGAAGTCCCGCCGCTGGGAGGCCTCTCCCGCCACCGAGGTTTGAACCACCTCTGTAACGGCGGGATCAGCGGCGCGAGCAGGCCCCAGGGGTCCTGGGGGGGGGGGCGGGGGACGATCAAACCCTGGGTGGTGCCCCCACGGTGGCCTGGCCCGCGATCGGGGACCCCCGCTCAGACTCCGGGCCAGTGCCCTGGCGGCACTCTTTATCCTTCCGCGGCTGCCATGGCGGAAGCGGAAGAGAACCCCACATCGCGCATGCGCCGGCAGTGACGTCAGCGGCCAGCGGGAATCGCCTGGCACACCCGCGATTCTCCCACCCGGCGTGGGGGTCGGAGAATCGCGCCCAGTATGTCAGGGGTGAGGATGAAGGTGCAGCTAGGCTCCCAAGAACTGAGACGGGCCTTCTAACCAGCCCACGTTGACACTGGCGCTCCACTTTCGCTGTGTGGGGCCTGCCTATAAGACGGCATTCCCAGCGCTTTTCCGTCCATGTAATAATAATCTTTATTAGTATCACAAGTAAGCTTGCATTAACACTGCAATGAAGTTACTGTGAAAATCCCCTCGTCGCCACATTCCGGTGCCTGTTTGGGTACACTGAGGGAGAATTCAGTGTGCAAATCACCTAACAAGCTCGGCCTTTCGGGACTTGTGGGAGGAAACCGGAGCGCCCGGTCGAAACCCACGCAGGTACGGGGAGAACGTGCAGACTCCGCACAGACATTGACCCACGCCGGGAATCGAACCCGGGTCCCTGGTGTTGTGAAGCAACAGTGCTAACCACTGTGCTCTAGTGCCGCCCAATGTTTAGGAGATTAAAATCCAACACTTTGGGTAAATCTTACCGGAATTTGGGTATTGCAAATAAAATCTAATTTCACCTCTGCTGCCAGCCCAGGTCAAGTGCGGCTGGAATTGGCTACAAACCAGCCCACAGTGTCATGGCAATATGGTTTTAGTTTTTGATGAATTTGATGGATTTAGACTGCACAAATTAATGTCTGTATCTATGGAGGCTATGATTTTATCTACACTACTAAACTGGGATTCGACATGTAGTGCTTAAGAATACACAATTGATCAATAACATCTAACTACACTCATCTACTGCTAATCTCACTACTAGTATAAACTATAATCTAACCTCACTTGCACTATCTGCTCTTATGACCTTCACTTGCTAACTCCAGCATATACTCCTCCCCAAGGGTCTACCATCACTGCTTATATAGTTGTAACTGTAGCTCCCTCTGGTGGCTACTCTCAACACTACATTAACTCTTGAAATGCTGATAGTTATAGAACATAGAACATAGAACAGTACAGCACAGAACAGGCCCTTCGGCCCTCGATGTTGTGCCGAGCAATGATCACCCTGCTCAAACCCACGTATCCACCCTATACCCGTAACCCAACAACCCCCCCCTTAACCTTACTTTTTAGGACACTACGGGCAATTTAGCATAGCCAATCCACCTAACCCGCACATCTTTGGACTGTGGGAGGAAACCGGAGCACCCGGGGGAAACCCACGCACACACGGGGAGGACGTGCAGACTCCGCACAGACAGTGACCCAGCCGGGAATCGAACCTGGGACCCTGGAGCTGTGAAGCATTTATGCTAACCACCATGCTACCGTGCTGCCCCTAATTCATTATGATAACAACACAAATGTAAGAGAGGTATTTACTCTTTTATTCATTATTCTGATGCCCCTTTTAGCAAATCAAACTTTACATGGTTCCTTTGACATTGACTTTGTGTTTATGTGAGTCACAAGCCAGACAGCTATGTAAGTTATGGATTAGAAAGGGTTGAAATGATCCGGCAGTATTGATCAGCCTTGTAGCAAGGTTAAATTGCCTGCGTAACCCTGTAGCCAGGTCCCCGCGTGGAAAGTGACAACCTAAATCCAGTTTGCTATTGTTTGGCATGTCTGAAAAGTGCTCCCTGCAATTCTTTGTAGTGCACTAAGCTAGCCAGATGTTGCAAATTCATCGGGGGATTGGATGGTCCTTAACTCCAGCACTCAAATGTGATAGACCAGGGCAGCACCATGTCAATGATGGAACTATCTTTTTCCTTTTCTGTATATTCTTCCATAATTCTCCAAATGCTCACACGTGCGAGGCCACACTTCCCCAGAAAGCTGCTCAAATCGCACCACAGTCAGTAGAAGCAAGTTGTAAACAGATGGCGAGGAGATTCATTCGAGGCTTCAGTCTTTTCTGTAGTATTTGCAAAGGGGTGCAGTCACGAAGTACCAGATACAGAACCTTTTTGAGGTCCTTGCGATGCTTCCCTCCAATGGCACCTTGGCACTGCCATTATGCCACCCTGACACGGGCAGCCTGGCACCATGGCACCTCAGCAGTGTGCCCAGGTGGCACTGCCAGGGTGCCAGACTGGCAGCGCCTAGGTGCATGGGTGCCATGCCTTGGCCCCGGCCACCCGGGAATCTGACAGACCCTCTCACCCTGAGGTGCCAGCACACCTGTTCCACGTTTGTGGAGACAAGTACTAAACGGTAACTGATTGAGGTATCGCAGGAGCGACCATTGACATATGGGGCAAAATTCTCCCCTACCCGGCGGGGCGGGGGGTCCTGGCGTAGCGGAGTGGCGCCAACCACTCGGGCGTCGGGCCTCCCCAAAGGTGCGGAATTCTCCTCACTTTAGGGGCTAGGCCCGCGCCGAAGTGGCCCCCTCTCCGCCAACTGGCGCCAACGGCATTTGGCGCCACGCCGACCGGCGCGGGGCTGGCCGAAAGGCCTTCGCCGGTCGGCGTGAGTCTGCGCATGTGCTGGAGCGTCAGCGGCCGCTGACGTCACCACCGGCGCAAGGGCGGTGGAGGGGGTCCCTTCCGCCTCCGCCATGGTGGAGGCCGTGGCGTGACGGAAGAAAAGAGTGCCCCCGCAGCACAGGCCCGCCCGCCAATCGGTGGGCCCCGATCGTGGGCCAGGCCACCGTGGGGGCACCCACCTGGGTCCGATTGCCTCGCGCCCCTCCCAGGGACCCCGGGGCCTGCTCCAGCTGCCTGCTCCCGCCGGCACAGAGATGGTTTAAACCATGTCGGCGGGAGAGGCCTGACAGCGGCGGGACATCGGCCCATCGCGGGTCGGAGAATCGCCGTGGGGGGCCCGCCGACCGGCGGGGCGCGATTCCCGCCCCCGCCGATTCCCGGGTGGCGGAGAATTCCGGTCACGGCGGGGGCGGGATTTACGCCGGCCCCGGGCGATTCCCTGACCCTGCGGGGGGTCAGAGAATTCCGCCCATGACGTCCGGGTATTCAAATGAACGCAATGGCTGGACGAGATTTAGCGGCCATTACGGGATTTGCTAGCGCTGCTGCCAAATCGCAGCCACAGAATCAATCGACGCTGCCTAGGCAGCCCAGACTGGCACAGCAGATTAATTTATATCCTTCCACCAATGGAGCAGAATTTGCCCAGACAGTTTCTCACCGACTCATATATCCACAAACAATGTGGCCAACAACAACTTGCATTTGTGACGGGTTGTTCGGATGTACCAAGGCGCTTCAAAGGGTGCGTTACCAGACAGAACATGGCGCCGACCCACAGATATTGTGACAGATTGGCCATCGGGATTCTGCGGTGTGCAGTTTCCCAGCGCCATGTCAGATAAGGCACGGAAGCCTCCACGAAAATTCAGGGCAAAGGACTGAAATGAGGGGGAGGGGAAGGTAAAACAAAAATTGTCAAAAGTGCGGCCAACGCGATATTTGGCCTGCTGCACCCCAAACCCGGCATCGCCAGATGTGTGTCGCCGTGGTAACCAACCCATACGACTGTGGGCTGCTGGCTCCACCTGAGACAAGATTGGAAATAATCTGCTCGAATCAGCTGGCCGACGCCAACCTTTTTTTCATAAACGCTGAGGAAGTGGAATTCGAAACCTTTTGCATGGACCCTTGGAATGAAACCTTCGCAACTCCCGTGGAAACAAGGAGCAGACATGCGGCATGCTTTCCCCTCTCCCCTGCCCCCCACTCCCTGTCGAACATTCATTCCTCCCTCAATAAAATAATAATGCCCATGGGGGGGGGGGGGGGACAAAGTGGACAGATTTAAATAGTTATGCATGTGTCAGCTGCCCCATTTACGACACTGACTTCACTATATTTTATCACCCACGAACGCATGATCTTTTTACCCTTCTTCAGGTCATCATGTAGAAAAATGCTTGCTCCATCCCAATTTAGTGACTGAATCAGTGAAAGAATGCGTTAAGGTTACGAGAGACTCATGCTGCTCGTTTCTTTTGATCCCTGAAGTGATTACAACAGCTGGAAGTGTTATTTTGCAGCAGAGGATTCATCGCTTTACCCTTCCCTTGCATTGTCGGCCGATTGTTATCAAAGTACCCAACCGCCATCCATCAGTATCCTTCCAGCAGGCAATCATCCAGGAAGCAAGTGGAAAACGCGACATAGAGGCATGAGAATGTATAAGAACTCTGAATACCTTGCTGCTTCAAGGTGTAAATTATCCTTCATGAATGTAAGTTAGCTCGCTCCATTTGTTTTTTAACGGTTTTGCTACTTTCAGCTTCCTCTGATGTTTAGTTGGGAAGGTCAATGGCCCCGTGTAGAATGGTGCGAAATGCGTCAGGAAGATCCGCCCGCTAGTCTGTCCCGTTTTTATAATACTTCTATGAAAGCGCCAATCACGCATAAAGGATTGGGCAAATATGTGGTGGGGTCATTTATTTGTTAAGGCACTGGGGGACATTAATAGATGGATCGAAAGCTCGAAGACATCAGCAGCAGAGCTGTGTGTGCTGTGTTCTGCTCGCAGGTCAAAGTGAAACTGAGACCGGGTCGCATCACACGCGTCCTTTCCAGCGGCAGCACAGTGCTAACTCTTTCAGGGGTATTACAACAGCCTTCACTGATAAGTGGTGCATTATAATGGGCAGCTATGCTTGCAAACGCAGGCATTGTGCCTCTGGACATAGCAAAGGTAGAAACAGTCTCATCAGTGACCGAGGGCAGGGGATAGTGACCGAGAGCGCGGTTAGTGCGACCAGTGAATGAGGGCTGGAGAAATGCAAAGGGAAGAAACATTTTGCAATCTTGGGTTAGAAGTCTTATCACATTTTGTTTGATTGCTGTCTTCAAGTGAATCTTTGAGAGTCATTATGTTTTTACTGGCTAACTTCTGTCACAGGTGTTTGGCAGTTTTTCAGCAGCAAGGCATTTAGAGTTCTTATGCATTCCCATGCCTCTGTGTCGCGTTTTCCACTTGCTTCCTGGCACCAGTTCAAATGCTGCAAAGTGTATTTTTTTCTCAACTTCTATTCATTTAATTAACACCTCAATTATTTCATGAAATGGGTCACTTCCTTCACAGCTTTGCATCAGCTGGGAGAATTGTATGTGCCACGTTTCGCACGTGCACATGGAACACATGTGAATGAATCCTGTGATGCACAGATATGATGAAGAGAATGATCCCTGTCTGCACTATATATCAGGCGAACATGATCGCTAGCCTTGTAGGGCAAAGAGGGTAACGAACATCGCAGGAGATGGCCTAGACTGGGAGTGCGTCCGCCTGACTGGCACGCATCTGACATGTGGAAGTGATGGCCATGGAGATTGCCAGGGTACCTGGACAACTGTCTGGTAGTGGTGGTGGTGGTAAATCGGCGTAACCAGGTGATTAAGGCAATGGTGAAATCACCTTGGAATATCGCGGTTTTGGCACAGGTCATGATGTCAGCTTGGTGATCAAAATGGGGCGCTGGCATAAGAGGGGGTGCAAGGATTGGGGGGAGGTACGCCATATGGGCAGTACAAGCAAGGTTAACCACATTGGCATGCTTCCGAGTGTGCTTTCTCAATGAGAAGGGTCAGCGCAACATCGAGGGCCGAAGGGCCCGTACTGTGCTGTAATGTTCTATGTTCTATGTAACTAAATAGCTCCTTTTTGTTTCCCACAAGCCCCAGCTCTGCCCCGTCTTGGGCCAGACCATCCCTCGGGGATCCGGAAGAAGAGATGCTGAGGAGGCAGCGTCACAACTGACCAGCCCACATTCCGCCAACTCAGGTACGAGCACTTGGGAGGGATGTAGCCCACGTGTAGAGTTGGCTTGTGGTGTAGGGTGAGAGTCCCCACATCAAAGTGTAAGAGGAGGCATCAGGGTCAGGCACAGTTCCCCTCGGAGAAGTGCGGTAAGTCACGATGATGTTCCAGTGCGCGGGAACGGGGAGTGTCCAGAATCATCTTCTGAGGCGTGGTATTCAGATAATCAGGAGCAAACGTGTCGACATCTGATGGGATTCCCTGAGGCAGTGGGAGTTCTTGAACTGTGGACGTGAGGGTTTGGCCGTGCCGCAGCACTGGAAGTGGATACGAGAGAAGTGCTTCAGTCAAGGAAAGGTGCAAGCCTCCCTCAGTATCTTGGATCAGTCCACTCAGAACATCAAAGCTGACATCCATGGGATACGTCAGGAGCTGCCCACTTCATCAGGGCCTCTGTACCTTCGACACAGTGGTTCCTGCAATGGACAACAGCTGCTTACCGGCAACCGGCCTCGCCGCCCCACCACCCCCACCTGAAGGCCAGTGAAAGTCACTGAGGAGAGTGAAGGTCCCAAGAGTTTCTCATCTCTCTATATGTCCCGGGGTTGTAACAGGCGAGCGGCGATTCTCCGGCCCGAATGGGCCGAGCGGCCTGCCCAATACGACGTGTTTCCTCCGGCGCTGACCACACCTGGTCGCTGCCGGCGTGAACAGCGCGGGAACGCTGGGGGGGGGGCCTGTGGGGGGGGGGGATCCAGTACCGGGGGGGCGCTCAGTAGGGGTCTGGCCCGCGATTGGTGCCCACCGCCGCCCCCGCAAGATCACTCCGGCATTTCCGCGGGGCGCCCGCGGGGAGGACGGCAACCGCGCATGCGCGTGTTGGCGCCAGCCAACCTGCGCATGCGCGGGTGATGTCATTTACACGGCACCGGCCGCGTAATTTACGTGGCGCCAAGGCCCGGCACGTGTAATTGACGCGGCGCCGTTCCTAGTCCCCCGGGGGGTGGGAGAATAGGGGGCGAGGAGCGGCCTCCGACGCCGAAGTGAAACACTCCGGTTTTCAGTCCGGCGGCGGCACTTAGTCTCCCGATGGGAGAATCCCGGCCCCTAAACTTGGGCTTAAAAAAAAACGTTATTGCCACAGATATCAGGGCCATAAGGTGGCACAATGGTTAGCACCGCTGCCTCACAGCGTCAGGGACCTGCGTTCAATTCCGGCCTTGGGTGACTGTGTGCAGTTCTCACGTCCTCCCCATGTGTGCGTGGGTTTCCTCCGGGTCCTCCGGTTTCCTCCCACAGTCCAAAGATGTGCCGGTTAGGTGGATTGGCGATGCTAAATTGCCCCTGAGTGTCCCGGGAAGTGCAGGTTGGGTGGGGTTCTATGGATTTTGGGGGGGGGGGGGGGGGGTCCTAAATGGATTGCTCTTTCTGAGGGTCGGTGTGCAGACTCGATGGGCCAAATAGCCTCCTTCTGCACTGTAGGAATTCTATGGTTCTCGATATACCAATTACTTCCATTCATTACAAGTGAAAGATTCCAATGTATTGAGGACGATGTCAAGCTGTTATAAGAGCTTAGGTCAGAACTGTGGCTGATTGGAAGTTTGGATAAGTGTTTTAATCTGGTGAACACTATAATAGAATAATAGCAGAGTTAAAGAACAGTGCCTTTTTAATCAATCCCCTGCTTAACAAACAAAAGCGCCATGCATGAGCGGCATGTACATTTACAATACAGTAATGGAAAATAATGAAATAATGGTCAGCTAATCAGGTCAACAATAAAAGGATCGCAAACTAATCAGATTGGTTATGATGAGGTTTGCCCCCTACTCAAGGGTAAACTAATCAGTCCCATGAGTGTTCATCGTCCCAACTGAGGGACGACAATTCTACCACCGAGGAGAGGGAACATTTGCGAGTGTGATTGTCGAGCGTTCAGGTACAGGAATTTGATTAAAGCACTCTTTATTCTGAACTTTTCCCAGCGTACACGTTCCATTAGGTGACCCAAATGCCTACAAGCACTTATAATGTCAGCTTTGCAAAGATTGTGAGATGCCAGAAAGATGCATCAGTAATCATCAAACCATGCATAAGAAATCAGCAGGATCGTCTTTAAAATGGTGTTCCATTTCAATTTAAATGTAAAATATTTCATGGGTTTCTGCCAGTGCAATATTAATTTAATGTTCTGACATTCCAATAACACCTCATCTCAATATACACCAGACCTTTCACTAATACATTATTCCTTTAATAAAAAAACTGTATTATTTTATACAAATGCATAAGTGAAAAATCAATGAGTTCAATAAAAAGTTATGCGAGAAAAAAAGTCTTCAGAAGTTTCCCCTGAAAGGTCAATTTTCCAACGATATTTAAAAGATTTGTAACAACCATGTCTCAGTCTCAACCAGCCCTTCCCCCATTCCATTTGGTTTTTAGAACATAGAACATAGAAAAATACAGCACAGAACAGGCCCTTCAGCCCACGATGTTGTGTCGAACTTTTGTCCTAGATTAAGAACAAAATAATCTACACCCCATCATTCTACCATAATCCAATAGCCGCTTGAAGGTCCCTAATGTTTCCAACTCAACTACTTCCACAGGCAGTGCATTCCATGCCCCCACTACTCTCTGGGTAAAGAATCTACCTCTGACATCTCCCCTATAACCTCCCCCATTCACCTTAAATTTATGTCCCCTTGTAATGGTTTGTTCCACCCGGGGACAAAGTCTCTGACTGTCTACTCTATCTATTCTCCATCTTATAAACCTCTATCAAGTCGCCCCTCATCCTTCTCCGTTCTAATGAGAAAAGGCCTAGCACCCTCAACCTTTCCTCGTAAAACCTACTCTCCATTCCAGGTAACCTCCTGGTAAATCTCCTTTGCACCTTTTCCAAAGCTTCAACAAGTGTTGGTTAGTGTAGGCTTGAGAGATCAACAGACACTTCCAACACTGATGAAGGTTCAACTCAATTTTATTAACTACTTCTAACTAACTAACAC